>NW_026652278.1:33301800-33901800 GCF_009828535.3 Hylobates moloch
CCAATGTTATTTTTTCACAGAATTAGAAAAAACTATTCTAAAATTCATATGGTAGCATGTGCCTATAATCCCAGCTACTTGGGAGGCTGAGGCAGGAGAATAGCTTGAAAAAAGCTTGAACTCGGGAGGTAGAGGTTGCAGTGAGCCAAGATCATGCCACTGCACTCCAGCCTGGGCAACAGAGCGAGACTCAGTCTCAAAAAAAAACCAAACCAAAACAAAAAAAAAACAAAAATTAGCCGTGTGTGGTGGTGCACGCCTGTCATCCCAGCTACTAGGGAGGCTGAGGCAAGTAGCTGAACCTGGGAGTCAGAGGTTGCAGTGAGCCAAGATTGCACCACTGCACTCCAGCCTGGGCAACAGAGTGAGACTCTGTCAAAACAAAAAACAAAAAAAAAACTAAACTCATCCCCCAAACCTCTTCTTCATTCTCCATGTCCCAAACTCAGTGAGTGATATCACCATAAACCTGGTTGCTGAGAACCAGAAATACCATGTAACCAACAGTTTTGTTTTGTTTGAGACAGGGTCTGGTGCAATCATGACTCATTGTAGCCTCCACCTCCCAGGCTCAAGCCATCCTCCCACCTCAGCCTCCCTAGTAGCTTGGACTACAGACATGCACCACCACGCTTAACCAATTTTATTTTATTTTTCTGTAGAGGTGGGGTCTCACTATGTTGCCCAGGCTGCTCTCAAACTCCTGGGCTCAAGCGATCCTCCCTCCCTGGCCTCCCAAAATGCTGGGATTACAGGCGTGAGCCACCAAGCACAGCCAACACATAGCTTTTTTTGTTTTGTTTTGTTTTTTGAGATGGAGTCTCACTCTGTTGCCCAAGCTGGAGTGCAGTAGCATAATTTTGGCTCACTGAAACCTCCACCTCCCAGGTTTAAGAAATTCTCCTCCCTCAGCCTCCCTAGTAGCTGGGATTACAGGTGTCCACCACCACAGCCTGGCTAATTTTGTTTGTTTGTTTTTTAGTAGAGACAGGGTTTTACCATGTTGACCACACTGGTCTCGATCTCCTGACCTCAAGTGATCTACCCACCTCAGCCTCCCAATGTGCTGGGATTACAGGCATGAGCCACCGCACCCGGCCTTAACACATAGTTTTTATTTTGTTTTTTGAGGCAGAGTTTCGCTCTTGTTGCCCCAGGCTGGAGTGCAATGGCGCGATCTCGGCTCACTGCAACCTCTGCCCCCCAGGTTCAAGTGATTCTCCTGCCTCAGCCTCCAGAGTAGCTGGATTACAGGCGCCCGCCACTATGCCTGGATAATTTATATATATATTTTTTTTCTTTTTCTTTTTCTTTTTTTTTTGAGACCGAGTTTTGCTCTGTCGCCCAGGCTAGAGTGCAGTGGCGCAATCTCGGTTCACTGCAAGCTCCGCCTCCCGGGTTCCCTCCATTCTCCTGCCTCAGCCTCCCGAGCAGCTGGGACTATAGGCACCTGCTACCACGCCCGGCTAATTTTTTTTTTTGTATTTTTAGTAGAGACAGGGTTTCACCGTGTTTGCCAGGGTGGTCTCGATCTCCTGAGGCCTCCCAAAGTGCTGGGATTACAGGCATGAGCCACCGCACCCGGCCTTAACACATAGTTTTTCAACACCACTGTGTGCCACACACCCTGCTACAGCATGTACCTAAGTAAGATGTTTAAGAGAAATCCCTGTCCTAGGGTGGTTTATAATCTTGTGGGGAAGGCAGCCAAACAAATACTTGCACAAATAACTACTTAGTCATAATTGAAAGCACTACCAAGGAAAAGATAAGGAATCATCTTTGACTCTTTCTCCTCCTGCATGGAATCACCAGGTGCTGTTAATTCTAACTCCAAAGTCTCCAGATTTTCCTCTTCTCTCCACCTCACTGCTATCAGTATCTCAACTTAGACGACCGAAATACCTTCCTAACTGGCTCCCCTGTGTCCATCCTTGCCCCACAGTCTATTTACCATGCTAGATCCATAGTGATCTTTTAAAAATGCAATTCTGCATGTCACCTTCCTGCTTAAAATACTTCATTGGTTTTCTGTGGCCCTTGGGGTAAAGTCTACACTTCTTACCGTGGCTTGCGAGGCCCTCTATGTCCTGGTCCCTCCTTGCTTATATCTTTACCTTACCGCTAGCCACCCTTCTCCTAGTTCTATTTCCATGATTCTCTACTTTTAGGGCCTCACTATATACTTTTCCGTCTGCCTAGAGCACTCTGCTGCCTCCTCTCTCTTCTCCCACTGACTTTTCACTTAGCTAATTCCTATTTTCTTCAAGTCTCCAAAAAGATTACCAGGTCAGCTTCCCATATTATACCCTCTCCTAGCTCCTGTGGTTTCTGCTTTTGTAACATTCATCATGTTTGTACTGTGGTGCTCTATGAGGACAGGTACCATGATTGTCTAGTTCACTGCCATCTCCCTAGAAGTGCCTGGCCCAAGGCAGGCATTCAATAGATATTTCTTTTCTTTTCTTTCCTTTTCTTTTGAGACAGAATCTCCCTCTGTCACCCAGGCTGGAGTGCAGTGATGTATTCACAGCTCACTGAAACCTCGAACTCCTGGGCTTAAGTTATGCTCCTGCCTCCCGAGTAGCTGGGGCTACAGGCATGCAGCACCACACATGACTAATTTTTTTAGTTTTTGTTTTTTAGAGACAGGGTCTCGCTATGTTGTCCTGGCTGGTCTTGAACACCTGGCCTCAAGCAATCCTCCTGCCTCAGCTTCACAAAGTGCTGAGATTACAGGCATGAGTCACCATGTCCTGCCTCAATAGATCTATCTTTCTTTCCTTCCCCCTTCCTTCCTTCCTTCCTTCCTTCCTTTCCTTTCTTTCTCTTTCTTTCTGTCTTTCTTTCTTTCTTTTTTCTTTCTTTCTTTTTCTTTCTTTTCTTCTTTCCCTCCCTCCCTCCCTCCCTCCCTCCCTCCCTTCCTTCCTTCCTTGCTAATTGAGATGAGGTCTGGCCACGTTACCCAGGCTGGTGTCGAACTCCAAGGGTCAAACGTTCTTCCCACCTCAGCCTCCCAAAGTGCTAGGATTATAGGTGTGAGCCACTGTGCCCAGCCTTCAGTCTTCTCAATAGATTTTTTTTTTTTTAAGCTACTGTATTGTTCTGTCGCCCCAGGCTGGAGTGCAGTGGCATGATCTTGGCTCACTGCAAAGGGGTTCAAGCAATTCTCCTGCCTCAGCCTCCTGAGTAACTGGAATTACAGGCACACACCACCATACTCGTCTAATTTTTGTATTTTTAGTAGAGACAGGGTTTCACCAAGTTGGCCAGGCTGGTCTTGAACTCCTTGAACCTCAGATGATCCGCCCACCTTGGTCTCCCAAAGTGCTGAGATTACAGGTGTGAGCCACTGTGCCTGCCCAGGAGATGTTTAAAGGACTCTATCTTAAAAGCCTGCTGTCTTTCAGGCAATAGATGTGCTTTGTTTTGTTTTGTTTTCAGAGATGGGGTCTCCCACTTTGTTGCCCAGGCTGGACTTGAACTCCTGGACTCAAGATATCTTCTCCCCTCAGCCTCCCGAGTATCTGGAAATATGGGCTCGTGCCTCCAGCCCGGTTCCATGTGTGTACTTAAACGCTTACTGGAAGCTATACCACTGTGGGGTTTTGGGGGTGTTTTACTTCCCAACCTGTGTAGGGTAATTGCTTTTTTCCAGCAGGTATTTGGAACCTCAAAGTCGCCTTCAATCACGCTATATAGGCACTAACTCTACCCATAATTTTTCTTTTTCCTTTTTAAATTGTGCATGTGTGAGTGTGGAGATGGGAGTTTCACCATGTTGCCAAGGCTGGTCTCGAATTCCTGAGCTCAAGCTATCTGCCCACCTCTGCCTCCCAAAATGCTGGGATTACAGGCATGAGCCATTGTGCCTGGACTTTTCTTTACTTCTTTCTTTTCCTTCCTTCCTTCCTTCTTTCTCTTTTTCTTTCTTTCTTTCCTTCTTTCTTCTTTCTTTCTTTCTTTCTTTCTTTCTTTCTTTCTTTCTTTCTTTCCTTCTTTCTTTCTCTTTCTCTCTCTTTCTTTCTCTTTCTCTCTCTTTCTTTCTTTATCTCTCTCTCTCTCTCTTTTTTTCCTTCTTTCTTTCCTTTCTTTCATTTTTTTAAGAGTTGCCCAGGCTGGAGTGCAGTGGCATGATCTTGGCTCACTGCAACCTCTGCCACCTGGGCTCAAACCATCCTATCACCTCAGCCTCCCAAGTAGCTGGGACTACAGGCATGTGCCACCACGTCCAGCTAATTTTTGTATTTTTTTTGTAGAGATGGGGTTTTGCCGTGTTGCCCAGGCTGGTCTTGAACTCATGGGCTCAAGTGATCTGCCCACCTCAGCCTCCCAAAGTGCCAGGATTATAGGTGTGAGTCACGGCACCCGTCCTACCTATAATTTTTAAACAAAAGGCAGAAACTAGCCAGGCAAACATAGTAGAGACAAGATAGTAACAGCTGGTCATTTGCCATATGAACTAGAGAAACCCCTTTCTTAGTTTTTCCACGTTAAGAGGATATCATAGTATGAGCTTATTTTACCAAAGAGAGAAAAAAAAATAATTAAAACGTAGTGCCGGCCGTGGTGGCTCATGCCTGTAATCCCAGCACTTTGGGAGGCCAAGGCAGGCAGATCACCTGAGGTTAGGAGTTCGAGATCAGCTTGACCAACATGGAGAAACCCCGTCTCTACTAAAAAATATACAAAATTAGCCGAGCATGGTGGTACATGCCTGTAATCCCAGCTACTCAGGAGGCTGAGGCAGGAGAATTACTTGAACCCGGGAGGTGTAGGTTGCAGTGAGCCGAGATCACGCCGTTGCACTCCAGCCTGGGCAACAAGAGTGAAACTCCATCTCAAAACAAAAAACAAAAACGTAGTATAAGAACCCTTATTGTTTTTCAGATGTAAAAGAAGTGTTTTCCAATGTTGAATTAACATTAATTCAGATTATTCCCATATTCTCCATTATGAAAGTAAATCAATATTGTTCTTTCTCTTCCTCTGCATTTTCACTCCTTCCCTTTCTTGCTCTCCTCTTGCTTCTCCGGCCCTCCTCTTTCCTCCCTCTTCCTCCCTTCCCTTCGTCCCTTCATGAACAACTTTAATCCAAAAGCCTAATGGTGAGCAAGGTAGATGTCTTCATGACAGGAGTGGTTGTGGGGACGAGCAGTGCTTAAAATCAGGTGCTGGAGTCTTAAGCAGGGGAGAAGCGACCAGGCAGGGGTGGGTAAAGAGAGCAGCCTTGTGGAGGGGAAGCTGGTGTGCAGGGCTGGATCCCAAGTGCTGTGAGGAGACATCCATTTGCTGAACAGGATAGTCAATAATCGGAAAGTATCTCCCCACCAAATAATTAGTAAGTACCCTTCCTCCGCCACCTTAATCAATTGAACCAAATTACTATCCCCAGTAATGAGACAAATATAAATCACGTGCCACCCGATGGGATGCAGTGAGAACGCAGCATCGGTGCCTTGGTGACAGTCCTGAGGAAGACGCGTAAGCTGAGTCTCATCATGAGGACACGTTAGTCAAGCCCACATTGAGGGATGTTCTAAAAAACAAGTGGCCATTAAGCTAGAAATGTCAAGATTGTGAAAGTCAGGAAAAGACTCTTCTAGATTGAAGGCAACTAAAGAGACATGATGACTGTATGCAATGCATGATTCCAGATTGGATTCTTCTGCTAAAAAGGACATTCTTGGGACAACTGAACGAGGCCTGAGTTTATGGTTGTAATGTGGTTATATAGGAGAATGCTTGTTGTAAACACACGCTAAAGAATGCAAAGGTGTGAGTTTCTATCTTTTTGAGAGAAAATAAGAAGAAGAAAGAAAGAATACAAACGTGATGGGCTAAACTGGCAACTAGCTTTCAAATGGTTCAGAAAAAGATAAGGTTCTTTGAACTGTACTTGCAACTTTTCTAAAGTTTGAGATTGTCTATATTAAAAAGATAACATCTACAATTGATATTAAAAATTAACAAATAGAGGCCAGGTGCAGTGGCTCACATCTGTAATTCCAGCCGTTTGGGAGGCCGAGGTGGATGGATCACCTGACGTCAGCAGTTCAAGACCAGCCTGGCCAACATGCTGAAACCCATCTCTACTAAAAATACAAAAATTAGCTGGGCGTGGTGGCACAGGCCTGTAATCTCAGCTACTTGGGAGGCTGAGGCAGGAGAGTCACTTGAACCTGGGAGGCAGAGGTTGCAGTGAGACGAAATTGTGCCACTGCACTCCATTGAGCCTGGGTGACAGAGCAAGACTCCATCAAACACACACACACACACACACACACACACACACACACACACACACACAACACACACACACACACACACACACACACACACACACACACACACACACACACAAGACTAGGAACTTGGAACCCCAAAATATCCTGCCCAAATATTCCCAGATCCACTTCCAGAGCCTGCATGGACCTCTTCCCTGGGTCTGTCCCCCCAAGGATGTACTCTACCCCCTGTGCACACCTCACTAGACCCAAGGGGGTGGCTGCTTGATTGTTGTGTGACTGAGACTTAAACATGGGACCTGCAGAGTTCACACGAATGAGCATCAGAACTCTCCTGGCGTGGACAGAGCTGGGGTAGAGAGAGAAGGGGTCTAGAGGCTGGTGCTGGGGCCAGCTCTTCCCACACCACCACATTCTGGTGTGGGACTCTCAGGAACTTGAGAATTCTAAACCCAAATCTAGCCTTCTAGGTTATGAAGGCATATGTGTCAAGGGAAAGGGAAATAATATATCTTTCTCTTATTTTATTTAACTGTTTGTTAGCTCGATTTGAAAATTTTAAATATTTAAACACATCTTTGTTCTTTTGTGCTCCTGCAAATGGTGGTTTGAAAATCCTCATGGCGACCTTTGTTTTCTACCTTATCATCATGAAAAGAAACATTAGGAAAGTGTAATTTAAAAAGCCCTCTTGACCTGTCTGTGCCTTTCATTACAAATTTTTTGTTGTTGTTGTTGAGATGAAGCCTCGCTCTGTCACCCAGGCTGGAGTGCGGTGGCACAATCTTGCCTCACTGCGACCTCCACCTCCCAAGTTCAAACAATTCTGCCTCTGCTCCCGAGTAGCTGGGATTACAGGTGCCCACCACCACACCCGGCTAATTTTTTGTATTTTCAGTAGAGCCAGGGTTTCACCACGTTTGTCCGGCTGGTCTCGAACTCCTGACCTCAAGTGATCCACCCACCTCAGCCTCCCAAAGTACTGGGATTACAGGAGTGAGCCACTGTGCCCCACCTTTACAATATTTGTTATACTTCTCATAAGCATTTCATAAGTCAAGTTGACACAGGAATAATTCGGCCATGGGAACAGCAAGTATGTGCCAAGCAGTCACTTTAGAGAAGGTCGGTGACTGGAGATGGCACCACCTGGTTAAATGAGACATCACTCTCTTTCACATTTAAGGATGGGCATGTCATTGTCTCAACTCCATCCAGATTGATCAGAACTGCTGTGTGATCCACCAAGTGATTCACTTTGGTCTACAAAAACGAAGGTATCATGTTCAATTTACTGACGCTTCATATTTTCCTTTCTTTTTTTTTTTTTTTTTGAGACAGGGTCTCCCTGTGTCACCCAGGCTGGAGTGCAGTGATGTGATCTCGGCTCACTGCAACCTCTGCCTCCCGAGTTCAAGTGATTCTCCTGCCTCAGCCTCCTGAATAGCTGGGATTACAGGTGCGTGCCACCACAGCCCAGCTAAGTTGTGTATTTTTAGTAGAGATGGGGTTTCACCATGTTGCCCAGGCTGGTCCTGACCTCCTGACCTCAGGTGATCAGCCCGCCTCAGCCTCCCAAAGGGCTGGGATTACAGGCATGAGCCACCACGCTCGTCAGATGCTTGATATTTTCAAAATTTGGCCAAAATTTGTATTTTTATGAAAAGTCTGAATTGAAACTAATCTGATTCTGTCTCTCCTTTCCTCCCTTCTTTCTTTTTCTCCTGTCTTCCCTCCTTCCATCTTCCATTTATTTGCTCCAGAAAAAGAAAGCTATTGGGAATTTCTTCTGTCTTGGAACGTAAACAGACTTTTTAGGAAGAAAGCAAATTAGTTTATAGACCCAGAGTCCAGGACTTTTGCTTTTTTCTTGCTTGCTTTTGTTTTTAAAAAATGTTTTATGGGCTGGGTGCGGTGGCTCACACCTATAATCCCAGCAGTTTGGGAGGCCGAGGCGGGAGGATCACCAGATCAAGAGATCAAGACCATCCTGGCCAATGTGGTGAAACCCCATCTCTACTAAAAATAAAAAAAAAGCTGGACATGGTGGCGCATGCCTGTAGTCCCAGGTGCTCGAGAGGCTGAGACAGGAGAATCGCTTGAACCCGGGAGGCAGAGATTGCAGTGAGCCGAGATCACGCCACTGCACTCCGTCCTGGGCAACAAAAGCAAGACTCCATATCAAAAAAAAAAAAAAAGGGTTTTATGTATTCAGAGATGGGGTCTCTCTATGTTGCCCAGGCTGGTCTTGAATTCCTGTGCTCAAGTGATTCTCCTGCCTTAGTCCTTCAAAGTGCTGGTATTATAGGTGTGACCTACCATGCCTGGCCAGGACTTTTGCTTTCTTCCCATTTCTTTTTTTGTTTTGGTTTGTTTTGCTTTTTTGAGATGGAGTTTACTCATCGCCCAGGCTGGGGTGCAATGGCATGATCTCACTGTAACCTCTGCCTCCTGGGTTCAAGTGATTCTCGTACCTCAGCCTCCTGAGTAGCTGGGGTTACAGGCACATGCCACCACCCCCAACAACAAAAAAATTTTTTTTGTATTTTTAGTAGAGACAGGATTTCACCATGTTGTCCAGGCTGGTCTTGAACTCCTGACCTCAGGCCTTTTCTTCCCATTTCTAAGAGGGTCCCACCACATGCTCTTAAGCAAGTTCTATAGCTTCTTCATGACTCTTTTTTTCTCAATCATTTACCACACAGAGCTGACACTTCTCTTACTATCCAAAGGAAATGGCTATCTGCATAAACTGAATAACGAAGGAAAAGTACAAAATGTCATGTGAATATGTTTTATTCATGAGAAACAGTATGAAAGCTGTGCACAGTGAAGAAAGAACTATTGGTCACAGAGGGTATTTTTTTCCAGCCACACCCACATACTGACAACAATCTCAGCCAGTCGTGCCCTCTCTGATTACAAAGAGGTAACACAAAAAATTCTGGCTGCGCAGAGTCCTACTTTATATAAAAGGGACAATTTTGGAGGCAAAACTCATGGGTAGCAGAGCTCGGGGACAGTCACAAAGACAAGGGTCACTTCCAGTTCTAAGATTCCAGGATTTTAGTTTTTTGAGTTTGGGAGAAAGGATGCTCAGCTGAGCAGAGGAAGCATCCTGCCTTCATCAGTTAGTGTTAAAATTGTGGCACAGCTCAGCCTGCCTGAGGTTTATTTTGATACCTTATCTTCATCTGGGTTTAAATCAGTTGTGGTCACATGGATTGCAAATATAGGATTTTTAGGCCAGGCGCGGTGGCTCACGTCTGTAATCCCAACACTTTGAGAGGCTGAGGTGGGCAGATCACTTGAGGTCAAGAGTTTGAGACCAGCCTGGCCAACACAGTGAAACCCTGTCTGTACTAAAAATACAAACATAAACCTGGCATGGTGGCAGGTGCCTGTAATCTCAGCTACTCAGGAGGCTGAGGCATGAGAGTCACTTGAACCCAGGAGGCGGAGGTTGCGTGAGCCGAGGTTGCACCACTGCACTCCAGCCTGGGTGACAGAGCGAGATGGTCTGGAAAAAAAGTATAGGATTTTTAAAAATGCATTAGCTTTGTTTGGATGAATACAAAAGGTTGGAAAGTATGCCTTTTACTGCCGTCACAAAAAGCTTGATCAATATATTTTCCTTTTATTGAATTATTCATTTAATTACCAGGCTGGGGAGAAAGAAATAGAGATTTCTTTTTTTTTAATATACTTTAAGTTTTAGGGTACATGTGCACAACGTGCAGGTTTGTTACATATGCATACATGTGACATGTTGGTGTGCTGCACCCATTAACTCGTCATTTAGCATTAGGTATATCTCCTAATGCTATCCCTCCCCCGCCCCCCACCCCACAACAGGCCCAGGTGTGTGATGTTCCCCTTCCTGTGCCCATGTGTTCTCATTGTTCAATTCCCACCTATGAGTGAGAACATGTGGTGTTTGGTTTTTTGTCCTTGCGATAGTTTGCTGAGAATGGTGGTTTCCAGCTTCATCCATGTCCCTACAAAGGACATGAACTCATCATTTTTTATGGCTGCATAATATTCCATGGTGTATATGTGCCACATTTTCTTAATCCAGTCTATCAATGTTGGACATTTGGGTTGTCCAAGTCTTTGCTATTGTGAATAGTGCTGCAATAAACACACGTGTGCATGTGTCTTTATAGCAGCATGATTTATAGTCCTTTGGGTGTATACCCAGTAATGGGATGGCTGGGTCGAATGGTATTTCTAGTTCTAGATCCCTGAGGAATCGCCACACTGACTTCCACAATGGTTGAACTAGTTTACAGTCCCACCAACAGTATAAAAGTGTTCCTATTTCTCCACATCCTCTCCAGCACCTGTTGTTTCCTGACTTTTTAATGATCGCCTTTCTAACTGGTGTGAGGTGGTATCTCACTGTGGTTTTGATTTGCATTTCTCTGATGGCCAATGATGATGAGCATTTTTTCATGTGTCTTTTGGCTGCATAAATGTCTTCTTTTGAGAAGTGTCTGTTCATATCCTTCACCCACTTGTTGATGGGGTTGTTTTTTTCTTGTAAATTTGTTTGAGTTCATTGTAGATTCTGGATATTAGCCCTTTGCCAGATGAGTAGATTGCAAAAATTTTCTCCCATTCTGTAGGTTGCCTGTTCACTCTGATGGTAGTTTCTTTTGCTGTGCAGAAGCTCTTTGGTTTAATTAGATCTCATTTGTCAATTCTGGCTTTTGTTGCCATTGCTTTTGGTGTTTTAGACATGAAGTCCTTGCCCATGCCTATGTCCTGAATGGTATTGCCTAGGTTTTCTTCTAGGGTTTTTATGGTTTTAGGTCTAACATGTAAGTCTTTAATCCATCTTGAATTAATTTTTGTATAAGGTGTAAGGAATGTATCCAGTTTCAGCTTTCTACATATGGCTAGCCAGTTTTCCCAGCACCATTTATTAAATAGGGAATCTTTTCCCCATTGCTTGTTTTTGTCAGGTTTGTCAAAGATCAGATGGTTGTAGATATGTGGCATTATTTCTGAGGGCTCTATTCTGTTCCATTTGTCTATATCTCTGTTTTGGTACCAGTACCATGCTGTTTTGCCTCTAGCTTTGTTCTTTTGGCTTAGGATTGACTTGGTAATGCGGGCTCTTTTTTGGTTCCATATGAACTTTAAAGTAGTTTTTTCCAATTCTGTGAAGAAAGTCATTGGTAGCTTGATGGGGATGGCATTGAATCTATAAATTACCTTGGGCAGTATGGCCATTTTCACAATATTGATTCTTCCTACTCATGAGCATGGAATGTTCTTCCATTTGTTTGTGTCCTCTTTTATTTTGTTTAGCAGTGGTTTGTAGTTCTCCTTGAAGAGGTCCTTCACGTCCCTTGTAAGTTGTATTCCTAGGTATTTTATTCTTTTTGAAGCAATTGTGAATGGGAGTTCACTCATGATTTGGCTCTCTGTCTGTTATTGGTGTATAGGAATGCTTGTGATTTTTGCACATTGATTTTGTATCCTGAGAACTTTGCTGAAGTTGCCTATCAGCTTAAGGAGATTTTGGGCTGAGACAATGGGGTTTTCTAGATATACAATCATGTCATCTGCAAACAGGGACAATTTGACTTCCCCTTTTCCTTCCTAATTGAAGACCCTTTATTTCCTTCTCCTGCCTAATTGCCCTGGCCAGAACTTCCAACACTATGTTGAATAGGAGTGGTGAGACAGGGCATCCCTGTCTTGTGCCAGTTTTCAAAGGGAGTGCTGCCAGTTTTTGCCCATTCAGTATGATATTGGCTGTGAGTTTGTCATAGATAGCTTGTATTATTCCCATCAATACCTAATTTATTGAGAGTTTTTAGCATGAAGGTTGTTGAATTTTGTCAAAGGCCTTTTCTGCATCTATTGAGATAATCATGTGGTTTTTGTCACTGGTTCTGTTTATAAAATGGATTATGTTTATTGATTTGCATATGTTGAACCAGCCTTGCATCCCAGGGATGAAGCCAAATTGATCATGGTGGATAAGCTTTTTGATGTGCTGCTGGATTCGGTTTGCCAGTATTTTATTGAGGATTTTTGCATCGATGTTCATCAGGGATATTGAGCTAAAATTCTCTTTTTTTGTTGTGTCTCTGCCAGGCTTTGGTATCAGGATGATGCTGGCCTCATAAAATGAGTTAGGGAGGATTCCCTCTTTTTCTATTGATTGGAATACTTTCAGAAGGAATGGTATCAGCTCCTCCTTGTATCTCTGGTAGAATTCGGCTGTGAATCCATCTGGTCCTGGACTTTTTTTGGTTCATAAGCTATTAATTATTGCCTCAATTTCAGAGCCTGTTATTGGTCTATTCAGAGATTCAACTATTTCCTAGTTTAGTCTTGGGAGGCTGTATGTGTTGAGGAATTTATCCATTTCTTCTAGATTTTCTAGTTTATTTGCATAGAGGTGTTTATAGTATTCTCTGATGGTAGTTCATATTTCTGTGGGATCGGTGGTGATATCCCCTCTATCATTTTTTATTGTGTCTATTTGATTCTTCCCTCTTTTCTTCTTTGTTAGTCTTGCTAGTGGTCTATCAATTTTGTTGATCTTTTCAAAAAACCAGCTCCTGGATTCATTGATTTTTGGAAGGGTTTTTTGTGTCTCTATTTCCTTCAGTTCTGCTCTGATCTTAGTTATTTCTTGCCTTCTGCTAGCTTTTGAATGTGTTTGCTCTTGCTTCTCTAGTTATTTTAATTGTGATGTTAGGGTGTCAATTTTAGATCTTTCCTGCTTTCTCTTGTGGGCATTTAGTGCTATAAATTTCCCTCTACACACTGCTTTGAATGTGTTCCAGAGATTCTGGTATGTTGTGTCTTTGTTCTCGTTGGTTTCAAATAACATCTTTATTTCTGCCTTCATTTTGTTATATACCCAGTAGTCATTCAGGAGCAGGTTGTTCAGTTTCCATGTAGTTGAGTGGTTTTGAGTGAGTTTCTTAATCCTGAGTTCTAGTTTGATTGCACTGTGGTCTGAGAGACAGTTTGTTATAATTTCTGTTATTTTACATTTGCTGAGGAGTGGTTTACTTCCAACTATGTGGTCAGTTTTGGAATATGTGTGGTGTGGTGCTGAAAAGAATATATATTCTGTTGATTTGGGGTGGAGAGTTCTGTAGATGTCTATTAGGTCTGCTTGGTGCAGAGCTGAGTTCAATTCCTGGATATCCTTGTTAACTTTCTGTCTCGTTGATCTGTCTAATGTTGACAGTGGGGTGTTAAAGTCTCCCATTATTATTGTGTGGGAGTCTAAGTCTCTTTGTAGGTCTCTAAGGACTTGCTTTATGAATCTGGGTGCTCCTGTATTGGGTGCGTATATATTTAGGATAGTTAGCTCTTCTTGTTGAATTGATCCCTTTACCATTATGTAATGGCCTTCTTTGTCTCTTTTGATCTTTGTTGGTTTAAAGTCTGTTTTATCAGAGACTGGGATTGCAACCCCTGCCTTTTTTTGTTTTCCATTTGCTTGGTAGATCTTCCTCCATCCCTTTATTTTGAGCCTATGTATGTCTCTGCACGTGAGATGGGTTTCCTGAAAACAGCACACTGATGGGTCTTGACTCTATCCAATTTGCCGGTCTGTGTCTTTTAATTGGGGCATTTAGCCCATTTACATTTAAGGTTAATATTGTTATGTGTGAATTTGATCCTGTCATTTTGATGTTAGCTGGTTATTTTGCTCGTTAGTTGATGCAGTTTCTTCCTAGCATTGATGGTCTTTACCATTTGGCATGTTTTTGCAGTGGCTGGTACCAGTTGTTCCTTTCCATGTTTAGTGCTTCCTTCAGGAGCTCTTTTAGGGCAGGCCTGGTGGTGACAAAATCTCTCAGTGTTTGCTTGTCTGTAAAGTATTTTATTTCTCCTTCACTTATGAAGCTTAGTTTGGCTGGATATGAAATTCTGGGTTGAAAATTCTTTTCTTTAAGAATGTTGAATATTGGCTCCCACTCTCTTCTGGCTTGTAGAGTTTCTGCCGAGAGATCTGCTGTTAGTCTGGTGGGCTTCCCTTTGTGGGTAACCCAACCTTTCTCTCTGGCTGCCCTTAACATTTTTTCCTTCATTTCAACTTTGGTGAATCTGACAATTATGTGTCTTGGAGTTGCTCTTTTCAAGGAGTATCTTTGTGGCATTCTCTGTATTTCCTTAATTTGAATGTTGGCCTGACTTGCTAGATTGGGGAAGTTCTCCTGGATAATATCATGCAGAGTGTTTTCCAACTTGGTTCTATTCTCCCCGTCACTTTCAGGTACACCAATCAGACGTAGATTTGGTCTTTTCACATAGTCCTATATTTCTTGGAGGCTTTGTTCGTTTCTTTTTTATTCTTTTTTCTCTAGACTTCTCTTCTCACTTCATTTCATTCATTTGATCTTCCATCACTGATACCCTTTCTTCCAGTTGATCGAATCAGCTACTGAGGCTTGTGCATTTGTCACGTAGTTCTTGTGCCATGGTTTTCAGCTCCATCAGGTCCTTTAAGGACTTCTCTGCATTGGTTATTCCAGTTAGCCATTCATCTAATTTTTTTTCAATGTTTTTAACTTCTTTGCCATGGGTTCGAACTTCCTCCTTTAGCTCGGACTAGTTTGATCATCTGAAGCCTTCTTCTCTCAACTCATCAAAGTCATTCTCCATCCAGCTTTGTTCCGTTGCTGGTGAGGAGCTGCATTCCTTTGGAGGAGGAGAGGCACTCTCATTTTTAGAGTTTCCAGTTTTTCTGCTCTGTTTTTTCCCCATCTTTGTGGTTTTATCTACCTTTGGTCTTTGATGATGGTGACGTACAGATGAGGTTTTGGTGTGGATGTCCTACCTGTTTGTTAGTTTTCCTTCTAACAGTCAGGACCCTTAGCTGCAGGTCTGTTGGAGTTTGCTGGCAGTCCACTCCAGACCCTGTTTGCCTGGGTATCAGCAGCGGAGGCTGCAGAACAGCGGATATTGGTGAACAGCAAATGTTGCTGCCTGATCGTTCCTCTGGAAGTTTTGTCTCAGAGGAGTACCCAGCCGTGTGAGGTGTCAGTCTGCCCCTACTGGGGGGTGCCTCCCAGTTAGGCTACTCATGGGTCAGGGACCCACTTGAGGAGGCAGTCTGTCCATTCTCAGATCTCAAGCTGCGTGCTGGGAGAACCACTACTCTCTTCAAAGCTGTCAGATAGGGACATTTAAGTCTGCAGAGGTTTCTGCTGCCTTTGTTTGGCTATGCCCTGCCCCCAGACGTGGAGTCTACAGAGGCAGGTGGGCCTCCCTGAGCTGGGGTGGGCTCTACCCAGTTCGAGCTTCCCGGCCGCTTTGTTTACCTACTCAAGCCTTGGCAATGGTGGGCGCCCCTCCCCCAGCCTCGCTGCCGCCTTGCGGTTTGATCTCCGACTGCTATGCCACCAATGAGCGAGGCTCCGTGGGCATAGGATCCTCCGAGCCAGGTGTGGGATATAATCTCCTGGTGTGCCATCTGCTAAGACCATTGGAAAAGTGCAGTTTTAGGGTGGGAGTAAGCCAATTTTCCAGGTGCTGTCTGTCACCCCTTTCTTTGACTAGGAAAGGGAATTCCCTGACCCCTTGCACTTCCCATGTGAGGTGATGCCTCGCCCTGCTTTGGCTCATGCTCAGTGCACTGCACCCACTGTCCTGCACCCACTGTCCGACACTCCCCAGTGAGATGAACCCAGTACCTCAGTTAGAAATGCAGAAATCACCCATCTTCTGTGTCACTCATGCTGGGATCTGTAGACTAGAGCTGTTCCTATTTGGCCATCTTGGCTCCACCCTCTTTTTTTTTTTTTTTTTTTTTTTGAGATGGAGTTTCGCTCTTGTTGCCCAGGCTGGAGTGCAATGGTGCAATCTCGGCTCACTGCAACCTCTGCCTCCCAGGTTCAAATGATTCTCCAGCCTCAGCCTCCTGAGTAGCTGGGATTACAGGCACCTGCCACCTTGCCCGGCTAATTTTTGTATTTTTAGTAGAGACGGGGTTTCACCATGTTGGTCAGGCTGGTCTCAAACTCCTGACCTCAAGTGATCCGCCCACCTCGGCCTCCCAAAGTGCTGGGATTACAGCTGCTAGCCACTGCACCCAGCCAGAAATAGATTTCTGAAGCCAAAGATAATTGAAGGCAAGCGCTTGAGTGTTATACCAAGAACAGGACTATGAGGGGTCTGGTGTCTATTTCTTCCCAAACAGAGGGTGGAGTGGGATGAAGGCACAGAGCTCTGACAGAGAAGTTTCTGTCTCACAAAATGAAAAGGAAGAGCTACTGGCGGGAACAGAGGCAGCTGCCATTTAGTCCTCTATAAGCTGTCACTCTGCCCCTGCCCCTGGCCTGCACCAGCCTGTCACTACTGAGTCTCAGAGCCTACACCTGGCTACCTGGCTGGGGAGACTCACTATCCTCCTTATCCCAACTGACATCTTTATAAAGTCCCTCATTGAATAAAGTGTCCATGAATGGGTTCACTTTCTTCATAGAATTCCAGTAACTGAGGGAGGTATCATCCTCATGTTGAAGTTTGGAAACACATTCATAGATAGTGTATAGTGGTCCTCAACCTGAGAGTAAAATGAGTAAATTCCTTTGCATTTCCTCCTGATCCTTGTGGTAATTAAATCCTTGCAAAAAGAGCTTTTCTGTGAAATGTTTAAGGAAAATTTTTTAAATTGCAGTTGTGGCCGGGTACAGTGGCTCACACCTGTAATCCCAGCACTTTGGGAGGCTGAGGTGGGCTAATCACTTGAGGCCGGGAGTTCAAGACCAGCCTGGCCAACATGGTGAAACCCCGTCTCTACTAAAAATACAAAAATTAGCCGGTGTGGTGGCGGGCACCTGTAATCCCAGCTACTCACGAAGCTGAAGCAGGAGAATCGCTTCAATCCGAAAGGCAGAGGTTGCAGTAAGCTGAGATCGCTCCACTACACTCCAGCCTGGGCGACAGAGTGAGACTCTGTCTCAAAAATAAATAAATAAATAATTGCAGTTATTATTGCAGAGTATTCATTAAGAGAATCTTTTTTCCCCTAGAATCCTTCATCTGAATCCCAAGGCTAGATGAAAATGGAATTTCTCTCCTGAAGGAAATCAAAAGGTTGTTACTAGGATGCACAAATACTTGTCTCTATTTTTCCTTAGTGAGAGATCACTATTTCCTATTGCACCTCTTTGTGAGGGCTTCTCAGGTACACCTGTTAGATTTTTATTCCAAACCCAGCTTCCACAGATGAGATATGTTTAGGTCACTGGTGTGACCAGGTGGCAACAAAGAATCCAAGGGATGTCCTTGGTATCTGGTCTCTTTGCTGACTTTAAATCTGGGAAGGTTGCAGGCTAGCTTTAAACACACGGGATTGGCCGAGCATGGTGGCTCATGCCTGTAATCCCAGCACTTTGGGAGGCCGAGGTGGGTGAATCACTTGAGGTTAGGAGTTTGAGACCAGCCTGGCCAATGTGGCAAAACCCTGTCTCTACTAAAAATACAAAAAAACTAGCCGGGCATGGTGGTGCATGTCTGTAATCTCAGATACTCTGGAGGCTGAGGCAGGAGAATCGCTTGAACCTGGGTGGCAGAGATTGCAGTGAGCCGAGATCACGCCACTGCGCTCTAGTCTGGGCAACAGAGTGAGACTCTGTCACAAAAAAAGAAAGAAAGAAAATATTTTCACCTAACTTTACATAGCTTTCTGATATAGATAATGTCATTAAGTAGATATGTATAGAAGTCTATGAAAAAAACCCTGTTTCCTTCAGTCCTGGAGCAGAATCCAACTCCATTTCAGCATGGGGTGGGAGCTCAGTTTAGAAAATTGTCTGACATATAGCAGGCATTCAATAAAAAGTATTAATTAAATTGCCGTGTCAACTGCTAACTCCCTGGATCAGCTTCTGTGCTCTCAACCATACTCCCAAAGTCTAAGGAAAGCCTATGACACTTTTCCTGTAACTCTGATAAGTAACTTGAGTTCACTTACTAAAATCTTTTTTAAAATTAAGACATTGTTTATGTTAAAAAGCTCAAAACAGGTCAGGTACAGGGGCTCACACCTGTAATCCCAGCACTTTGGGAGGCCAAGGCATGAGGACTGCTTGAGCCCAGGAGTTCAAGACCAGTCTGGGCAACATAGGGATATCCCATCTCTACAGAAAAAAAAAAAAAAATGTTTTAATTAGCCAGGCAAACTGGCATGCAGCCCAGCTTTTCGGGAGGCTGAGCCAGGAAGATGGAGGGGATCACTTGAGCCCAGGAGGTGGAGACTGCAGTGAGCCATGGTCACGCACTCTAGCCCAGGCAACAGAGTAAGCAGAGTAAGACACTGCCTTAAAAAAATTAAGCTCAAATCAGATAGCATTTTATTAACCTCTACTGTTAGAAAGGGGAAGACTCATTATAGAAGGAGTGTATGAACTACCAGCTTCCAAGTCCTCAATTCCTTCCTACCTCATTTCTCTATATACCAGATAAATATGCAATATTTTACCTTCTGCTGATGATAGAGTGCTAATTAATTAATGTTGGCAAGATCTTTTAAAATGGGAATGTAGAGTCTGTTAAAGAAGCGGGAAACAGAATACTAGAGCAAGCCCTCAAGATTGACTAAATTTTGTGTGTGTGTGTGTGTGTGTGTGTGTGTGTGTGTGTGTATTGGTGTGTGTATGATGGGGTCTTGCTCTGTGGCCCAGGCTGGAATGCAGTGGTGCGATCTGGGCTCACTGCGAACCTCTGCCTCCCGGGTTCAAGCGATTCTCCTGTCTTAGCCTCCCCAATAGCTTGGACTACAGGTGCACGCCACCACACCCAGCTAATTTTTGCATTTTTAGTAGAGACGGTGTTTCTCTATGTTGGCTAGGCTGGTCTTGAACTCCTGACCTTAAGTAATATGCCTGCCTTGGCTTCCCAAAGTGCTGGGATTACAGGCATGAGCCAACACGCCTGGCCTATTGGCTAGATTTTATAATGTTACATAACATGTTTTCTTGTACCAAATGAATAGGGTAGATGACTTTTAAAAGAGTTGTTTTCTTAAAGTCTTCCTGTTACATTGGCAATAGTAAATAGCAGCCCAAATTAGCAATTGCTTAAAATGTTTGAAGGGTCAAGCATCTGGGAGAATGGGAACCAATGATGTAGCCCTCCCTTGTTTGTTTTCATCTTTCATTCTACAAGTAATTACTGAATGAATACACACTGTGTGTCATCAGTATTCTAAGCTGTATGGGAGATATCGTTTCTATTTTTATTTTTTGAGATGAAGTCTCACTCTGTTGCCCAGGCTGGAGTGCAGTGGCATGACCTCGGCTCACTGCAACCTCTGCCTCATAAGTTCAAGTGATTCTCCCTTCTCAGCTTCCTGAGTAGCTGGGATTATAGGTGCACACCACCATGCCCAGCCAATTTTTGTATTTTTAGTACAGATGGAGTTTCACCATGTTGGCTAGGCTGGTCTCAAACTCCTGACCTCAGGTGATCCGTCTGCCTCGGCCTCCCAAGTGCTGGGATTACAGGCATGAGCCAGTGCACCTGGCCTATTGTTTTGTTTTAATTTAATTTAATTTTTAGAGACAGAGTCTTGGTCTGTTGCCCAGGCTGGAGTGCAGCACTGTGGTCATAGCTTACTGCATCCTTGAGCCCTTGGGCTCCAGCGATCCTCCTACCTCAACCTCCTGAATAGCTGGGACTACAGCCACACACCACCACATCTGGCTAATTTTTAAATTTTTTGTTGAGATGGGTATCTCATTATGTTTCCCAGGCTGGTCTCTGACCCCTGGCCTCAAGTGATCCTCCCACCTCAGTCTCCCAAAGTACTGGGATTATAGGTGTGAGCCACCATGCCTGGCCTTTATGGGAGATATACAGGCATATAAGAGGGCAACATCTTCCATTAAGCTTATAATTTAGTAGAGGAAGTAAGATATGCATGTATAAATATCCAGGATATTATGTAAGACAGGATATAAGAAAAGTGCAAAGTACTTTCCTGGAGTGATTGGGACAGTATGTAGGGAGCTAGCCTTTGAGCTGGCACAAGTAGGGCAAAAGCAGAGGGAAGGATCATCCAGGCAGAGGTAACTACATGGGGGAAAACATGGTCAAACTTCCTCCTCTGTGAAGTCTTCTCTGACCCTCTCTCCTTTTTCCTTAGCTGTTCCAAATGGAGGTAGACTCCTTCTGCCTTCTTGCTTTCTGTAATTGGTAAGCACCTTCATTGGAACAGTTATTAATATATCATAACTGTTGTTTGCCTGTCACTCCAATAAATTATAAACTCCTTTAGGGCAAGAACTGTGTACTTTCATCTTTGTTTTCCTAGCACTTAGCAGGGCTTCTGACATGTATAAATACTTGAGGGAGTAGGGGAATCAATTATAGAATGTGTTCAAGGGGGAGCAAGTACTACAATACAGCTGGAATCAAAGATTCATGCCGAAAAGCAGTGGGAATTAAGCTACAAAAGTAGGTTGGGAAGTAGGTCTGATAATATCAAGTGTTGGTAGAGAAGTGGAGGAGTGGAAACTCATACACTGCTGATGAGACTGCTAAGTTGGCACAACCATTTTAGAGAACTATTTATCAGTATCTAATCAAGTCTAATGCTCATATCCTGTGGCCCAGAAATTTCAATTCTGGGGAGACTCTTATACATGTATACAAAGGAGACAGATACAAAATATTTAGAGCAAAAAGCTAGAAATAAATTCAATGTCCATGAACAGAACAGATGAATAACTAGAGCTACATATATCAATGTGGGTAAATAAAGTATAATATTGAGTGGAGGAAAAAAAACCCCAAGACTGCAGGAGAATTCCTCTTTTTTTTTTTTTTGAGACGGAGTCTGGCTCTGTTACCCAGGCTGGAGTGCAGTGGTGCGATCTCGGCTCACTGAAACCTCCGCCTCCCAGGTTCAAGCAATTCTCTTGCCTCAGCTTCCTGAGTAGCTAGGACTACAGGCACTCGCCACCACGCCCGGCTAATTTTTGTATTTTTAGTAGAGACAGGTTTTCACCATGTTAGCCAGGCTGGACTGGAACTCCTGACCTCAGGTGATCCACCCGCCATGGCCTCCCAAAGTGCTGGGATTACAGGCGTGAGCCACCGCGCCCAGCCCCTCTTATCTTTGTATAAAGGTTAAAATACTGGCAAACAGTACTATGTATTATTTAGGAATATATATATTATATTTATGTATTTATAAAGATAGAAATATAAAGCCTGGGCCCATTGGCTCACGCCTATAATCTCAACACTTTGGGAGGCTGAGGCGGGCGGATCACTTGAGGTCAAGAGTTCGAGACCAGCCTGGCCAAACATGGTGAAACCCCGTCTCTACCAAAAAATACAAAAATTAGCCAGGTGCGGTGGCACGCACCTGTAGTCTCAGCTACTTGGGAGGCTGAGGCATGATAATCACTTGAACTTGGGAGGCAGAGGTTGCAGTGAGCTGAGATCATGCCACTGCACTTCAGACTGGGCCACAGAGTGAGACCGTGTCTCAAAAAAATAAATAAATAAAAAGATATATATGTGTATATAAAGAAATGCCTGGCCGGGCATGGTGGCTCACGCCTGTAATCCCAGCACTTTGGGAGGCTGAGGCAGGGGGATCACCTGAGGTCAGGAGTTCGAGACCAGTCTGGCCAACATGGTGAAACCCTGTCTCTACTAAAAATACAAAAATTAGCCAGGTGTGGTGGCGGGCACCTGTAATCCCAGCTACTCGGGAGGCTGAGGCAGGAGAATTGCTTGAACCCAGGAGGTGGAGGTTGCAGTGAGTGGAGATCGTGCTACTGCACTCCAGCCTGGGTGACAGAGCAAGATCCCATCTCAAAAAAAAAAAAAAAAAAGAAAAGAAAAAAGAAATACCTGGGCAAGATGAATACCAAATGTAGGACAGTAGGGAAGGAGATGTAATCAGAGAAGTTTACATAAGGGCCTTGATTCTGTTAAACTGGGTGGGGGGTATATGGGTCTTTTGTATTATATACATAGTATGCAAAAAATATTATTAACATAGAAGGTTTCAGGCTTGCACTTTCCCCTGACTCCCTCACCCAAATTAGTCTGGTAGTGAAGAGGCAAAAAGAGGGCAAGAGGCCCTTGGTCTGAATCTCTCAATCTATCAAACTGGAGAGAAGGCAATTCTTTAACAAGTGTCATAAACAAAATAGAAATAAAGAAAATTAAATAAATGAACGAAAAAATATAAAAACAAAAGAAAAACAAATAAAAAGAAAGTAGATTCTACATATTCACAACTCACCTAGTACTCACATTAGACAAGTGAAAAGGACAAATTTAATAAAATTTATTTGAAATCTAGGAATAAGGGCTAAATGTAAGGGGCTTGGGCTTGGAGGTTTTGAGTTAGAATTATATTTGTTTTAAAATGTCTTTGGGCTGGGCGCGGTGGCTCACGCCTGTAATCCCAGCACTTTGGAAGGCCGAGGCAAAAAGATCACCTGAGGTCAGGAGTTCGAGACCAGCCTGGCAAACATGGCAAAACCCCATCTCTACTAAAAATACAAAAATTTGCCAGGCCTGGTGGCATGCACCTATAATCCCAGCTACTCGGGAGGCTGAGGCAGAAGAATTGCTTGAACTCGGGAGATGGAAGTTGCAGTGAGCCAAGATCATGCCACTGCACTCTAGCCTGGGCAACAGAGCAAGACTCCGTTTCAAAAATAAATAATAAATAAAATAAAATAAAATGTCTTTGTAATTGAATGTATCAGTAGGCAAAATAAAAATCCATGGAGTTGAAGATACTCTTTACCAGTTGTTGATATGGCAGGAAGGAATCAGGATTGTCCTCAGCCCCACTGGCCTCCTCCACTCTGCCAAATAAATTTCTCCAACTGTTTTTTTGTTTTTTTTTTTGAGACAGAGTCTTGCTCTGTTGCCCAGGCTGGAGTGCAGTGGCATGATCTTGGCTCACTACAACTTCTGCCTCCCAGGTTCAAGCAATTCTCCTGCCTCAGCCTCCCGAGTAGCTGGGATTACAGGTGCATGCCACCACACCTGGTTAATTTTTTATATTTTTGGTAGAGATGGGGTTTCATCATGTTGGCCAGGCTGGTCTGGAACTCTTGACCTTGTGATCCGCCCACCTCGGCCTCCCAAAGTGCTGGGATTACAGGCATGAGCTGCCGCGCCCGGCTTTTTTTTTTTGGGGGGGGGACAGGGTCTCACTCTGTCAACCAGGCTGGAGTGCAGTGGCGTGATCTTGGCTCACTGCAATCTCCACCTCCTGGGTTCAAGTGATTCTCCTATCTCAGCCTCCCGAGTAGCTGGGATTACAGGCACGTGCCACAATGCCCAGCTAAATTTTTTTTGTATTTTTAGTAGAGACACGGTTTCACCATTTTGGCCAGGCTGGTCTCGAACTCCTGGCCTCAAGTGATCCACCCACCTCGGCCTCCCAAAGTGCTGGGATTACAGGCATGAGCCACTGCACCCTGCCTCTCCAACTGTTTTAAAACATTTATAGACCAGGCACTCTGGCTCACACTTATAATCCCAGCACTTTGGGAGACCAGTGCAAGAGGATCGCTTGAAGCCAGCAGTTTGAGACCAGCCTGGACAACAAAGTGAAACCCAACTCTACAAAAAATTTAAAAAATTATTATTTTAAAAAGAAGCTGGTTCCATTGTAGTGGGTTATCAGAACTTATTAACATTAGTGTCATTAAAGTGGTATACAAACCCTCACCACTAATTTGACTGGCTTTAAAAAAAGAAAAAAAAACATTTATAAAGATGTATAATGTTCAACAGATTCATCAATGCAACAAAGTATTTACACTACATATAAAAAGACCGTTTAAAAGGCTGGGCACGGTGGCTCATGCCTGTAATCCTAGCACTTTGAGAGGCCGAGGCAGGAGGATCATGAGGTCAGGAGATCGAGACCATCCTGGCTAACATGGTGAAACCCCGTCTCTACTAAAAATACAAAAAAAATTAGCTGGGCGTAGTGATGGGCGCCTGTAGTCCCAGCCACTCAGGAGGCTGAGGTAGGAGAATGGTGTGAACTGGGGGGGCAGAGCTTGCAGTGAGCCAAGATCGCACCACTGCACTCCAGCCTGGGCGACAGAGTGAGACTCCATCTCAAAAAAAATAAAAATTAAAATTAAAAAATTAAAAGACCATTTAAAGACGGGTGTGTGTGGTGGCTCATGCCTGTAATCCCAGCACTTTGGCAGGCCAAGGTGGGTGGATTGCTTGAGTCCAGAAGTTCAAGACTAACCTGGGCAACATGGCAAAACCCCATCTCTACTTAAAAAAAAAAAAAAAAATTAGCCAGGTGTGGTGGCATGCACCTGTAGTCCCAGCTACTCAGGGGGTTGAGGTGGGAAGATCACTTGAGCCCGGGAGGTGGAGGCTGCAGTGAGCCCTGATGGTGCCACTGCACTCCAGCCTGGATAACAGAGTGAGACCCTGTCTCGGAAACAACAAACAAACAAACAAATAAAAGTTATATATTATTTTTTCCTTCTTCTTTAAAAAAAAAAAAAAATTTTTTTTTGAGACAGAGTCTTGCTCTATTGTCCAGGCTGGAATGCAGTGGCACAATCTCGGCTCACTGCAACCTCCACCTCTCGGGGTCAAGCGATTCTCCTGCCTCAGCCTCCCGAATAGCTGGGATTACAGGTGCCTGCCACCATGTCCAACTAATTTTTGTATTTTTTTTTTTAGTAGAAATGGGGTTTCACCATGTTGGCCAGGCTGGTCTTGAACTCCTGACCTCATGATCCACCTGCCTCGGCCTCTCAAAGCACTGGGATTACAGGGGTGAGCCACGGCACCCGGCCAGACATATATATATTTTAAAGAAAACTGAAAATAGAAACAAACAAAAAATAATAGAAATATATATATTTACAGTTAGGGTTCCCTCAAATCTTTGCTCAAATTTTACTTCTTCAATGATACTTACTTTGATCATTCTATTATTATTATTATTATTATTATTATTATTGAGACTCAGTTTCACTCTGTCACCCAGGCTGGAGTGCTGTGGCATGATCTCGGCTCACTGCAACCTCCACCTCCCAGATTCCAGCGCTTCTCCTGCCTCAGCCTCCCGAGCAGCTGGGATTACAGGCACCTGCCACCATACCCAGCTAATTTTTGTATTACTAGTAGATATGGGTTTCGCCATGTTGGCCAGGCTGGTCTCGAACTGACCACAAATGATCTGCCTGCCTTAGCCTCCCAAAGTGCTGGAAATACAGACGTGAGCCACCACGCCCAGCCTGATCATTCTGTTAAATACTGCAGCCTACCACCTGCCCATTACTCCTGATTCTGCATTTCTCTCTCTCTTTCTAAGCTAGGAATTCAAGATCAGCCTGGGCAATAAAACAATACCCTGCCTCTAAAAACAAAACAAAACACAAAACCCAGAAAATATTGCATCCATAGAAGCAGACAAGATACAGTAAAAAAGAAACATTCTAGCAGAATCTTTGGAAATTAAAGTATGATAACAGGTCTTAAAAACTCAACAGGGCTGGGTGTGGTGGCTCACGCCTGTAATCTCAGCACTTTGGGAGGCCGAGGCAGGTGGATCATCTGAGGTCAGGAGTTCAAGACCAGCCTGGCCAACATGGTGAAACCCATCTCTACTAAAAATACAAAACTTAGCTGGGCGAGGTGGCGGGCATCTATAATCCCAGCTACTCAGGAGGCTAAGGCAGCAGGATCACTTGAACCTGGGAGGTGGAGGTTGCAGTGAGCCAAGATCGTGCCACTACACTCCAGCCTGGGCAACAAGAGCGAAACTCCATCTCAAAAAAAAAAACCAAAAAACAAAACAAAAAAAACTTAACTCAATAGAAGGTTTGTAAGATGAAGTTCAGGGAATCTAAAAAGCCAAGCAAAAGCAAAAGGCATGGAAAATAATATAGGAATTTTTAAAAATAGAGAATCAATTCTGAAGATTCAAGAGAGAGAACAAAGAAAATGGAAGAGGAAGATGAAATCATCAATTAATCAAAAAACATCCTCAGAAACGAAGGAAAAACATTTCTAGATTGAAATGGACTAGGAAACGTCTTTGATACTGGATGAAAATGGATCCATACCAAAGCACATCATCATGAAATTTTGGGAAACCAAGAACAAAGAGAATATCTTTAAAATATGCCTTTTTCACAAGACTAATAAAGAATGAGTTTCTCAGCTGGGTGCGGGGGCCCACGCCTCTAATCCCAGCAATTTGGGAGGCAGGGGCAGATGGATCACTTCAGGCCAGGAGCTTGAGACCAGCCTGGCCAACACTGTGAAACCCCGTCTCTACTAAAAATGCAAAAATTAGCCCAGCATGGTAGTGTATGCCTGTAGTTCCAGCTACAGGTTGAGGCACGAGAATCACTTGAACCTGGGAGGCTGAGGTTACAGTGAGCCGAGATCACGCCAGCACAGCACACTCCAGCCTGGACAACATAGTGAGACTCTGTCTCAAAAAAAAAAAAAAATAGAATGGGTTTATCCAAATCAAGGGAGTAAATCAAGAAAGAGGAACACAAAGGATCCAGGAACAGGGGATCTAACACAGGAGAGAACAAGGCTGAAGAGAATTCCCAGGACAAAAATTATGTATGCAACAGGTTGAGAGAGTAACCAGTCCAGATTGGAGCATGTGAGGGGGCTCCAGAAGAGATTTCTTCAAGAAAATGAAATTGAAAAAATATCTGATGTGACCAAGTGTATTGAGAAGAGATGTAGACAACTGGGGCGGAGGTTGAGTTAAATTAATATAATAAGTACATAGAAAAATACAACTATTAGGTCCAAAAAACACAAAAAGTTATGCAAGAGAGAAACATTACTCGGCTTACTTGGGTACATTACTTGGCTTATTTGTGAACAATATTTGCACAGCCACAGCAGTATAAACACTGACTTTTTTTTTTTTTTTTTTTTTTTGAGACAGAGTCTTGCTCTGACTCCCAGGCTAGAGTGCAGTGGCGTGATCTCAGCTCACTGCAACCTCCGCTCCCCGAGTTCAAGCAGTTCTCTGCCTCAGCCTCCCTAGTAGCTGGGATTACAGGCACCGCCACCACACCTGGCTAATTTTTGTATTTTTAGTAGAGATGGGGTTTCACCATCTTGGCCAGGCTGGTCTTGAGCTCCTGACCACTGTGATCCACCTGCCTCAGCCTCCCAAAGTGCTGGGATTACAGGTGTGAGCCACCACGCCCAGCCAACACTAGTTAATTAACCGAATTTTTTACAACACAAGTGTATTGAGAGGACAGAGAAAGTGAAGCATGCAGATACCATGTGAATGAGTGAGGATGTGGTAGTGGTGGCACTGGTGATGGTGAAAAAGATAAAATTCTCATCTTCTCTGTTGAGAAGTTCATAAATAATGTAAACATGTTTAATATGTAGTCATATAAGCCTTTAGAGATAAGTCATTTAGAGATACAGAGGTAAATGCCAGAAGGTTCCATTAAGAGAAGTTGAAAGTGGTTACCTTTGAGGAGCTGAAAATGGTGAGGAGAGGAGGCCGGGGCACTGCTATTTCAAAACAAGCCGTATGGCAGGGGTTGGGGAGTGGGGGGGGGATGGGGACAAGCCTTATAAGGCCATTTAACTCTTTAAATCATGTACAAGTATAACTTAGATATAAAATAAGAACAAAATACAAAGAGACTATAGGAGACTTTTCCAAGTGAACAGAGCCCATTGGGAGGCCCCCACCCCCAATCTATTTCTATGACATTGTCTTATGTGGTATCCCACCAATCTTCCCCCAGCCTAGCACTCAAACAAGCGTGCTGACAAGAGCAGAAGGGAGACATTGGTTGAGTCTGGATCTGCCCTGTCAGGCTCTTGTTAGAAGCTCAAGTCAGCAGCCCATTAACACAAGATTACTTCTCTCTAGGCAAGTTAAAGATTTTTCTACTGAAATCACAAATATCAAAACCAGACTGACTCAATCCTAATGTGTTTTTTCTTCCTTACATTCCACTGAACATCTTGATTCCAAAACCCATGATTCTAAGCACACCTTCTGCTCCTTTCTTGAGGTTTTCCTCTGTTCATTGCTAGAATGGCCTTGGAGTCCATCTGCCTTAGGTAGCACTCACACTTGCCAAGTCTTTTAACACTTGGATAACAAAATAGTTTGTTACCCTTTCACCTCACTCTCTTGCCTTCACTGAGGATAAAAGGCAGCGGTACTATTAGCTGTGCTTTTTTTTTTTTGTAAAGAATATTACCTTTACCTAACAAATTCTACGATATTTTTCCTTTTGCTTCACTGGCTATTCTACTGGCTCTGATTCTAAGGCTGGTCCATGACATAAATAAGGAACTGTTTGGGGAACAAAGCTGGAATGACCTTGGTAAACCAGGCATGCTCATCCACTCACTGCTTAGCACTCAAGGGAGAAGAATGTCTCATTTCAGATTAGTTCAAAACAAAACATTTCACTTTGTCCTTGTCTCTGACCTAGACAACCCTCTTATCTGTGATAAAGAAGGCATGCTTATGCTATTTTCCACTAAATAAAGCTAGAAGGGATATTTAATATCTTGGAAAGCTCTCAATAGTTTCCAAAGTTAGAATTAACAAATGAAATTTACTAGGGAAATATATATATATATAATATATAAATATATATTATATATTTTATATAAAATAAATATATATATTATATATAAATATATAATATATATAAATATATATATATTATATATATTTTTTGAGATGGAGTCTCGCTCAGTGGCGTGATCTCGGCTCACTGCAACCTCCACCTCCTGGGTTCAAGCCATTCTCCTGCCTCAGCCTCCCGAGTAGCTGGGACTACAGGTGCATGCCACCCTGCCCAGCTAATTTTTTGTATTTTTAGTAGAGACGGAGTTTCACTGTGTTAGCCAGGATGGTCTCAATCTCCTGACTTAATGATCCACCCGACTCGGCCTCCCAAAGGGCTGGATTACAGGTGTGATCAACCACACCTGGCCAACCAGGGCTATATTTAAAGTCCCATGCTTATGTTCAAAATATTAATTTCACAAACATAGGATGAGGAAGACTTAGCTTAACAGTTCAAGTGAAAAAAGCTATGAGTCTTGGATGACTACAAACTTAAGGTTTTTTTTATTTTTATTTTTATTTTTATTAGTTTTTTAGGCTTAATAAGTTGAGAGCAGGAAGTGGCTGGGGAGTGACTACCAAAATGTAAATACTTCTCTTTTTACCTCTGACAACACAGGCAAGATTGAGTGCATCTATCAGTTCACACATAAATATTTACTGAGGATCTAGTATGAGGAAGAGGCTGTGGCAGTAGAACGAAAGGAAAAACCCAAGGATCTTTGAATAGGTTGGACAGACAACATATACATAAAAATAATAGCAGTAATGATCACTTACATTTTAATAGTGCTTTAATTTATTATGTCTTTCATTTATACCACCTCTTTGTACTTCATAGCTGCCCTATGAGGTTGTAAGTCAAATACAGTTATCATTTTATTTATTTATTTATTTTTTAATTTTTGAGAAGGAGTCTCACTCCGTCGCCTAGGCTAGAGTGCAGTGGCGCAATCTTGGCTCACTGCAACCTCTGCCTCCTGGGTTCAAGTGATTCTCCTGCCTCAGCCTCCCAAGTAACTGGGACTACAGGCGCGTGCCACCCTGCCTGTCTAATTTCCGTATTTTTAGTAGAGATGGGGTCTCACTGTGTTGGCCAGGCTGGTTGCAAACTCCTGGTATCAAATGATCTGCCTGCCTCAGCCTCCCAAAGTGCTGGGATTACAGGCATGAGCCACCAAGCCCGGCCAGTTATCATTTTAAAGTTGAAAAAACTGAGGCTGAGAGAAGTTAAAGCAGTGATTCTCAAACGTTTAGCTCTCAACCCCTTTATACCCTTAAAATTATTTAGGTACCTCACACTACATACAAAAATGAAATCAAAAGGGATCGAAGACCTAAATGTAAGAGCTGTAATTATAAAAGTCTTAAAAGAAAACTAAGTGTAAATCTTTGTGACCTTGAAACAGACAATGGCTTCTTTAATGTGACACCAAAAGCACAAGCAACGAAATAAAAAATAGGTAACTGGACTGCATCAAAATTAAGAAGTTTAATGCTTCAAAAGATACTAGCAGCGAGGTGTGGTGGCTCACGCCTATAATCCCAGCACTTTGGGAGGCTGAGGTGGGAAGACTGCTTGAGCCCAGGAGTTCAAGACCAGCCTGGACAACATAGTGAGATCTCATATCTACAAAAAAAAATTTAAAAAATTAGCCGGGCTTGGTGGCACACACCTGTGGTCACAGCTACTTAGGAGGCTGAGGCAGGAGGATTGCTCAGGCCTGGGAAGTTGAGGCTTCAGTGAGTTGTGTTCAGGCCACTCCATTCAAGCCTGAACAACAGAACGAGATGTCTCAAAAAAAAAAAAAAAAAAAAACATAAAATAACAATAAAAACCTATTACTATTATAACAGTTTTTTTTTAAAGGAAAATAACTATTTTCCAAAGCAAACAAACATTTAGTGAGATGAGAGTTATTTTACATTTTTACTAATCTCATTAATGTCTGACTTAATAGAAGACAACTGGATTCTCATATCTATTGCCATATGTTGTTCGGTTGAAATAGATGAAGAAAATCTAATCTCATTCAAATATGTAGTTGGAAAAGGGAGGAGGATTTTTTTTTTTTTTTTTTTTTGAGATAGGGTCTCACTCTGTCACCCAGGCTGGAGTGCAGCGGGCCAATCTTGGCTTACTGCAACCTCTGCCTCCCAGGCTCTAGCGATCCTCCCACTTCAGCCTTCCAAGTACCTGGGAATACATGCACATGCCACCACACCCAACTAATTTTTGTATTTTGGTAAAGATGAAGTTCCACCATGTTGTCCAGGCTGGTCTTGAATTCCTGGACTCAAGTGATCCGTCCACTTTGGCCTCCCAAAGTGCTGGGATTATACGTGTGAACCACCACAGGGAGGAGGATTTCAATAGATAATTGTGGATATTCTTCTTTGATACTACACTAAAACTCAACAAGTGTAGTGTCACACACGTCCGTGTGAAGAGACCACCAAACAGGCTTTGTGTGAGCAACAAGGCTGTTTATTTCACCTGGGTGCAGGCGGGCTGAGTCCAAAAAGAGAGTCAGCAAAGGGTGATGGGATTATCATTAGTTCTTATAGTTTTGGGATAGGCATACAAAGTACACCCTCAAGGGCTGGGGGATAATATATAGTATCAGTTAGGGTGGGTCAGGAACAAATCACAGTGGTGGAATGTCATCAATTAAGGCTATTTTCACTTCTTTTGTGGATCTTCAGTTGCTTCAGGTCATCTGGATGTACACGTGCAGGTCACAGGGGATATGATGGCTTAGCTTGGACTCAGAGGCCTGACACTCCTATCTTCTTATATTAATATGAAAAACAAAACAAAATAGTGGTGAAGTGTTGAGGCAGCAAACATTCTTGGGGGTGGTATGGAGAGATAATGGGTGATGTTTCTCAGGGCTGCTTTGAGCGGGATTAGGGGTGGCATGGGAACCTAGAATGGGAGAGATTAAACTGAAGAAAGATTTGGGGGTAAGGGGAGATATTTTGGGCTTGTTAGAATGAGTATTTGTCTTATAGAATGATTGTTGATGGCCTGGATGCGGTTTTGTATGACTTGAGAAACTAAATGGAAGGAAGACACAAGGTCTGAATAAGAGAAGGAGAAAAATAGGTATTAAAGGACTAAGAATTGGGAGGACCCAGGACATCCAATTAGGGAGTGCCCAAGGGGGTTCAGCATAATTATTTGCTTGGTTGGTGAATTTTTGGGCTCTATCCTTGAGTTTTTTATGTTGTCATACACCAGGACAGATTGATTTAGGTAAAAACAACACTCTTTGTTTAAAAATATACAGAGTCCTCTTTTTTTAGCAGTGAGTAAGTCGAGGCCTTGGCAATTTTGGAGGAAAGAGAAATGCAAAGCCAGCAATTGTTTGTTAAAGAAGGATTAGAGGGCCGGCATAGTGGCTCACGACTGTAATCCCAGCACTTTGGGAGGCCGAGGCAGGCGAATCGCGAGGTCAGATGGAGACCATCCTGGCTAACATGGTGAAACCCCATCTCTACTAAAAATACAAAAAATTAGCCGGGCATGGTGGCGGGCACCTCTAGTCCCAGCTACTCGGGAGGCTGAGGAAGGAGAATGGTGTGAACCCAGGAGGCGGAGCTTGCAGTGAGCAGAGATCACACCACTGCACTCCAGCCTGGGGGAAAGAGCAAGACTCCATCTCAAAAAACAAAACAAAAAAAAGGATTATAAAATGGGGCTAGGAGAGAGTGAGACTGATAGTGTGGTGGGGAGAGGTAGAGAGTGGCATAAGAATGGGAACCAGAATAAGAATGAGTATAAAAGTAAAGAATAGGACTTCATTAGGGTGAAAGTATTGGAGGGTACCTTGCCACTGAAGATCTGTCCACTTCAAGAGAGACTTAAGGGTGGCGATTTGAGGTAAAACCAGGAGCCACTAAATACCAAGAGCCTGAGAAACTGCTTGGGTGATTTGACTAATAAAGGCCGGTCTGTTATCACACTGTATAGAGGTGGGAAGGCCAAACGGAGGAATTGTGTCTGACAGAAGGGAAGAAATGACCGTGGTGGCCTTCTCAGATCCTGTGGGAAAGGCCTCTACCCATCCAGTGAAAGTATCTACCTAGACCAAGAGGTAGTTTAGTTTCCTGACTCGGGGCATGTCAGTAAAGTCAATTTGCCAGTCCTGGGCGGGGGCAAATCCCCCAGCTTGATGTGTAGGGAAGGGAAGGGGCCTGAACAATCCCTGAGGAGCAGTAGAATAGCAGATGGAACACTGAGAAGTGATTTTCTTGAGGACAGATTTTCACGATGGAAAGGAAATGAGAGGTTCTAAGAGATGGGCTAGCGGCTTGTAACCTACATGGAAGAGGTTATGAAATGACGACAGAATAGAATGGGCCTGTGAGGCTGGAAGGAGATATTTTCCTTGATCCAAGAACCATTTGCCTTGTGTAGGAAGAGATTGATACGTGGAAGTTTCAGTGAGGAAGTAGGTAGGAGTGACCGATTAGAAGGAGAAAAACTGGCCGTGAGGGACAGAAGTTGGAATGCTAGCTTCTTCTTTAGCTACCATATCAGCATAAGTGTTGCCCTGAGTGATGGGATCTGATGCCTTTTGATGGCCCTTGCAGTGAATGACTCCAGCTTCCTTTGGAAGTAAAGCAGCCTTGAGAAGAGTTTTTATTAAAGAGGCATTAATGATGGAGGACCCTTGCATAGTGAGGAAACCTCTTTCAGCCCATATAACAGCATGGTGGTGCAGGATATGGAAGGCATATTTAGAGTCAGTATAAATATTGACGTGTAGTCCCCTTTGCAAGAGTGAGGGCCCGAGTTAAGGCAATGAGCAGGGCAGAGTGGTAGCCATAAGGATAGATGTGGAAGATAGTATAGCATGGCCTGCCTTTGCTGGTGTGTGGCGATTAGGCCTGGTGGAACTGCCATCAGTAAACCAAGTGTGATCAGGGTGAGGAACAGGAAAGAAGGAAATATGGGGAAATGGAGTGAATGCCAGGTGGATCAGAGAGATACAGTCATGGGGGTCAGGTGTGTTATCAGGAATAATGTGGGAGGCTGGATTGAAGTCCGGGCCAGGAACAATGGTAATTGTTGGAGACTCAACAAAGAGTGAGTATAGGCTGGGCATGGTGGCTCATGCCTGTAATCCCAGGACTTTGGGAGGCCGAGATGGGAGGATCACTTCAGGTCAGGAGTTCAAGACCAGCCTGGCCAACATGGTGAAACCCCATCTCTACTAAAAATACAAAAAATTAGCCGGGTGTGGGGCACACACCTGTAATCCCAGCTACTCCAGAGGCTGAGGCGGGAGAATCGCTGGAACCTGGGAAGTGGAGGTTGCAGTGAGCCGAGATTTTGTCACTGCATGCCAGTCTGGGAGACGGAGTGAGACTCCATCTCAAAAGAGTTGAGTATAGCTGAAGGAGCCAGGGAGCGGAAAGTATATGTGCCAGGTATGAGGAAGAAAATAGATTTTGGAAGTTATGAGAACTGTAGAGGGCGAGTTGAGCATAATGTGATTTTGAGGGCCTCTAAAAGTATCAAAGCAGCGGCAGCCGCCACACACAGACATGAGGGCTAGGCTAAAACAGTAAGGTCAAGTTGTTTGGACAGAAAGGCTACAGGGCGTTGTCCCGGCCCTTGTGTAAGAATTCCGACCACACAGCCCTGCACTTTGGCTGTGTGTAATGAAAAAGTTGGGATGAGTTAGGGAGAGCTAGTGTGGGAGCAGCTTTTAGGGCTGTTTTTTAAGGAATGGAAAGGGGAGTGGGGAAAGGATTTAGGATTTATGGGGTCAGCTAGGTTTATCTAGAACAGAATAATGGGTTGTAGAGGGAGGTATTGAGGATAGGAGAGTATATGGGTTTGGCACTCTGGGGTGGATAGGCAAGACAATTTTGTTGACAAGGCACAGATCCTGAACTAACCTGTAAGACTTGCCTGGTTTTTGGACAGGTAAAATGGGGGAATTGTAAGGAGAGTTTATAGGCTTTGGAAGGCCATGCTGTAGCAGGCGAGTGATAACAGGCTTTAATCCTTTTAAAGTGTATTGTGGGATCCTTTTAAAGTGTGCTGTGGGATGGGATATTGGTGTTGAGCAGGGTAAGGGTGATTAGGTTTTAATGGGATGGTAAGGGGTACATGATCGGTTGCCAAGGAGGGAGTAGAGGTGTCCCATACTTGTGGATTAAGGTGGGGAGATACAAGGGGAGGATGCAAAGGAGGCTTTGAACTGGGAAAAAGGGTGGCAATGAGGTGTGGCTGTAGCCCGGGAACAGTCAGGGAAGCAGATAATTTGGTTAAAATGTCTTGACCTAATAAGGGAGCTGGGCAAGTAGGGATAAGTAAAAAAGAGTGCATAAAAGAATGTTGTCCAAGTTGGCACCAGAGTTGGGGAGTTTTAAAAGGTTTAGCAACCTGGCTGTCAATACCCACAACAGTTACGGAGGCAAGGGAAACAGGCCCTTGAAAAGAAGGTATTGTGGAGTGGGTAGCCTCCATATTAAGAAAAGGACAGACTTCCCCTCCACTGTAAGAGTTACCCAAAGCATCTGTGATGGTCCAAGAGTCTTCTGAGGTGATTGGGCAGCATCAGTCTTCAGCCGTTAAGCCAAGAAGATCTGGGAAGGAGTTAGTCAGAGAGTCTTGGGCCAGAGTTCAAGCAGCTCTGGGAGTGGCTGCTGGGTGAGTTGGACAGTCCGATTTCCAGTAGGGTCCGGCACAGATGGGACATGGCTCAGGAGGAATCCTGGCCTGCGGGCATTCCTTGGCCCAGTGACCAGATTTCCAGCACTTGAAGAAAGATCCTGGGGGAGGCGGTCCTGGAGGAACACCTGGCCGCTGCGATTCAGGCATTTTGAAGTTCTTGTGTGCTGGAGATGTGGCTGGGACTTCTCTCACAGTGGAGGCAAGTAATTGCAACTCAGAAATACGTTGCCTCTACTCTATTACTGTACACCTTGAAGGCGAGGTTAATTAAGTCCTGTTGTGGGGTTTGAGGACTGGAATCTAATTTTTGGAGCTTTTTCTAATGTCGGGAGGGGGTTGGGTAATAAAATGCATATTGAGAATAAGACGGCCTTCTGGCCCCTCTGGGTCTAGGGCGGTAAAGCATCTAAGCATTGTTGCCAAACGGGCCATGAACTGGGCTGGGTTTTTATATTTGATGAAAAACAGCCTAAATGCTAACTGATTGGGAGAGGTCAGATGAAGAAAAATGAGCATTAACCTTGACTATGCCTTCAGCTCCAGCCACCTCTTTTTTTTGTTTTTTTTGCCTTGAAATGTTTATTTTTTTATTTTTTTATTTTTTTTGCACACAAAACAATAAACATTTTCTAAAAGTACATACAAACAAAAAGATGTATATCAAACATATTAGGAAGGTTGCACATGGGAAGACGGGGAATAGAAATGGGGGGTGGGAATTAAAGAAAATAAATGAGAGAGGGACTTTGTATGGATCAATGATAATAACTCAATCCTCTATTTGACAAAGAAGGAGAAGGAAGAGGAAGAAAAAGAAAGTGGGATAAAGGATCAGAAAGGGAGGAAAATAGAAAAAATTAGAGTATGACTCCAGGGTAGACCTGTTTTGTTGTCGCTTGGTTGGTTGGTTGGTTTGTCTGTTGTATTTTTCATATGTTTCACCATGTTGGCCAGGCTGGTCTCGAACTCCTAGCCTCAAGTGATCAACCCGCCTCGGCTTCCCAGAGTACTGAGACTACAGGAGTGAGCCACCATGTCCAGCCCCCACATTGCTTCTGGCCTCTGTGGTAGACCTCCCAGACGGGGCGGCCGGGCAGAGGCGCTCCCCACATCCCAGACGGGGCGGCCAGGCAGAGGTGCTCCTCACTTCCCAGACGGGGCGGCCAGGCAGAGGCGCTCCTCACTTCCCAGACGGGGTGGTGGCCGGGCAGAGGCGCTCCTCACTTCCTGGACGGGGCAGCCGGGCAGAGGCGCTCCTCACTTCCCGGACGGGGCGGCCGCGCAGAGGCGCTCCTCACTTCTTCCCAGACGGGGCGGCCGGGCAGAGGCGCTCCTCACATCCCAGACGATGGGCAGCCGGGCAGAGTCGCTCCTCACATCCCATACGATGGGCAGCCAGGCAGAGGCACTCCTCACATCCCAGACGATGGGCGGCTGGGCAGAGGTGCTGCGGCCAGGCAGAGACTCCTTCAGATGGGGTGGCGGCTGGCAGGTCCTCTCACTTCCAGAAGGGGCCGGGCAAGTCTCCACTCCGTGCTGCTCACCTCCCACACGATGGGCAGCCAGGCAGAGACGTTCCTCACTTCCCAGATGGGGTGGCGACCTGGCAGAGGCGCTCCTCACTTCTTCCCAGACTGGGAGGCCGGGCAGAGACGCTCCTCACTTCCCAGACGGGGTGGTGGCTGGGCAGAGGCGCTCCTCACTTCCTGGATGGGGCGGCCGGGCAGAGGCGCTCCTCACTTCCCGGATGGGGCGGCCGGGCAGAGGCGCTCCTCACTTCCCAGATGGAGTGGTGGCCGGGCAGAGTCGCTCCTCACATCCCAGACGATGGGCGGCCGGACAGAGGCGCTCCTCACATCCCACACGATGGGCGGCCGGGCAGAGACGTTCCTCACTTCCTAGACGGGGTGGCGGCTGGGCAGAGGCGCTCCTCACCTCCCAGACGGGGCGGCTGGGCAGAGGAGCTCCTCATAACCCAGACGATGGGCGGCCAGGCAGAGACGCTCCCCACCTCCCAGACTGGGCGGCGGCCAGGCAGAGGCTGCAATCCCAGCACCCTGGGAGGCCAAGGCAGGCGGCTGGGAGGCGGAGGCTGCAGCGAGCCGAGACCACGCCACCGCACTGCAGCCTGGGCAACACCGAGCACCGAGTGAGCGAGCCTCCGTCTGCAGTCCCAGCACCTCTAGAGGCCGAGGCGGGCAGACCACCGGAGGTCAGGAGCTGGAGACCAGCCTGGCCGACATGGCGAAACCGCGCCTCCAGCCAAAGGAGAAAAACCAGGGAGGGGTGGTGGCGCGCGCTGGCAATCGCAGGCAGCCCGCAGGCCAGGACAGGAGAATCACAGGAGCCGGACACAGGGAGTCTGCAGCGAGCCGAGTGTACTCCAGCCTGGGCCACAGAGGGAAGAAAAGAAAAAGAAAGAAGGAAGAGGGAAGGAAGGAAGGAAGGGAGGGAGGGAGGGAGGGAAATGTTTTTAATAGAATTGGTCTAGCAATCGTTCAGGATTTCAGTGTCCCTGTCTGGACACTGCCAACCCACAGCTGGAGGGGCATTTAAGGCACATCATTTTGTGATTAGAATTACAAAAAGTTTGATTAATATTGCAGCTGCAAAATTAACAGACACAATTTTCACTCATAATTTAAAACATTTTGTTTTGATGAAATGCTTTGCTTTCACAATAGAAGATCAATAGTACACAGTATATTGAACTCTGTAGCAAAATTATTTTTTGAGAAAGTATAAAAGTGAGAAATAGTGATTTCCTCAATTTGTTTATAGTCTTATCACAAAGTAGGCCAAAGTTCAGTATTAAATAAATAGATATCCTAATAAAAGTTTGTACGAGTTTTCCTAAGGAAATACATTCATAAGACTGTTTACCTTCTGTTTGACAGCAGTGACAGGAACATGGGGATTCCCACTCATGACGAGTCCCTAGCACTCAGCTCCTGGCACCCACAGCCTAGGTGGGCTGCATCACCTGGTAGGATGCAGCCTGGGCTTCTGCGAGTGAGGTTTCCTCACCTGTAACTCTGGTTCCGTGTTTGTGCTTAGCCTGTGCAATTCTGGTAAACACAGAAAACCTGCCTGTCCACCCCCAGTGCTGAAGACTGGTCAAGGAGGTGTTAGTGAGAGTGTTGTGTTCACCGTGTGGAGATCAGGCGGTGATTACCACATCTTCTTTGCTGACTTTAGTAACTGGGTGTCCAGAGAGGAGCGACCAGGAGTGGCCGAGCGGTTGCCTGGACTCAGCTTCTGATTCTGCAGCCGGGAGTCTGATGCAGGCCCAAGGGTCAAGGGGAGTTGTTCAGCACCTGGAATCGCCATGCACTGCTCTGTGGGCCGCACGACGCTCCTGCTGTGTTCTCCCAGGCACCAACAGGCACTTGGAAGGCAACTTTGCTCCTCTGGCCACCTGGAGACCTCTTGGTGGTGCAGATGGGACAAACTGGGGGCCTGTCAGAACACCCACTCATGCCAGGAAGGCCAGGCACCAGCCTGCTCTGATGAAGTCAGGATGGTCAGCCATCTCTTTAAAAGGAAATTGTTGGGCAGGTGGGGGAGAGCTAGTCGTGGAATGAAACTGTAAGCCATACCGGGTGTGAGGAGGGGAGGTGATAAAAGGATTATAGGGTGGGGGAGCAGAGGCTAAGTAAGAATTGGGACCTGGCTTGTCCTGGTGAGGAGCAGCCTGGGGAGAAGGGGAGAGGTCAGATGAGTCCATTGAAAAGAAGGATTCAAAGGACTCAGAACTTGGGGTGGAGACCGAAGGAACAGACAGGAGACAAAGAAGAAAGATTTGGGATGAGTCACATTGGGAGCAGAGACTAGGGAGGGACCAATGTGTAAAAGAATGCCTGGATGTCAGGCACCTCAGACCATTTGCCCATTTTATGACAAGAATTATCTAGATCTTGTAGGATGGAGAACTCGAAAGTGCCGTTTTCTGGCTATTTGGAATCATTGTCGAGTTTGTATTGGGGCCAAGTGGTGTTGCAGAAGAAAATAAGACACTTAGGTTTTAGGTCAGGTGTGAGTTGAAGAGGTTTTAAATTTTTGAGAACACAGGCTAAGGGAGAAGAAGGAGGAATGGAGGGTGGAAGGTTGCCCACAGTGAAGGAGGTAAACCCAGAGAAAAGAGAGGATAGAGACACGGAGAAGGCGGGTGGGGTGGCGGGGGGCGTTGAGCAGCCCTGGGCTGCAATGTGGGTGAGCAGCCAAAGCAGGTTTCCCCGCAATTGACTTGCCACTAAGGGAATGTGGGTGAATGACCAAGGCAGGCGTCCCCGCGGTGATCAGACACCAATGGAGTGTGGGTGAATAATCAGGCAGGCGTCCCCCCAGTGATCAAACACCAAGGGAAGACTATCTTCCCGAGTCCATGACTGATGCTGGAGTTTTGGGTCCACGGATAAAATGTGTCTCCTTATCTCTACTAGAGAGGAAAAAGAACAGGAATTGGAAGGACAGGGAGATTGAGGGGTAGTGAGAGAGGAAGATTGAAGGGTAGCGAGAGAGGCTGGAGAAGAGTGAAAAGACCACTTACCCAATTTGAAATTGGTGAGATGTTCCTTGGGCTGGTTGGTCTGAGGACCTGAGATCATAGGTGGATCTCCTCATGGAGTGAGGGCGAGGACAGGGGACTGTTCTCCCAAAGGAGTCCTCTTGTCCTGGGTCTTCAGCACCAAATGTCACATGTGTCCGTGTGAAAAAACCACCAAACAGGCTTTGTGTGAGCAATAAGGCTGTATATTTCACCTGGGTGCAGGCGGGCTGAGTCTGAAAAAGGAGTCAACAAAGGGTGGAGGATTATCAGTTCTTATAGGTTTGGGATAGGCGTACAAAGTACATTCTCAAGGCAGAGAGAATATTACAAAGTACCTTCTTAAGGGTGGGGGAGAATATATCGTATCAGTTACGGTGAGGCAGGAACAAATCACAATGGTGGAATGTCATCAGTTAAGGCTATTTTCACTTCTTTTGTGGATCTTCAGTTGCTTCAGGCTATCTGGATGTATACATGCAGGTCACAGGGGACATGATGGCTTAGTTTGGGCTCAGAGGCCTGACATGTAGTATCTTAAAGGTTAATTGCACTGGGAATTTGAAACCATGTCAATGAATTTTTTGTATTCCATTACATTGTAGTTCATTGGTCTGACTTGCATTTCTTTTGTTTTGTTTTTGAGACATGGTCTTACTCCATCACCCAGGCTGGAGGGCAGTGGCACAATCATAACTTCCTGTAACCTCAAACTCCTAAGCTCAAGCCATCCTCCCACCTTAGCCTCCCAAGTAGCTAAGACGTCACGTGCATGCCACCATGCCTGGCTAATTTTCTTACTCTTATTATTTTTAGAGATAGGATCTTGCTGTGTTGGCCAGGCTGGTCTCAAACGCCTGGCCTCAAGTGATCCTCCAGCCTCTGCCTCCCAAAATGCTGGGATTAGAGACATGAGCCACCACACCTGGCCTCATTTGCATTTTCAATGCACCTTTTATCCATGCATGATTTTGTAATATTTTGTTTTGGTCATTTGAAAAGTATTCATTCACTGAGTTATGCAAATCTTCTAAAATGTTGACACATTTTATTCTATAATATTTAAAAATTCACATTTGTGAACATCACCACTAATATAATCAGAAGAGTCTTTAATTATTAGGAAGCTGTCAAGCTTAGTACCACATGCAAGATTACCACAATGCTGAGTTTTGCTTGAAAGCTATTTTTTCTTTTCTTTTTCTTTTTTTTTTTTTTTTTTGACAAGGTCTTGCTCTGTTCCCTGGGCTGGAGTGCAGTGGCACAATCATGGCTCACTGCAGCCTTAGGCTCCCAGGCTCAAGTGCTCCTTCCACCTCAGCTGGTGCATGCCACTGTGTCCGGAATTGGTGGGTTCTTGGTCTCACTGACTTCAAGAATGAAGCCGCGGACCCTCGCGGTGAGTGTTACAGCTCTTAAGGTGGCGCATCTGGAGTTTGTTCCTTCTGATGTTCGGATGTGTTCGGAGTTTCTTCCTTCTGGTGGGTTCGGAGTCTCGCTGGCTCAGAAGTGAAGCTACAGACCTTCACGGTGAGTGTTACAGCTCTTAAGGCGGTGCGTCTGGAGTTGTTCGTTCCTCCTGGTGGGCTTGTGGTCTCGCTGGCTCAGGAGTGAAGCTGCAGACCTTCGTGGTGAGTGTTACAGCTCTTAAGGTGGCGCGTCTGGAGTTGTTCGTTCCTCCTGGTGGTCTCATGGTCTCGCTGGCTTCATGAGTGAAGCTGCAGACCTTCGCGGTGAGTGTTACAGCCCATAAAAGCAGTGTGGACCCAAAGAGTGAGCAGTAGCAAGATTTATTGCAAAGAGCGAAAGAACAAAGCTTCCACAATATGGAAGGGGACCCGAGCAGGTTGCCACTGCTGGCTGGGGCAGCCTGCTTTTATTCTCTCATCTGGCCTCACCCACGTCCTGCTGATTGGTAGAGCTGAGTGGTCTGTTTTGACAGGGCGCTGATTGGTGCATTTACAATCCCTGAGCTAGACATAAAGGTTCTCCACATCCCCATCAGATCAGTTAGATACAGAGTATGGACACAAAGGTTCTCCAAGGCCCCACCAGAGCAGCTAGATACAGAGTGTTGATTGGTGCACTCACAAACCCTGAGCTAGACACAGGGTGCTGATTGGTGCGTTTACAAACCTTGAGCTAGATACAGAGTGCCGATTGGTGTATTTACAATCCCTGAGCTAGACATAAAGGTTCTCCAAGGCCCCACCAGACTCAGGAGCCCAGCTGGCTTCACCCAGTGGATCCAGCACCAGGGCTGCAGGTGGAACTGCCTGCCAGTCCCGCGCCATGCGCTCACACTCCTCAGCCCTTGGGTGATCGATGGGACTGGGCGTGGTGGAGCAGGGGGCGGTGCTCGTCGGGAAGGCTTGGGCTGCTCAGGAGCCCACAGAGGTGGGGGAGGGCTCAGGCATGGCAGGCTGCAGTCCTGAGCCCTGCCCCGCGGGAAGGCAGCTAAGGCCCAGTGAGAAATCGAGCACAGTGCTGGTGGGCTGGCACTGCTGGGGGACCCAGTACACCTTCCGCAGCTGCTGGCCAGGGTGCTAAGTCCCTTATTGCCCGGGGCCAGCAGGGCTGGCCGGCTGCTCCGAGTACGGGGCCCACCAAGCCCACGCCCATCCGGAACTCCAGCTGGCCCACAGGCGCCCCGGTTGCCGCTCGCGCCTCTCCCTCCACATCTCCCTGCAAGCTGAGGGAGCTGGCTCCCGCCTTGGCCAGCCCAGAAAGGGGCTCCCGCAGTGCAGCAGTGGGCTGAAGGGCTCCTCAAGTGCCGCCAAAGTGGGAGCCCAGGCAGAGGAGGCACTGAGAGCGAGCAAGGGCTGTGAGGACTGCCAGCACGCTGTCACCTCTCACCACCACACTTGGCTAATTTTTTTTTTCTTTTTGGAGAGACTGCCCAGGCTGGTCTCAAACTCCTGAGCTCAAGTGCTCCTCCTGCCTCAGCCTCCCTAAGTGCTGGGATTATAGGCATGAGCCACTGCTAAAAGCTCAAATTTTATCATTGGGACAAATATTGCAAGTTGTTACCTTGAAGTAACAATTTTACTTTATTAATGTTCTTGAAACTGCAAAATACCAGTCTGAACAACCAGTTTGTCAGTTATTCTTTCAAACAAAAATGATATTACATGATAAAGGGGTTAATTCAGCTCACAACTATAATGATCACACTAATGTTTTTCCTCAAGACAACCACTGTTCTTTGACATGTAGCAGAAGTACTTTATAAGTACTTCCTACTTCCCATTTCATGCCACGGAATTTTTGAAAGATGTTCTTAAGGATCAAAATTTAATAAATTAATAATTTTTATTTTATCAAGAACATCTTGGCTGGGCATGGTGGCTCACACCTGTAATCCCAGCACTTTGGAAGGCCAAGGTAGGTGGATCACCTGAGGTCAGGAGTTCGAGACCAGCCTGGCCAACATGGTGAAACTACTAAAAATACAAAAATTAGCCAGGTGTGGTGGCAGGCACCTGTAATTTTAGTTACTTGGAAAGCTGAGGCAGGAGAATCGCTTGAACCCGGGAGGCAGAGGTTGCAGTGAGCCAAGATCATTGCATTCCAGCCTGGGGGACTGAATTCCCCCCCAAGTGCAGGGCAGTAAGGAATGTAATGCCCACTGGTACAGTTTGGTGCTACTACCGTGATTCCTATCAAAGTGCAAAGAATTTCCCACCATCAGAAGAAATGTCAACATGATGGTGAAAAAAGGCAAATAACGGCTTAATATCACCATGAACATCATTTTGGCCTTATGGATACCATGGACCACACATTGAAAACCTCTGCATACATGCCTTTCCCCAAAGCCACACATCTATTAAGTAATAGAACCAGTACTTGAAACTGGGTCATATTGACTCCTAGCCTAATGGTTTTTCTATCGCACCATAGTATGCAAAGTGAATGGTATAGATATGAAGTATAATAAGAACTAACATTAAGGGCTGGGCATGGTGGTTCACGCCTATAATCCCAGCACTTTGGGAGGCCAAGGTGGGCAGATCACGAGGTCAGGAGCTCAAGACCATCCTGGCCAACATGGTGAAATCCTATCTCTGCTAAAAATAAAAAATTAGTCGGGTGTGGTGGGCACACATGTAGTCCCAGCTACTCGGGAGGCTGAGGCCGGAGAATTGCTTGAACCCGGGAGGTGGAGGTTGTAGTTAGCCAAGATCACACCACTGCACTCCAGCCTGGCGACAGAGTGAGACTCTGTCTCAAAAAGCAAAACAAAACAAAACAAAAAAGCTCACATTAAAACCAAATAATTAAATTTCTACCAGAGGCCTACTTAGAAATGCAATTAGTATTTATCAGCCAGGTATGATCACTTTAAGCTCACCTAGTACAGATCATAAAGACAGCTTAAACAGATTTGATCAAAACCATGAAGAAATGGGAACTAGCTTGACAATCAAAAGAGATGAGATTGACATCCATTCCATAGACTGAAAATAACATAACTCCTATTACCTTATGTTTGGTTGAAGAGTTTTGATGTGCTTTATATCATAGCCTTAAAACTAGGTGGAACCTAAGAGGTATCTAATCCAGTATCTCATCCCTTTCGGGAACCTGCTTACAGAATCTTGAACGAGTTGAACAAATATAGTGAGAGAAGCAGCTTATTCCTCCCAAGACACTGTAGAACAGCTCAAGTTATTTGAGCTGCCTTCCCGTCCATAGCCACGCTTGCTCTCATTCCCACATAGTTTTATTCCTTTATTCAACCCTCTGGACAATGAGGAATAGGTCTATTTCCTCATCTGTGTTATATTCTAATATTCTAAGTCAGCTACCAAGGCCCCTCATAAACCTTCCCCCCGACCCTTTTTTTTTTTTTTTTTTTGGAGACAGAGTCTGGACTACAGTGGTATGATTGTGGCTCACCAAAGCCGCAACCTCTCAGGCTCAAGCAATCCTCCCGCCTCAGCCTCCCAAGTAGCTGGGACCACAGACGTGTACCACATCCCACTAATTATTTTTTATTTTGTGTAGAGACGGGGTCTCCCTATGTTGTCCAGGCTGGTCTTGAACTCCTGGGCTCAAGCAATTCTCTTATGTTGGCCTCTCAAAGTGTTGGGATTATAGGCATGAGTCACCATGCCCAGCGCTCTTTTTCAGTCTTAAAGTTTTCAGTTTCTCAACTTTCCTTTTTGTCTGGACCCATTCTAGGGTCTTTTATTTGTGGGTGGTTTTGTTTTAGAGGCCCAGGTGTGGTCTTTACCCATACTCTGGGCCTTGCTCCCAGTCTCGCCTCCTCCGTGCTGTGGTCCTGGGTCATCCTTCCCTTCTCTACTGATTGAGCCCTTCTTATATTCCAGGCAGTATGCTCTGGTCTGCCATTTAATCCCCAGGGCAACCCTGTGAAGTGGGTACCATCAACAGTCCCCCTCTTGTTGAAATTAAGGCATTCAGCTGGGCATGGTGGCTCATGCCTGTAATCCCAGCACTTGTGGGAGGCCGAGGAGGGCAGATCACCTGAGGTCAGGAGTTTGAGACCAGCCTGGCCAACATGGTGAAACCCCACATCTACTAAACATACAAAAATTAGCTGGGCATGATGCTGCACACCTGTAGTCCCAGCTACTCCAGGGGCTGAGGCAGGAGAATCACTTGAACCTGGGAGGTGGAGGTTGCAGTGAGCCAAGATCATGCCATTGCACTCCAGCCTGGATGACAGAGTGAGACTCAGTCTCTAAAATAAATAAATAAATAAAATAAAAAATAAAAAATTAAGGAATTCTAGTTTGAGTGTAGCAGGACAAGCCACAGACAAAACCCCTTAGACACCGAGTTAAAGAAGGAAGGGCTTTATTTGGCCGGGAGCATTGGCAAGACTCACGTCTCAAAAACCGAGCTCCCTGAGTGAGCAATTCCTGTCCCTCTTAAGGGCTTACCACTCTAAGGGGGCCTGCGTGAAAGGGTCGTGATGGATTGAGCAGGCAAGGGGTACGTGACTGGGGGCTGCATGCACTGGTAATTAGAATGGAACAGAACAGGACAGGGGTTTTCACAGTGCTTTTCCATACAATGTCTGTAATTTATAGATAACATAACCGATTAGGTCAGGGGTCGATCTTTAACTACCAGGCCCAGGGTGTGGCGCCAGGCTGTCTGCCTGTGGATTTCATTTCTGTCTTTTAGTTTTTACTTCTTCTTTCTTTGGAGGCAGAAATTGGGCATAAGACAATATGAGGGGTGGTCTCCTCCCTTATGAGGAGTTTGGATAATCGTACAGAGCTGTGTAAACATTACCTCAATGAACATATAGAACAGTTCCCTCATCCTAAAAGTTTCCTCATGCCCTTTTTTTTTTTTTTTGAGACAGCGTCTCACTCTGTCACCCAGGCTGTAGTACAGTGGCGCAATCTCAGCTCACTGCAACCTCCGCCTCCTGGGTTCAAGGGATTCTCCTGCCTCAGCCTCCTGAGTAGGTGGGACTACAGACATGCACTACCACACCTGGCTAATTTTTGTATTTTTACAAAATACAAAAATTGTTCTATTTTGTACAACAATTATTGGCTAGGCTGGTCTCAAACTCCTGACCTCAGGTGATCTGCCTGCCTTGGCCTCCCAAAGTGCTGGGATTACAGGCATGAGCCACCCAGCCCTCTGCCTTTTTGCAGTCACATATGTAATTTAAAAAAAATGGTACAATTATATATATATACACTATTTTTTTTTGAGATAGAGTCTCGCATTGTCACTTGGGCTGGAGTGCAGTGGCACAATCTCTGCTCACTGCAACCTCTGCCTCCCAGGTTCAAGTGATTCGCCTGCCTCAGCCTCCGGAGTAGCTGGGATTACAGGCACCTGCCTCCATGCCGGGCTAATTTTGTATTTTTGGTAGAGACAGGGTTTCACTACGTTGGCCAGGGTGGTCTCAAACTCCTGACCTCGTGATCCACCTGCCTTGGTCTCCCAAAGTGCTGGGATTACAGACGTGAGCCACTGTGCCCAGCATATATACTATTTTTTAACCTGAGTGTTTCTAAGATGCATTGGGGGGAAAAAGATGCATTGAACATCTCTTTATGGCAATTATATAGTTTTACAACATAATTTTAATGGCTGTATTCTATCAAATGAATGCTTTATAATTTATTTAACCAATGTCCTACTGTTTTGTACATATATAAACAATGTCCTGCTTCCTCTTAGTTTGCTTTTTTTTAAATTTTTCATATCTTTCTGATACTTCTTTGTCTGTTTTGCTAGCTCTGTGTCCTCTTTTTTTTTTGAGAGGGAGTCTCACTCTGTTCCCCTGGCTGGAATGTAGTGGCACAATCTCAGCTCACTGCAACCTCTGCCTCCCATGTTCAAGCCATTCTCCTACCTCAGCCTCTCGAGAAGCTGGGATTACAGGCGCCCGCCACCACGCCTGGATAATTTTTAATAGAGACAGGGTTTCACCATGTTGGCTAGGCTGGTCTTGAACTCCTGACCTCAGGTGATCCACCCACCTCAGCCTCCAAAGTGCTGGGATTACAGGCATGAGCCACCACACCTGGCCTCTGTGTCCTCTTTCTACCTTCCCAAGTTTTTTTCTTTAATTTTTTTTTTTTTTTTTTTTTTTTTCTTTTGAGACAGGGTCTTGCTCTTGTTCTGTTGCCCAGGTTGGAGTGCAGTGGTGCTATGTCAGCTCACTGCAGCCTAGACCTCCCCAGGCTCAGGTGATCCCCCCACCTCAGCCTCCCAAGTAGCTGGGATTACAGGCACGTGTCACCACACCTGGCTAATTTTTGCATTTTTTGTAGATTCGGGGTCTCACCATGTTGCCCAGGCTGGTCTCGAACTCCTGGACTCAAGCAATCCTCCTACCTTGGTCTCCCAAAATGCTGGGATTACAGGCATGAGCCACCGTGCCCTGCCCGAATCTTCTTATTCTATAATTTCTCTTTAGGTCATCAATTTCTCTCCAGCTCCACTATAAACCTTTTGGATCTCATCTCTCCTTTTCTTCTCGACACCAGATCCTAATTCCCAACTGTCTACTGGGTATTATATCCACAGGGATGTACTTCTTGCAATTCAAACGCCACATGTCAAAAACTGAACTCCTATTCCCTTTGCAAAATCTCTCTGCTTCTCTCTTTCTCTCTCCTTTTCGCTGCCTATTTCAGGTAGGGGAAGTGCTGCCCTTCCAGCCACTCAGGCTAGAAACCTCAAAGTCCTTTTCGGATTGCTGTCCTCACTCATCTCACACATCCAGTCAATAAAGTGCTATTGATTCTCCTCCCAAATGCCTCTCAGCTTGTGCCCTTCCTTTCCATTCCCACCGTGACTATCCCAGCTTTTGAGGTCCCATGACTCTTCACCGGAGTGGTAACGATAGCCTCCCAACATCTCCCAGCCCCCATCCCCCTGCTACTCTGCTCTGTTGCCATGAGAGTTAACTTTGCGAAACAGAGAGATTATTTTCCTCTCCTGCTTGAAAATATCTGATGACTGCTTATCACTTACAGAAGCAAGTCTAAACTTTCCACTGTCTCCTCCCACTCTCCCACCACACACCACCTTCCTGCGCCGGTTGCGTCAGCCTCAAACGTTCCTGAACGCTTTGCTGTTCCTGTGCTTTTACTCACGTTCTCCCCAGTGACTGCCCAATCTTTAGTGTGTTTTGCTGACTCCTGGCGCTCTGCCTCTTCTGTAAGAGGGGTTTTTGCACGATTGCAGACAGGAATAAAAATGAGCTCTGCCTACTGGGCCGTCCTGGTTAGCAAGGTCTACACCACCTCAAAGGCAGCTATGGACTAAGAGCCCACAAGGAATCTCGGGTTATGAGGGAGGGGCTGGTCTTGGAGACAGCTAAAGCGCCTCATTTGTCTTCCCAGCAGGGAAGCGATGGGACCTCGGCGGGCAGGGAACGCGATCTCCACCCGTCTGGAAAACTCTCTGAGTTCTGGAGCACTGTTCGCGGCCGGAGTGAGTGGCTGTCCGCATTTTCCCCATTCCAGGGTAGGGCAGACTGAGGTAGGAGAGCAGAGCCCCGAGGCCGACTCCCCGGAAAAAAAAAAAAAAAAAAAACAACGAAAAAAGGCTCCCGCCGACCTGTGATTCACAGGAGCAAGAGGCTGGAAGGACCGCGCCTCCTGATTGGAGCAGACAGAATCAGACAAGCTTGGGGGCCGCTGATTGGCTCCGGCGTGGTCAGGCGCTGGTGGGCTGTTGTAGGTGTAAATAGCTCTTGAAGGCCCGGGTCTGTGACCGGCAGTAACCCCGGCGAGAGTGGGTGGAGAGGGAGGCCCTTCCTCTCCATTCATGTCAGCTGCCAGCCAGGCCCGGGCAGGCCGGCCCTTTAGCGGAGGGGACTGGGCAGGACAAGGCGATGGGTGTCTTCGGAGATCTTAAGCTTGGGCTGAAAGTTAAACACTCACCCGCAGGGCTGAGCCAGAGCTGGCACCTCCCACACCGAGCCCCTTCCTATCTGCGCTCAGCTTTGACTGTTTAAAAGTTTAATGTGATGTTCTGGGTGAGGACCGAGGCGTTGGAGGTCGCTAGGAGGGTAGTTTTGTGGAGCCGCGTTAATGGCTGTAGTGGGTGTACCTTAGTGACCACAGGGAGGTGGCAGCCTGTCCTCGCTTCCTCCTGGTCACCGTATTCTATTTGCAGAAAAGGTAAGAATGGAGGCTTAGGATAGTCTTTCTATTAGAGATGCAACTTCTCCCACCCTCTACTCCAGGGGAGAGAGAAGTCCTTGGGGAACTGGCTTTCTAAAAAGTAGGGAAGAGGAAACGGACAAATGGGTACACATTAAGAAGAGGGTGACTCTCATACATTGCTGGAGAAAATGTAAAGTGGTGCAGCCACTGGAGAAACAGTTTGATGGTGCCACAAAAAGTTAAATATCAAATTAGCATCTGACCCAGCAACTCCACTCCTAGATATAAACCCTAATAAATTATAAACGGGTACTCATATTTGCACTCAAATGTTCATGGCAGTGCTATTCACAATAACCAAAAGGTGGAAGCAACTCCAGTGTTCATCAATTGATAAATCAGTAAACCAACTGTGGTATATTCATACAATGGAATATGAATAGGTAATAAACAGGAATGAAGTACTGATAATATGCTCCAACAGGGATGAACGTTGAAAGATTATGCCAAGAGAAGGAAGCCAGACACAGAAGGTCACATATTGTACGATTCCATGTAAATGAAATATCCTGAAGTGGTAAATCCATAGAGACAGAAAGCAGACTGATGGTCACCAGGGGCGGAGTGTGGGTGGGAAGATGGGGAATCACTGTTGAATGGGTTCAAGTTTTCTTTTGGGGTGAAAATGTTTTAGAACCGAAGGTAGTGTTTGCACAATATTGTGAATGCACTAAGTGCCACAGAACTGGTCAATTTAAAATGGTTAGTTCGGCCTGGTACGGTGGCTCACACCTGTAATCCCAGTACTTTGAGAGGTTGGGGCAGGCGGATCATCTGAGGTCAGGAGTTTGAGACTAGCCTGGCCAACATGGTGAAACCCCGTCTCTACTAAAAAAAAAAGAAAGAAAGAAAGAAAGAAAGAAAGAAAGAAAAAGATGGGCATGGTGGCAGGTGCCTGTAATCCCAGCTACTCAGGAGGCTGAAGCAGGAGAATCGTTTGAACCCGGGAGGCGAAGGTTGCAGTGATCTGAGATCATCCCATTGCACTCCAGCCTGGGCGACAAGAGCAAAACTCTGTCTCAAAATAAATAAATAAAATAAAATGGTTAGTTTAGCCGGGCGCAGTGGCTCATGCCTGTCATCCCAGCACTTTGGGAGGCCAAGGGAGGAGGATCACTTGAGCCCAGGAGTTTGAGACCAGCCTGGGCAATATAGGGAGACCCCTGTCTCAGTAAATAAAGTGGTTAGTTTTATATTGTGTGAATTGTCTCTCAATTAAAATGTATCTCTCTCTCTCTCTCTCTCTCACACACACACAAACAAACTGACAGACTAAAAGGTGAGTCCTTCCTGCTGTCCATAATTCTCTAAGAAAGAAATAAGAAACAGCAATTCTGAGTCCTCTGCTGCCTTTCACTTCCACTTTCCTCTCTGTTTTTTGAAGTCTGGCATGGTCCTGGTTACTGACTGCTCCCCATGGAAAATGGCCAGGAGGGAGAGGGCCCCTTCCACCCCTCTGAGAAGGTCCTCGCCTGGGCCCAGAACCACTGTGAGTCAGCCCAGCATACACACACTGAGCCTTTGTGAGCGCTCTGCGGCCAGGGTGTAGCTGGCTGGGCGGGACTGGGTGGGGGAAGGGCAGGTCCTGGTCCTGAAAGTGGGAAGGCTTCTGCCTCCAGCAACCCCAGTATGGAATCTCAACTCCTTGGAGCCTGCAATTAGGGCCTGTGGCATTTGTTCCAAAGTCAGTGTACAAGAATCAGCTCTTTGCCTGCGGCACGGAGAGTTAACTACAGGTCACAAAATATGACTCCTACTCCCTGTGACATTTCACACAGTTTGTAGCAGTGACAGAATTTAGAGCAAGACATGAGCTCATTCTGTCGTTTCCAGTGCTGACTGTTTAGGGGCAGGGAGACATTTCTGAAAGAGGAAGATGCTTTTGAGGAGCTCAAAACCTTATAGGAGGGTGAAGTGTGGTTTAGGAAAAGTAGACAGGAAATGTTGGGTATGTATCTATGGCTTAAGAGGAAAGCTTAAAACCCAGGTGTGACTGAATGTTAAGACGGGTCAGGAGGTGGAGTGAGCTGGGTTCTTCTGGAACAGTGGGTGCATCTGCTGTTTGTGCAAAAGTTGAGCTCCCTGCCACTGCCACCCAGGGAGGAGGGCCACATCACCAGGCTTTGCCTCTGAGTATAACTGAATATTGCCAGGCATACAGTTGGACATATGACAGATTACGACATATTTAGTTTGTCATCTACTCCACACCCAGTAGAGCCAGTAGTTAAGACCATAGCTCTGGAACCAGATCATAGCAACATTACACATTTTCTCACAGCTTTTTCTCCAAGTGCACTCAGTTACCTCATCAGTAAAATCTAGGTAATAATAACACCTGCCTCTGATGCGGTGTGATAACACACTGCCAAGCATTCAGTACAGTGCCCAGCTCTAGTAAATATTGTTATTGTTATTATGATTGTATCCACAAGTCTGATGGACTCAGAACTTTAATTTCCCACTCAAAAGGAAGTTAAGTCTGTGTTTATGCAGTTGCCTAAACCCCTTTAAATGTAGAACATGGTATCTGGATTTTTCCAAGTAACTTGGTACAGCCAAGTTGTCATATTATACTCCAGTTTATAGCAGCTTGCCTTTTCTCATGTGGCTAGTCTTTGTCCCTTTGAAGTTTGAGACTAGAGACTACATCACTGCATAATTAAGAGAACATGGACTGGGCGTGGTATCTCATGCCTGTAATCCCAGCACTTTGGGAGGCTGAGGTGGGCAGATCACTTGAGGTCAGGAGCTCGAGACCACCCTGGCCAACATGGTGAAACCCCATCTCTACTAAAAATACAAAAATTAGCCAGGCATGGTGGCAGGTGCCTATAATCTCAGCTACTTGGGAGGCTGAGGCAGAAGACTTGCTTGAACCCAGGAGGCAGAGGTTGCAGTGAGCAGAGAACGTGCCACTGCACTCCAGCCTGGGCAACAGAGTGAGACTCTATCTCAAAAAAAAAAAAAAGAGAGAGAGAGAGAATATGGAGCACTTCCTTTAATCAAAAAATTTATTTTCATCAGTACTTCCTTAATATATTTGGGTTTGCGTCTCAGCTACAACTAGTGGTAAAACATTAAAATAGAGGGCTTTTTTCTTATATAATTTTTTATCAAGATATAATTTATATACCATAAAATTACTCTTTTAGTGTATGATGCAGACATTTTTAGTATATTCACAGAGACATGCAACCCTTACCAAATCTAACTTTAGAACATTTTCATCACTCCCCACAGAATCCATGCACATTGGCAACCCTTCCCCCAGTCTCTAGCAACCACAGATCAATGTTCTGACTCTAGATGTCCCATTCTGGACATTTCATAGTAAATGAAATCGTATGTTATATAGTTTTTTGTGTCTGACTTCTTTGCCTTCTTTGACTTTGAATAATGTTTTCAAGGTCCATCCCTATTGTATCATGTATCAGTACTTCATTCTTTTTTATGGCTAAATAATACTCCATTATATGAATATCCCACATTGTGTTTATTCATCTGTTGTTGGGAGTTTGTGTTGTTTCCACTTTTTGGCTATTATATAATGCAGCTATGAACATTCATGTGCACGTTTTTGTGTGGACATATGTTTTCAATTCTCTTGCCTATATACCTAGGAGTAGAATTGCTGGGTCATATGGTAACTATGTTTTTAACCTTTTGAGGAACTGCTATACTATTTTCCAAAGCAAATGCACAATTTTAGATTCCCATCAGCAATGCATGAGGGTTCAAATTTCACCACAGCCTCACCAACACTTATTAACTTTTTTAAAATTATAGGGCTAGGGTGTGGTGGCTCATACCTGTAATCCCAGCACTTTGGGAGGCCGAGGCGGGAGAATTGCTTGAGCCAGGAAAGACCAGCCTGGGCAACATAGTGAGACCCTATCTCTTAAAAAAAAAATTATAGGCATCCTAGTAGGTATGAAGTAGTATCTCATTGTGTTTTTTTTTTAAAAATTTTTTAAATGTTCAGCTCTTATCTGTACCAGGTTATTGTGGTCCTAAAGTAGTTTCTTGATGACTAATAATGTTGAGCATTTTTCATGTGCTTCTGGTCATTTGTGTATATTTTTTTGAAAAATGTCTGTTCATATATCAACTACTTAGGAGGCCAAGGCAGGAGGATCACTTGAGCCTGGGAGATCAAGGCTGCAGTGAGCTATAATTATGCCACTGCACTCCAGCCTGGGTGAGACCCTGTCTCAAAAAAAAAAAAAAGAAGTTTTAAATTTTGATAAAGTTCAATTTATCTATTTTTTTTTTTTTTTTTTTTGAGTTTCATTCTTGTTGCCCAGGCTGTAGTGCAATGGTGTGATCTCAGTTCACTGCAACCTCCACCTCCTGGGTTCAAGCAATTCTCCTGCCTCAGCCTCCCAAGCAGCTGGGATTACAGGCATGTACCACCACGCCCTGCTAATTTTGTATTTTTAGTAGAGACGGATTTCTCTGTGTTGGTCAGGCTGGTCTTGAACTCCTGACCTTAGGTGATCTACCCGCCTTTGCCTCCCAAAGTGCTGGGATTACAGGTGTGAGCCACCACGCCCGGCCTATTTTTAAAAGTTTTGTTGCTTGTGCCTTTGCCGTCATATCTAAGAAACTATTGTCTAATCCAAGGTGGTGAAGATTTACACCTATGTTTTCTCCTAAGAGTTTTATAGTTTTTGTTGATCCATTTTGAGTTAATACTTGTACATGGTGTGAGGTAGTGGACCAACATTCTTTTGCATGTGGATATCCAATTGTCCCAGCAACATTTGTTGAAAAAAACTATTCTTTCCTCATAGAATTGTCTAAGCATCTTTGTCAAAAATCAATTGGCCATAGATGTACGGGTTTATTTCTATACTTCCAATTTCATTTCATTGATCTATATGTCTATCTTTATGCCAGTACCACACTGTCTGCATTACTGACCCTTTGAAGTAATTTTGAAATCGGGAAATGTGAGTCCTTCAACTTTGTGCTTTTTTTTGTCATTTGTTTTTGGCTATTCTGGGTCCCTCGAATTAGAATGAATTTTCCCATCAGCTTGTCAATTTCTCTAAAAAAAAAGGAGCTGGAATTTGACAAGGATTGCCTTGAATCTGTAGGTCAATTTGGGGAGCATGACCTCCTTAACAATACTGTCTTTTATCCATGAACATGGGATTTCTTTTTATTTATTTAGCAGGCCTTCTTTAATTTCTTTCAACAGCATTTTGTAGTTTTCAATGTGCCAAACTTATGTACTTTTTTTGTTAAATGTATTCCTATTTGTTTTATTCTTTTTGGTGTTGTTATAAGTGGAATTCTTTAATTTCATTTTCAAATTATTGATTGCTAGTTTAGAAATACACTTGATTTTTTGCATATTGATATTATTATATCCTGCAACCTTGATGAGCTCAATTATTAGCTTTAATACGTGTATGTGTGTGTATTCCTTAGGATTTTCTGTATACAAAGTCATGTCATCTGCAAATAGAGATAGTTCTTCCTTTCCAATCTAGACACCTCTTCTTTTTCTATCCTGGCAGACATCTTTAGGAACTATCTTGGTTCTTCTAGGGAAACGTGAAAAAACTGGTGGCCATTTGGGCACTGGGAATCTCATTTCTATGCTCTTCCCCATTATTATCTTAATCTATTTTTTGCCCTTTGGCCCCATGCTTAATCTTGATTCCTAAACAGAACCTTAACTTCCTTATACCTTCCCATATGAAACATATCAAAATCAGGGTTCATTACTTTGTCCCCCTAAGAGCTCTTACTCTACAAATCACCCTTTCAGGTAAGCTCATCACATGTTCCTTCTCTGTCTTGAATTCAGTTGACCATGTTGATCAACTCTTTTCCACCTCTCTGATATATCTTTTTTCTTCTTCCTCTTTGGAATTTTGCAGCTAATAATAAGAAAATAGCCCCAGGATGAATAACAGAGATGCAAAATACAGATTCTCCTGGAGGAAGCATAGAGGTGTGTTTAATCAGAGGGCGCTCAGCCAATTGTGAAATAAGAGGAAATAAGAAAGTAGCAAAGGCCACGTGTGGTGGTGTGCACCTGTAGTCCCAGTTACTTGGGAGGTTGAGGCAGGAGGATCGCTTGATCCCAGTAGTTCAATGCTGCAGTGAGCCATGATTGCACCACTGCACTCCAGCCTGGGTGACAGAACAGGACCCTATCTGAAACAAAAGACAAAAACTAAACAGAAAGCAGCAAAGAGAACAGTGAGGATAAATTGTATAAATCGTATAAATTGAGGCCGGGTGTGGTGGCTCACACCTATAATCCCAGCAGTTTGGGAGGCTGAGGTGGGTGGATCACCCGAGGTCAGGAGTTCGAGACCAGCCTGGCCAACATGGCGAAAACCCATCTCTACTAAAAATACAAAAGTTAGCTGGGTGTGGTGGCAGGCACCCGTAATTCCAGCTACTTGGGAGGCTGAGGCACAAGACTCGCTTGAACACGGGAGGCAGAGGTTGCAGTGAGGTGAGATCACACCACTGCACTCCAGGCTGGGTGACAGAGGGAGACTCCGTCTCAAAAATTAAAATAAATAAATAAATATATTGGATCCCAGTTAATGGGAAACAAAGTAGAGACTTGGAAGAAACTGTGCAGTTACAGAATGGCTAAAAAAATATTCTGGCTTGAACATGTTAAGAAAAATAAAGAGAGAAAGGGACTCATGGTAGAAAACCAGATATTGAGGAAAATGTCACCATTAAGGTCTAGCAAGGCCTCCATGTACATAGACTTTTGAGTTTGGATACTCTGAATTACTCTGAGAGACTCGTGCTTCTTGTCCAGGGTGAGGGCAACCTTAGATTAGAAAGCAAAGTGAGCTGGAGAACTGGCTCTGGGGAGCTCTCAGAAACCCAGGTATTGCTCGAGGTGGCTCCTGATGGAATATGGAGCTTCTTCAAACTGTAAGAGTCTGCCCTTCTTTTTTCCATAAGAGGATTATCAGATAAAATATAGTAAAAGCTAGGCTGGCTGTGGTGGCTCACGCCTGTAATCCGAGCACTTTGGGAGGATCGCTTGAGCCCAGGAGTTTGAGAACACCCTGACCAACATAGTGAGACCCACCTCTTCAAAAATAAAACTAAAAAAAAAATCAGCCAGACATCATGGTGCATGCCTGTAGTCTCAGCTACTTGCGAGGCTGAGGCAGAAGGATCACTTTTGCCCAGGAGTTTGAGGCTACAGTGAGCTACAATCACACCACTGCACTCCAGCCTGGGCAACAGAGCAAGACCCTGTCTCAAGAAAAATAATTTTAAAAGTATTAAAAGCTAAAAGGAAAAACCAAAAACCAAAACCGTTTCCACTTTGTGCACCTGTGAGCATGAAGCCCTCTGCTCCAGGAACATACAAGCCTTTCCTTGGATTGGTTTTCCTTTCTTCCTGCTGCTGTGCATATCAGCATTCTCAAGAAGCCATTTTACTCCCTAGAGGTGACTACATTTCAGAAACAGGAAAAAGATGGACTGCCCAGCCTGGGTTGCAAGGTAAAGAACTGCTTTTGGCTGGGCGCAGTGGCTCACACCTGTAATCCCAGCACTTTGGGAGGCTGAGGCAGGTGGATCACCTGAGGTCAGGAGTTCAAGACCAGCCTGACCAACATGGTGAAACCCCATCTCTACTAAAAATACAAAATTAGCCGGACATGGTGACATGCGCCTGTAATCCCAGCTACTTGGGAGGTTGAGTCAGGAGAATGCTTGAATCCAAGAGGTAGAGTTTGCAGTGAGCCCAGATCACGCCATTGCACTCCAGCCTGGGCAAGAGCAAAAAACTGCTTTCCCAGGGAGTGCTTCTCCTGCTGGTCTCTTCCTCTCCCAGTGTCTTTATCTTAGGGCTATGTGACCAGCCACGTGACACAGCCGAGAACCCTGGCACTTCCCCAGGGCCAAGTTGCCAGCTGGTGTTAATGTGTTTGATTTAATGGCAGCAGACTCCTGGCTTCCTGCTTCCCAGAGTTTAACCTAAAGTTACCTTTAGGACAGCAGGGCAGGTTACTGGGGTATGAGTCAACCATTGTAACTTCTACTTCTTTTATGCTCTTAAAGGTACAGACATAGATATGAGCCAGAGATAAATCCCAAGACTTTGAATCACAGCCAAAAGAAACTCCCAGACCCAGTGCAATCAGATTCACTTCACTTTTATTATGAACAAACACAATCTCAGATTAGTACAATTAGCTTCAGAGTTGATATTAATAGAAATTATTCCAAAATTATTCTTGTCACAAGTAACTACTATATCCCACATAAAAAGGGAAAAAATCCCGCCCAATCACAGAAAAGGCATCCTCTGTATGTTTCCGTGGCAATGCGTTGTTTATGCATTCTCAAATTTTGTCTGGCTAGTTATCCACCGCTTCTCCAATGGATTCATTCAGTTTCTTGGAGAACCATATAGACTAATGACAGCATCTGGGACACACGGACATATCAAGTTCATGGTGGACACTGCTATTACAAAAAATACTCAGGTCTTAAGAATTCCTGTGCTGAAGGATCCCAAAATGCTTTCTAAAAAGCATTAGTCACGCCTCAAAACTGCCCTTTGAGGTAGGTCAGTATTATTATCCCCATTTTAACAGAAGGAAAACTGAGGCACCTTATAGTTAAGTGACTTGCCCAGGGTCACACAGCAAGTCAGTGGCACAGTGGTAGGAGAGGCCCTGGCCTTAACCACCAGCATAACATGGCCACCTTGCTTTTTTAACCTTCATGATGACCTATTTGAGCTACACTTACAGAGAATACACCCAAGATACTAGCAAACCAAGGAGAAAATTTTCCATTTTAAATGCTACAACCATCTTTTAACCTAAAAAAAAAAAAAAATTATAAATCAAATACATTCAAATTACTTCCACCCTCCATCAAATGTGGGCACTTAAGAAAAGCAGCCCAAACAAAAGTTTCCAGAATGAAGCCCAGAAGGGAATCCTGCAAATCGTGATACTGATAATCCTCCACTCAGGCCCCTTTTTCTACCAGCCACTTCAGTAGGCTCTCAGGTGCAAAGGGATTCTGCAGAGAGAGTGAGGGCAGGCTCATATGCAACACTGTGATTAGAAAAGATGTAAGGCACCCGAGTTAAGTTGTCAGCACACCCCCAAAGCAAGGACTGTTAGAAATCTGGACTCTTGATCAGATCTGAGTTTATCATTAATGTGTCACTTGAATTGAGCTTTAGAATCTTGAAAATAGTGTTCCTTACTCAGCAGACACACCCCCACCCACACCCACAGCCACACATACATTGGGGCCCTCAGCCTGAGGTGCCATCCAGCCTTATGTAGGGTCATGGTACAGATCAGATCCATGGCACACGATTACAATAGGAAGTGAAAGTTGTTTTTATTGTTCATATATTATCAAGCAGGCATCTGATGACCTGTGGAATTAGAAATACCAGGACATTTCCAAGGGGTAGGTGCACAGGTCAACAGAACTAAACTACAGTGATCTTCCCTTAGATTCTTTTCTACTGAGGTGAATAGCTCAAAAGACAGGATGCCTGTAGTCCAGGCTAACCCCTGCAGCCTCTATGCCATTAACACAGGAAGGCCCTCCTCCCTTCCAGCACTGGGGCTCAACAGTGGACTGAGTGTTTGGTAGTGTACATTTCCAATCTTAATAGAGCAAAGCCAGGCTTCTGCTTTGATGACTGAGCTACAGGGACAGGAGTGGTCCAAGGTTCTCAAATTCTGTTTTTGTTTTTTTCCACACTTCTATACTATTGTCTGCCCTAGGCTGTAGGGAATGCTGCTTAGTTTGCTGAACAGACACTGTGTTCAGCAGGGTTTGTGGTATCTCAGCCAAAGCTTTGCAGTTCACCCTGACTCCAGGGAACAGGGCCTCCTTTCGAGGTGAGGCACTTGGGTTCTTGCCGTTGCTTCTTCCCAGTGAGAACTGTTTCCTTCTACTTCTACAAGCATTGCACTGCCAGCTGAGAGCACTGACTCAGGCGGGGCATCCTTACAGAGCAAGCAGGGGGCATTCAGCATGCTCTCTGGTTCTGACCCAGAGAGAGGGGACTGAAAATAAACCCTCTTTTGCTCTGTGGCTGGCCCACTGGCTCAACGTGAGTGCTTGGCTTGGCTGTGCCTCATGAGAGAGGGTGGGAGAGAGAGGCTTTCTGGGCCAGAGATGTTTCTGGGAGGGTTTGCCAGCCTTGTCTTGAGCCATCAGTGTGGCAGGGGAGCACAGGGGTGTAGGTGGAGACACTCCAGAGGCCACGTGAAAGTGGCAGCTAGCTCTACTTTCAAAAGAGAAGCAGTGGTTCAGTGACCCTGAGCATTCTGTCTGCAGGAGGGAGCTGCCTGGACAGCAAGTCATCACTGCCTCTGAATACACACAAAGGAGGCTGCCTGTCCAGGGAAAGAAGAAAACGTTCAGGAAAGAAAAAGATCTGGTCAAAGAAAAGGGACAGACAGGGTAGAGCCAGGAATCAAGAATCAGGGTAGTGAAGAGATTCCTAACCCTGCCCCCCAGGCAGTTCTATACCTTAGGCTAGATGTTAACAGAGACCCCCTCCAAAAAAAAAAAAAAAAAATGAGTGAAGGGGCACAACACTGTGGAGAGAAGCCTTCTAGTTTTTACTCATTTCAAGGAGAAACTGGAACTAATTAATGAATGGACCTAATATCTAGTTTATTTTATTAAGACTCCCAATAACTCAGCAACCTTCTCAAGCCCCTGGCAACGTGTTCTCAGATCCCTTCCTATGTGAAGTTCACTCTTAGAAGCTGCCTATAGATCCTGTCCCTCAACCTCTCCATCTCATGTCCAGCAGTGGAGAGGAAATTGGCATCCCAACTAATTCCTCCTCTCCTTCAGAGTTTTTTTCCAAACATCCCTCTTTGGGAGGGAAATACTCTAATAGTTCAACATTCTAAGCAATCTATATATGTATATATATTTTACGTTTGACCCGACTCCACCTCCTAAAATCCTTCCCTTTTTTTGGATGTTTGGAAATGCCACAGCCATCTTATTACTATGAGGGGAACAACCAATATCCTGAAGATAGCAGAGCAGAAAGAGGAAAGAACGGTAATGAGCAGCTCATGGAATACTCAAAATTCTATGAGCTGCTGTTGTTATCAAATCTGGAAACACCCAACTTCAAGACTTCTTGATATATGAACTAAGAAATCTCCTTGTTATTATAGAAAAAAAGAAAAGAAAACCCTTCCCCGCAGAGACCACTTTTACTACGAACTTAAAATGTCTCTTCTTTATCCTCGGCCTCAACTATATGTTGCGGCGTTGAATTAGCATTGCCAAACACCACAGCCACTTCTTACCCCGAGCCAGGAGAGAAAGGAAGCATGCTATGTGGTGGGGCTTGAAGTCCTCACTAGGTAGGCAGCTGCATGTCTGATCATGGCAAGAGGTTCCTCTTGCTTAGCTTCCCTCATCCTTACATTCATACATGCTAACTCTCTCCCCCGACAATTTACCTGCTTTAGAAGCTTTGTGTCAAATGAAGTTGATTTTCCATTCCATCTAGCAAAAGCCTGGGCTGAAGATAATTAACAGGGGACTACCCAGAAGATTCTGTTTTATCTCTAGCTCAAGCCACCTACTTCAAAGCTCACAACAGCTCAAGGAAAGAGAGTTATCTGGAGCAAAGACCATTCGTTTTAGGCTACAGAAAGGTTGTCTAGGCTTTGGAAGCTGGACACTGAACAAAGACTGACCAGCTGGCTTGCCTGGGAGGCAATAAGAGAAAGGAGGGCGATAGCAACAAAGTGAAAAGGAGGACAATGGGCCTAGAAGAGAGAGAGGATAAGAGAAGAAATAATATCAGCTTAGCATCATAAAGGCAGAGTTGTTGGCTTTCAATACTTTTGAATTTTAAAAGAATACTGTACTGGAATGGGTTAACATCATCTTTAGCATCCTGGTAGCATTATTCAGTAGTTAATAAACAGACATTAAAACCTCTGCCTGGCTGGCTTTTGAAAAAGGAACCTGAGGGACCCCAAACTCAGCCACTCTTGTAGCTTCCGTCTCCGGTTCTTTTAATCCTGGCCAAGATGGCAGCCTTGGAGACTTTCTTCCGGTCATAGGCCAGACCGAGGGCGGCCATGCAATCAATGAAGAATGTGGTGAAGTTGATGTGCCAGCGGTACTCACTGGCAGAGTAGTCATAGGGAAAGGAGTGGTGGTAGTTGTGGAAGCCCTCACCTGAAACAAAAGCAAGAAGAGAAGTTATGGAGTGACGGTGCATTGAGGTTTTTTTGATTTGTGCACACCAGTTAGCTAGCTAGCAGGGTACCTCACACCTGGGAGAAACTCGCTATTGTTGAATGGATGAATTCAGTCTCTTTTAATATGAACCAAATAGATCCCCTCAGAGGCATCTTTACTTTTATTATTTTACTTTTTTTGTAGAGACGGGGTCTTGCCATGTTGCAAGCAACCCTCCCACCTTGACCACCCAAAGTGCTAGGATTACAGTCATGAGTCACTGCGCCCGGCCAAAGGCATCTTAAGGAGTGATTGGAGACACCGGTCACCCATGGCTGTCTGGGAGCCTTGTGGGAGGAGAATTGAGGATAAAATGACTAGAGAGAAGCTCCTACTTTTGGGAATGGATATCAGATCGGAAAATTCCAAATTCACTCTTGGCCTTGCCCTCAAGGCTCTGTGTGTATGTGCACGTGCTTGCAGAATGAAGCACTCTGGCTATGACTCTTAAAAAAAATGTGTAAAGAAGCACACCTTTCCCCACCACACTGGAACCACCTCTAGGGGTGGGAGGTTCCAAAAGAGTGGGCCCTGCAGCCAAAGATCAGAAGAAAGGCCAGCCCAGGGGTTGGAATATCCTCAGCCACTGCAGTTCCCAGGGGCTGCTCCAACTTTTTTGAGCTTTGACCCTGGTGTGGGGGAGGTGCTGATAAAACAGAAGCTGTCTGAGGAAGAAAAATGGAAATGCTTAGATACCCTCTAACCTCTGAGATTTTGAGGACTCTTGGGATAAGCATTTCACTTTGCTGGAGGGAGGAAAACAAACAAATTCTGGATTCACAGCAATTTCTCTAACGTGTAAAGCTTTGGAAACTCGACAGATAGAGAGTTTGCCAACTCTTGGCAGGATTCTTCTTTCTGAATCACAGCCAAAAATAATACTGACCCTAATCAGGCATGGATAAAGAATAGCTACTAAGAGCTAATATTTGGTTCTTTGTAGATAACAATACCCTCAGACAGACCAGTCATGACATTAATCAGAAGCAAGGCAAGGAAGTCCTGCAAAGTAAATGACATCATCTAGGGCATTTCAAGGTATGTCCTCCCTCTGTGACATCTGATGATCTGCAGTGTGAACTGGGGAGGAGGGGGGTAGAATGCCAGGAATAAAGGTACTGAGGATTACTAATGTCCATTAATGGTTTTGCAGCTGGGCTCTGTGTAAGCACTAGCCAGGCCTTTAGTTACCAGATTTAAAATGGAATCAGATGCACACAGAGACAAGGGAGAAAAAAAAAGAGGAAGAGGGTTAAGGGGTAGAAAGAAGACAGGACTTTGCAACTGGGGCAGCAAGAGATAGCCCAAGAGAGGCTCAAGGGAGAAGGTTAATTTGGCAGAGAAGATGAGCTTGTGACAGTAAGGGAGGTAATTCAAGAAACAAAAAGATTAGGGTGGCAGGAAACAGAGCTGGAGGAGAACAAAGGGTGAGGTGATAAGGGACGCAAGCAGCAGGCAAGGAGGAGTGAATGATAACAACGACAGGTCAGATATTGGCAGGCACTTTGAACTGATAGTCACCCAGAGGCTGGAGGTGGGGAAGGTCATTATAAATCCATTTGTGATACAGGACACATCTCACGCCAGAAACTCCATTCCTATGATAATCTCTGATTTATACAGTGTATGTAATTTATTTTAATCATGGGTTAAAGTAAGAATAGGCACAATGGCAAGAAGGTGTCTGAGAGGAGATACGTGAAAGTTAAAAAGAGAGAAAAAAAATGCTTTTATTTTTATTAGATATTTTTGAGATGGAGTGTCTGTCACCCAGGCTGGAGTGCAGTGGCACAATCTCAGCTCATTGCAACCTCTGCCTCACGGGTTCAAGCAATTCTTTGCCTCAGCCTCCTGAGTAGCTGGGACTACAGGCGCGTGCCACCATGCCTGGCTAAGTTTTTTGTACGTTTTTTTTTTTTTTTTAAAGTAGAGACAGAGGTTCACCACATTGGCCTGGCTGATCTCTAATTCCTGACCTCAAGTGATCCACCCACTTCGGCTTCCCAAAGTGCTGGGATTACAGGTGTGAGCCACCACGCCTAGACAAATAAATCCTTTTAATAAACATAGCAGGCCAGGCACAGTGGCTCACACCTATTATAATTCCAGCACTTTGGGATGCCAAGGCAGGAAGATCACTTGAGCTCAGGAGTTCGAGAACAGCCTGTGCAACATGGCAAAACCCCATCTCTACAAAAAATAGAAAAATTAGCCAAGCATGGTGGCATGCACCTGTAATCCCAGTTACTTGGGAGGCTGAGCCCAGAGGATCGCTTGAGCCCAGGAGGGTCATAGCTGCAGTGAGCTGTGATCACACCACTGCACCGAAACCTGGGCAACAGAGTGAGACTGTCTCAACAACAATTTAAAAGATAATAAAGATGGTTAAGGTTGAGAATATAAAGAAAGATTTTAAAGAGAAAAAGAAAATGAGTGTTAGGCAATGACCTGAATAAATGTGTGGAGTAGTGTGGTTGTCTAGATATTATTGAATGACCAATAGCACCAATTACTGGAGAGAAGAGGTCACCAGATCTATTTAAGGAAAACTCATTCAGGGCCTTGGTGAAAGTCTATATTCAGTTGGAAAGAGGGACAGAGAAAAAAAATGTAGATACTTTGGGAGGCTGAGGCAGGAGGATCACTTGAGCCCAGGGTTAAAGACCAGCCTGGGCACCACATGGTGAGACCCCGTCTCATTAGAAAAGAAAGGAAAAGAAAAGAAAGAAAAGGAAAGGAAAGAAAAGAAAAGAGAAAAGATAAGATCAACATTAGAGAATTGAGCAGGAACTTGTGATCACACTGCTTTACTGGGAGTTTCCTGAAGGCATGTTGAGGGAAGGGATGTTCCTAGCCCAGAATAGAAGTAGAAGAGAGAAAACCAGAGGACAAGAGGAGACAAGAGGGTAGGTGGTAGTAAAGGGCCACCAGCAGTTATTTTGATGCCCTGCATAATGGCATCACCAAACAGTAAGGCATGGCACACTCTTAAAGCAAGGCATATCTGAGTAGAGTGGAAAGATAAAAAATACTTTGTGTGGCATACTTGAAGTTCATAAAACACCAGGCTTACTGGCCACTCAGATGATCCCATTGTTCTATTTATGCATTCCTTGCCTCAAGCAAGACTGCAGACCAGCCCAGAGCTGATGAAAGAAAGGAAAACTCCAAGGTGCTCATCATGTATGGCATTTGGTTTTCTGGGGTTTTTTTTTGTTTGCTTGTTTTGCTTTTTAATAGAAACAGGGTTTCACCGTGTTGGCCAGACTGGTCTCAAACTCCCGACCTCAGGTGACCTGCCCACCTCGGCTCCCCAAAGTGCTGGGATTACAGGCATGAGCCGCTGGGCCCGGAGCATACATGGCATTTGGAAATTGTTTTAGAACCTGGAATCAAAATCAGTGTTTTTTTGTGTTTTGTTTCTTATCCTTTCATTTTTACATAAAACATGTTGCCTGACTCTCAAAAGGGTTTTCCAGTATACTGCCCCCTAGTTTTATAGTGGAAAAACAGATACAAAGTAGCCATAAAAAACAGATTTATCTAGTTTTTCTGCCTCCTAGCCTAATCCCCTCATCAGCAGACCACTGGATGTAGTCTTGCTTGGACAGCTGACTTACCCACAGCTCCAAGTGAAACCAGGATATTCTCTCGGGGGCTAATGTTCTTGTCATAAGGACGATATCCGAAGAGGTGGGCAGCACTGTTCACCAGCCAGGTGGCATTAAGCACCACAGCATATCGCAAGAGGGTGGCAACAAACACGCTGTTTTGAAAAGTTTCACCCCAGAAACACCAGGGCACAAGCGTGGGCAGGATGAAGCACATCAGCAGCAAGCCGGGTTTGTAGTACCTACATTGACAGACCAGATACCACCAGGTCAGTGGAGGGGGACTCCACACCTACATGGATCTTCCACACTAATTGGGATGGGCTGTCTCTTTCTTCCATGTTCAATTGCTTGTCTGACTCTAAGTTCATTGTTTGATTTATTTTTGTTTGTTTGGTTTTTTTGACAGGGCCTCACTCTGTTGCCAAGGCTGGAGTGCAGTGGTGTGACCATAGTTCACCGCAGCCTTGAACTCCTGGGCAAAGAGATCCTCCCACCCCAGCCTCCTGAGTAGCTGGGACCACAGGCATGAGCCATCATGCCCATTTAGTTTTTAATTTTTTGTAGAGATGAGGTCTCATTGTGTTGCCCAGGCTGGTCTTGAATGCCTGAACTTTCAAGCAATCCTCCCACCTCGGCTTCCCAAAGTGCTGGGATTACAGGCATGAGCCACCACTCCCAGCCATCGCTGATTTTTACTAGAGCATAATACCACATTGGTAAAATAGGTGAGGTCCAAATTACAAACTAATGAACAGACGCCTCTCTGGCTGGATTTCCCATCTGCCTTTGGGCAACTTTCTCTTTCTCATCAGCACTCTTTTCCAGTCTGTGTTTAGTGTCATGCCTCCATTTTCTGCTAGCTACCCCCTAATTCTTTGGTCTTCTTTTCCGTCAGGGACCCATTGAGTGTCCTTGATCACCTGAAGCTCTCTGTCCCTCAGGAAGCCCTTTCTCAATCTTCATTCTCAATGTAGACCAGGCTATTGACATTCCAAGGGCACTGATTCCCTACATTCCTTCAGCAGTCAAGTCTTTGACTTTTACGTCACTGACATTCCCTGCACCCAACTTTTTTTTCCATTTCTGCCACTGTTTCGCTAGCAGGGGTCCTCATTACCTAACTTATCTCCCTACCTCTCACTTTGGCTCAATGGTTTCTTACACTTGTTCTAAAAGCGGCCTTCCTAAAGCACGTCTCTAACTATGCCACATTGCAGTTCGAAAGATGTAATGGCTTCCTGTTGCTTATTGAATTAAATCCTAAGTCTGCTTTTAGGACGACAAGAATGGCATTAGTCTCTCCAGTCTTACTTCTTCTCACACCCTATACTTCAAGCAAAAGGACTCTATTGCTGGAACATGTTTCATGCTTTAGCTCATTCTGTTTCTTCTGTTTGCACTGTCTGTCCCCACACATAGTTGTAAAAATTTCTATCCGTTGGTGGATTCCAACACTATTTATTTTATAACACTTCCTTGGTGTTGCCCATTGAGCAATCTCCCTCTCCTTTGTACTTCTCATAGTACAGAAAATATTCTACCTTATGCCATGGTTATCTGGATACTTAGCTTATCTCTCCACCCCCTGATAGGCTACAAACTTTTTGAAGGTAAGAACTAAGCTACCGGCCTGGGCAATATAGTGAGAGTGATCTCGTCTCCACAAAAAATTAGCCAGGCATGGTGGTGTGTGCCTGTAGTCCCAGATACTCAGGAGGCTGAGGTAGAAGGATTGCTTGAGCCTGGGAAGTCAAGGCTGCAGTGAGCCAAGATTGTGCCACTGCACTCCAGCCTGGGCAAGAGAGAAAGACTCTGTTGAAACACAAAAACAAAAACAAACAAACAAACCTAGGCAACTAGGCTATAATCATCTTTGAATCTATGACTGTCCTAGGACAATAAACATCTGTTGAATGTGATGGGTTTATTTAGATAGCTCAGAGAGAAAGAAATGGAGCAATAGTCTATGGCTGTGGGCCTGTGGGATGTTAAAAATTGGGATTTTAAATTGTGATTGAGAACATGCAAACCCAGCAAATTTCTCAGCTTATATTTTGAAAGTCTTAGGAGAAAAAATGGGGTCCCTAACGACCAGGTGCCAGGGCCATATCCCCACCTCCATCAGGGCTTCACTCACCTCCTCTGGAACATCACCAGTTTCTCGGCTTCTAGGTCAGACAAGTCTAGCGTTCTGCCCTTCTCTTTGACAGCTGGGTGTTTGCGCACAAGCAGCCAACCCACGTGAGAGAAGAAAAAGCCACGTCGGGAATTGTGAGGATCAGCATGTGTTTCTGAAAACTTGTGGTGGGCACGATGGTCACGAGCCCATTCATAGACATCATTCTGGGGAGAGAGAGAAGAGGAAAGTAAGGCTTGAGGATAGACACCCTATTAGGAGAATCCCAATGGACAGGTATCAAGAGCCCAAGGCGCTCAACCCAACCTCACAAAATACCCAGGAATCTGGGCTCCAAAGGAATCATGGAGTTGCCTCCCTTCTTCTCCCAGCTTGCCACTGAAGCTTAAGTGGAAAAAGCAACTTAAAGTCCCAGGACCGTAGCAATAGGACTGCTGTTTCTTGAAAGTTATATGGTGGGTGGAACAGAGGTAAGTCATACAGCGCTCAGAGAGTTTCAAGAAGTGAGAACATTGCAATTCTTTAAGCAAGGAATGTTGGAAAAGATCCTCATGGGGTACCTAATCCCTGGGCATGGAGAACATGAGGCAGGCAGCCTTGTGTCCCAGGGTCTCAATCAGTAGATAAGCTGCAGCTGCAGGGTACACCATTCTGGTGCCTTGCAAAAGAGCTCATGCAACCCAATAACAAGGCCAGGCATGCAACTCATGATCATGACTGCATTTTCAAATGACCTCTGGGTTTCTTCATGACTTTTTCCATCCCTTAAAGAATGTACCAATATCTCTCTTCCTTCCCTTTGCTCCGCAGGACAACCTTGGAAGCCTTCAAGGTATAAGCTGCTATGGCAGAGATGGTTATGCAAATGTGGCAAGTTCTTGGGATATTGCCACCACTAAGTTGGTTTCCTTTCTTCCTTTTGCTCCAAGCTAAGCCCCATGCCATATGCTATCATTTGCCCATTGCTACAGCTTAATGACTGTGATGCATTCCCTTTCCCCATTTCCCTTCATTCTGTCTTTGCTGTATCTTTTTTTGAGATGGAGTCTCACTCTGTTGCCCAGGCTGGAGTGCAGTGGCACGATCTCAGCTCACTACAAGCTCTGCCTCCCAGGTTCACGCCATTCTCCTGCCTCAGCCTCCCAAGTAGCTGGGACTACAGGCGCCCGCCACCACGCCCAGCTAATTTTTTGTATTTTTAGTAGAGACGGGGTTTCACTGTGTTAGCCAGGATGATCTTGATCTCCTAACCTCGTGATCTGCCCACCTCAGCCTCCCAAAGTGCTGGGATTATAGGCATGAGCCACCACGCCCAGCCTTCTGTAAACTTTTTGCCTCAACAAACCTCAATGTTTTACTTAGCCACCATGGCAGCCCAAGAAAGGGCCACAATGTTAGGTTGGTCTATCTAATCTCTGTGTAACTTGTTTTCCTCATCTGTAAAATGGGGATAATAGTACCTATTTCCTAAGATGTTTGTGAGGACTTTATATCAAATGCTTAGAATAGTGCCAGGCTCATAGTCAGTGCAATAAAAGTGTTTGCTCTCATTATCTGAAAATAAGAGTTCATGAGTCTGGGAACATCAACTTCAATCCCACTGTGGTGGAGTCCTAAGTTATTCACTTTTTAAATTTTTTTTTAAAAGTTGGGGTCTTGTCACCCAGGCTGGAGTGCAGTGGTGATATCATGGCTCACCGCAGCTTCAAACTCCTGGGCTCCAGTGATCCTCCCAGCTCTGCCTCCCTAAGATATTTACCTTAAATAGTGAATTTATTGTCCAATGTCTGCCCAGGAATCTAAGGTCAGTCTCTGGCTTATGTGCCAAAGCCCCTTATGATGAAGAGCCACAACAGCCAGATTGTGTGACAACACAGGGACCTTAGGATCAAAAATATTCCTACACATCAAGAGTATTTTCCAATTATCTTCCAGTTCCCTTTTCCAAGACTCAGAAGTCTCTTCATGCTTTATGGACTTAAGGACTGAACTGGAACTTGAGGTGACCACAGGAGAGAGGAAAGTGAAATGGCTGTCCAGGTGTGGCTCCTCTCTGGCGCTGATAACTCCTTTCTGTCCCCGGATCATTGATAGTGTGGAGGACAAACAGCTGAGCAGAGACAACTTCTTACCTGGAATGCCATTGTGTTGGCAATGATCAGAAAGAGCCGCAGGGGCAGCCGAGCTTTGTAAGATCGGTGGCTCCACAGACGATGAGCTCCTGCTGTTATGCCCAGGGCACTGACAAAATAGTAGAATACCCCTGCCAGGAGAAGACAGTGGGGGAGTCACCAATCAGTGTGAGTTCCATCTGAGAAAGGATGCCAGAGACACTCTCTGGATGCTAGAAACTGTCTTCTTCAGGCTTTGGGTGAGAACTGGCTTTACCATGAACTCTAGGGATAACCACATCCCTTAGATTTTACCACTTGAAAAATATCATCCCCCCCAACCTCTCAACCCAGGAAAAAAAGATAAGCTAAGGAATCCCAGGAACTAAGGAGTCAGAAAGGCAGGAGAGAGAATAGTGCCCTTACCACTCATTCTTCATCTTAAAGGCATTCTCCCAGGGACTAGCTATCTCCTTTCACCTCTATCTAGGCCTTCTCTAAGGTTTTAAGGGCCACAAACTACTCCTGCAGAGCTCAGGACCCATAAGCAAGGGTGTTATGAAAATAACAGCAGAGGGCAAGGTGTAGTGTGAACCACTTTGTCATCCCAGCGTTTTTGGGAGGCCAAGGCAGGAAGATCCAGTTTGAGACCAGCCTGGATAACATAGGGAGACCTCGCCTCTACAGATAATTTTAAAAATTAGCTGGGCATGGTGGCACCTGCCTGTGGTCTCAGCTACTCGAGAGGTTGAGGCGGGAGGATCTCTTGAGCCCAGGAGGTTGAGCCTGCGGTGAGCCATGATCGCGCCACTGCGCTCAAGCCTGATCGACAGAGCGAGACCTTATATCAAAAAATAAAATAACGGCCAGTACAATCTGGGCACTGACCAATTTGAGAAGCCCTTAGTTGTAGGGGACTCTTAGGGGATTCAGACTATGGCCATTTATCAACTGGTATAAAAAAGCATTTAAATATTCTAGCAGGCAGTGTGGCCATATCAGGGAAAAATTAGCCCTGTGCATAAATCCAATTTGCACAGTGTCTTACGCTTTACCAAAGATTTCACGTTCCAGCTATACCATCCACCTCCCCCAAGATACACGCACAGCTCCTCCGTCTCGCCTTTGCCACATCCCTGTCAGCCCATACTCTCATCGGGCAACGCTCACTCTAGACAATGGTGGGATATTCTTCAAGCTGGCAGTGGAGCACCCCACCATTGTCTTCCCTCACCTTCCTGGAGGCCTACAGGCTCAGGAGGTGCCAGATATAATCTCTAACTGGGAAGTGGGCTGCTGGGCGTACCCATCTCTTCCTCTGTTCAGAAGCTCTAGCAGGCAGAAGCTGTGGCCTTGGTAGAAACTGTTAACAATGTTTCATTCCTAGGAATGAATGTTAACAATGTTTCATTCCTAGGGAAACAGCTAGAAACAATAGATCCTCAGTGGCCACAGAACTTAGTTGCAGTTGGAGACACCACACATTGTAACAAATTGTCCTGTGTTCTTTTGCAGCCATTGATAGCCATTTCCTAAACAACCTCCTTTTCCCCCCAGCCCTACCTCCTTTCTTCTCTCTTATTCCTCCTATAAGATCTCCAGGAGAGCCATAGAGCCAGTCAGCCCCAAGAAGAGCTCTCTCCACATTCCCTCAGAGTGGGGATTGAGGCTCAGGTGATCTGCCCTCAAGCCAAGTGGTGACTGACATCTCCCCAGATACAGTATTTAACCTGCATCTTACTCGGGAAACCATCAGTTGAGCCAGAGCCCTCTCTAATGAGCAAGGGAGCTTCTAGGGTTGTTATTTGCCGCAAGGCCTTAGGGCAGTGTTGACTCAGATCGTATATAAGATCCTATATTGACAGGGAAATTGGGGAAAGAACTCAGGCACTCTGGTGACTTTTCTAGAAACACCTCTAAGCCTATCAAATAGGAGGGCTTAAATCAGTTGGAGATTTATTTCCTCTCTCCTCCCCGGGGGAAGAAAATGTCCAAATTGATGGTTAAGCAACATCTCATTGCTCTGGCCTTAAGAAAGAGACTTGAATGGTTTTGCCTCTGGTTCTCAGTGTTGCCAGAGGCATTCTCCTTAATCCTACCCTAAGGGCTCCTTTGGGAGACTCCAAAATGAAAGAGATTTAAGGCTCTCAAAAGTGCTCAGTCATAAGAAATGCTGGAATCACAACCAGTTGCTAATTTAACATTGTCCATAGGGATTAAACCAAGAAAGGTGAAGCTCCTAAATTCTGAAGGTGGGAAGAGAAGATGTCCAAGTTGAGACCTCTGATCCTCCTCCCCTCATCCTCGTTTCTCAAGACAGAGGAGTTCTGATATCCCCATATCAACATGGTCATTCTTTCTGCTACGCCATCCACCAAAAGGCCCAGTAAAATAAGTTACCATCCAGTCTCTGTGAGCCACATTTATCTGCCCAAGGGCACAGCACACACCCATGGGCAGGTCATCAAAAAAATGTAGCAGGCACAGCCTTGACTTTGGGATGGAATTCTGCTCCCTGCACTAGCAACTGAGGGTACCAAGCAGAGGCAATCGGGTCAAACTCTGGGCTTCAGGAAACCTACAGGGAGTGCTGAGGCTGGAAGGAGCTTGCAGGAGAGAAAACTACTTGTGAAGACTATCCTCTTGGGGAGAAGGGGTGGAGAGAGGCATCCACAGACTCCCTGGGGAATGCTATCCCTCCTCCTCATGCCTCGTCCCTCATGCTGCAACTGAAGTTCTGCTGGATCCTCAGAGGGGCTAGACAACAGATGTCGCCCTCCCCTCACAAATACAAGAGCTCTTCCTGGTATGCAGATGAACTGATCTGCACCTGGCCTGTTCTGTCTCTGCCACAGCTGTGACACATATGTAACCCAAGGAATGCTCCCTTCCCCATCCTAAAAAAGTACTGTTGCCCACAGGTGGTACCTAGAAAAACTGAGATCCTGACAAAGGGGCTCTTCTCAGTTGCATTTCACTGTAGCACCTGGAGGATTCTGGAAACAAAAGCTCAATGAACCAGATCTCACCATCTTCAGAAGACCTAAGAGGTCCTGACGGAAACACCTAAAACTTGGCCTACCAGCCCTTCTGCATAACTACCCTTCAAGAGCGAGCTGTCAGAAAGTATCCCACACCTGAGGCTGCTCTGAAAAACCTCAAGTTGTTTTCTGGAGAAGTCCTGGCTCACCACCCCTTAGAGAGTAGCAATGCAGGGCCCCTGGATCTGCAGAGCTCCCTGCTTTCCCTTCCCAACTTAGGCTCATAGTGGCAGAGGTGAAAAAGCCTGCAAAGCACATGTGTGTATCCAGGGGGCAGGGCCATGTCATCAGGCCACACCAACAGGTCCCTGGAAGAGCTGAGCTAAGGGCAGGTCAGGGACAAACTGGGAACTGTCTCCCTCATTACAGCAGCCTCAAGACCCGGCTCTCTTTTCTGGCCTGGCCTCGATGTCCCTGGCAAGGAGGGATGGGTAGGACTGGTGTTGGAAGGTGCAGAATTCTTGGCACTTCATGGCATCAGGAGAGGGGCCTGAAGCAGGCTGGATGGGGGATGGAACATGAAACATATCTGCAACCTGATTTCATTCTAAGAGCATTTTGTTGACTGGTATGTGCAGCACCCTGGAATGCAGAGTAACAGAGCAACACATATCTGTGTGACTTGGGTTGCACTGGAGCTTCATCTTCCTCCGTAACGAAGAAGCCTGGTCTGGCCAAGGGGTCAGGTCAAAATAGTTTTGTGGATAACGACCTCTCTGTTCCTCCCTTTCCAATGAGCTCTCTCCTCCCTTTCCAGTAAACTCTCTCCCTGAGTAGTTTCCCCCCTTGTGCTAGCCCATGACTGCTCAACACAGACCCTAGAAAGCCAATGGTTTAGTACCATGTTCCCATGCCTCCCAGGTAGAGGGGTTTGATTCTTTTCTGGCTGGCAGGGGTGGGACAGGCAGCCAAACAAATGACTCAAACAGAAAAGCTCTTTCAGGGAAAGCTGACTCCCCAGCACAGGTCTACACTTCAAAGCCCACAAGCACAAGGTCCCAGAGCTCTCAATCCCCAGCACTGACATTCCTGCATCTCAGTACCCCCAGGCTCTTCCCAGCCCACTAGGCCTGAAGCAACCAAAGAGAAATGCCTGAGAAAAACCCCAACCGGGGGGCTGGTGTCCTGTGTAAGATCCTACCTTATTAAAAGAGCAGTGAGTACCTGGAGGACTAGGTCAGGAGGACAGGGAGGCTGCTTACCCCAAAGCCAGGTGTAGAACTTGCAGGTAGGAATCAAAGTGATCCCATACAGGGCGCCCAAGTGTAGCAGAGACATAAGGATGATGTTTCTCCAGACATATTCAACCTTGGGGCTTGGGCCTTCCTTATCCTTGTAGGTGGGGTCATATATATCATCTTTTATATCGGGGCGAATGTCTTCTTCCAAGTAGAGGGGCGTCGTCTCTAACTTATCTCCTCCATTCTGCAGGACCCTGGAGGGAGGCGCTGTAATGGTGGTGGTGGTGGTATAGGAGCTAGAGATCTGGAAGGGGGAGGAACAGGAGAGTCAGGAGAAGAGACACGTGGAGGCAGGTGGGGCCACTCCGCTCTCTAATCGCGCTGGGGGAAGGGTGGACAGCACAGACCCTTCCCCAGCGCCGTAGTTCACTGAAGGTAGGGTGTATCCGAGATGCAACGGAGAGAAGTTCCCAGAAACTGTACAGATACATTAGGGGCGGAGGGCGAGGGGGGCGAGGGGCGCGAAACCTATCGGGAGGAGGCAGTAGGAAGGAGAAGTAAAGCACTCACATCCCCACGAACACAAAGGAAACCCCGCATAATTCATAAAAGCACCAGCACGACTGGATTTTTCTTTAAAGCTTAAGAAACAAAAGTTGGAGACTCAAGTCCCCAAATTACAATCCACATTCCCAATTCACTGAAGGCAGCACAACTCGAAAAAGATGACCAAGTCCTCCGCGGAGCTCTCCCCTCTCTTCTGACACCAACCCGTCCCCTGGAAGCCCAGCCCGCGCTGGCGACCCCGCGGTACGGGGCCAGGCTGGGACACTCACATCGTCCTGCAGCAAGTGGGCCGGCATCTTGGCTCTCGGATGCCGGGATCACTTTCCAGGGGCTGAGGCTCCGGAGCGTAGTTTGGGGTCGCCGGAGGACTGCGGTTTCGAGGCCCGCCGGTGCGCGCTGAGCCGCGGCGCCTTGCACGCTAGCTGGTTGTCGGCGCCAGCCGCGGTGCGTGGAGGTTCCCGAGCCGGGAATTTAAAGGCCAGAGCTGGCAACGGGTGACCGTGTCCGGTATTTCCTCAGCCCCCTTTTATCCGCTGCCAAGCAGGGGCAAAGTGCGCGGAGTTGATGGCGCGGGCAGTCCCGCGTGGAGGTGAGGGCGGGAGGGGGAGGAGACAGAGGCCGAGGCTCGCGGCGACCGCAGCAGGGCGCTGGGGATGCTGCCGACACCGACACCACACCACCCGGCCCCTGCCCCTGCCCCTGCCCCTGGGGAAATGCTAATGAGGCTTCTGTAAACTCCGGCTCGTCATTGGCCGAAGGGAATTTGGTGCCACCTCGTCCTGCCGTTGCCATTGGCTCGGCGCAATCTGCTGTTCCCTCTGCCGCCAGCTCCTCGCTCCCCCTCCCTTCCCTTTCTCCTTCTCAGCTTCTCTTCCACCCGCCGCTGGGCCTCTGCCCGGCATCCCGAATCGGGAGCTTTCTCTCAGGAAGGGGCTGGGGACCCGGTTTGGGGCTGGGGCGCGGAGCCTAGCCCAGGACCGGCCCTCGGGCACACGGAGAACGGGTGGGTGGGCACTGGGGAAGTTTCTCAGGAAACAGTGGGGAACGCTCGGGGGGCGCCCACCACTAACAACTCCGTCCCGTCTTCCCGTCGCCCCAGGCGCGTGGCAGGGAGACGTGGCCGCCACCCCGGGATCGGGAGCTCGGGGGACGCGGGAAGCCCCGCCTCCCTCCCGGACGAGCGCTGGGGGCTCGGTCCGCCTGCGAACAATGGCTCTGCCCCGCCCACCAGCCACGCGCTGCTCACCCGGGACCGCACCGGACTCCGGCCGCACACACAGGCTGGCTGGTGTGTGTGTGCCTGCGCGCACGCATCCTGTTCAGGACCCGGGCGGGCAGTCCCATCCCCAAGCCCGCGCCTCCAGGATGCGTGCGGGAGGTTTTGGAGATTCTTCAGACTGGCAGGTTGTAATTTTGGAATCTTCTTTGTGGAAACAGTCAGGAAACACTGACATGTGTTTTCACCCAGCAGCAGGCGAAAGGACTTGGATGTGGAATAAGAATAGCTGGCAGGTATTGAATTATTATTGCAAGCCAATTCACAAGAATCGTTTTCTGTAAGCCTCTCTGTGACCCTGGGAGGTGGGTACCCCATTATTCCATTTTAAAAGTGAGGAAAGAGATATGGAGAGATGGAATAACTTGCCCATGGTCACAGCAACCTATAAGTGATGGAGCTGGCAGTTGAGCCCAGAAAGGCCATATGAGAGCCCAAGCTCTTAATCCCTGCTCAGGACCATATTGCCCTTGGTCCCTGAGATGCTCTGACCCTACTGATCTGTCCCTGTGCCGCCATCTTTTCCGGGTCTGTGGGAGCCTTACCATGAGAGCTCAGAACCAGGCAGGCTATGCATTCACCCGGTCTCCTTCCATGCCCATGTCTCCCCCAAATACTGCCCTAGGATCCTTCCTCTGGGAAGAGGAGAAAATACGGAGTGCCGCGCCAATGATTCACTTCCCAGGAAGAGAAGCACCTGGGATTTCCTGGGAGGAAGACTAAGCAGCTCCCTTGCTGACCACTGGTCTCAGGGTCAGGCCAACTCTCTGGCCAGTGACCAGGAGACTGCATTCCAATCCTGGCTCCCTGTCCGGTGTGAAAGTTCTGAACAAGATTGGATGATTTCAGATGTGGACAGCTCTTGCCTCAGAAGTACTTGGCATGTGGCACAGAAATCTGTACGTGGTCTGACCCCCTTCAGGGTCTCTCTGCAATGTCTAATTTGCTTAATTCTTTTGTTTTTTGTTTTTTTGAGAGGAAGTCTCGCTGTCTCCCCCAGGCTGGAGTGCAGTGGTGTGATCTCGCTTCACTGCAACCTTTGCCTCTCGGGTTCAAGCAATTCTCTTGCCTCGGCCTCCCAAGTAGCTGGAATTACAGGCATGCGCCACCACACTCAGCTAATTTTTTGTATTTTTAGTAGAGATGGTGTTTCACCATGTTGGCTAGGCTGGTCTTGAACTCCTGACCTCAGGTGATCCACGCGCCTTGGCCTCCCAAAGTGCTGGGATTATAGGCGTGAGCCACCACGCCTGTCCCGGAGAATATTTTCATTCTATTTCTCTTTCGAGCAGAGATCACCTCTAGTCCTGAGGCCCTGGTCACACTGTGGTTCTCAAGTGACAGTGGTCAAACCAACACACTGATTTGGATTCTAAGATTTATTTTTTCGGTCTGGGGGCCCTACCTCAGCAAAAGGAACAATAGTTTGAACAATTATGACAGCAAATAGTTTGAGACCAGCTTGGCCAACATAGTGAAACCCCATCTCTACTAGAAATACAAAAATCAGCTGGGCATGGTGGGAGGTGCCTGTAGTCCCCGCTACTTGGGAGGCTGAAGCAGGAGAATCGCTTGAACCCGGGAGGCGAAGGTTGCAGTGAGCTGAGATCACGCCACTGCCCTCCAGTGTCACCTCCAGGGTGACAAAGCAAGACTCCTTCTCAAAATAAAATAAAATTGTGATTTTTATTATTTTGTTTACAGCCAAGCTCCTTAATTTTAGTATTCAAAGTGCTTCATGATTTTACTCTGAACACCCTATTCCAGCCTTAATTCTCACTTCCCACTTAGTATAACTTGTACCTTCGTCAAACTGCACATTTGTCAACAGAATATAAAATAAAACTCCAAAAAACCCCTGCACTCTTGCTGATTTCTAAAGATGCTTCATTTTCCCAAGTTTTTCTTCTCCTGAACTCTGCCTGTCAAAATATTACCCATGATCCAGCAATTCCACTCGTAGATATAAACCCAACAGAAATGAAAACATATGCCCACACAAATGTATATATGAATATTCACTGGAGTATTATTCATAATCATCAAAAAGTGGAAACAACCTAAATGTCTGTCAACTGACTAATGAACAGATAAGATGAGCACTTTGGGAAGTGGAGGTGGGGGGATCATGGCAACATAGTGAGACCTTGTCTCAACAATAAAAATACAGCCTGAGCAACATAGTGAGACCTCGTCTATACTAAAAATCATTTTTTAAAACTTAGCTGGGCCTGGTGGCACAAGCCTGTAGTCCCAGCTACTCAGGATGCTGAGGCCAGAGGATTGCTTGAGCCCAGGAGGGGAGGCTGCAGTGAGCTATTATTATGCCACTGTACTCCAGCCTGGGCAACAGAGTGATACCCTGTTTCAAGAAAAAAAATATCAGCCAGGCATGGTGACACGTGTTTGTAGTCCCAGCTACTTGGGAGGCTGAGGCAGGAGGATCACTTGAGCCCAGGAAGTCAAGGCTGCTCAGCTGTCACCATGCCACTGCCCTCCAGCCTGGGTAACAAAGTGAGACCCTATCTCAAAACAACAACAACAAAAAAGAAAGAAAATAAATACATAAAATGAAAATAAAAAAATAAAAATTAGCCAGGCATGGCTGTGTGTGCCTGTAGTCTTAGCTACTCTGGAGGCTGAGGTAGGAAGATCACTTGAGCCCAGGAGTTTGAGGTTACAGTGAGCTATGATTGTGCCACTGCACTCCAGCCTGGGTGACAGAGTGAGAACATGTCTCTAATAATAAGATGTGGGATACCCACACAGTGGAATACCATTTGAGAATAAAAAAGAATAAACTACTGCTAAGTACTATAACATAATGAACCTTAAAAATAGAATGCTAAGTGAAAGCAGCCAGTCACAAAGTCTCACGTGTTGTTTGCTTCCATTTATATGAAATGTCCAGAATTGGCAAATTTATAGAGACAGAAAGTAGATTGGTGGTTGCCCAGGGCTTGCAAGGAGGATGGAGGATGTTGGGGGGTGATGGATAAGGAATGCAGGGTTTATTTTTGGAGTAATAAAACTGTTCTAAAATGGATTGTGGTGATGGATGCACAACCTGTGAATATACTAAAAGCCGTTAAATTGTATGATTTAAATGGATGAATTCTATGGTATATAAATTATATCTCAATAAGAAAAGTATTAAAAAAAAGACAAAAACTAAAGGCTGGGCATGGTGGCTCACACCTGTAATGCTAGCACTTTTGGGAGGCCGAGGTGGGTGGATCGCCTGAGGTCAGGAGTTCCAGATCAGCCTGGGCAACATGGCGAAACCCCATCTCTACTAAAAATACAAAAAATTAGCCAGGGGTGGTGGCGGGCACCTATAATCCTAGGTGCTCGGGAGGCTGAGGCAGGCTGAGGCAGGACAATCACTTGAACCCGGGGGGTGGGGGTGGAGTCTTGCTCTGTTGCCCAAGCTGGAATGCAGTGGCATGATCTCAGCTCACTGCAACCTCCACCTCTGGGGTTCAAGCAATTCTCCTACCTCAGCCTCCCAAGTAGCTGGGATTACAGGTGTGCACCACCACACCTGGCTAATTTTTGTATTTTTAGTAGAGATGAGATTTTGCCATGTTGGCCAGGTTGGTCTCAAACTCCTGACCTCAAGTGATCCACCTGCCTTGTCCTCCCAAAGTGCTGCGATTACAGGCGTCAGCCACTGCGCCTGGCTGGAGATCTTATAACTCTAGATGATTGAGCTATAGGCTCCAGAGGAAAGGTACACTCCAGACCAGCTCCGGAGAACGAGAGAAGACTTCCTGGAGGAGATGGTGGTGCTAAATCTGAAGGGACCATTAAGGGTGAGAGTGGAGAAGGGCAGTTGGCAAGTTCAGAGACCTAGAGGAGAAAAAGACTGAACTGATATTCTATGAACGAGGACCCTCGAATATGGCTCCTCCTGGGCCCCAGGCTAGATAGATGGTGCAGCAAGTCTTTCCCCGGTGGAGAAGAGGCCAGTGCACTAGCCCCACCCCTCCCTCTGTTGGCAGACATCTGTCTCTCCACACTATCCACAGAGCCATGGTCTTCCTCTCACTCCAGCCCTTTCTGTGTGTGCTCACACACTGGAATGTCTGCACACACAGGTATGCGTACTGGGGGACAGTCCTCCACCAACTTATTATTACCTATCCCTGGGGCCGTGGGGTAGGTCCACAGATCAGATAGTGCGTGTGACTGGAAGCAGTTTATGTCTCAGGGGCAGAATGTGTGAGATGGGTACTGACGGTGCCGGCAGATGAGGCCTGGGGACAAATGTCTTAGGACCAGGACCAGGGCCAGAGATTTCTGCAGTGGTCTGACCTTACAAAGATGCCTTTTCCCAGGCCACAGACTACTCCCTCCCTCCTCTGGAGGCCCATAGGGGATCTTTCCCCAGCCTGGAAGGCTACCCCATTCTGAGCAAGCCATCTAGGATGAACACATGGAGAGGAAAAGCAAACACAGGTCCAGGGCCTCCAACAACAAATAAACAAGCTGAAGGGAAAGTCTCTCTTCCCCTGACTCAGCTTCTGAGCCAAAGTAAAGAGAGAAGAGGAGCTTGCCCCCGCGTTGCCTTTTTTCTTTCTTTCTTTCTTTCTTTTTTGAGATGGAGTCTTGCTCTGTTGTCCAGGCTGGAGTGCAGTGGCACAGTCTCGGCTCACTACAACTTCCTCCTCCCAGGTTCAAGCAATTCTCCTGCCTCGGCCTCCCAAGTAGCTGGGATTACAGGCACCCGCCACCACACCTGGCTAATTTTTGTATTTTTTTTTTTTTTTTTTTTTGAGATGGAGTCTCGCTCTGTCACCCAGGCTGGAGTGCGGTGGCGCGATCTCGGCTCACTGCAAGCTCCGCCTCCCGGGTTCACGCCATTCTCCTGCCTCAGCCTCTCCAAGTAGCTGGGACTACAGGCGCCCGCCACCACGCCTGGCTAATTTTTTGTATTTTTTTTTAGTAGAGACAGGGTTTCACCGTGGTGTCGATCTCCTGACCTCGTGATCCGCCCGCCTCAGCCTCCCAGAGTGCTGGGATTACAAGCGTGAGCCACCGCGCCCGGCCTAATTTTTGTATTTTTAGTAGAGATGGGGTTTCACCATGTTGGCCAGGCTGGTCTCAAACTCCTGACCTCGTGATCTACCCGCCACAGCCTCCCAAAGTGTTGGGATTACAGGCATGAGCCACCGTGCCCGGCTCCCCTGTTGCCTTCCCGGTTGTAGAGAGGTAAACTCCCATTTGCCTCCTGCAGTTGCTAAGAGTGCTCCGAGGAAAGTCACACTCTCTTCCAGAGTTCTGAACCCACGCCTCTCTCCCTGCTGTAGGTGAAAGGAACAGACAGGCTCTGGCCATTCCTGGCCCTTCACCCCTTTTGCTTCTCTCCTCCCAACTGCCCCTCCCAAGCTGCTGCTTCCCCTACAAGGGAACTGTTTCCTGAGTCCATCTAGCCTCGTGCCCCAGCCAGCCATCTCTCCCTGGCCTTCCCTTTGCCTGACAGTAACCTCTCCCACAGCTGATGTCACCCTGGCTTTGCACTGACACAGCAGCTGAGCTGGGCACAGCAGGGCTGCGAGGTCCAGAGGGCAGCTGGCTATGTCTGTGGCCAAGCTTCCCTCAGTGCTCGCCCAGGGCTTTTCCTCAGCCAAGAGCCTGCTTCTCTCCCATTCTGTGCCTCTAAGCCAACGTAGCCACATGGGGATAGAGTGTTGACTGAGCCTCCCCTGTGCCCAGCGGAAAGTCAATTCTCTGCTCTGTGTGGGGGAGAATGGAGCCAAAGTTCTGCTCCCACCCCTGGGGAGCTCACAGATTTCTAAGAGAAACAGGACAAAGCACAATAGCAAACTGGGCAGGCTAGCATCTGATGAAGGCAGAGTGTAAACATACTATATTAAACAGGGTCGGAGTTCAGGGAAGAGAGAGGGGCGCCCTTCCTAAGAGGTGCCCCTAGAATTGGGTAGGGGAAGAGAATGGGCTGATGACAGAGTCATTTAGTGGTTTTTTTTTTTAATTAATTTATTTTTTTTTAAGCTTCTATTTACGTGCACTGTGCTTTGACAATCTACTAATATTTGCCCACATATTTACCTGTATTTTGCAAGGCTCAGAAAAGTTGTACCAGCCTGGGAGCACTGAGGTGGCAGATGTGATGGGGATTTGTCTGTACCTAACATCTGCTAGGTGCGTACTAGGTACTTCATATATTTTGTCTAGTAACTCGTTCTTTCCAGCCACAGAACAAACATGCTGAGCAGAAAATCAGAAGGACACTTGCTGGGCACTGCTTCTCCCCTGCCCTGCCACCACTTACCACTTCCCCCGTGATCACATTCCCTGCTGCAAAGCCTAGGAGGCCTGGCCCCTGGGCAAGTTACATTCTGGAAGGCTCCCCAGGTCAGCTAAAAGCTTCATCTTTCTACTCCAGCCCCCAACTCCACCTTTCTTCCCCATCTCTCCCTACCCAAGAGAGAAAGGGAAAATCCCATGCTAGCCCTCAGCTTTACCTTCAGCATCTAAGGTGTAAATTAATGTCATCAAGGTGAATCTCCATGCTGTTTTTCTGCTCCTCCCACACCCGGGCTTGGCTGGATTCTCTTTTAAAGGCCAGAGTTATTCCCTTCTCATGTCCTGAGGGACTCTGGATTTGCAATGTCATCTGGCCCAGATATGTTCTTGCAGAATATTTGGTGTCCCCACGTCCTCCTTTCAGGCAACAGCCCAGAAAGCCAACTACCTTTATCCCATCCTTCCTAAGCCTGCAGTTGAGGACCAGCCAGGGAGATAAAGGAGCCAAGCCTGGAGCCCCATGCACCGCAGGCCCCTCAGCCCCACCTCAGTTCCTGCAGCCTCAACAGCACTCATGGAACCCCAAAGGGGGCTGTGGACCCTGTTGTTCCCCAGGACACGCCAAGAACCCATCATTCTTTCCCCCTAATATTCACTTTACCAAACCACTGCTTTCCCCAGATAAGTGTCAATGTCTTTTTTCTGATCCCCAAGAGCTACTTGGCTCTCTGAGCCACCTGGCAAAGCTATGGCTGCCTATCGCATAGTTCAGGGAGGTCTATGAGGCTCAGCTGAGTGTGGGACCTCACCACCAACTCTGGCACCAGAGGATAGATGGTCACTTGAGAAACAGGGACCCCAGGAAAGGGATGGGGCCTGGTGCTGGCCAGCTAGCTTCCAGCCAGGGCAGGCTGACACCCGGGATCCGGGCTGAAGCCAACACTCAGGTAATCCCATTACCTCCTTCATGTTTTAGGGCTTCTAAGCAAGAAGCAGCCAAAGGCAGAGGCCTGGAAATGTAGGGCTTGCTTGGGAGGGTGAGTGTGCCTGAACGCATCCAGGAGCAGGCACAGAGTCTCATCCAGGGCATGGGAGGAGCCATGATGGAGGGTGGGGGCATGGGGAGAAGGAAATGAAATTGGGGAGTGAAATCAGCACATGAGGTGAGAGGTGAGGGTTCAGTTGTCTCCTTGAGAGGGGGAGAGCAGGTGTGACACTTGGTAGAAACCCCAGAGGGCTGAGGCTGTCACTTCTCCAAAGGAAGGCATGGAGGCAGTGCGAATGGGCCTCAGAGACCGCAGACTACAGGTAGGGTAGCTGACCAAGACGTTCACCTGGGCCACACTGCCCCAGGCCTGCTCCCACCTAGAGCAGCCTCGCCAGTAGTTGAGTGTGGCAGGGATGCGAAGGAAAGCCCATTCCTGGGGGACACAGAACTCCCGATGGCCTACTGTGGCTCCCAGAAGGTTTCACTGAACCTCTCTTCGACTACGCCACAGCTGCCCTCCCAATCTTCCTACCCTATCTCCTTCACTCAGGCAGGACTTTCCTCACTTCTGACAGCGCTCTCAGCCTCACTCAGCTCCCTGTTTTCTCTCACAGATGTTTCCCCCACGAAAAACCACACATAGTTGCCCAGCCTTGGTGCCTGCTTCTCAGAGGAGCCAGTTTAATAGGGGCCATTACTAGACCTCTAGAATGATAAAGCCCTGTAGGTTTAGGACCTGTTAGCAGGCCCAGATCTGAACCTGCAGAGTTATCCAGAGGGGGGAAAAAAAAAAGGTAAGGTATAGGAAGAAGCTGTGGAGAGAAGTGGTCTCTAGATTGAGGCCCCTCTGAGGGCTCGGCCCCTCTAAGGGCTCAGCCCATCCAAACTGGATTATCTGCTCTTTTACATCCAGAAAAGAGCAGGCTCTCCATATTGACATACATGGGGCCAGGGTCCTTCTGCCACCCAGTGGCCCTGGTGGGTAAAGCACCTTTGTGGCCTCCCACTGGGTCCTGTGATTGCGCTGGTGAGGGTAGGAATGGAGAATTTGTTCTGCTGGTTGGGGTCCTCTCTGTCTCTCATTTACAGCATAAATTACAAAAATCCTGACTTCCAAACTTAATTCCCAAAATTTCCTCCTTTAAAATTAGCACCATAGTCGGCTGAGCACAGTGGCTCACGCCTGTAATCCTAGCACTTTGGGAGGCCGAGGCGGGTGGATCACCTGAGGTCAGGAGTTCGAGACCAGCCTGGCCAACATGGCGAAACCCCATCTCTACTAAAAATACAAAAATTAGTCAGGCATGGTGGCGAGCGCCTATAATCCCAGCTACTCGGGAGGCTGAGGCAGGAGAATCGCTTGAACCCGGGAGGCGGAGGTTGAAGTGAGCCGAGATTGTGCCACTTCACCCCAGCCTGGGCAAAAGAGCAAAACTCTGTGTAAAAAAAAAAAAAAAAAATTAGCACCATAGTCACACACATCTGTGAATGTACTACAACCATTGAATTGTCTGTTTTAAGTAGGTGAATTTTATGGCACGTGATTCTGTCTCAGTAAAGCTGTTTTAAAATCAGCACCATAAGAAGTGGGTGAGGCTTTCAGTACGTGAAGATGAGGATGGTTGTTTCCGTTTCTTAGGATATCCCCAAACTGATATGAAAGAAGGTCACACAGTAGGTACTCAACAAATCTTTAATAAATTACTAGTGTTGTTAAATGGAGCCAGTTTTTTTTCTTTTTTTTGTAATTTCTTTTTTTTTTTTTTAGCCACTTTTTTCATTGCCTCACCACTTACCCTTGAAGCTGTACACCTTCATTCCCCCAAATCTGTAGGCATCAAAAGCCTTCTTACTTTCCAAGGTCACCTGAGATCTTCTAGTCTAAACATCCAAAAGCTTTTCATTGATCAGAACCCTCCTTGAACTTTTTTATTTTTTTGAGACTGAGTTTTACTCTTTTTACCCAGGCCGGAGTACAATGGCGTGATCTCGGCTCACCACAAACTCCACTTTCCGGGTTCAAGCTATTCTCTTGCCTCAGCCTCCTGACTAGCTGGGATTACAGGCGTGCACCATCACACCTGGCTAATTTTGTTTTTTTTTTTTTTTTTTTTTTTTTTGAGACAGAGTCTCGCTTTTTTTTTTTTTTTTTTTTTTTTTTTTTTTGAGACGGAGTCTTGCTCTGTCCCCTAGGCTGGAGTGCAGTGGCGCGATCTCGGCTCACTGCAAGCTCCGCCTCCCGGGTTCACGCCATTCTCCTGCCTCAGCCTCCCGAGTAGCTGGGACAACAGGCGCCCGCCAACACGCCCGGCTAATTTTTTTTTGTACTTTTAGTAGAGACGGGGTTCCACCGTGTTAGCCAGGATGGTCTCGACCTCCTGACCTCGTGATCCACCCGCCTCGGCCCCCCAAAGTGCTGGGATTACAGGCTTGAGCCACCGCGCCCGGCCTAATTTTGTATTTTTAGTAGAGATGGGATTACTCCATGTTGGTCAGGCTGGTCTCAAACTCCCAAAGGTGATCTGGCCCACCTTGGCCTCCCAAAGTGCTGGGATTACAGGTGTGAGCCACCTCGCCTGGCCCCAAAAAGGATCTCTTTAAAGACATGGGGCTGGGTGCAGTGGCTCATGCCTGTAGTCCAAGCACTTTGGGAGACTGAGACGGGAGGATCACTTGAGGCCAGGAGTTTGAGACCAGCCTGGGCAACATGTCTCTACAAAAAATACAAAAATTAGCCAGGTGTGGTGGTATGCCCTGTAGTCGTAGCTATCTGGGAGGCTGAGATGGGAGGATTGCTTAAGCCTGGGATGTAGAGGTTGCAGTGAGCTGCAATTGTACCTCTACACTCCAGCCTGGGCAACAGAGTGAGACTCTGTCTCAAAAAACAAACAAATAACAAATTTTACTATTTTTCCCACACAGATGACTAGTGGCATATTGATGAAGCTTAAGGTCTCATGCCCAGGATGCTTTCTTATAGGTACATGATTCCCAATGTTTTCCATTAAGAATCGTTGTCATAGTGAGTCATGGTTATTAATGGACTGTGTCCTATGGTTTACACTTACTGATGTGGAAACAGTTAAGAATCAGTATGTAGTCTACAGAAGGGTGGTTTGAAGCTTGCCTCTCCCTGTAGAACTTGGAATGTGAATCACCCCAAGATTCTTTTGTGTGGAATATGGAGGGCGACTTTCCCCAGGGGTTCTTTCAGGAGAACTTACAAGGTCATGGGCCCCAAGTTTCCTTCCTATAGACTTTGCTATTTCTGGATCTTTATTGGAGTGCAGTAGATCTGGGGGTCACTGAAGAAGCTTGTTGGGATGGGCATGCTGTGAAAAGGGAGCTCACTGGTGGCAGAAATGGGGTGATCCTCACCCCAGTGTCTACACTTGGATGGCATATTACCAAAAACCACATCCCAGTGAAGCCATGGGACCAATTCGCCAAGTGGGTTAAAAAGCTTCCTGATGAAGCTGGGCGCGGTGGCTCACGCCTGTAATCCCAGCACTCTGGGAGGCCGAGGCTGGCGGATCACAAGCTCAGGCAATCAAGACCATCCTGGCTAACACGGTGAAACCCCGTCTCTACTAAAAATACAAAAAAATTAGCCGGGTGTGGTGGCGGGTGCCTGTAGTCCCAGCTACTCGGGAGGCTGAGGCAGGAGAATGGCATGAACCCAGGAGGCAGAGGTTTCAGTGAGCCGAGATCATGCCACTGCACTCCAGCCTGGGCGACAGAGCGAGAGTCCGTCTCAAAAAAAAAAAAGCTTCCTGATGAAGAGGTGCTTCTGGCTTTGATGGGCCACAAGGCTTGTCATGTGGTTATAAAACTCATCTAATAGGTGCTGTCACTCAAAGATTACCTTTGGAATTCTCTCCAGGCCAAATGGTATCACTCCATTCTACTGGTGTCAGCTGCTTAAAATAGTGTAGACACAGAGAGTTCTGGGACCCATGTTGCTCAGAAACAATGTCAAAGTCCTGGCTGAAGGTATCTACATTACCCACGAGTTGCTGTATATGAGTGGAATGTACAAGCACGAACGCAATAGCAAGAGAACTAAATTTGTTTTGTGCTTCAAAGTACACAGTTTATAAAGACTTCTATATTCTATTATCTAAATCCTAAAACAGTCCTTAAAGTCAGCAGGGCAGGCATTGCTATCAACACTTTGGAGATTTGCAGATAGGTAAACTGAGTCTCAGAAGCGACTTGTTCAGAACCATATACTAGTAAGTTGCTGAGCCAACTGCTAAACCCAGGGACTTTATTCACATTTTTTGTTTGTTTGAGACAGAGTCTTGCTCTGTTGCCCAGGCTGGAGTGCAGTGGCATGATCTCGGCTCACAGCAACCTCCGCCTCCCAGGTACAAGTGATTCTCCTGCCTCAGCCTCCCGAGTAGCTGGAATTACAGGCACATGCCACCATGCCCGGCTAATTTTTGTATTTTTAGTAGAGACAGTGTTTCACCATGTTGGCCAGGCTGGTCTCGAACTCCTGACTTCAGGTGATCCGCCCGCCTCAGTCTCCCAAAGTGTTGGGATTACAGGCATGAGCCACCGCGCCTGGCTGACACTGGTTTGTCGATGGCATCGACAAAAGGAAAAGTCAAGTGCCAGTAGGAGCTTGAGGACATGGAGAAAGGTACTGGACACAAGAAAATCAGGAGATGCTACTTGATTACCACATTTGCAATTTCTTGAGCAAGTTTAAACATCGTAAGAATGCAGACAACTTTTTGAGAAAATTTCTCAAGCCGTGTTGCATAAGCTGTGCTCCTGGGGCCAGTACGGGTTGATCCACACACATGGGGAATGCTTAACACTAAGCAGGAGAAAGCAATCGGATTTTGCCCAGGTAGGTGACCAAAGGTGAATAAAGCAGTCCACTGGTGGCCTTGAACTATCAGAGATGTGAGACTTGTCACATGATGACCCTCCTTTAGCACAGTCAAACCCCTGCTGGTACAAGCCTCCTCCAGAATTCAAAATTACCCAATGGGAATCATATACCATCTCCTGTTGCTTTTCCTGCTTCTCTGGACCATACTGTTAGCTTCCTGTTCATCAACCCTATCCTAAGGTCCAGTTATGCAAGGCAAGGGTCTTTACGCAATTATTTAAAAGGCTTGTAGGTGAGAGGTAGTGGCTCCCTTTTCCTTTGTCATCAGCTTATCTAACATAAGGTGGTTAATTCTGGCACAGTTCCTCCTCCTTTTTCTTTTTTTTTTCTGGGGAGTTTCCAAATTTATTGTTTATCAATTGACTCATCTTGGAAATTGAGCTGTAAAACACCAGGATAGAGGATGGTCTTCAAATCTGTTCCCCCACCAGGGCAGTGTTGTATACTTCCAAAACTTTCTAGGTCTCCTCCAAGTGACTCAAGGGAAGGGAATTTCACCACCTCTCATGGGAGGTTGTTTTATAGCCTCTTACGTCTTACCCATTATGAAAGTTCTGATGAAACATTTTTTTCCCCTTTGGTTCATTCATTACCCTTAGATAATCCCCTAAAGAGCACCTTCACAATCCCTCTCCTTCTTTGGGGCTTATGCCTTCAACTATCTGCACATGGCTGTCAGGACCCCATCCCACACACATGCACCTGCACTCCTTAGCTCTTCAGCCAGGCCTACCCACATGCAATTCTTTTCATCTTTCCTCATACATCAAAACCTCAAGTGAATTGGAAAGGGGATTATGGCTCCCTTCTCAAGATTTTCTCACGTCAGCTGCATCCCTTCTCCTCAACCACATGTCAGGTTTGTGTATGCCAACAGCCGTTCACCAATGGAAATGAGGTTTTTCTGGAATGCTGTGTTCTATAGTTAAAAAAAAAAAAAGATTCCTCCTACCCATAGCTCATATCTAGGTTGGATCAATATTTATACAAACTATAATAAGGAGGAAAAATCTAAAAGAAGTCTGGGACTACCTTAAATCTCCAACCACCAAGAAACTTTTAAACTACAAACAAAAATCTCTAAATAATATATTTCCCTTAAACATAGGCTATGAATTAATAAAATAAATTCAATCACCTTTTGGTAAAGGAAGCATGAAAGGATTGACTACTCATTTGTTTATGGATGAAAAATTAGCATGGATGAGTGCCCCAAATGAAAAAGAACCCTTCCTTTTCTTCTTATTTTGTTATTTCTTCCCACTGACTTGGTCAGAAGCCACCTCCTTTTGTTCTTCAACCACTCTGAATAGCTGGTGGTTTCCATGGTCTCTGAAGGGATTCACGCACACCACAGTCCTCGGCGGCAATAGGGACCACCAGGAGGTCCTCACTCTCGTTATGCAACCTCACGCCTTCCCTCTCCTCTGTTTTCTCCCAACTGCACTAAGGGCCAGTCTTCTACAACCCTAGGGGCATCACAGACATCTTCAGAGCCCCAAGACCTCGCCTATCATTCCTATGCTTAGAAGGAACCTCTTCTTTTCCAAACCTTCCCATCCAAACCTGATGGGGCTCTTCCTTCCCAAACCTCACCCATCCATCAAGATCTAGCTTCTGTTTCATTTCCTCCAGAGGAAGCTGCCTTTTCCTCTAAACTTCATAATGTTTAGTGTCTATACCACTAAAATATGCTACCTCACATTATTCATGCCACCATTTGCTGCTGCTGCTTTTTTTTTTTTTTTCTTTGAAACAAGCTCTTGCTCTGTCACCAAGGCTGGAGTGCAATGGCATGAACACGGCTCACTGCAGCCCTGACCTCCCAGGCTCAAGCAATCCTCCTGCCTCAGCCTCCTGTGTATTTGGGATCATAGACATGCATTACCATGCCCTGTTAATTTTTTGATTTTTTTGCAGAGACTGGGTCTCACTTTGTTGCCCAGGCTGGTCTAGAACTCCTAGTCTCAAGCTCGGCCTCCCAAAGTGCTGGTGATAGCCACTGTGCCTGGCCCATTTGCTCCATTTTTTAAAGTTTTATTTTATTTTTAATTGATAAATAATAATTCTATATACTTATGAGGTACAATGTGACATTTTGATACATGTATACATTGTGGAGTGATCAAATCAGGTGAATTAGCATATTCATCACTTCAAATATTTATCATTTCTTTGTAGTAAGAACATTTTAAATCCTCTCTGTTAGCTATTTTGAAGTACACAGTACCTCATTATTAACTGTAGTCACCACACTGTGCAACAGAACAACAGAACGTATTCCTCTTGCCTCACTGAAAGCTTTTATCCATCAACCACTCTCTTCCCCTCTCACCCACCCCTCGCCCCCAGCCTCTGGTAACCACCATTCCGCTCTCTACTTCTACGAGTTCAATTTTTTTAGATTCCACATATAAGTGAGAGCATAGGGCATCTGTCTCATTATGCCTGGCTTATTTCACTTAACATAATGTTCTCTAGGTTTATCTATGTTGTCGTAAATGACAGAATTTTCTGTGTATTTTTTCAAGGCTGAATATATTATATTGTGCATATATACCACATCTTTTAAATCCGTTCGTCTGCTGATGGATACTTAGATTGTTTCCATATCTTGGCTATTGTTAATAATCCTGCAATGGACATGGGAGAGGAGACATCTATTCAACACAATGATTTCAATTCCTTTGAGATTCCTGGAACATATGGTAATTCTATTTTTAGTTTTTTGAGGAACCTCCATACTGTTTTCCGAGATGTCTGTACTAATTTACAATATAGCCAAGCATACAAGGGCCCCCTTTTCTCCACGGCCTCGCCAACACTTGTTATCTTTCTTTCTTTCTTTTTTCTTGAGACAGGGTCTTGCTCTGTTGCTCAGGCTGGAGTGCAGTGGTGTGATTTCAGCTCACTGCAGCCTCACCGCCTCAGCCTCCCCAGCTCAAGTGGTTCTACCACCCCAGCCACCTGAGTAGCTGGGACTACATGCACGCACCGCATGCCTGGCTAATTTTTTTGTTTGTTTGTTTGTTTTTTGTAGAGGCGTTGTTCCACCATGTTGCCCAGGCTGGTCTTGAACTCCTGAGCTCAAGTGATCCTCCTGCCCTGGCCTCCCAAAGTGCTGGGATTACAGGTGTGGGCAACCACACCCAGCCAAGAGCTCTTTATAGGGACACTCAAGACTGATTATTTTGACAAGGCTGATGTTTTGCTGAATGTGAAGGTGGGCTTCAGGCCAGTGAGTAGCCCTAGGTGGGGAGCCAGGAGTTGGGAGAGGAAAGTTTCTCCTCTAGCCTCAAGGAGGAGAAACTGCAGGGTGACCACCACCACCTGTGGGACCAGCCCCATTCTGGGGCATCATACATGCCTATAGGGGAGCTGGGGCAGGTGATCAGAGGCTGGAGCAGGGCATAGGCAGGGATGTGCTTGGGGGCTCATGCCACAGTTTTAATTCAGAGACCTGCAGTTATAAAGAAAGCAGATTAATCCTGATATCATGCATAGTTCCACTTTGTGCTCAAGCTTACAATTCTAGGCCCAGGACTAAGCAGAGCCATGGGAAAAGGTTCCCAGCTCAGCTTTAGACCCACTCCCCTTTAGTCCCATGTCACACTGTCCTTGCCCTTTGTTCTCTGATCCAGCCTCCCAACCAGGTCTTAGCCTTTTTCCCATACTGAGCCCCACACCCTTAAGGAACCCCCTCTCTTGGTGTATCTCACCTGTAAGCCATGGAAAGGCAAGCCTCAGAACAAGAATATACACAACCTAGAACTCTGTGGTCCTCTCCCCTGCCCTCTCAGTGCCCTGAAGTATGTGAGACTGGGGTTCCTCCTGCCACTGTCCTTTCCCCACAGCTGAGAGGGTGAAGTGAGGGAGGGGAGCTGCCCGTCTCTACTCCACCAGGGGACAGCTCAAGGTGAGACAGGACAGGAGCCTCAGACTCATTGGCTGAGCCTGGGAGGTGGGCAGAGCCTGGGAGGGGGACAGCACTCTTCAGCTTTCCTCCTGGCCTTGGTCCCCACCCCAATCCATGTCGGCCCTTTCAGGAGCTTTTAGTGGGAATGAGCTCAGACCCGCAGAACAGGCCCCCGGCTCCCCTCCTGTCTCAGCTCCTCCCATTGCTCTTTGATCGTCTCTTCTGTCCGACCTCTGGGCCATCTCTCCATCAGGCACATCTCCGAGCAGCTGTCTTCATCCCCAGCATCGCCTCTTCCTTCCGTTTCTCCTTCCACTCCCAGCTCCACATCCTCCTTCTATTCTCCCCTCTCCCCTCTTCAGACCCCCACCTTCCAGTTCCCTCACCTCCCCTTTCTGCTCGTCCCCTGGGGCTTGCAGCAAGAGGGAGACAGAGCTCCTGACAGGATTGATGGTCTTTCCCCACCCTATCCTCTCATCCGCTCCCTCCCCAGCAGGCACAGACTTCCCCTACAAAAGGCAGGAGCCCAGGCTGTGTGGAAACAGCTGCTCTCAGACGCCCTTCCCTTTGCTGTCTGCTGGCTAGGCTGGGCTGCGCCTCTGCTCCCTCTTCCTCTAGCTGACAGTGGGCACCTGGGGTACCGGGCCCCCCCACCTCATTCCCCATGAATGCTGTGGAAAGTCCTGAGGGGCAGGAGCTGCAAAAGCTGGGGAGTGGAGCCTGGGACAACCCGGCCTACAGTGGTCCCCCTTCCCCACACGGGACGCTGAGAGTCTGCACCATCTCCAGCACGGGGCCCCTGCAGCCCCAACCCAAGAAGCCTGAAGATGAACCCCAGGAGACGGCACACAGGACCCGAGTGTCCAGCTGCTGCCTCCATATCTGTCAAGGCATCAGAGGTACCAGATAGGGGGAGGGTTCTCCTGGGATATTAGAGTCAGGAGAAGGAGTCACCAAAAGCTTTTGGGCAGGGGGTGGGGGTGGAATGTGATCTGAAGAAGAGGTGACCTTTCAGTGTCACTTTGGGGTGTGTGAATTGCCCGTGGTAGTGCTGCACGATCCAGAACACAGAGGCCAGCTGAGCGGTCTACCAGTTGTGGGGAGCCTGGCATGGTCATCACCTGGGGACCCAGAGGGGTATGTGGGAGCTGGTTTGAGGGAGAACATGGATGTGATGATGCCCTAGACTACCCCACCTGGAACAGGTGCCTCCTTTCCATGCCTTCATTCTCTACAAGCCAGGGCCTTCACCCCTGTCGACCTCAGGGAGTTGATGGGAAGGGCAAGCCTGGGTGTGGGTAGAGTAGCCAGATTCAGCTGAGGATGAAGGTGATGGGCAAGGAAGGGCAGGGATGGAAAGGGGCTAACGTCCAGGGACAGATGGGTGGGGATGACTGGGAGGAACACTGCCACTGAGCATCCCAGGCATCTCTCCCGTGCCCCTTAGGACTTTGGGGAACAACCCTGACTGAGAACACAGCTGAGAACCGGGAACTTTATGTCAAGACCACCCTGAGGGAGCTGTTGGTATATATTGTGTTCCTGGTGGACATCTGTCTATGTGAGTAGCATCTGTGATTGTGTACATCTGTCTGTGAGAAACATCTATGTGTGCACTATCTGTATAAACATTCCTGTGGGCACCATCTGTGGAGCCAGCATCTATCTGTGTAAGCAGGCTATATCCAGGAACTTTAGATAACAATATTCCAATCCCATCTATTTACCTTTGCAGCTTAAGATATTTTGTTTAAAAGGAATTTGTCAGCAGAGGAAGGCAGTTTGGTCAAGAATTACAAGGGGAAACCAGTTTTTGGCAGCCATTGTTTTCTATTGGCTGAAAAGGTGAAAGGTGAAAATATTTTACCCTTCTGTAGAGAGTGGGCTGGCACAGTGGCTCATGCCTGTAATCCCAGCACTTTGGGAGGGCAAAGTGGGCACATCACCTGAGGTCAGGAGTTTTGAGACCAGCTTGGCCAACATGGCGAAACTCTGTCTCTGCTAAAAATACAAAAATTAGCTGGGTGGCAGGTGCCTGTAATCCCAGCTACTCAGGAGGCTGAGGCAGGAGAATCGCTTGAACCCAGGAGCAGAGGTTGCAGTGAGCCAAGATCGCGCCACTACACTCCAGCCTGGGGGGACAGAGCAAGACTCTGTCTCTCTGTCTCCAAAAAAAAAAAGAGTGGAAAACCACTCCCTTCTGTTTGGAAAAATAGTTTGGTGGGCTTCACATAGTTATTATACTATATCCTATTCATGTTTCTTTAGAGGCAGAAAAAAAATGGAAGAAAAAAGAGAGGAAGTAAAAGATCCAGGTGATCTTAGATCTCAGATCCCTGTTAAGACAGGAAGGGACACATATGGTGTGGTGATGGTCCCATGTGAGAGACCACCATGCCACATGCCATTGGAGGAAGCTTATTGAGGCTCTAGCTATAGACACAAACTGAGAAGTTTTGATCTCTAAGTTGAGAGAAGCAAGTGAAAAGATAGGAGGGCGACTGTAGAAAGAGAGAGTCAAAGAACTGTAAATAATAATAAAACTGGACCAAACAGATGCTATTAGACCTGTAGGTAATGACAGCAACTTTGTATTTGGTTTATTACTTCTTTCAAAAATTGCACAAGTGATGTTTGCCTAGTTTAATATAGCTATGTGTGGGGTTGTGTTTTGATTAAAGCTGTAGGTTGGACCATACAACTAAGATGCCCTCATTACTAGGTGTTCTAGGCTCCACAATACTCTGTTCTTGTCAGGGTGCATAAATCTTTTGAAAGTGGAGTCAAAGAGTCTCATAACATTAATGTTGATGGAAGGTTTTCTGATTTTTCGAGCCACCCACATTTGTGCGAGCCCTCCAGGAAAGCTGGCAGAAAGCACTTGGTTCTGGCTGTGCTCTATCGGAACTCATTCCATGCTGGACAGAGGGGACAGTCCTCTGTGTTGGCCACTGGCCACTCGGCAGGGAGTGAAAGGACACAGTGCGTGTGAGGAACAACAGCCGGCCCAATGTACACTTTGTGGGGCCCTTTCAATTCCTTTCAGCGAATGGCTGTCAGAAATTCATTTGTGACATATTGATTTTTTTTGTCCTAACCATCTGCTAGCAAGAAGTCATCTCCTTTTTCAGATCCCGTGACAGCAGCTGAAACCCACAGGCAGAGCCTTTCTCTATAAATGACTTAAACATCTCTCTTTCCAGATTAGCCTCTGGAACAGGACTGTTTCTAGCTCCCCAGAGTTACAGTGAACCATTTCCAACTCCATTGTATGGAGCTGGAAAGGGTGGAAGCTTGGGTTCTGGAAGTCCAGGAGTCCAATCCACTCATGTTCTCTGCTTTCTGTGATCTCAGTGCACTAATGCATTGCCGGATGGTCTGTGACTTGCCAAAATCCGAGTCATAGACTTAGTCCAATAATTACAGAATCCTTGAGTGGACGGGGACTTTAGAGCTCATCTAATTTTAGGATGCAGAATATGTGGAATCCTTTCTCTGTGATCCTTTCCATGGTGCTCTGTCAGGTGGCCAACCAGCCCAACCTGGGGAGTGTCAACAGGGCTGTCACTGTTTCATGAGGCAACCCATTCTACTATTTGGCAACTCTGTTTCCTTCCCCTTATGGAGCCACCTCCTCTGAGCCAGACGTTGGACTGAGAAACACATAGATGGCAGATACTTGGGCCTTTCCCCTCAGAGGCTCACTTCCTTTTCAGAACTTTCTTCTATTAAGCCAACTACTGATGTGTCCCTGTTACTCTCTGAAGTGACAACCTTTCAACTGTTTGAATGAATATAGCTTGCCCTTGGTCATCTGTTCTCTAGGTTAAATAACTTCTATTTGAATATAGCTTGCCCTTGGTCATCTGTTCTCTAGGTTAAATAACTTCTATTTTGTCACTAAATTAGTCATGATACTATGGTTTTCAGAGGTGGTATTATGCAGGGATTGAAGGCATGGGCTCCAAATTTGCACAGGTTTGGGTCAAACACCATGCACTACCGTTCACCATTTGAGGGCCCTCGAGCAATTTGCTTAACTTCTTTGAATTTCAGTTTCCTCATCGTACTTACCCAATCCAATAGGATTATGTGAGATAATAGCCATGAAATCATTAACTCAGTGCCTGGCATATATTAAAAGCAATTTCAGAATGCTCTCCATACTGGTTGCCTGCCTGCAGGCTTCATCTATGTGATGCCTGGCACTGGACAAAATATGCCACGGACAATCTGACCAGTACAGAGTACTGTGATGCCATTATTTCCGTTGTACCCAGATTTCGAGGATCTGTGAGGAAATGCAGAGGAAGTGATATCTGAGCTAAAACCTGAGAGATATGGAGGATTTATCCCCTTGAAAGGGAGGTGAATAGAAAGGAAGTCTCTGGGAAGAGGGGACAGCATGTGCCAAGGCCCAAAAGGGACAGAGGGCACAGTTTAGTTAAAGTGCATTAACGTGGCTGGAGCAGAGAGTTTGAGAAGCAAAGCGGTAAAAGACGACAAGGCTGGCCTTATAAGAAGGGGCCGATCATGAGGGGCCTTATAAGGCATGAGAAAGAATTTGGACTTTATTCTGAGGGGTACAGGGAGAGCTACTGAAAAGTTTTAAGCATAGGAGTGACATGACAAATTTTAAGTTCTCCTGAGGAGAGGGCAGAAGTATAAACCTTGGATCACAGAGGTATCTCTGGGAAAGTTGAGTAGGGGAGATAATAGTCCTGTGCTAAGGATATTAATGGGATTTTTAAAAACAAAAATCTTACCAGGGCCACTGAGTCAGTCTGGTGGCAGTATAGCATGCTGGTTAAGCAGTGAAGCTCTGAAGTCGACTATGTGGGCTCAAGGTCTGGCGCTTCCCCAATTATCAGCTGTGTGATCGTGAGCAAGTTTGCTAACCTCTCTTTTCCTTGGATAATGATCATACCAACCTGAGAAGATTCTTATGCAGGTTAAATAAAATAGCTCACTAATATGCTTAGCACAGTGTCTGTCTGGCACATGGTAAATAGTGTCTATTGTCTTCAAGTCACAGCAGGCACTGTAAAACTATAAATGTGGCATCATAACCCAGCCAGCAGTGGAGGGTGAGGAAGGGAGAATTAATCTGATACCTTTAAACCTCAGAAAACCTCCAAGTCCTATGGAATTGGGCTCTTAATAAAGACCCTGAAATCGTTAGACTACCTGAAAATGTGCCATTTAACTGCGTTGGGCCTTGAGAATTAAAGTCCGCACCCACAAAGTGCCGGCCCCACGAGAACTTTTTATGAAACAGAATTAGGAGGCCTTCACATTCTGATGATTCCTACAACATCTAGTAAGATAATACTAATACTAGTTTCCTAGCCCCTGCCTCTACCTGCCTCTTCCTTTCAGACATATTTTCAGGCAACGTGGAGCCTTGGAATGGCCTCAGGAGGGCCACTTCGGCGCTCTCCAAGGTCCTGGCCTCACCTCCCTGGTGTCTCAGCTCTCCGTTAGGCTCCGTGAGCTCTGGCCAACTGCATCTAGACCATAGGTTCTCAGTGGGGATGATGTAGCCCCCAAGAGTGTAAAAATAGTTTTTCCAAGGGCAAAAAGAATCCTTTAGGTATTATAATGGCTTTTGGGCCACTGAAAAGCCACGGTACATAAACAAATGTAGAGTCTGTCTGTGGTATCGGAATTGGGAGTGATTAGGAAGAAAATGTCTAAAGAGACTTCTGGGGAGATGGATAATGCAAAAAAGGTTAAGAAACAGTGAACCAGATCCACTTAATTTGGCTAGTCAGTATGCTGACTGAGCTCTCCTGCCTAAGGATTGGGAATACACATTATAAGCCTGAAAGCTGGCACCAAGCGGGGTGGCTGTTGTGTTGCTCTATCAGGATGCTGTTTTCTAAGAACTGGAGTGACGTGCAGTTGGATATGCAGCTGTGCAGTGTGCTTTTCCATGTCAGTTCCCGTGACTGGGTTCAAATGCTCCAGGACCCGTGTTTATTATTAGGTAAACACAGTGCATGATGAAAACATAAAAACACTGGAGTCAGACACACTGGATTCAAACACTAGCTCCTCTACTTCCTGGCTTTGTGACCTTGAACACTTTTTCTACCAATAAGGATAATAAATTTATCTTCTGGAGATAACATGCATAAAGAACCAAACACAATCACTGGTAGTAGTTATTTTTGTATTATCTAGGAGAAAATCAAAACCCTCACCTGGTCCTCTAGACTGTTCATTAAAAAAATACCTTTCAAGAGAGAAGCCAATCTGAAAAGGCTACATACTGTGTGATTCCAACCATATGTCGTGGTGGAAAAGACAGAACTATGGAGATACTAAAAGTTGTCAGTGGTTTCCAGGGGTTGGGGAAAGAGAAGGAAGAATAGGTAAACCATAGAGGATTTTTAGGGCAGTGAAACTACTCTGTATGGTGAATACCTGTCATTTTACGTAAAACCCATACAATGTACAATACCAAGAGTAAAACCTAAGGTACACTGTGGACTTCGGGTAACAGTGATGTGTCAATGTAGGTCCATTGTATAACAAAGGTACCACCCTGGTGTTGGATGTTGATAGCAGGGGAGGCTGTGCTTATTTGAGGACAGGGGATCTGTGGGAAATCTCTGCACCTTTCCTTCAATTTTGCTATGAACCTAAAATTACTCTAAAAAAATAAAGTGGGCTGGGCATGGTGGCTCATGCCTGTAATTCCAGCACTTCGGGAGACCAAACCGGGCGGATTGCCTGAGGCCAGGAGTTCGAGACCAGCCTGGCCAACATGGTGAAACCCCATCTCTATTAAAAATACAAAAATTAGCAAGGCATGATGGTGGGCACCTGTAATCCCAGCTACTCAGGAGGCTGAGACAGGAGAATCGTTTGAACCTGGGAGGCGGAGGTTGCAGTGAGCCGAGATCATGCCACTGCACTCCAACCTGGGCGACAGAGAAAGACTCTGTCTCAATAAATAAATAAATAAATAAATAAAGTTTATCTTAAAAAGTGAAGTGTATTAAAAACAACTTTTCAGTGCTGCTTGTGGAAACTTGGAAAAAACAACTTTCATGATTACAGTTAATAATAATGTATTATATCTTTCAAAATAGCTAAAAGAGAGGATTTTAAATATTCTCAACACAAAGAAACATTTGAGGTGATGGATATGTTAATTAGCCTGATTTGATCATTCCGTGATGTATACATCTGAAAAAACATTACATTGCACCCCATAAAGATAGAGAGTGGGCCAGGCGCGATGACTCACGTCTGTAATCCCAGCACTTCGGGAGGCCGAGGCGGGTGGATCACCTGAGATCAGGAGTTCGAGACCAGCCTGGCCAACATGGCAAAACCCTGACTCTACTAAAAATACAAAAATTAGCCAGGTGTGGTGGCACGCTCCTGTAGTCCCAGCTACTCAGGAGGCTGAGGCAGGAGAATCGCTTGAACCTGGGAGATGGAGGTTGCAGTGAGCCGAGATCGTGTCACTGTACTCCAGCCTGGGTGACAGAGCGAGACTCCATCTCAAAAATAAAATAAAATAAAATAAAAGCAGTAATTATTTGTCAATTAAAAGTAAATCAATAAATAACATAAAATTACCTTTCAAAGTCTGTAGTTGGCTCCACATATAGGGAGAGTATTATTTGAGTAGCATCCTTTAAGTGACATCAGACCTTTAAGTTAAAGTACTTTCTCTGGAGGCCCTCAGTTTATCACAACCACCACCATCATCATCATCATTATTAACAGCACAAACAACAAACCTTTATTAAATAATTTTTCAATGCACCTAGCACTATATTATGTACTTTAACTCACTGACTACTTCCAATGACTCTATGAAATTGGTTCTGCCTAACACTCCCATTTTACAAATCAGAAAGATTTAGAAAAGTCAAACAGCTTGTTCAAGGCCACACATGCAAGCAAGTGAAGAAAGAGGAATCTAACTTAGCAATTGGTTGCCTGACTTGAATTCCGAGGCTTTTAACCACTGGAGTCTACTATGGCCTCTCTATCTGGAAATGTATTGCCCATAAATTTACTAATACCCATCAACATCTTAGCAAGGACCACTCTGTGCCCTACCCTAATAGAAGCAGAGTATTGAGAAATTCTACTAGCTAACTACTATTCTTTCTTTTTAATACTGTATTTAAAAGATGATATAAAAACATCAAAGAATATTTTAAAATATAGTTGGCTACCACTACATTAAAGAATTTTTCATTTTTCTTATTACCAGTGTTTATGCATACATTCATACCTAGTTGTATTATATTGTATACTTTCATCATTTATAACATTTCATCATATTTCTAAGTAGTTGTTTTTTATTTTTTGAGACAGTGTCTGGTTCTTTCACCCAGGCTGGAGTGCAGTGTCCTGCCTCAGCCTCTTGAGTAGCTGGGATTACAGGTGCCCACCACCATGCCCAGCTAATTTTTGTATTTTTAGTAAAGACGGGGTTTCACCATGTTGCCCGGGCTGGTCTGGAACTCCTGACCTCAAGTGATCGGCCCACCTTGGCCTCCCAAAATGTTGGGATTACAAGCATGAGCCACCGTAGTTTTTGTTTTTGTTTTTGTTGTTGTTGTTTTGAGACAGGGCCTCGCTCTGTTGCTCAGGCTGGTATGCAGTGGTGTAATCTCAGCTCACTCCAGCCTCAAACTCTCAGGTGAGCCTCCCACCTCAGCCCTAAAAGTAACTGGGTCTACAGGCATGCACCACCACACTTGGTTAATTTTTGTATTTTTCATAGAGACGGGGTTTCCCCATGTTGCCCAGTCTGGTCTCGAACTCCTGGGCTCAAGCCTTCCAAAGTGCTAGGATTACAGGTGTGAGCCACTGTGCCTGGCCTCTCAGTAGTTTTCATATTTTCTTTCTTTCTTTCTTTTCTTTCTTTCTTTCTTTCTTTCTTCCTTCCTTCCTTCCTTCCTTTCCTTTCCTTTCCTTTCCTTTCCTTTCTTCCTTTCCTTTCCTTTCCTTTCCTTCCTTTCCTTTCCTTTCCTTTCCTTCCTTCCTTCCTTCCTTCCTTCCTTTCTCTCTCTCTCTCTCTCTCTCTTTCTTTCTTTCTTTCTTTCTTCTTTCTTTCTTTTCTGCTCTCACTCTTGCCCAGGCACCCAGGCTGGAGTGCAGTGGCACGATTTCAGCTCACTACAGCCTCAACCTCCTAGGCTCAAGCAATCCTCCCACTTCAACCTCTCAAGTAGCTGGGACTACAGGTACACACCACCACACCCTCTATTTTTTGTAGAAATGGGGTTTTGCTATATTTTCTTTTCTTTTCTTTTTTTTTTTTTGAGACAGAGTCTCGCTCTGTCACCCAGGCTGGTGTGCAGTGGCGCGATCTCGGCTCACTGCAACCTCTGCCTCCTGGATTCAAGCAGTTCTCCTGCCTCAGCCTCCCAAGTAGCTGGGATTACAGGCATGTGCCACCACGCCCGGCTAATTTTTTTGTATTTTTAGTAGAGACGAGGTTTCACCATATTGGCCAGGCTGGTCTCGAACTCCTGACATTGTGATCCACCCACCTCGACCTCCCAAAGTGCTGGGATTACAGGCATGAGCCACCGTGCCCGGCCGGGTGTTGCTATATTTCCTAGGCTGATCTTCAACTCCTGAGCTCAAGTCATCCCCCTGCCTCGGTTTCCCAAAGTGCTGGAATTACAGGCATGAGCCACCATGCCCAGCCAGTTTTTATATTTTTATTTTAAGGACTACAGTCACACCGCAATTAACTAAAACATTTCTCTGGTTGTTTCAGTATTTGCCTATCATCATAAATGTATCTATAGCTGCAGCTTTTTTTTTTCACTTCTGTTAAATTATTTCCTTGGGAATTGCTAAGGAGAGAGATTACCACGAGGGCAAAAGATAGAAATATCTCCTTAGTATTTGCTATGTGTTGTCATTTTGCCTCTGTAAGGGATTATACAAATTTATTGTGCCACTAGTGCTATAAGATCACATCAATTTTGTCACAACCTCATCAAAATTGGATGTTCTCACTTATAATTTTTATTATTAAATAGGTATAAGATGGTACAACTCACATTAATTTACTTGCCTTTTATTACCAATGAGGTTGAACACTTTTCTCATGCTTTAATGTATAATGTGTATTTATTTTTGTGTAAATTGCATGAGATGTTTTCAGGGGGACAAAGGAGGGAAGGGAAAGTGGGGAACTTGGACCATTAGACCCTAGATGAGGAATCAACCACCAGCGACCTCATTTCCAAGATCTGGGCTCTTGGGAGTGGAAAGAATAGCCAACAAAGTTAGCCATCACCTGCACAGCAATTTGGCGGGGGACAAGCCCTAGTAGACTATCATGTCAGCCATACTGACCATGTTTCTTCTCCCTTATGCTTTATTCTAGGAACTGGTGGACCTATAATCCAAGACTATTTGGAATCTCATCTGGCTAAAATAGAGCTATCTTTTTCATGCAGGCAATATGGGTGACCCATCAATTGTCTGATAATAATAATGTCAATTGTGCAATCCTTTAAACTTTACACAGAGATTTCACACGTATCATCTCATTCGATCCTGACGGCAATCCTGTAATGGTTCAATATTTTTACTTCCTTTCTGCAGGTTAGGGAAATGTTATTATTGTCATTATGAATAGTTCAGGAATGATTAATCACTCAGAGCTCTTTCTGAGGGATGGAGTCAGTCCTGTCCCAGCTATTTCTCAGCAGAGAAAGTGCTGGAGAATTATCTTCCTGGCTCTCCCTTCCCACTGGGCCCACACCATCATCATGATATTTATGAAAGGGCTTCCAGCCCTTTGTCTTCTTGGAGGGATGGCTGTAGCCTTTTGTTGATGGAGGAAACATTGAAGGTCTTTGTGTAGAAATAATGGCTGTTTGTTTTAGGAGACATTATTGTTATCTCAAAGGTGCACCTGGGATTGGCCCTGTATAGGAGAGGCTCTAAGCCAGGAAATGGCTGGGTCTGGTCACCATGGAGCTGGGGAGGAGGGCAGAGACCCTCAATCTTTAATGCCTAATGGCTACATGCCAATTAATATCAATTGGATGCTGTTAATCCATCACCAGTTGTAAAGAAACACATGCCTCTCTTTACTCTGCTTTCTTTTAGTGGATTTCAAGGTTCTATCCATAGATTGGTGGAATTGCACTAATAGGAGAGGTTGAAGTGAGCTTGTCAAGAAATCCTGACAGTATTTCTAGAATCAACAAAGAAAGGAGCAGAAATATATTGGAGGTTCAGAAAGTGTCCGTGGCTGAGTTCCTGTGTGGCTGTAATGATGTCAGAAGATACTTTGTCATATAGAACCACGATTTTAGTGAAGGCACAGTTGTATAATGGAAAGAGCGTGTGACCTGGAATAAAGTGGCCTGATCCAAATGATGGTGCTACCAGTTATTAGCCACGCATCTTTGGCAAATAGGTCAAGATACTTAAATCTTTCTAAACTTTGATTCCTCAAGTGAGAATAACACCTGCTTTTGTGAGGTTGGTGGAAAACAAATTAGGTATTTAGTAGTACAGTGCTTGGAATAAAATAGGCTTTCAATAAATATTAATTGCCATTCCCTGTCAAGATATAAATTAGGAAAATATTGAAATACATCTCAGCCAGGCTCAGTGGCTCACGCCTGTAATCCCAAAACTTTGGGAGGCTGAGGCAGGTGGATCATGAGGTCAGGAATTCAAGACCAGCCTGGGCCACATGGCGAAACCCCATCTCTACTAAAAATACAAAAATCAGCTGGGCACAGCGGTGTGTGCCTGTAATCCCAGCTACTTGGGAAGCTGAGGCAGGAGAATCGCTTGAACCCCAGAGGTGGAGGTTGCAGTGAGCCGAGATCGCACCACTGTACTCAGCCTGGGCGACAGAGTGAGATTCCATCATCTAAAAAAAAAAAAGAAAAAAAAAAAATAGAGAAAAAAAAAAAAAAAAAAAAAAAAAATAGAGAGAGAGAGAGAGAGAAAAAAAAAAACAGGCTGGGTGCGGTGGCTCACGCCTGTAATCCCAGCACTTCGGGAGGCCAAGGCGGGTGGATCAAGAGGTCAGTAGATCGAGACCATCCTGGCTAACACGGTGAAACCCCGTCTCTACTAAAAATACAAAAAAATTAGCTGGGCGTGGTGGCAGATGCCTGTAGTCCCAGCTACTTGGGAGGCTGAGGCAGGAGAATGGTATGAACCCAGGAGGTGGAGCATGCAGTGAGCCGAGATCACGCCACTGTACTCCAACCTGGGTGACAGAGCAAGACTCCGCCTAAAAAAAAAAAAAAAGAAAAACATCTCAATACTCTGGATTGTTGTAGATGAGGCCAGGCTGGAGTACTGCTGATGTAAGTGGCTAGCAAAAGAGCATATAACTCGTATTACAAGGCGTGAGTTTGAGCACTATCTCTGCCTCTTGCCCTGAGCAAATCATGTACACTCTGAACTTCATGATTCATAGGAAGTTTTGTTCATGGGTAAGATGGAATCAGCAGACAGGTCTGATAGGCAACTGGGAGACATTACATAGGAAAACTCTTTGAAAACTATGAAATAAGGTACACAGGCAGGGGATTATAAGGATATTGACAATTATGTTATTGGGTGGTGGCAGCAGGATTGCTGAGATTTTAAGTTCAGACAGAACCTCCAGACTGGGCAGAGGTTCTACTCACAAAAATAAGGAATGAGGGCAATCTTTTCTTTTCTTTTCTTTTCTCTTCTTTTCTTTTTTTTTTTGAGACAGAGTCTTGCTCTGTCGCCCAGGCTGGAGTGCAGTGGTGTAATCTTGGCTCACTGCAACCTCCACCTCCCAGGTTCAAGTGGTTCTCCTGCCTCGGCCTCCAGAGTAGCTGGGATTATAGGTGCGCACCACCACGCCCGGCTAATTTTTGTTTTTTTTTTTTTTAGTAGAGATGGGATTTCACCAGGTTGGCCAGGCTGGTCTCGAACTGATCTCAGGTGATCCGCCCACCTCAGCCTCCCAAAGTGCTGGGATTACAGGTGAGCTAGAGCACCCGGCCCATTTCAATTGTTTTCTAGACACATATAAATATACATGAATTTTAGATAAAGAAGCTTCTGTTGGTTTACACTAGAAGGATGTGTAAAGTCAACAGCAATGCCGTCTGTGAGGTGGAACGTCCGCTGATTGTGATAAACGTAGTGTAGGAGGCTCCCCTAAAGTGCTGGTGGCTAATGGCAATAAAGTCAGTGAAGGAGGCTCTCTGGATGCACTTTGTGAAAGATAAATCACACTGCAGAGAAGCCCAGGATCAGAAACAGTGCTTCTTGCTGGATACTTCTCGGTCCTGGACTGGCTCTCCCCGTGCCTGCTTCCTTCTCTCTCTTCTCTCTCCCCAGGCACTGGTCCGTTTTGCTTTCTTCTCGCCTACCTCTGCCCACAGCTTTTGACTCCTCTTCTTTTCTCCCTGGTCCTGTCTCACAGGCTTTTCCATGTCTTCCTGTTCCGGATACAAGCCTATGGCTTCTTGAGATTTTTTTTTAAAGGGCTCTCCCTGCTGGGAACTCCAGGGAATCACATTTTCCACTTTTGGTTCTTGAACCCCAGGAAAAGTTTGATAAAGGTGTTTCAGGAAGTTCATCCCCTTCCAAGTGGTGATAACATAGTTTCTGTTTAAATTATTTGCAGGCAAGGCATGGTGGTTCACGCCTCTAATCCCAGCAGTCTGTGGGAGGATTGCTTGTGTCCAGGAGTTTAAGACCAGCCTGGGCAACATAGCAAAACCCCATCTCTATTACTAAAATCAAAAAGTTACACATAAATAAATTGTTTATTTTATTTACTTATTTATTTATTTATTTTATTTATTTATTTTTTTTGAGACGGAGTCTTACTCTGTCGCCCAGGCTGGAGTGCAGTGGCGCAATCTCGGCTCACTGCAAGCTCCGCCTCCCGGGTTCACGCCATTCTCCTGCCTCAGCCTCTCCGAGTAGCTGGGACTACAGGCGCCCGCCACCACGCCCGGCTAATTTTTTGTATTTTTAGTAGAGACGGGGTTTCACCGTGGTCTCGATCTCCTGACCTCGTGATCCGCCCACCTCAGCCTCCCAAAGTGCTGGGATTACAAGCGTGAGCCACCGCGCCCGGCCAAATAAATTGTTTATAAATCAAGCAACTATTAATTACTTAAATATGATTTCCCTTTATATGGAACCATTTGAGAGCCTCCTGTTGTGTACTGAGTGAGAAAGCCCTTGGTAAAGAAGGTGATGTATCTCTCTGGGGTGACCAAATCTGTCTGCATAAAGTCTTCTCGGATGGCCTTTATTTTGCAACACTTCATGAAACAATGATGAGTTATTGATTGGTTATTGAACCAGTGCCAACAATCAATTCTCTCTGGAGTTAAAGGGTCTATTGAGGGTAGATAGATATAACTCGAATAAATGAAAACTGTTTGCACTCCTCAAAATGTTGAGAGTAGACCCAGTAACTCCAGAGAGAATTGATTATTGGCATTGGATGAACATACGGTTCGGTTATGGTGTTGATTATCCTGTAATCCTCACAGAATCTTATTGATCCAGGTAGCTTATACTGCACAATTACAGGTAAAAGCCAGGAGTTCTCTATAGTGAAATCACTCATTACCAACTCTATTAACTTAGTTACCACTCTCTTATCATTTGTTAAGACAGTGCATGAAACTGGCAATCCAATCGGGGTAACCCCTTATGTATGTAATCACTAGGTTTTTCCTGCCTGGTTTCCCGTATTTTCTGAGTCCGTATGTTCAAAGACTCCAGCTTGGGCACTTTTTAACAAGGGCCACTCTTCTCAGTCTTCCTTGGTTTCTAGCACTAAATACATTTTTTTTTGGTTCAGCTAGATTTAGGCAGCAAAAAATCTCCAGGTCTCAGCATTAGTATCCTCTCTGTAGCTTTAGTTTTTCCAAAATGACCAGTCTCTGGGAGATCTTGAGCAAAATAGCTCAAAGAAGGACAGTATGAGCAAGTGCAACTCTTCCTCTGTAACCTTCTACAGGAGCGTGTGGAATCACTGCTGCCTCATCAGCCAGAAAAATCCCTGTACAAAGACAGGCCTTTTATGTTTCACTGCAGTTGATGTCTTCGGCTCTTTTGAAACAGTGTGCCCTCCTTCGCAGAGACCATAGCTACCGAAATGTTACCTTATCTCTTATGACATTAACTGAAGTCCATGCTATGTCTCGAGGTTTCTGAGCCACACAGAAGCAATGCTATCTAGGGGGCCATATTTTTCCAGGATGACTCTAGAGAAGAAGACTCTTCATCTTCCTCAGGACTGTTGACTTCCTGGTTTGATTGCTGTCTTCGTAAACTCTTTACGCAGTTCTGAAACCACATGAGAATTTACAAGCCATCAGCTAAAGCCATACTGAATCTGTAAGAATCGATTGCTTTGCTCTCCCTTGATTCTGCATTCAGAATGGAATAGAACAGGGAAGTTCCAGCAGCCTCCTTGTTTGATTGCCTGATGCCCTGTCCTCTACTCCTATCTCCAGTCTTCTAGGTATCTGATTTCAGTATGCCATCCCCAGAGAGAATCTATTATATTGATTCAGCATGGACAAGTATCTATAGGACTATTCTTCCAGCTGGGCTAAGATCTCAGAGCTACCAGAAACTTCAGGGGGATCACTAACAGGATCTTGAATTCATTTCCGTTTTTTCCAGAATAATCATCCTCAGTCTGATTGTTTTTCCTTCAACATCAACTCATAAAACCTTTTGGCTCTGAATCTAATTTCCCAAGAAGAAACTGGCCATGTGTCATAGGTTCTCTAGAACCAGAATCTTCTGAACCTAAGCCCTAAAAAGCTTAATAATGCTCATAGACTTCGTTACTGAAGCAGATGTCAGTGAATCTAGTTCTCTCAGTTGTAGTCTCTGTACACACACTGATATGAAATGCATGGTTTCAACAACCTTCAGCGCATACTCTGAGGATCTAACCCTTCTCTCATTTCTAGGTTCCTACTTTCCTCTGCCTACTCTCTGTCTTAAGACACATGAACTGTTTGGCATCCAACTTGGAATGACCCAATAACATTCACCAGAATATGTGGTGGGATAGCAGCAAAGATAATGGAAGGAGGAATTGCCCAAAGAGGAGGGACTGTCAGGGGACGGATTGGGGGTGGAAGACATCCCCAGATTTCTAGAGAAGCATCCTTAATGCTTCTCTTCAGAGCTGTCCAGCTTAGGAAGGAGCGGTTGACTTTTGAGTGTCAAAAAAAGTGTATATATAATAGTTCCTTTATGTGTTCAACTAGTATAGACACATAAAGGAACTATGTACACTTGCTGGCAGACACACCCCAGCCCTCCGATATTCTTTGTCAACAAGTTGAGGGAAGGGATCCCATTCCTTCCCAGGGAGAGTGCTGTTGGAAAAGGACAACTGTGTTCCATCACATATCACATATTAGGGGCAGGGAAGAAGTTCAGTAGCATACAATGGCCCATATGGCAATCACCTGGGAAACGAGATGTACAAAGTTTCCGACTGAAGTCAGCACTGGTGACTTCTTACTGCCCTGAGCTGGGCAGGTCTTCCAGCAGTTCAAAAGAAAGCACAAGAATATTCAGTCTCTACTGTAAACATAGGAGTGGATAAAATTTGGTTATTACCCAAGCTCATGATGTTAATGATTAATAATAATTATTAGTCATACTTCTTCAATAACAATACATTTATGCTCCACCTATATCTAAAAGGGATCAGAGCTTATGTTAAAAAGTGCAGATACAGTAAAGTATCGCCTGTTAGAACTACAATTAAAAACGACTTAGCAAAACAAGTGGGAAAAGGTTAGAAGAGGAAAAAAACGTGTACCAGAACACTCAAGATTAAACAAGAGTACTGAAAATGATAACAAAGCCTGAGGTTCCTAGTGGCCAAAGCAAAGAAGAAAACACAAATAGGTTTCATAGTTCTCATTGCTGAGTAAGAAAAAAGCACACCAGTTAATAAGGAGGTGCTAACTCTGGGAACAATTGGCCTTGTTGGTTTTTATATAAGGAGCATGGAATATCATAAAGGATAAAAGCAATGTTAAAAATTGGAGCTTCTGGCAGGGCACGGTGGCTCACGCCTGTAATCCTAGCACTTTGGGAGGCCAAGGAGGGCAGATTACCTGAACTCAGGAGTTCGAGACCAGCCTGGGCAACATGAAACCTGGGCAACAGGAAACGTGAAACCCTGTCTCTACTAAAAATACAAAAAATTAGTTGGGAGGAATGGCCCATGCCTGTAGTCCCAGCTCCTTGAGAGGCTGAGGCAGGAGAATTGCTTGAACCTGGGAGGTAGAGGCTGCAGTGAGCCGAGATTGCGCCACTGCACCCCAGCCTGGGCAACAGAGTGAGACTCTGTCTCCAAAAAAATAAAAAATAAAAATTGGAGCTACTTTTCATTTGACTCTTTTTAATATCTGTCTTCCTTAAAATTCATATTAAATATTCATTTTATAAGGGCAATTTTAGGAGTGAGAAGTGTGTTTGTGCATGTGTGCCTGCACACACATATATAAATGTATGTGTGTGTATATAATATACATTTTTCATGGTATTTTAGAGATCTTGCTTTACCCAGAAATAAACCTTGAAGAGCCTGAGGGCTTAATGATAGGCATGTTTTTAGAATATCATCATCAGTTGACTTGCTCAGCAAGCCCCTTTTAATATAGGATAAAAAGGTATTTTAATTAATGTAGGTTTTGGCGTCCATTGCCCTCTTTTTGCTTTTGTTGTTGTTGTTGTTGTTGTTTGTTTGTTTGTTGTTTGAGACAGAGTCCTGTTCTGTCACCCACACTGGAGTGTGGTGGTGTGTACACAGCTCATTGCAGCCTCAGCCTCCTGGGCTCAAGCACCCTCCTGCCTCAGCCTACCCGAGTAGCTGGGGCTACAGATGTGTGCCACCACATCCAGCTAATTTTTTCTCTTTTTGTAGTAATGTTGCCCAGGGTGGTGTTGAACTCCTGTACTCAAGCAATCCTCCCGCCTTGGCCCCCTAAATTTCTGAGATTACAGGTGTGAGCCACTGCGCTAGACTCGCTGCCCTCTTTTCTAGCTCTCTTTTCCTCAGAAATAGTGCAACCTTTTTGGAAATGTTATGGTTGCCATATAAATAAGGACCTTGTTACAATGAAGGACAACCCAACGAAAACTGGCTTAAACCATAATGGGATTTATTGTTTGGGTAATGGGATTTATTGCAGGGTTCAGTACTGATCAAGCTAGTGGCTTAATGACATTGTCAAGGATCTATCTGTTTCTATTACTCCGTTTTGCCAGGGGCACAATCAGTTTCATCCTAAGGCTGACTCTTCTGGGGCTTTCTCATTCACATCTAGTAGAAAAGAGAAGATCCCCAAAGTTCCCGAAATCTCTCTTTATGAATTCTTGGCCTGAAATGGGTTACAAGGTCATCCCTGAACCTGTAATTGTGCTAAGGGAAGAGTCTTTGCAGATTTGCTCTGGCCTGAACTGCTTGTACAAGTCCTATAGCCAGGGTTGGATTTAGCTTCTGCCAACATATGTGAGATGATCCGGAGAGGTGTGATACCTCAAATAAAATCATGGCATTAGCCAAGAGAGGAGGGAACAGGTCTTAATGAAGCAATAGCAAAGTTAGTACAGCATCCAGCACCTGCAAACTTCAGCCTGTAGCTTGGAAACATACAGACGAAAAAATTTTTAATGATTTTATAATTTTTATATTGTTTTACTATTATTGTAGTATAAGAATATCCATGAGAATGAAAAGAAAGAAAATCCAGCTATTAAACCACTGGTTTTTAAAAAGTCGGTTTTTCCTTCAAGTTTTTACACTTAGTGTTTTTAAAATAATTTTCATTGTATGGATACAATCATTGTATGGATACAGTTTTGCATTTTTTGTTACTATTTCGATGACTGCATCATATTCCATTAAGTGACTCAGTGATCTCATAATTTACTTAATAATTGTCTCTAAGATTTTTAGGTTGTTTGCACTTTTTTTGATGTTATAAATAACCCAGGTATCATTTTTGTGCATGTGACTTTTTCCTTCCTTGGGACTTATCTGTGTCAGAATATGGTTCCTGATACAGATTTAGATACTGTTACTCATTTTACACCAGAATGGAGCTTCTTTCAAGACGGTGATCTTTTGAGTTTAACAAGTGCTTTTGCAATTCACCTTCAGACTCAGATATTAAACTCTCAAAACAGAGTTTGCTTATAAGGACATCTTATAGACTTGCACAATCCTAACTATTTGGAAGGAATTTTGAAAGGAGAGTCAGAATCCTTAATCAGAAGGATTTAGGGTGTTAGGGTGATAGCTTGATATATTAGCGTAGTGTAGAACAGTGGTTAAATTACGGCTTTTGGAGTAAGGCAGACTTGAGTTTGAATCCAAGTTATATTAATACTTGCTTGCTATATTATCTTTTGACAAGTTATTTAATACCATTCTGGGGCTTGGCGCAGTGGCTCATGCCTGTAATCCCAGCACTTTGGGAGGCCAAGGTGGGTGGATCACCTGAGGTCAGGAGTTTGAGACTAGCCTGGTCAACAGGGTGAAGCCCCATCTCTACTAAAAATACAAAAATTAGCTGGGTGTAGTGGTGCATGCCTGTAATCCTAGCTACTTGGGAGGCTGAGGCAGGAGAATTGCTTAAACCCAGGAGGCAGAGGTTGCAGTGAGCCGAGATGGTGTCATTGCATTCCAGCCTGGGCAAAAAGAGAGAGACTCCATCTCAAAAAAAAAAAAAAAAAAAAAAAGCAACATTCTAAATCTGAGTTATCTGTATAAAATGGAGATGGTATTCCTATTTTATTGGTATTTTTCAGGATCCTGGGAGAAAATGTATATAAAGCCTGGTGAATAATGTATCAATAATGGTGGTTGTTGTTACTATTGAGCAATTGTGAATTTGATCTGAGGACAAGATTAAGAAGCATGATATAGTGTGTGCAGAAGAATTTCTGTCCAAGAAAAAAAATCAGATACTCTCTATATTTGACATGAAACCATCACCTAGTCTCTGAAACCCCTTCGCACATTCTCATGTAGCTATCATCCAGTCTCCAAAGAGTTCCTGGAATGAGCCCATTTCTGCCTCAAAATGGTAGTGACGTACTGGCATTTGACATACTGAGTCAAATCCTGACTCATTCCACCCTCTGGTCTAGTGTCACCTTATGAAATACAAAGGGCAATTCCACTCTTTCACTGTATCTTACAGGAAGGAGCTGGGAAGGCCAGCCCTAGAACCCCCTCCATGTGAGCCTCAGATGATCCTCAGCTGACAATCCTTTGCTGACACTCCCAGTGGTGAAAAGGATGTTTGTGAAGTGGCCCATTTCATAATTGAAAGCACTAGTGGTGAAGAAGGACTGCCTTTTATGTAGCTAAAGTTTCTCCCCTATAACTTTTTATTTTTATTTTTTGAGACAGGGTCTCACTCTGTTGCCCAGGCTGGAATGCAGTGTCACGATCACTGCTTACTGCAACCTCAACCTCCAGGGCTCAAGCGATCCTCCCACCTTAGCCTCCCAAGTAGCTGGGATCACAGGTGCCCACCACCATGCCTGGCTAATTTTAAAAATTTTGTGTAGAGACAAGGTCTCCCAGTTTTGCCCATGCTGCTCTATGAATTCCTGAGCTCAAGTGATCCTCAAGCCTTGGCCTCCTAAAGTGTTGGGATGAGCCACTGCACCTGGCCACCCTCTGTAACGTCTATTAATTCTGGGAGTGATACACAATCAGTCTACTATGGAGGCAGACAGATTTGCATTTTAATCCTGGCTCCATTAGTTGTTTTTCTTGGGCAAGTTACTTAAACTCTCCAAAACTGGAAAGCATGGATAATACTGGCACCCACCGCACAAGGCTATAGTAGGATTAAATGAAATAAGCATGTCAAGCACTTAACACAGGACACGTAATAGGTGTTTTGAGGCAATAGGTGTCTAGTCTTGTCCTTTCTTTCTCCTGATTTGGAGAAGGGTGATGATGAAATGGATATGTTGAGCCTCTGTCAGATTCGGAAATCTTTGAACCAGGTGTTACAGCTAAACAGGCTGGTTCTTGACTGTAGAGTCAAACTACTATACTTATCACCTGAAGAGAATAGAAACTAGTGGGGATGTAGGGGGAGGGAAACACCAGGAAAGATCATCAAGTTTTTTGTTTCTCTCTTTCTTTCTTTCTTCCTTTCTTTTTTCTTTCTTTCTCTTTCTTCTTTTCTTCTTTCTTTCTTTCTTTCTTTCTCTCTCTTTTTTTTTTGACAGGGTCTCACTCTCTCGCCCAGGCTGGAGGGCAGTGGCACAATCATGACTCACTGCATCCTTGATCTCCTAAGGCTCAGGTGATCTTCCTGCCTCAGTTCCCCGAGTAGCTGGGACTACAGGTGTGTGCCAATACACCCAATTTTTGTATTTTCAGTAGAGAAAGAGTTTCGCCGTGTTACCTGGGCTAGTGTCGAACTCCTGTCTCAAGTAGTCCACTCACCTTGGCCTCTCAAAGTGCTGGGATTACAGGCGTGAGGCATCGCGCCTGACCCATCAAGTTGTTTTCAGTTTTCTTCTGCAATAATGCACCTGAGGGATGTGATCCCCTTACATGACTACCAGTGGTTCATGTGAACTCAGTGATTTTCCCCTGGAGTGGGAAGCAGGTGTCCTAAGTGGTCTGTGTAGTTTGTAAAAGCATCTTGCAATCCCTGGGGAGTTCTGAGAGCCCTCTGGAAGCTTTTTTCTCTTTTCTACTCTCTATCTTGAGAATCACCAAAATAGATACTGGGAAACCCACTACCTTCTTGACATTTCTACTGAAATGTCAATAGAACATTTCAATAGAAGTTTTTGTATTTTCAGTAGAGACAGGGGTTTCACCATGTTGACCAGGCTGGTCTTGAACTCCTGACCTCAAATGATCCACCTGCCTTGGCCTCCCAAAGTGCTGGGATTACAGGTGTGCGCCACCACACCCAGCCAAGTGAATCAATTTCAAACTGAGTAAAGCATTATTACTCCATATTTGACCCATCACAGCAATGTCATGGGTCATTCTATTGAAGACAAGTAGGACTGATTGCTTGTCTGATTGCAATAGGTCAAGGCAGCAGTTCTCAAAGTGTGGTCCCATGACCACGAGTATCACTTTGGAACTTATGAGAAATGCAAGTTGAACCCCACCTAAACCTACAGCAATCCATGTTTTTTAGGGGTTGGTTTGTTTTTGGTTTTGTTTTTTGAGATGATCTTGGCTCACTGCAGCCTTGACCTCTCACCTCTCACCGAGCAGATGGGACCCCAGGTGCACACCACCATACCCGGCTAATTTACGTATTTTTTTGGTAGAAACAGGATCTTGCCATGTTGCCCAGGCTGGTATTGAACCCCTGGACTCAAGTGATCCACCTGCGTCAGCCTCTCAAAGTGCTGGGATTACAAGAGTGAGCCCTGTACTTGGCCAGCAGTTTGTGTTTTAACAAGCCTTCCAGGTGATTCTGATGCATGCTAAAGTTTGCTTATCATTGGTGGGTTAAGAAAAGGGGAGAGACACAGGAGCCAAATCATCACCCCATGAACAACCCTGGACTTCCTCTGCCCTGCTTTTAGATTCAGATTCCCGCAGCCTCCATGCCTGATGCCCATCTGATGCTCTCAATGGGTGACTTATTAGAGAGACTGAGTTCTGCCAGCACCATTTCTACCCTCATGCTGTGTAGGGAGGGGTTCCTGGTAAACTGTGCTTGCTTGCTAGGTCAGTCAAGGACTGGCTTTATTTCTCTTACCCGAGACTTGTATGAATGTATTGCTCTCTTTGGACTAAGGAATATTCCAGCCTCTTTCCAACATTTACTAAATATAAGTTGTCCTTCACTACTTTGATGACATTGCTGTGATGGGTCAAATATGGAGTAATAATGCTTTACTCAGTTTGAAATTGATTCACTTGGCCGGGTGTGGTGGCGCATGCCTGTAATCCCAGCACTTTGGGAGGCCAAGGCAGGTGGATCATTTGAGGTCAGGAGTTCGAGACCAGCCTGGTCAACATGGTGAAACCCCTGCTCTACTGAAAATACAAAAAATTAGCCAGGCGTGGTGCCAGGCACCCATAATCCCAGCTACTCGGGAGCCTGAGGCAGGAGAATAGCTTGAACCCGGGAGGCAGAGGTTGCAGTGAGCTGAGATCACACCACTGCACTCCAGCCTGGGTGACAGTGCAAGACTCCATCTCAAAAAAAAAAAAAAAAAAGGAAAAGAAAAGAAAATGATTCACTTATTTCATTTCTACCCTTTATTATAGTATTATAGTTATTTTTAATTTTTCCACTGTTGGTTCAGCCAACAAACACTTATTGGGAACCCACTCAACTACTTGGTGAGTTGCCTAAAAGGTATTATATTCCCAGTTTTACAGATGAGAAAGCTCAGACTCAGAGCCCAAGTCTATACTGTAAGTGGCAGAGCTGGGATTTGAACCTAGATCTGTCTGGCTCCAGTGCTCATGCTCATTCTGCTACATCAAGTTCATTCTGGGAAATGTCTTCGTCAATAGAACTTTTTAAGGATAGAAACTATGACACTGCTGGTCATGGTGGCTCACGCCTATGATTCCAACACTTTGGGAGGCTAACAGCAGAGGACAGCTTGAGCCTAGGAGTTCAGGACCAGCCTGGGAAACATAGTGAGATCTTGTCTCTACAACAAATAAAAAAAGGGGTGGCACGCACTTGTGATCCCAGCTACTCAGGAGGCTGAGATGGGAGGATCACTTGACCCCAGGAGGTTGAGGCTGCAGTGAGCTATGATAGTGCCACCCCACTCCAGCCTGGGCAACACAGCCAGACCCTGTCTCAAAAAAAGGAAAAGAAAAGATAAAGATAAAAGAAACCATGACACCTAGCAAGGTATTTTATACATTGTAGAATTTGAATAATGTTCGTTTAATGAATATAAAATGTGTTTTTGAATAATTCAGGTTGATAGGCTGATAATATGGGCTACTAACTATGAACATCGGAGGTATTAGAAATACTCAGTTTGGGTTTCATAAAATGGTGGGAAAGTACCCCTCATCTCATGGGATGGAGTACAAAATTCACAGATGTAAGAATTAATGAGGGAGAAAGAGTGTTTGTATGGGGAGAGAATGTTGAATAGGTACTAAACCAAATTTAGATTCTAATTCAGAAAATTTTTAAGGTTGCTTCTTGGTCTTTTCTGTACCTATGCCCTTCAATTTAAAAAGTTACAAATAGTGAATACTGAATTTCTGCCTGTCAATAGGCATTTTACCAGGTGAAGCCGTTTTTCTCAGAGGATGTAGTATTTGCTGCCTCGTATAATAATCAGAGATATTATGCATCCATAAATAGTTGACAGGCCATTCAGAGCAATGTCAATTCTACAAATTGGAAAAGAGGAAAAGCTGTAGCAATGAGTACCACCTAGTGGCTACTCAGAAGATGTGACAATTTTCAACCTAGTTCATTAGGAAAGGTTCAGCTTGCTATCAGTTTTAACTGTGATGGGCTTTCCGCACACAGAAGTTTGATTTCCAGCGGGACCCCATTTTCCAGATCCAGAAGAATTGAGTCCAAATAACTAATGACAAGTAATCACAGATTCGAGTTAGAAGTAAAGCCATATCTTGGACTTAACAGTGTGGAATGGGGAAATGTGAATAATAATGTTTCCTTCTTTGCTGTTTTCCCCCCTGAAAAAGTATAATGTTAGTGCCCGATCTGTGATCATTCCCCTTCCAGATGAGGAAGTGGGAGAAAATATGGCCCAAGATCTGAAAAGGAAAATTCTTAAAGGGAATTGCTCATAAGAGGCTGACAAATTCTACTTCTAAAATGTTTGATGTGGGCTGGGCACAGTGGCTCATGCCTGTAATCCCAGCACTTTGGGAGGCCAAGGTGGGCAGATCATCTGAGGTCGGGGGTTCGAGACCAACATGGAGAAACCCCGTCTCTACTAAAAATATAAAATTGGCCAGGCGTCGTGCTGCATGCCTGTAATCCCAGCTACTCGGGAGGCTGAGCCAGGAGAATTGCTTGAACCCAGGAAGTGGAGGTTGCAGTGAGCTGAGATCGTGCCATTGCACTGCAGCCTGGACAACAAGAGTGAAACTCCGTCTCAAAAAAAAAAAAGTTTGATGTAATTATGGACTTACAGAAAATTTGCAAGAAAAAGACAAAGAATTCTTGATACACTGCATATATTTCACTCAATTTTCCCATATATGAACATGTTACCATGCTTGCTTCTCCTTTCTCATTCTCTCTCTTTTCCCCATCCTCCACACACGTGCGTGTGCACACACACAAACACACACACACACAAGTTTGAGAGTAAATTATAGACATAATGCCCTTTTGTTCCTAAGTACTTCAATACGTATTTTTTAAAAACAAGGATATTATCAAAGTCAGAAATTTATCAGCAATCCAGTACTATCATCTAATGAACAGACCTTATTACAATTTCACCAATTATTCCACTAACAGCCTTTATAGCAAAAGGAAAAAAATTATGGTCCAGGATTAGTTTTCAATTTTTTCTTTTTTTACTTTAGAACATTTACATCAAGTCAAATTTCTTTAGTCTCACTTAACCTGGAACAATTTTTTTTTTTTTGAGACGGAGTCTCATTTTGTCACCCAGTAGTGTGATCTTGGTTCATTGCAACCTCTGCCTCCTGGGCTTAAGTGATCCTCCTGCCTCAGCGTCCCAAGTAGCTGGGACTACAGGCATGCAACACCATGCCCGGGTAATTTTTGTATTTTTGTTGTTGTTGTTGTTTTGTAGAGATGGGGTTTGGCTATATTGCCCAGGCTAGTCTTGAACTCCTGAGCTCAAGTGATCCACCCACCTCCACCACCCATAGTGCTAGGATTACATGTGTGAGCTACAGCACCTGGCCAAACCTGGAACGATTCTTTAGTTTTTCTTTGCCGTTTATTACTTGGCCAAAAAACCTGAGTAACAAAATAAATAATAAATTATAACCCATAGGGAAAAAAAGCTGCCAAGAATCCATAGGTTCGAATTGATATATGTGTGTGTGTGTGTATCTATCTATCTATCTATCTATCTATCTATCTATCTATCTATCTATTATCTATCTATCTATCTATCTATCTATCTATCTATCTATCTATCTATCTATCTATCTATCTATGTATCTGTCTGTCTGTCTATTTATCTATCTATCTGCATGAATACATGAATTAGGAATAAGGGAAAGCTCTTCTGAAGAGAATGTCAACTAATAAATGGAGAAGGATTTGTGGAATTTAAAAAAATCACCATTTGAGGCTGGTGCAGTGGTTCATGCCTATAATCCTAGCACTTTGGGAGGCCAAAGTGGGCGGATCACCTGAGGTCAGGAGTTGAAGACCAGCCTGACCAACGCGGAGAAACCCCGTCTCTACTAAAAATACAAAATTAGCTGAGCGTGGTGGCACATGCCTGTAATCCCAGCTACTTGGGAGGCTGAGGCAGGAGAATCACTTGAACCCAGGAGGTGGAGTGTTGCAGGAAGTCAGGGACCCCGAACGGAGGGACCTGCTGAAGCCATGACAGAAGAACATAAATTGTGAAGATTTCATGGACATTTATCACTTCCCCAATCAATACCCTTATAATTTCCTATGACTGTCTTTACTTTAATCTCTTAATCCCGTCATCTTCGTAAACTGAGGATGTATGTTGCCTCAGGACCCTGTGATGATTGCATTAACTGCACAAATTGTTCGTAAAGCATGTGTGTTTGAACAATATGAAATCTGGGCACCTTGAGAACAGGATGACAGTGATTTTCAGGGAACAAGGGAGATAACCTTAAAGTCTGGCTGCCTGTGGGCCGGGCAGGACAGAGCCATATTTCTCTTATTACCGAAAACAGGTAAGATAAATATTGCTGAATTCTTTCCCCAGTAAGGAATATTAATAATTAACAGCCCTGGGAAAAGAATGCATTCCCAGGGGGGCCTCTAAAATGGCCACTCTGGTGATGTCTGCCTTATGCAGCTGCAGATAATGGATGAAACATGCCCTGGCCACCTGCAGTGCCCCCAGGCTTGCTAGGATTAGGAAATTCCAGCCTGGCGAATTCTAGTCAGACTGGTTCTCTGCTCTTGAACCCTGTTAAGATATTTATCAACGACAATGCACGCACAGCAGGACATGGAAGTTCATCAGTGATTCTAGTTTCACCCTGACCTTGTGATCTCACCTTGACCTTCTGCCTTGTGATCTTTTGCCGCCCTTGAAGCATGTGATCTCTGTGACCCACACCCTATTCGTACACTCCCTCCCCTTTGAAAATTGCTAATAAAAACTTGCTGGTTTTACAGCTCAGGGGGCATCACGGAACCTGCCGACATGTGACGTCTCCCCTGGACACCCAGTTTTAAAATTTCTCCTTTCATACTCTTTCCCTTTATTTCTCAGACTGGCTGACACTTAGGGGAATAGAAAAGAACCTACATTGAATTATCAGGGGCAGGTTCCCCCGATAGCAGAGGTTGCTGTGAGCCGAGATCGTGCCATTGCACTCCAGCCTGGGCAACAAGAGTGAAAAAAAAAAAATCACCATTTGACAATATTAGTAATAATCAGGCAAAAATCATCAAGGGATGCTAAAACTAGCATTCATTGATGCTAAGTGAAAGTGAATGATTGAGGAGTAACAGAATATTTACACAGTTTGAAAGGGTCTCCCCACAAAAACACATATTAATTACAAAAAGAAAAACAGTAATTTTATGTTGAAGAAACTGGCAGACACCACCTTAACAAAAGATCAAAGTTAATCTCACTAGTAATGAGATGAACAGGCAATATGTAGTTCCTGATATCATGCACTGAGAAAGACACAGTATCACTTCTATAGTATTCCTCCCAAAAATGCATAACCTGAATTTAAAAATAAGAAAACATTAGGCTAACTTAAATTGAGGGGCAATCTATTAAATAAATGGCTTATACTTTTAGAATCCTGCTTTGTAAACAAAACTTAGAGCTCCCTACAGCCCTACCGGCACATGGGACTGGATGGATATGTTAGGGTGTGTGAGGGAGATCAAGTTCTTCAGGGTAAAGGCCAGGTCTTTTTTTTTTTTTTTTTTAATTTAACTTGCACACAATGTGTGCACAGGGAGAATCGCAGGGTGATTGCTCCTAGGTCTTTTTTGGTCTGGGAACACTGAGTCACTCTCTCAGGAGATGACTGTGCCCATCTGATCACACTAGTCATGCCAGGGACAGAGGTGCTGTGCCTACCTGCCACTCCCATGGCTACAGCGACTGACACCAGGGGCCATGAGACCATATCTCTATTGTAAGGTGTTTGACCAAAGCCTTGAACTCTAGAGGGAGTACTCTAGACTTTGGGGGCACTTTCCAAAAGGCATCACTACCTTTTGGAAGCGGACAAAAGGGATCACTACACAGTGCAGAAGGCAGAAATATCTTTGCTCTGGGGAGTAAGAACTGGGAAGTTAAGCTGGTTCAGGAACAGAAAAGTGTATTTTCATAATGACAATGTAAGAGACAACTACTGAGTGGAGTTCAGTCTTTCTGAGGTGGGTTGGAAGAAGAGGAGGAGACATTGTAGCTACAACCCTTCCCTAATGCATTTCCTGGCTTCCTCATGCCACCATTAGGCTCCTAACCAAGTCTAGGGGATGGGTCCAGATGGGGGATGGGCTTCCATCTTAGAAGCATCTCTGGCTCCAGGGCAATGGGCTTTCCTGTCTCCTCTGGGGGAACGGTGAGAAGGACACAGCCTCTTGGGTTGTTTTCTAGTGACCTATGGAATGACAAGCTCCAGTGCTTATTACTACACCAAAGTGATGTCTGAGCTCTTCTTACATACTCCATCAGACGCTGGAGTCTCCTTTCAGGCCATCAGCAGCATGGCAGACTTCTGGGATGTGAGTATAAGATCTTTTCTACCCCTCCTCTCTCTTTCTCAATGGCCTGAGGCCACAGGTCAGACAATGGATCAGACCTTATGCTCGGAAATCAGGTCAGTCAGGGATCAGACTGAGTCAAAGGGCCAGGCTGAATTAATGGGTTAGGCTAGAGTTCAGATGGAGGTGGGTAAGGGATTAATACAGCGATCAGGGAATTAAACCAGAAGTTAGATTAGTATCAGGAGTCACAGGTAAGGCTGAACTTCAAAACGAATTTTAAATAAAGAGTAGGGCCACTTCAGGTCAGACTCTGGTCAAGGTTCATTAGTCAATGGAGGAGTTTTAAAAAGCAGGCCAGGCATGGTGGCTCACACTTGTAATCCCAGCACTTTAGGAGGCTGAGGCAGGCAAATCACCTGAGGTCAGTTGTTCAAGACCAGCCTGGACAACATGGTGAAACGCTGTCTCTACTAAAAATACAAAAATTAGCTGGGCGTAGTGATGCATGCCTGAAATCCCAGCTCCTCGGGAGACTGAGGCAAGAGAATTGCTTGAACCTGGGAGGCAGAGGTTGCAGTGAGCCGAGATTGTGCCACTGCACTCCAGCCTGGGCGACAGAGCGAGACTCCGTCTCAAAAAAAAAAAAAAAAAAAAAAAAAAAAAAAAAAAAAAAAGCAGACTAGAGACAAGCTAGGGAGTCGGAGGATGAGGGCAAAGGTCATCTGGTCATCCTAAGGGTAGGGGGTCAGGAGGAGGCTGGGTAAGGTTCAAGCCAGCTTATGGTTCAGTTTGCCCAGGGCCCACTACTGGACAGTTTGTATTGGACCAAATGGTACAACAACCAGAGCCTGGGCCATGGCTCCCACTCCTTCATCTACTATGAGAACATGCTGCTGGGGGTTCCGAGGCTGCGGCAGCTAAAGGTCCGCAATGACTCCTGTGTGGTGCACGAAGACTTCCGGGAGGACATTCTGAGCTGCTATGATGTCTACTCTCCAGATAAAGAAGAACAACTCCCCTTTGGGCCCCTCAATGGCACAGCGTGAGTGAGCCTGTCCTACCAATTTCACAGGGCTTGCCCCTCTAAACCTGACACCATACCAAGGTCTGGGAACCACTTCCACTGAGGCTTAAAGAGCCTCAAGAACACTTCAGGGGACTTCGGGGGGCATTTCCCTGAATCCCAGCTGTGACTGTTTGGGGACCTTGGTCTGAGTCACTCAGGAACAGAGGAGGTACGTTAGCAAACACAGCCATAGCCTCCAGACTTGTTCCCACACACAGGTCGCAATCACACTTGTCCTACCTTACACGTAGTCCTTTCAGGGAAAGCTTCCTTTCTTGCCTAGAGGTTGGTTAGGGGTATACAGAATGGGTGAAATTGAAGAGCCCAACCCTTGAGATTGATACGTGGAGCAGCAAGGGGTCAAGGATGGATGACAAATTAGGGAAGAAGGGGGAAAGGGTGGACAGGACAGAAGAGGGAGGAAGTAAGCACCCAGGGTAGAAAGTTTGGTGGATAGAATAGAGAAACATGGGGTGAGGGAGCCTGATGTGCAGATCACAGAGCGGGACGATCTCTTCCTCCTGGTCCAGGTGCTTCCCTTAGGGGGACTATTCAAGGTGGGCCAAAAGTGGGGCTTGGCTTTGTCATCCAAATCTTTGAGTGACATAGTGAAAAATCAGATTTACATTTGAGTTTCAGTTCTGTCATTTATAGCTGGATTATCTCAGTAACCTCTTTCATAGTTTCCTATTCTGCAAAATGTGGATAATATTCACTCTCCCTTCTCAAATGGTTGTTAGTATCAAACAGAATAATAAATGATACACTATATATGTATATATCACATATCTCATATACACACACACACACACACACACACACACACACACAATATGTAAACCCGTAAAGCCCAGACAATGATAAAGCATTGTCATTGCCTTGGGAGATGAACTTTTGGGCTGGCTCAGCTGGCATTTTCTGTGGCAGGTGGACATACCACTCTCAGGATGAGTTGGGGGGCTCCTCCCACTGGGGCAGGCTCACAAGCTACAGCGGAGGTGGCTACTACCTGGACCTTCCAGGATCCCGACAGGGTAGTGCAGAGGCTCTCCGGGACCTTCAGGAGGGGCTGTGGCTGGACAGGGGCACTCGGGTGGTGTTCATCGACTTCTCAGTCTACAATGCCAATATCAATCTTTTCTGTGTCCTGAGGTGAGCCCCCTTTCCCTACTTTATCCCCCTGTCCATGGCTCCTGGTTCCCGTCTCTTGTGCATGAGACCCTTCCCTAAACTCATACCCTGTGGTGGGGGTGGAGAGGAGAGGAAGTGGGAGGAGCTGTCCTAGCCCAGGCTCCACTAGACATCTCCCCCTCCCCCTATAGGCTGGTGGTGGAGTTTCCAGCTACAGGAGGTGCCATCCCATCCTGGCAAATCCGCACAGTCAAGCTGATCCGCTATGTCAGCAACTGGGACTTCTTTATCGTTGGCTGTGAGGTGGTCTTCTGCGTCTTCATCTTCTACTACGTGGTGGAAGAGATCCTGGAGCTCCACATTCACCGGCTTCGCTACCTCAGCAGCATCTGGAACATACTGGACCTGGTGGTCATCTTGGTGAGGGACAGATATCTAGGACTTGGGACATTCTGGGGTGAGGAGGGGGTTCCACCCTAATAGGGGCTCCAGGTTCTTCCTTTTGGAGCCCTAAGCCCTCCTTCTGACTTTTGGTCAAATCGTCGTTTAACAGCCCCCTAAGTGAGAGGGAGATGTTCCCCTCTCTCAGCCCTTGGGAAACCCTGTCTCTCACATCTCCTCTCCTCCTCACCTGTCATCTGAGCCCTGCTTTTTTTTTTAATGTACTATATTCTGCTCCTCTCTTGTCTTTTGTCTTTATGACCTGTTCTGTGGAAACCCATGCCTTTTGTCTTCTATTCAAATATTCTGCCCCTTCATCTTCATCTCCCTCCTATTAACAAGACACATTCAATTCCTGACCAAAGCTTGGAAGTGGTGGGAGCGGAAGGAAATGACTGGTTCCAGTTCCCCACGGCCCTTTACAGTCTATACATTAATATTTACCACTGTCCCCAAAGCCTTCTCTTGGGCTTTGGAACACTTAAGATGCTCCCCAGTCATCCTACCCAGTTCCATTTGAAACTGAGAGAGTGAACAAGTCAGCAAGGAAGGCTTTTTTCCCACCTGTCTTACCTACCCTGGCTCTCCCTTGGGGCCTCATCTTGGAACTTCCCTTGAGATCCCCTTGCCTTCTCTGACACCCCCATGACCCCTGTGTGACAGCTCTCCATTGCGGCTGTGGGCTTCCACATATTCCGAACCCTCGAGGTGAATCGGCTCATGGGGAAGCTCCTGCAGCAGCCAAACACGTATGCAGACTTTGAGTTCCTCGCCTTCTGGCAGACACAGTACAACAACATGAATGCTGTCAACCTCTTCTTCGCCTGGATCAAGGTACCTGGGATTCCCACACTCAGCTTTGCTTCAAGGTGCACTCATTCTCCCTCCTTTTTTCCTTTTTTTTTTTTGAGATGGAGTCTCGCTCTTGCCCAGGCTGGAGTGAAGTGGTGCGATCTCAGCTCACTGCAACCTCCACCTCCTGAGTTCAAGTGATTCTCCTGCCTCAGCCTCCTGAGTAGCTGGGACTACAGGCACCCACCACCATGCCTGGCTAATTTTTGTATTTTCTGTGGAGACGGGGTTTCACCATGTTGGCCAGGCTGGTCTCGAACTCCCGACCTCAGGTGATCTGCCTACCTCAGCCTCTGAAAGTGCTAGGATTACATGCATGAGGTACCACCCCCGACTTTTTTTTTTTTTTTTTTTTTTTATGAGACGAAGTCTCACTCTGTTGTCTGGCTGGAGTACAATGGCACGATCTCAGCTCACTGCAACCTCTCCCTCCTGGGTTGAAGCAATTCTCCTGCCTCAGCCTCCTGAGTAGCTGGGATTACAGCCATGTGCCACCACACCCAGCTAACTTTTTGTATTTTTAGTAGAGATGAGGTATCACCATGTTGGCCAGTCTGGTCTCGAACTCCTGACCTTGAGCGATCCACCTGCCTCAGCCTCCCAAAGTGCTGGGATTGTAGGAGTGAGGTACCATGCCCGGCTTTTTTTTTTTTTTTTTAATGGTCCCAGTATGTCCCTCAATCAGTTGCCCAGACTGGAGTGCAGTGGTGCAATCTCAGCTCACTGCAACTTCCGCCTCCCAGGTTCAAGTGATTCTCTGCCTCAGCCTCCCAAGTAGCTGGAATTACAGGTGCGTGCCACCATGCCCAGCTAATTTTTGTATCATTCTCCCTTCTTCAATATGTGTCTCATTTTCTTTGTCTGGCTTGGCAACTCCTGTGGCCTCCATAGGCCCTTGGCATGGACTTTTCAATGCTTTTCCCTTTTCCTTCTTCATCCCTTGGTTCAACATGGTCCTTCCAGATATTCAAGTACATCAGCTTCAACAAAACCATGACCCAGCTCTCCTCCACGCTGGCCCGCTGTGCCAAGGACATCCTGGGCTTCGCCGTCATGTTCTTCATTGTTTTCTTCGCCTATGCCCAACTCGGCTACCTGCTTTTCGGGACCCAAGTGGAAAACTTTAGCACTTTCATCAAGTGCATGTGTGTGTCCTGCCCCCTTCACTCCTCCCTGGCCCCTCACCTTCCAGCTCCATGGGTGTATATATCCTTGGGGAAGATGCGTACGTGCGTGTGGGCATGTCTGCGTTTAAAGCATCTGCGTGAGGGTCTCCAGAAGCCCTGGTGTGTGTGCTCAAATAATCTAAGCACCCTGCCCCGTGTCTATCAGATTGGGGTGGACGTATGGTGAGGGGTCTGTCTGTGATTAGGAAAGTGGGATGGGGGGTGTTTGTCAGGCTCTAGGTAAAGCCCAGACCTGGTCTCTCAGTTTCACTCAGTTCCGGATAATCCTCGGAGACTTTGACTACAATGCTATCGACAATGCCAACCGCATCCTGGGCCCTGCCTACTTTGTCACCTATGTCTTCTTCGTCTTCTTCGTGCTCCTGGTGAGGGTCTCTCTGAGGGGGTGGGGACAGAGAGCCTGCAGGGTGGAGTTTTGGTCCCAGTATGTCCCTCACTCAGGATTGATAAGTTTCTCAAATCAAGGATGGAGAGTGAGTGGGGTGGGCAGATGTCGATCTTCTGAGAGATTGTTAATGTAGTATAGCCAGCATGGTTAGTTTGCAGGTTTGCAGAGTATAAGGGAACCTGCAGACTTCCTCAGTAAAATCAAACCCTCACTCTCCAAGGATAGAAATGGGGAGAAAAGTGCCTCATGAGGAGCAGTAGCTGCACCTGGAAGCTTCTACGACTGTCCAAGACTCCCCTTCCACTGGGGATCTCATGCTGATTTCTACTGCCACTACTTGGTAGTTCTCTCTCCCTGCCAACCATGAAAAATCTGGATTTTTATTTATTTATTTTAGACAGGGTCTCACTCTGTCACCCAGGCTGGAGTGCAGTGGTGCAATCTCAGCTCACTGCAACCTCCACCTCCCGAGCTCAAACTATCCTCCCACTTTAGCTTCCTAAGTAGATAGGACCACTGGTATGGTCAGGAGCCACCACATCCAGCTAATTTTTGTTTTTTTTTTGTAGAGACAGGGTTTTGCTATGTTGCCCAGGCTGGTCTCTAACTCCTGGACTCAAGCAATCTGCCTGCCTTGGCCTCCCAAAGTGCTGGATTACAGATGTAGGCCACTGTGCCCAGCTCTTGGACTTTATTCTTACTAACAAGGCCAGCAATTTTCTTTATTTGATCAATGGATGGGGATACAGATATGGATTGGGGGGTAGATAGTAAAGAGATCACAATTGTACTCTCACCCTGAAAAGCTTCTAGTTCCAATGATTGATGGGCCCTTATACGAAGGAGGTCTGTGGCATATGTTATTGTATCTCTGTGGTCAGAAAGGTTACCACAGCAACTGAGAGTGGGGACACCAGGTTGGTCAAGAAGCATGATCCATCCCTAAGAGAACTGTGCTGAAAGGCTGGGCTCTGGGGACCTTGAGACCAGGGATTGGTGGGCTGCCGAACAGGGGTTGAGAGCACTGACCCCTTTGGAACATGTGTCTTGGACATTAATGGGGTCAGTGGGCTCAATCCTTTCAGTGGGTCTGGGGGTGAGGACCCAGGTCCCCGCTTTATTTTCCAGAACATGTTCCTGGCCATCATCAATGACACATATTCAGAGGTCAAGGAGGAGCTGGCTGGACAGAAGGATGAGCTGCAACTTTCTGACCTCCTGAAACAGGTGACTGCTCAGTCTCCTTGAGCTACACATTTCCATCAGTGCCCCAGTCTAAGGCTCTGTGTCCTGGTCTGTTCCTGACTGATTGAGGTGCCTGTGCCCTTGTGTGCCTTTAATTTATCTTGGAAGCCTGGCATACTATGGGTGGGGCTGGGGACCAGGGATGAGTGAGCAGCCTGTAAGAACTTGTGCCTATTTCCTTTCCCTTTCAGGGCTACAACAAGACCCTACTAAGACTGCGTCTGAGGAAGGAGAGGGTTTCGGATGTGCAGAAAGTCCTGCAGGGTGGGGAGCAGGAGATCCAGTTTGAGGATTTCACCAACACCTTAAGGGAGTGAGCAACCAGAGACCCAGCCTTCTCTAATACCAGTCTCTTAAGTCCTCAACCCTCAACCATACTTCATTTGCTTATAAGCCTTTGGTTTTAGTTTAGGGGCCTCTGATCTTGACTTGCAGGCTTCAGATCTTTGCCCGTAGGTCTCCGCTCCTGACCTTCAGAACTGTGCCCTTGGTTTAAAGATCTCTGACCGTGGTTTATAACATCCTGGATCTTGTTGAACAACTCTTAGGAACCAATGTAATAATTCCCTAATCATTGAATACACACCCCACTCCCACAAAACTCTGATTTTTGTTCTATGCTTCCCCACAAACACTCATCTATTCCTTTAGCCATTCACTCCCTAATTCCCAGTCAAACATATTAATACACATTGAACAAATACATTGTGAGCACCAGCTGCAGATCAGGCACTGAGTAACAGACAACATAATTTTTTTTTTTTTTGAGACAGAGTCTTGCTCTGTTGCCCAGGCTGGAGTGCAGTTGCACAATCTTGGCTCACTGCAACCTCAGCTTCCCCTGGGTCAAGCAACTCTCATGCCTCAGCCTCCTGAGTAGCTGGGACTACAGTCATGTGCCACCACACCCGGCTAATTTTTGTATTTTTAGTAGAGATGGGATTTTGCCATGTTGGCCAGGCTGGTCTCAAACTCCTGGCCTCTCAAGTGATCCACTCACCTTAGCCTCCCAAAGTGCTGGGATTAGGAGACAACATAATTAAATCGGACAAAGTCTTTGTTTTCTAAGAGCTTATAGACTTGCAAATAAACTGAATCACAGAATATGTTCAACAGAAGTGACTAGGAGTAGAGGGTGATCAATTCTATCTCTGAGCTTAAGGGAAGGCTTCCTGGAAGAGGTAATGTCTAAATAGGGTATTGGAGGATGAATAGCTCACAAGTGGACAAGCAGAGGAAGGCTCTTCCAAGAAGAGATGAAAGCACATACAAAAGCATAGAGGTCTGAAACCAAGCAACATACACAGGAGGAATAAGTAGTTGAGCATTGCTAAAGTATTAAATAAAGGGGCGGGGATGAGGGGGTGGTCATAGCAGGAGATGAGACCAGAGAAACAGGCAAGAACCACACTGAGAAAGGCCACACTACCACTCTGCCAAAAGAATAGGGTGCCAGAAGGGATTTTAAGAAGGGACATTTTTAGATCTGAATATTAGAAAGGTTAATTACTCTAGTTGTATTACGGAGGATGGATTTCAGGGGTAGGGAGTAAAGGGGAAGCTGGGGGATAGCAGTTTATTTAGAGGCAAACAGATTTTGCAATAATCCCTGTAGGAGGTCATGAGGCCCTGAACCTAGTGAGCAGGAGTCAGGGGAGGAAGAAGAAATAGAACAAAGTGTTTTCCTGGGGGTAAGATTGCTAGACTTTGGAGAACCTTCTTTTCCAGAAAGCAAAACTTTTGCCAGAGTCAAGCAAAAGAGTGAGGAAGTCCATAACTGAGGTCACAGCCACAGCTGGGCAGAAATCATTTCATCATCCTCTTCTCAGACTGGGACATGCAGAGCATGAAATCACTGAGCTCACGGCCACCTTCACCAAGTTTGACAGAGATGGGAATCGTATTCTGGGTGAGAAGGAACAGGAAAAAATGCGACAGGACCTGGAGGAAGAGAGGGTGAGCCGGGGTGATGGGTGGAGAGGCAGTGTAAGGAAATAGCTCACCCTCCCCTTCCCCCAACACACCTAGAACACAAACCCACCCTGAAAACTCTCCCACAGATAGACAGTAAAGAACTCTCTAGAATAGTAGTTCCCAAACTGCTGCACATTAGAATACCCTGGGGGGCCTTTAAAAATCTTCATACTCAGGACACACACTCTAGACCAATTAAACCAGAATCTCTGGGTGTGGGGCCTAGACATCAGTACTTTTTAAAACTCCCTAGGTGATTCCAATACATAGCCAAGGTTGAGAATCATGCTCTAAAACACAGGCTTAGGGAAAAATGACCAATTGCCCAAGAATCACTGATAATTCCCTCCGAGGACTTGCCTTCTCTTGGGAGTTTTCAAACTTGGATTCTTGGCTGTCCCTGCTGTGCCTGCTCCATCCCTATCCAGTGTAGACCAAAAAAAGTCAAAAGCAGGGTGACAGCAGCCTAGAAAGTGCCAAGAACACTGGTAGTGTCCCTCCTCTGCTAAAATGAGTTGGCCTCTAGTAAACACCTCATCCATCAAGGCTTTTAGGATCTTGTATTTACTTTGAGAGGTGACTCCTCCAGAGGTTGGTCCAGCACCACCACCCTGACCCTATTGTCTCCAGAGTCTGGGAGGGAAGGGGAATAGCAAGAACTAGAACCTGAGCCTTGGTCCTGAGATCCCAGTAGAGTGGGTGATAGAACAGGAGCTGATGGCTTCCCAGAGTTATCTCCTCCCTTCTAACCTCTGCTTCCTTAGCAGGTGGCCCTCAACACTGAGATTGAGAAACTAGGTCGATCCATTGTGAGCAGCCCACAAGGTGAATTGGGTCCAGAGGCTGCCAGAGCAGGAGGCTGGGTTTCAGGAGAAGAAATCTATATGTACGTGCAGCGAAGAAGGGCTGGTTCAGGGCTGGCAACACTTCTATTATGATACCCTATCTTGTACTTTTTCCCACAACTTTCCAATTCTCTGTCCTACCCCAGGGAGAACCTCTGCTCCCCTTTAATTCTGCCTACAAGGCTGGGTCTTCCCTTCCTTGTTCCAATCCAGACACATGCCCTTCTGCGAACCCTGCGTCTTTAGACATCCAGCCCCCAGACACAGATTTCTGCTCCATTCGTCTCTCTCAAATCCCACACAGGCTCACAAGGAGAGTTCTGCAGCTGGAGACTGTCCTGGAAGGAGTAGTGTCCCAGATTGATGCTGTAGGCTCAAAGCTGAAAATGCTGGAGAGGAACGGGTGGCTGGCTCCCTCCCCAGGCGTGGTGAGTGGCCCTTCACCTGGTCCTCCTAGTTCCTCACAGCTGAACTCTGCCATCTTTTCCACTCAGTGGGTGGGGCAAGAACTTTTTTTTTTTTTTTGAGACGGAGTCTCGCTCTGTCACCCAGGCTGGAGTGCAGTGGCGCGATCACGGCTCACTGCAAGCTCCGCCTCCCGGGTTCCCGCCATTCTCCTGCCTCAGCCTCTCCGAGTAGCTGGGACTACAGGTGCCCGCCACCACGCCGGCTAATTTTTTGTATTTTTAGTAGAGATGGGGTTTCACCGTGGTCTCGATCTCCTGACCTCGTGATCCGCCCGCCTCGGCCTCCCAAAGTGCTGGGATTACAAGCGTGAGCAAGAACATTTTTGAAAGACGTATGTTTTCAGGCTCCTGGGGAAACATGTTTACAGCGGTTAGTGTATCAGCAGAGATGGGTCATGGAGATAAGGCCTGGAAGTTGCTTGCCCTGGCCTAAGGGCTGCCTTGGCCACTATGAGATGGTCTGTATCAGTCTGTTTGGGCTGATGTAATAAATTATCATAGACTGGGTGGCTTATAAGCAACACAAGTTTGTTCCTCACAGTTTGGGAGGCTGGGAAGTCTAAGATCAAGATGCCAGTAGATTCAGTATCTGTTGAGGGCCCACTTCCTGATTCACAGAGAGCTGTCTTCTTGCTGTGCCCTTTCATGGTGGAAGGGGTAAGGGAAGTCTCCTTTATTTTATTTTTAAATTTTATTTATTATTATTATTTTTTGAGATGGAATTTCACTCTTGTTGGCCAGGCTGGAGTGCAATGGCGTGATCTCGGCTCACTGCAACCTCTGCCTCCCGGGTTCAAGTGATTCTCCTGCCTCAGCCTCCCAGGTAGCTGGGATTACAGGCATGTGCCACCACACCCAGCTAATTTTGTATTTTTAGTACAGATGGGGTTTCTCCATGTTGGTCAGGTTGGTCTCGAACTCCTGACCTCAGGTGATCCACCCGCCTCAGCCTCCCAAAGTGCTGGGATTACAGGCGTGAGCCCATTCATAAGGGCTACATACTCACTATCTAATCCCCTCCCAAAGGCCCCACCTGCTAATACTATCACATTGGGGGTTACAATTTTAACAGATGAATTTGGGAGGGACGCAGTCTATAGCAGTCTGAGTTCTCTGGAATCAGATACAGAGAAAAGAAAAGTGGTACACAAACTATTTCTTCAAATGATTTGTCCCTTTCTTCTTCCAACAGAAGGAACAAGCTATTTGGAAGCACCCGCAGCCAGCCCCAGCTGTGACCCCAGAACCCTGGGGAGTCCAGGGTGGGCAGGAAAGTGGTGAGGAAGGGGGCCTAAAGCATCAGACAGCAGGCTTCCCTCCCTCTGCCTCCGCACAGGCCCCCTCGCCACATCCCCTGCACTTCTAGGACAACAGGTCCCATCATGGCTGCTGCTGAGCCCCACCCTGCATCTGGCCTTTTGAGCCAATGTTTCTGTGTGTGGTGGGCATCATGCTTAGGCTTGTGACTCAGTGTTTCTGTGTGTTGCCGCATAGCTCTGTGAAATAACATCTTCCACTGGGCCTTTTACTCCCGGTGTACTTAGCTCTGTGTGTTAATTAAAAAAAAATGTTAACAAACAGGATAAAGAGAGGGAGGGTAATGGCTCTTCCTAAGCACCTGGATAGCCATGGTCTGTGAAAAAGGTAGAAACCAAGAGAGTAGGCAGTATCTAGAGGTCTTCCTACTTCCCAGGTGAATCTTATTCTTATCCTTTGTGCATCCCAAGATTTATTGCTAGCACCAATGGCTTTCTCGTTTTCCCCCATAGAGGTTCCCTATAAAAAAGAAGAGGAAGCCTTAGAGGAGAGGAGACTCTCACGTGGTGAGATTCCAATGTTGCAGAGGAGTTAAGTGTGAGGCACTCCCGGAGCAAAATCTATGAAGGATCTTCTGCAAGAGGCTGTCTCTTGGTCCACTGAACCTGGAAACTGAGTGGGCTTTAACCAGGAGATAAAAATGGAGCCTGAAGGGAATCAGGCAAGGAAATGACCTCAGGATTCAGAGATCTTTGAATTAATATGTGGTGGGTTCTGACATTATTCTTCCATAAGACCATGTGGGTTTCCATGGTGGCTATCAATAAAACTCCTTAGGAAAACTTGGACTTTGCATTTGCTTCTGGTATTATAGAGGGAAGAAAGGCTGAAATTGTGGGCCATCCATGTGCCTGGGCTAGAAAAGGTTCATGCTCTCTAGGAGGTATAGATTAGGTGCAGTTATGTGAAGGAGCTGGGCTATAAGAACTTCTAGGCCCAGCACAGTGACTCACGCTTGGAATCTCAGCACTTTGGGAGGCTGAGTTGGGTGGATCATTTGAGGCCAGAAGTTCCAGACAAGCCTGGGCAAAATGCTGAAATCCTGTCTTTAATAAAAATACACACAAATTAGCCGGGTGTGGTGGCGCGTGCCTGTTATCCCAGCTACTTGGGAGGCTGAGGCATGAGAATCGTTTGAACTCGGGAGGTGGAGGTTGCAGTGAGCTGAGCTGAGATCACGCTACTGTACTCCAGCCTGGGTGGCAGAGCGAGACTCTATTTCAAAAAAAAGAACTTCTGGCTCGCAGGAATGGCTTGAAATAGTGGCTACTATAGTTGCACCATAGGAAAAGTGGGGACAGGTGACAAGTGAGACTCAGTCCTCAGGGTGGAGACAGTCAGGGCAGGAGGGCTGGGGATAAGGGGTAGCTGGTGTGTGTGTGTGTATGTACTGGCATTGGGGTGGGGTGAGAGGGTGCAGAGGGAGGATAACCAGGGATAAGATAAGAAACTACCAAGATTTGGGTTGTCCAGGAGCCTGCCTGAGGCCTGCTGAATATCTCCTATCCCTTCTCCTGTGGCCTTTATCCCTCCTCATTTTGCACCTTCGATTGCTCCCCAGTCACTTCTTCTCATCCATCTCTTTCACTCACTCCTGTTCTCCCATCCCATTAAGTACTCTGTACACCTAAGAGGCTTGTGAAACAGCTTAAATGCAATTAAGATAACCAGAGTGTATCCTCAGCCCTAAAAAAGTTACAGTCCAAGCTTTCTTCAAGAAAGGCTGTATCAACTGAAGAGAAGTAGATGCCTGCCTGCAGTTTAAGCAATAGGGGCCAGTGAGTTGGTGTTAACCCAGGACATTGGGAGGGAGAGTATTTAGGACCAGGGATCAATGCCTGAAGGTTTCCCAAAGTGTGGACGAGACAACCTGTAAAACTTTGGATTCCCTGAGCAATCGTTTGATGACTAACTCCAGTGCGGAGTGTCAGGAGAGGGGGCAACCCGTCTTCAGTGGTTTTGGTCAGCAGGCCACAAACAGGGTTGACTATCCCAGACGGGTCGTGAGTGGTACAAGATAAGTGATCCCTCCAGGGTGTGACTGTAGGGATGAGCTCGCCCTCAGTCCTAGACGTCGCGACTGTTGGCAGTGGATCAATTCACAACAGCCTGGCGTAGCTTCAATTTCGGCTCCGGAATCGCCCTTTGCGGTGTCATAGACCTGAGGCTGTACTGGACCGCTAGGCGCCGGACTGCAGAGCCCGCCGGGTGGGCGGGGCACACCCAGTGCGCATGCGCAGCACCCCGGCCCGGAAACAGCGCAGGGTCCGCTATGGCGGCGGCAGCCGAGGGCGTCCTGGCTACCCGGCGTGATGAGCCCGCCCGAGGTACCCGGAATGGATTGGGAGGAAGCGTTCGGTGGGGCGCCTGGGGCTCCGTCTTGGGAGGGCGAGGTTGAGTGTGTGGTGGCTCACCTGGCAGGAACGGGCTGGTGAGAGGAGTGCACTTGTCTCTGCGTGCGAGTGTTTTTCCTGTCAGGGTGACTGGGATGGTTTAGCGGGGGTGCCGGGTATGGGCGAGGGGCGATGCGAGGGAGGCGAGTTGGTGTGTCAGATGGGCAGGCACGCAGTGAAGGACTTGAAATTATGGCAGATGGAGAATGGAGCCGACTTGATGGAATGAAGGCAAGTGGAGGGATGTCGGAACAGGCTGCTTTGGCTGGATTAGCACCGGGTGTAGGCGGGACACTTAGTCATTCTCCCTTGGCCCAGACGATGCCGCCGTGGAGACAGCTGAGGAAGCAAAGGAGCCTGCTGAAGCTGACATCACTGAGCTCTGCCGGGACATGTTCTCCAAAATGGCCACTTACCTGACTGGGGAACTGACGGGTGAGGCGGGGTCTGGGTTGATTCGGGTGCGGTTTGGCCCAGGAGGCCTGGGAGATGGTTAGCAGCATCAGTCTGCAGCTCCCTTCCTACCCTGCAGCTCCCTTCCTACCCTGCATGCCCTGAGACAGGCCTGTTGGAAGTTTGGGGAGGTCATGAATGGGAGAGAAAGAGAATACAACTCTGCAGGGCTCTGTAACATAGACTAATGAGAAAACAATAACAAAAAAGAATTCATATCCAGCAACAGTAATCAAGAAGTGCTTCCTTGGGGAAAGTGTATTTTGAGCAGGGTTGTGAAGGGAATTATTGGTGGAAAAGGGGGAGATGATACAACTAGTGAATGAGGTGGTATGTGCAAGCAGTGTGTTTGGCTAAAGCAGAAGATGTGTTTACCGGGATAAAGAGAAATGAAATTGAGGAACGGGGAGTGACCTGCAGATTTAGGGACCTATTAGTTTGGTCTGAGGATTTGATAACCCATCCTTTGGGACATGACTAGTGTTTGATCGTTTCCAAGTGGACACATGACCTATGTGTGGAGGAGGATCAGAAAGTGAAGTATGGGCCGGGCACAGTGGCTCATGCCTTTAATCCCAGAGGCCAAGGCTGGTGGATCACTTGAGGTCAGGAGTTTGAGACTAGCCTGGGCAAAATGGCGAAATCCTGTCTCCACTAAAAATACAAAAATTAGCCGGCCGTGGTGGCAGGCACCTGTAATCCCAGCTATTGGGGAGACTGGGGCAGGAGAATAGCTTGAACCCAGGAGGTGGAGGTTGCAGGTTGCAGTGGACTGAGATCACGCCACTTGCACTCCAGCCTGGGCGACAGACAGAGTGTGACTCCATCTCAAAAAAAAAAAAAAGAAAGAAAAAAGAAAAAGAAAGAAAGTGAAGTCTGGTCCAGTACAGCATCTCAAAAACATTTATTAAATTGTTTCACTTCCCCAGGAAATTACTGTAAGCTAAATTTGTGAACCAGAATCTATGAGAAAAGGCTTGATACAGAATAGTAGGGGTTGTGAATCTGTAATTTTTTTTTTTCTTTTTCTGTTTTTAAGAGACAGGGTCTCACTATGTTGCCTGGGCTGGTCTTGAACTCCTGAGCTCAAGTGATCCTCTTTCCATCTATTTTGGTTGATGGCACCACCCAGGCTTAAAACCCCAGATACATCTTAGTCTGCTTCCATCCCTCAATATCTACTTGAACAAGTCCTATAAATTCCACTTTTGTAATGTTCTTCCACCCATGCTCTCCTTTCCATTCAGTTTACCACCACTCTGCCTGAGATCTTCATTACTTTTCTTTTATTATTATTATTATTTAAAAAAATATGGCCAGGCACGGTGGCTCACGCCTGTAATCCCAGCACTTCGGGAGGCCTAGGCGGGCGGATCACCTGAGGTCAGGAGTTCCAGACCAGCCTGCTCAGCATGGCGAAACCCTGCCTCTACTAAAAATACAAAAATTAGCCAGGTGTGGTGGCGCACGCCTGTAATCCCAGATACTCAGGAGGCTGACACGGGAGAATTGCTTGACCTGAGAGGTGGAGGTTATAGTGAGCTATGATCGTGCCATTGCACTCCAGCCTGGGTGATGGAGGGAGACTCTGTCCTAAATAAATAAATAATAGAGATGAGGTCTGCTGCATTGCCCAAGCTGGCCTCAAGTGATCCTAACACCTCAGCTTCCCAAAATGCTGGGATTACAGGTGTGAGCCACTGCACCCAACTGTGACTGTAAGTTATCAGCCTGATTATTTATTTGTTTGTTTATTTTTGAGCAAGAGAAACCAAGTAACAAAATGTAGGTTTTTGGCTTCTCTTTAACAATTCCAAAGATTTGGCGCTACTAGCCTCTGCATTCTTTCAAGGCTATAATTGGCTAGAGCTGAGCAGCTGCCTCTTAAAAGGACTAGTGCTATCTAATTTGTCCTTACCACTTCCTGTTTTCTCCCCTTTACTGGGAACTAGTGTTAAGTGCCATTGATCACTGTTCTCTACTGTTATTTTTATTAGTAGCAGTACAGAAATGGTTTTCTATACCAATGGCTCTATCAAAACTGGTAAAGTAAATGGTAGGCTAAGAGGATCGCATATTCCAAGAAGGGGAAGCACATTTCTTCATGGAAGTGAATAATTTTCTTATGCATTTAATGTGCAAACACTTGGCTTACTTTACTCATTTACATTATCTTGCTGGCTTCTAGGTGTTTGAATATGTCACCCTTGTTTTATTTTATTTTATTTAGACGGAGTTTTCGCTCTTGTTGCCCAGGCTGGAATGCAGTGGTGCAGTCTCGGCTCACTGCAACCTCCATCTCCCAGGTTCAAGCAACTTTCCTGCCCCAGCCTCCCAAGTAGCTGGGATTACAAGCACACGCCACCACGCCTGGCTAATTTTTTTTTTTAATTTTTGGTAGAGATGAGGTTTTGCCATGTTGGCCAGGCTGGACTTGAACTCCTGACCTCAAGTGATCTGCCCACCTTGGCCTCCCAAAGTGCTGGGATTACAGGCATGAGGCGCAATGCCTAGCTGTGACCTTTGTTTTAGAGAGACTAATTTGATAGCAGTATAAATATGAGAGCGTAGATATGGGGGAGAGAGAACAGAGAGAGATGAGCAATAATTCAGATGAAAAGTAATAGAGGACCAGGCACCATGGCTCATGCCTGTAGTCCTAGCACTTTGGGAGGCAGGAGGATTGCTTGAGGCCAGTAGTTCAAGACCAGCCTGGGCAACATAGCACAACTCCATCCTTGTAATCTTGTCTTTTCCCCTACCATCCAGAGGTTACATGCTCCAAGTAATCTAATAATAATAAAAGAAAAAAGTAATGAAGATCTGAGACAGAGTGGTGGTAAAAGGAATGGAAAGGAGAACATGGGTGCAAGAACATTACAGAAGTGGACTTTATAGGACTTGTTTAAGTAGATATTGAGGGATGGAAGCAGGCCAAGATGTATCTGAGGTTTTAAGCCTGGGTGGTGCCATCAGCCAAAATAGCTGGAAAGAGGAACTGTGTTTAGTGTGAAAATGTTTGCAGTTTTGGGTTGGCTGCTTGTTGATGTAACTGGGGAACTCAGGTGACTTGTACATTGGATTCCAGAGCTCAGAGACTGATCAGGGCACAAGAAACAGATTTCAGAGTCACTTTCATAGTGGTGTGATTGGAGGCTGTGCAGGATGAGATTGCCAAGGAAGAGCTTAGAAGTAGGTAAGAGAGCCTAGGCTAAAATGTCAGGGAATGGCTGTGTGGTGCACTTAATTTGTTTTTAATAACACTTAAAGTACCTAGGTTTCCAAATGATTTATTATATAATTAATTTTAAGCAAATTGTTATTTTCCTATGATTGTTATTCTTACTTGCACAAATGCTTTATTGAATTTAAGAGTAAATTGATATTTCCTCTTAAACTATGCTAGTTTCTAGCATAAGCCTGGGAATGCCCATAGGTATGTGCTACCCATGTAAACATCAGTTATGTGTTACAGCTGAGAAAAAGTTGAGAACTGATAGTTAAGGGGGTCTGATAAGAAAGGATCTGGCATAGACATCTAAGAAGAGCAGTTAGAGATTAGAAAATCGGTGTAGTACAATGCCATAGCAGCCAAAGGAAATGAGCATTTCCCAAAGAGAAAGAGATCAGTAGTGTCCAAGACAATGGAGAGGTTTAGGAGGATAAGAACTGAGCAAATGCCATGGTTAGCAGGGCACGGATGACCTTGGAGCATGTAATCTCTGGATGATAGGGCCAAAAACCAGACTACAAGGTATATGCAAGTAAATGGTAAGGAAGAGGATGTAGTGAGTGTCAGCTACTTTTTCAAATTGTTTAGCAGTGAAGCTCCTTTGCTTTACTGAGCAAATGATATAGGTGTAGCAGAATAGAGAGAGTGCTTTTGAGCTGGAAGAAATCTGAATATATTGCTATATGGAGAGGAAGGTGCCAGGAGAGAGGGAGAATTGGGAAATGCAAGTGAAAGGAGATGATTGAAGAGAGGCCCTGAAGAAGTAGAAGTGTTTGGGATCAAGGCCGCAAGAGGAGGGGGTTGTCTTGTCAAGAATAGGAACACTTCTGCCTCTTGGGAAGATATTAAGATCCAGAGAAGTTTAGAAGTAAGGCAGAGAGAAAACAAAAAACAAAAGAAGTAAGGCAGACAGGTTGAAGCAGCTTATGTTAATGGACTTGGCGTTTAAGAAAATTGGAGTAGAGACCATTTGCTTTGAATGGGGTTAGGGAAAGAACTGAGGATATGAGAAGCAGACAGATGGTTTGGAAATGTCACTACATAAAATGCAATATAGAATTATACATGGTAATAAACGAGTTACTAAGAAGTAGTGAGGTCCTAGCTGATAGTATATGTGTGTGTGTATATATATATATTTTGTTTGTTTGTTTGTTTGCTTCTTTGTTTTTTGTTTTTTGAGATGGAGTCTCACTCTATCACCCAGGCTGGAGTGCAGTGGCACAATCTCGGCTCACTGCAACCTCCACCTCCTGGATTCAAGCAATTCTCTGCCTCAGCCTCCTGAGTAGGTGAGATTACAGGTGCCTGCCACCACACCCAGCTAATTGTTTTGTATTTTTAGCAGAGATGGGGTTTCACTATCTTGGCCAGGTTGGTCTTGAACTCCTGACCTCGTGATCACCTGCCTTGGCCTCCCGGAGTGCTGGGATTACAGGCATGAGCCACCGCGCCCAGCCTGATAGTATATATATTATATGTATATAATTTAAATGTTTTCATGCTGTAGAAGTACCAAGACTATTTTACCTCCCTTTTCTTAGGACATGAGTTTATCATTTCCCTTTGTAACCATGATCCTGAACCTTCTGGATCTTGTTTGGTTTAGATAGTTTTCTGATTGTTGCCTGAATTTCTACTTAGACTTTCAGAGTACATAGGCTGAGTTATAAATGTCATAGATCAAAAGTGGCCCACTCTTTTGACACTTCCTTGGTCCTGCCTTGAACTACCACTTAGCTTATACTCCCACATTCTAATGATCTAAGACAAATCTTAAAGACATTACATCTTCTGTTTAATTTTCAAGCCACCAGTGAAGACTATAAGCTCCTGGAAAATATGAATAAACTCACCAGCTTGAAGTATCTTGAAATGAAAGATATTGCTATAAACATTAGTAGGAACTTAAAGGACTTAAACCAGAAATGTAAGTAATAATATTTGTAATTAAACATGTTTGTATTTAATGTTCTTTTGTGCTTGGGGCCATGGAGAAGAGGAGGGAACATGACATCCTTGTCTTGTGGGAGCTTGTTTTCTAAAAATGAATTCCAAATTTAAGATTAATTTCTTCCATTCTGAGGATTAGCATGTTTTGTTTGTATGGTTATTTTTGCTTCTAAATCTTGATTTTATCAGTTTATTCCTGGAATGGGAGGGGGCAAAGGAAGGGTGGCCAGATTCTAATGAATTGATTTACAAATCCATAAAGGATTACTCTATAAGCAGAAAACCAAAAACTCTATAATGGAAAACACTAATTTAGAGTAGTCGAATATATTTTTTCCATTGACTTATTATTTTTGTGTTCCTTGTCTCTAGGGTGCTCTTTCTTGGTATGGGAATACCCAAGAAACAGAATCAGTAATGGAAAGATTGCTCAAGGAGCAAGAAATTAAAAAGAATGGAAAATTAGTAGATGAGAGACACTAAGTCCTGGGCCACAGTCGTGCCTGATCAACTAGCTACTGTCTTCTAAAGCACCTGCCCTGCTAGTGCTCAGAATCATGTCACGCCACCTAATCTGTCTTAGCATAGCTGGAGAGACACTAGCATTATTACTTTTCCACTCTTTTCCTATATTCCTTGTTGATAAAACCACATAAACATGAGGTTTTTGTTTGTTTTTAAAGATGCTGGACTGCAGCCTTATCTGGATCAGATCAATGTCATTGAAGAGCAGGTAGCAGCTCTTGAGCAGGCAGCTTACAAGTTGGATGCATATTCAAAAAAACTGGGTAACCGTTTTTACTTCTGTTTTGATGTAATAAAGAGTGCTTCTTGCCAGCATACTCTTAGTAACATAATAATTAACATTTATGGTGTGCCTACAGTGATCTATTAATCTTCACAAAATCTTATTAATTTATTATTATATTAATAAAAATAACATTTCCTGATTACTTAATGACATATCAGGCACTGTTCTTAGTGCTTTACATGTATTATGTTTGGTTTTTGTTTTTGGTTTTTTTTGAGACAAGTTTCACTCTTGTTGCCCAAGCTGGAGTGCAATGGTGCGATCTCGGCTCACCGCAACCTCCACCTCCTGGGTCTGGGTTCAAGCTATTCTCCTGCCTCAGCCCCCTGAGTAGTTGGGATTACAGGCATGCCACCACGCCTGGCTAATTTTGCATTTTTAGTAGAGACGGGGTTTCTCCATGTTGGTCAGGCTGATCTCGATCTCCCAACCTCAAGTGATCTGCCCACTTCGGCCTGGCCTGTATTATGTTTTTTATCTTCCCAATAATCTGTGAAGTAAGTACATGATTTTTTTTTTCTACTTTTAGTAGAGATGAGGTTTCACCATGTTGGCCAGGCTGGTCTTGAACTCCTGACCTCGTGATCTGCCCGCCTCAGCCTCCCAAAGTGCTGGGATTATAGGCGTGAGCCACCACGTCTGGTTCAAGTACATGATTTTTATCCGCATTTTGTAGGCAAGGAAACTGTGGTTTAAGGGGATAAGTAAGTTGCTTAAGGACACAAAACCAGTACAGGGAAGAGCCATATTTCTAAGCAGGTCTGTTTGCTTACAAAGCTCAAGTTCTTATTTATAGTTGAGAAGGCAGAAGCACCTTTAATAATGTAGATAAATATGTCTTAAATGAATAGTCAGTTGAGGATTTTCTTGAAAGATCACTTTTCCTTTGAGGAAGAAACTAGTATTTTTAGTACTAGTGGTTTGCTAACTGGCTCTGGCTCTTACGTACATGGTTAAAAGTAAAGAATTTAGTGGGTTTTTTGGTGTTGTTGTTGTTGTTGTTTTTTTCTATAAGAGATGAGGTCTTGCTGTGTCACCCAGGCTAGGGTGCAATGACGTGATCATAGCTCACTGTAGCCTTGAACTCCTGGGCTCTAGTGATCCTCCTGCCTCAGCCTCTTGAGTACCTGGGACTACAGGTGTGCACCATCACATCCAGCTACTTTAAAAAATTTGTTTTTGAAACAAGGACTTGCTGTGTTGCCCAGGCTGGTCTCGAACTCATGGCCTTAAGCAATCCTCCCACCTCAGCCTCTCAAGTAGCTGGAATCACAGGCCTGAGCCATCACATCTGGCCTGAGTTTGTTTTTGTCCTTATAACATTTACAGATTATTTTATTTTCATCATTTAACAAGGGCTGACTACTTCAAGAAAGTAGTTTGTAGTAGGCTGGGATTCGATATGGGTAGTGATTAACAATCAGTTTTATTTTCTACAGTTACATTTAGCCAGTGATTACCGTGAACCTTACTGTGTAGAAGGCAGGGGTAACCTTACCACGTAGAAGGTATCCTGGTTCACAGTAACCATTTGTGACAGAGTCCCTTTTTCTGTTAAAATTGTGAAACCAGGTGCTTTCATGGTTTTAATAGAAAAACGGAATGTCACAGTAAGAGGCTTATTTGATGGCCTTTTAAATCTCTGTATCTTTCAAAATTGCTTTCCTGGAGTAAGGTGTAAGGATAAGAACATAAAGGAGGAAACATACATTTATACCTCCTGAGGGTTCCAGTCTGGTTCCAGAGGGCACCTGGGACAGTGCTGAGAGAGGCAGTTTTTTAGTAAGGCTCTTGATAGGTCAAGTGACAGATCTGCCCCATCCTGGTGGAGCTGTCTAAGTAGGTGCTGTTGACAGGGTGGGGACTTCATGAACCTGTGTTAGGCTCTCAATTCTGAGTGTCTGTGCTTGAATTCTTTTTTTTTTTTCTTTTTTTTTTGAGACAGAGTCTCGCTCTGTCACCCAGGCTGGATGCAGTGGCGCGATCTCGGCTCACTGCAACCTCCGCCTCCTGGGTTCACGCCATTCTCCTGCCTCAGCCTCTCCGAGTAGCTGGGACTACAGGCGCCCGCCACCACGCCCGGCTAATTGTTTGTATTTTTAGTAGAGATGGGGTTTCACTGTGGTCTCGATCTCCTGACCTCGTGATCCGCCCGCCTCGGCCTCCCAAAGTGCTGGGATTACAAGCGTGAGCCACCGCACCCAGCCTGTGCTTGAATTCTTACTCCAAGTTTTACAGATCAGTGATCTGTATATTTGGACAGATGATGAGATTGAAGCTAATAGATTTTTAGCAATATTATACATATTTTTTTTAACTTGACTGGAAATGCTAACTAAAAACTGTCTTTGTAAGAGCCAGTTTTAAAATATGTAACTCTCCCTCATCCCTCACAGAAGCCAAGTACAAGAAGCTGGAGAAGCGATGAGAAACTTATTTCTATGGGATGGAGTCTTTTTTTTTAATGTGGAAGAATGTCTTATAAAACCTGAATCCTGAGGCTGATGAATTGTGAAAATTCCTCAAAAGGAAATTATGCTGGTCATCCCAGGAACATCTCAACGTTCGAGTAAACTGGAGGACTGTGGCTATTCCTGAACCTTCTTTGAGGCAGAATCCCTCAGAATCTCACACTTATAACTTCCTACCTTTTACTTGAATGCTTTGCCATATTCAGGACAGAGACTCTCACAAAGTTCAGAAAACAGCTGGACTTACCAGTAAAATCAAACGAGAGGACCTATGTTCTCTGGTACTGGTTGATTACTACATTATTTTCTTAAGTGGCTTGTTTTTTAGTTACTAGGTAAATGGTCGTTTTTTTTTCTGTTAATGATGCTAATGTGTTATAAACAAGATTCTAAATTTAAAAAGGAAAACAAAACAAACTTGTTCTCTGCAGCTTATTACCTTGTGAATGTCGGTAACTTACTTTTCCATAATATTGCAAATAACATAAAATCTTAAAATAATTCTAAGCTGAGTCTTCTAGATTGAGCAGAAATAGTGAAAGGAGTATTGATAACTTGGTGTATGTGATGGGCCCCTCTTGTTTATTTTCTACGTGAGTCACATTAACATGCGGTCAGTTTGGGAAATGTGATGACAACAAAGACTAGATGGGTATGTGTGTTTATGTGTTGGGTAGGGAGGTGACGATTGCCACTCATAAAATAAAGGATTTTATAAAATACCTTCCTACTGTGTATGTAGGGTTTGGGGGGATCTTAGGGACCTAATCGACTTCTTTTCACACTAAAAACATCAGACAATGGGATATACTGACTGACCAGTCTAGGTTGAAAGATAGGCAGCCTTACCCAGAACACAACATTAGCAGCTGGGAAGGTGTCTGAGGTCCCCAATTACATGTCCCGAAGAGTTTCTTACTTCTGTTTCTGTCATTTCTCGTGTGTTCCAGACAGTCATCATTTATCCTCTGTTCTTCCTGGACTGTTGCTGTGGTCTTTTCTCATCTTAACTGTCCCTCCAAACCACCCTCCACACTGCTGCCAGAGCAATCTTAAAAATGTAAACTGGCCCTATTACTCCTGCTTAGAACCCTATAGTGACTTATCATGGCCTCTTTGAAAAATCTAGGCTTTCATTACGCATACAAGTCCCTTGTGTTTTTTTGTTTGTTTATAGACAGGGTCTCTATTGTCACCCAGGCTGGAGTGCGGTGGTGTGATAATAGCTCACCTTGACCTCCTAGGCTCAACTGATCCTCCCACCTCAGCCTCCTGAATAGCTAGGACTACCAGCACACTCCACCATGCCTTGCTAATTATTTTTTATACAGATGGAGTCTCACTATGTTGTCCAGGCTAGTCTTGAACTGGCCTCAAGTGATTCTCTTACCACAGCCTGCCAGAGTGCTGGGATTGTAGGCATGAACCACCGTGCCTAACATAAGGCCCCTATTTAAACATTTTTCTTAAATAAAAAACAAAAGAAGAATTAAACTGTAACTCTACTATCTCAACATAGAATCAGTCTTACCCCTTCTTCCAACCCTTTTCCTTTTCCGTGCATGTATTGATCTATTTTTTTTTTTTTTTTTGAGATGAAGTCTTGCTCTGTTGCCCGGGCTGGAGTACAGTGGTGCGATCTTAGCTCCCTGCAACCTCTGTTTCCCGGGTTCAAGTGATTCTCTTGCCTCAGCCTCCCGAGTAGCTGAGATTTACAGGTGCCCTCCACCACGCCAGGCTAATTTTTGTATTTTTAGTAGAGACGGGGTTTCACCATGTTGGCCTGGCTGGTCTTGAACTCCTGACCCCAAATGATCCACCCACCTCGGCCTCCCAAAGTGCTGGGATTACAGGTGTGAGCCACCGCACCCAGCCATGTTGATCTATTTTTAAAAAGTTTTTATTTCCTGTTACACTGTGTTCAGCTATCTTCAGCCACCTTAAATTCCCATGGATGAGTTTTCATAAACTTTTTAAAAATAGATTTAGATTTACAGGAAAGTTGCAAAGATAATACAGAATTTAATGGATGAGTTTTTTTTATTGATGTGTAATAGATGTATGTATTTTCAGAGTACATGTGATAATTTAATACATGTATATAATGTGTAAATATTAAATCAAGAGTTATTGGGATGTCCTTCACCTTAATATTTATCTTGTCTTTATGCTAGGAACATTATTTGAATTATTCTCTTCTACCTATTTTGAAATGTACAATAGATTAACATTAGCTATAGTTACTCTACTGATCTATCATAGGTCTTATTTCTTCTGTATTTGTGTCCACTAATCAAACTCTTCATCCTCACATCCCCACTACCTTTCCTCGCCTCTGGTAACCACCAATCTACCTCCATCTCCATGAGATCCACTTTTTTAGCTCCCACATGTGAGTGAGAACATGTAATATTTGTCTTTTCTCTGCTTGGCTTAGTTCAGTTAACACGATGACCTCTAGTTTCATCCAAGTTGCTGAGAATGACAGAATTTCATTCCTTTATGGCTGAACAATATTCCATTGTGTATATATACCACATTTTCTTTACCCATTCATCCACTGATGGGCACTTAGGTTGATTCCATATTTTAGCTATTGTGAATAGTGCTGCAATAAACATGAGAGTGCATATATCTCTTTGATATATTGATTTCCTTTCTTTTGGATACATACCCAGTAGTGGAATTTGCTGGATCATATTGTAGTTCTATTTTTAGTTTTTGGAGGAAACTCCATACAATTTTCCATAGTGGCTGTACTAATTTACATTCCCACCAACTGTGTACAAGAGTTCCTCTTTCTCTGCATCCTTGCCAGCATCTGTTAATTCCTGTCTTCTTGATGGGAAATTTCAAGTGGGATGAGGTGATATCTTGTTGTGGCTTTGATTTGCATTTCTCTGATGATTGGTGATGTTGAGCATTTTTTCTTATAGCTGTTGGCCATTTGTATGTCTTGAGAAACGTCTATTTTGATCTTTTGCTCCCCCCCCCTTTTTTTTTAAGAGATGAGTTCTCATTATGTTGCCCATGCTGGAATCAAACTGGGCTCAAACAGTCCTCCTGGGACCAGGCATAGTGGCTGAGGCCTGTAATCCCAGCACTTTGAGAGGCTGAGTAGGTGGACCATCTGAGGTCAGGAGTTCAAGGCCAGCCTGGCCAACATAGTGAAACCCTATCTCTACTAAAACTACAAAAAATTAGCCAGGCATGGTGGTGAGCACCTGTAATCCCAGCTACTTGGGAGGCTGAGGCAGGAGAATCACTTGGACCCCGGAGGTGGAAGTTGCAGTGAGCTGAGACTGTGCCACTGCACTCCAACCTGGGTAACAGAGTGAGACTCCATCTCCCCCTCCTCCCCCCGCCAAAAAAAAACCCTTCTGCTTCAGCCTCCTGAGTAGCTGGGACTACAGGCAAGCACCACCACATATGGCTTTGCCCATTTTTAGATAGGATTATTTGTGGGTTTTTTTCGCTATTGAGTTGTTTGAGCTCCTTGTTATATTTATTCTGGTTATTAATCTCTTGTCAGATGGATAGTTTGCAAATATTTTCTTCCATTCTGTGGGTTGTCTCTTCATTTTGTTGATTGTTTCCTTTGCTGTGCAGAGCTTTTTAGTTTGATACAATCTTATTAGTCTATTTTTGCTTTTGTTGCCTGTGCTTTTGAAGTCTTATACAAAAAATTTTTGCCCAGATCAATATCTTGGAACATTTCCCCAGTGTTTTCTTCTGGTAGCTTCATAGTTTCAGGTCTTAGATTTAAGTCTTTATCCATTTTGATGTGATTTTTATATATGGTGAGAGATAGAGTTGAGTTTCACTCTTCAGTATAGGGCTATCCAGTTCTCCAAGAATCATTTATTGAAGAGACTGTCCTTTCCTTATTGTATGTTCTTGGCACCTTTGTACTTTTGGTATTGACATAAAATGAGTTGGCTGTAAATGCATGGATTTATATGTGTTCCATTGGTCTATGTGTCTATTTTTATGTCAGTACCATACTGATTGGGTTACTATAGCTTTGTAGTAGATTTTGAGGTTGGGTAGTATGATGCCTTCAGCTTTGTGCTTTTTGCTCAGGATTGCTTTGGCTCTTTGGGGTCTTTTGTGGTTCCATATAGATTTTAGGATTGTTTTTTCTATTTCTATTTCTGTAGAGCAGCAGTCCCTAACCTTTTTGGCACCAGGGACCACTTTTGTGGAAGACAATTTTTTCATGGACGCGGAGGAATTTTTTTTTTTTAATGATATGAACCATATTTATTGAAAACATTACTCTCCTCCCCTCCCCTCCCCTCCCCCCCTCCCCCCTCCCCCCTCCCCTCCCCCCCTTCCCTTCCCTTTTCCTTTTCCTTTCTTCCCTCTGTGGCCCAGGCTGGAGTACACTCGGCTCGCTGCAGACTCCCTGCGTCCGGCTCCCGTGATTCTCCTGCCCTGGCCTGCGGGCTGCCTGGGATTGCCGCCGCGCGCCTCCACCCCTCCCTGGTTTTTCTCCTTTGGCTGGAGGCCCGGTTTCGCCATGCGGGCCAGGCTAGTCTCCAGCTCCTGACCTCCGGTGCTCTACCTGCCTCGGCCTCCCGAGGTGCTGGGACTGCAGACGGAGGCTCGCTCATTCGGTGCTCGGTGCTGCCCGGGCTGGAGTGCGGTGGCGTGGTCTTGGCTCGCTGCAGCCTCCGCCTCCCAGCCGCCTGCCTTGGCCTCCCAGGGTGCTGGGATTGCAGCCTCTGCCCGGCCGCCGCCCGGTCTGGGAGGTGGGGAGCGTCTCTGCCTGGCCGCCCATCGTCTGGGTTATGAGGAGCTCCTCTGCCCGGCTGCCCCGTCTGGGAGGTGAGGAGCGCCTCTGCCCGGCCACCACCCCGTCTCGGAGGTGAGGAACGTCTCTGCCTGGCCGCCCATCGTCTGGGATGTGAGGAGCGCCTCTGCCCGGCTGCCCCGTCTGGGATGTGAGGAGCGACTCTGCCTGGCCGCCCCGTCTGGGAAGTGAGGAGCGCCTCTGCCCGGCCGCCCTGTCTGGGATGTGAGGAGCGCCTCTGCGCGGCCGCCCCGTCTGGGAAGTGAGGAGCGCCTCTGCCCTGCCGCCCCGTCTGGGAAGTGAGGAGCGCCTCTGCCCGGCCACCCATTGTCTGGGATGTGAGGAGCGCCTCTGCCCGGCCACCCATTGTCTGGGATGTGAGGAGCGCCTCTGCCCAGCTGCCCCGTCCGGGAAGTGAGGAGCCCCTCTGCCCGGCCTCCACCCCGTCTAGGAAGTGAGGAGCGTCTCTGCCCGGCCGCCCCGTCTGGGAAGTGAGGAGCACCTCTGCCTGGCCGCCCCGTCTGGGATGTGGGGAGCACCTCTGCCCGGCCGCCCCGTCTGGGAGGTCTACCACAGAGGCCAGAAGCAATGTGGGGGCTGGATGTGGTGGCTCACGCCTGTAGTCCCAGTACTCTGGGAGGCTGAGGCGGGTTGATCACTTGAGGCTAGGAGCTCAAGACCAGCCTGGCCAACATGGCGAAACATATGAAAAATACAACTGTCAAACCAACCAACGAACCAAGCGACAACAAAACAGGTCTACCCTGGAGTCATACTCTAATTTTTTCTATTTTCCTCCCTTTCTGATCCTTTATCCCACTTTCTTTTTCTTCCTCTTCCTTCTCCTTCTTCTTTGTCAAATAGAGGATTGAGTTATTATCATTGATCCATACAAAGTCCCTCTCTCATTTATTTTCTTTAATTCCCACCCCCCATTTCTATTCCCCGTCTTCCCATGTGCAACTTTCCTAATATGTTTGATATGCATCTTTTTGTTCGTATGTACTTTTAGAAAATGTTTATTGTTTTGTGTGCAAAAAATAAAATAAAATAATCCACTAACCCAAAAACAAACAAACAAACAAAAAAAAGAAAACATTATTTCTCGCCTTTCTCAAATTGAAGACTGCAAAAAATAAAAGCAGTGCTTTATTGAGTTGTCATTAACCTTGAGAACAGTGGCGCTGCCTCTCCACGCTCTGGGAACGGTGGAAACCGTGGCTGGTGCGTGCCACATCTATCCCACCTCGCTCTACAAAACAGTCCTGACGTCAAATAAAACTATCGTGGCCGGGCGCGGTGGCTCACGCCTGTAATCCCAGCACTTTGGGAGGCCGAGGCGGGTGGATCACGAGGTCAAGGAAATCGAGACCATCCTGGCTAACACGGTGAAAACCCGTCTCTACTAAAAATACAAAAACAAAATTAGCCAGGTGTGGTGGCGGGCGCCTGAGGTCCCAGCTACTCTGGAGGCTGAGGCAGGAGAATGGCGTGAACCCGGGAGGCAGAGCTTGCAATGAGCCTAGATTGCGCCACTGCACTCTAGCCTGGGCGACAGAGCGAGACTCCGTCTCAAACAAAAACAAAAACAAAACAAAACAAAAAAACAAACGCTCGTACATGACATTTACATTAGAAAAAGAGAGCTGAATGTAGGGATGGGGGGATGGTTTGGGGATGAAACTGTTCCACCTCAGATCATCAGGCATCAGATTCTTGTAAGGTGCGCAGCGCCCTAGAACCCTCGCATGTGCAGTTCACAATAGGGTTCCAGGCTCTGTAAGAATCTGATGCCACCACTAATCTGATAGGAAGTGAGCTGAGGCGGTTATTCTCACTTGGCCACCGCTCACCTCCTGCTATACGTCCTGGTTCCTGATGGGTACTGGTCCATAGCCCGGGGATTGGGGATCCTTGCTGTAGAGAATGCCATTTGTATTTTGATAGGGATTGGACTGAATCTGTAAATTGCTTTAGGTAGTGTTGTCTTTTTTTTTTTTTTCTTTGAGATGGAGTCTCGCTCTGTCGCCCAGGCTGGAGGCTGGAGTGCAGTGGCTGGATCTCCGCTCACTGCAAGCTCTGCCTCCCAGGTTCATGCCATTCTCCTGCCTCAGCCTTCTGAGTAGCTGGGACTACAGGCGCCCGCTACCACGCCTGGCTAATTTTTTTGTATTTTTAGGAGAGACGGGGTTTCACTGTGTTAGCCAGGATGGTCTCGATCTCCTGACCTTGTGATCTGCCCGCCTAATTCTTCTAATCCATAAGCGTGGAATATCTTTCCTTTTTGTGTGTGTGTCCTCTTTCATCAGTATTGTATAGTTTTCCTTGTATAGATCTTTCATTTCTTTAGTTAAATTGATTCCTACGTAGTTTATATTCTTTGTAGCTGTTGTAAATGAGATTGCTTTTTTGATTTCTTTTTCAGATTGTTTGCTGTTGGTGCATATAAGTGCTACTGATTTTTGTATGTTGATTTGGTATCCTGCAACTTTTACTGAATTCGTTTATTATTTCTAACAGTCTTTTTCGCGCAGTCTTTTGATTTTTCAATACGGATGAGTTTTTATGTCTTACTTTTGTATCCTCTTCTGGGAATTATTACCTGCTCATGTTTGGCAAACTTCTACTCTTCTTTAAGATTCAGTCTTGAGTGCCACTCCTGGGCAGTGCTGTATTATCCAAAGAGTAGGAAAAAATGCATGCTTACGTGCCAGCAAAGCAGAGCCATCAGTGTTTATGAGGCAAGAAACAAACAAAAAAGAAGGCTTGTAGGCTGTGGGAAAAGCCAGAACTTTGTAGTTTTGTTTGGTTTTTGAGACAGGGCTTGCTGTGTCACCCAGGCTGGAGTGCAGTGGCAAGGTAATAGCTTGCTGAAGCCTCCATCTCCTGGGCTCAAGTGATCCCCCCACCTCAGCCTCTGGAGTAGCTGGGAGTATAGGCATACGGCCACCATGCCCAGCTAACTTTTTTTTTTTCTTTTTAAATTTGTAGTAGAGACGAGGTCTGGCTATGTTGCCCAGGTTGGCCTTGAACTCCTATTCTCAAGTGAACCTCCCGCCTCAGCCTCCCAAAGTGCTGGGATTACAGGCATGAGCCACTGTGCCTGGCCTGTAGTTCTTCTTTAATCTTACGTTTTATTAATTTTGAATCATTTAGATGCCCTTGATGAGTGTTCCCTTCCCCTCAGTCGTCAGGAACTCTCTCTTGTTTGCATTTCCTTACACACTTGTTTCCTACCACTTGGCCTGAACCCTTCAAAAAAGTCAATATTACAAAAACTAAAACCAAATAGGTAGGAGGGCTTTTGTAGATTAAAATAAACTAGAGACAGAACCAAATGCAAATGTGAAACTTGATTGGATCTGAATCAAAACAAGCCCCAAATATAAAATCAGTTTGGGGGAACAAATGGAGAACTTTAAATATGGATGTATATTAGGTAATATTATTGAATAATTAATGTTAATTTTCTTAGCTGTGTTAATAGTATTACGGTTATGTAGGAGGATGTCCTAATCTTAGGAGATGAATGCAGATGTATTCCTGTTGTCTGCACTTTATTTTTTTTCTGAGACGGAGTCTCACTCTGTCGCCCAGGCTGGAGTGAAGTGGCGCGATCTCGGCTCACTGCAACTTCCGCCTCCTGGGTTCAAGCGATTCTCCTGCCTCAGCCTCCCGAGTAGCTGGGACCGCAGGTGCATGCCACCACGCCCGGCTAATTTTTTGTATTTTTAGTAGAGACGGGGTTTCACCGTGTTAGCCAGGATGGTCTCGATCTCCCAAAGTGTTGGGATTACAGGCGTGAGCCACTGCGCCTGGCCTGCACTTTACTTTCAAAAGATTCAGTGAGAATGGAAGGGCTTGGGCACTTTGAGAGAAAGAGAACACAAGCAAATTTGGCAACATGCTGAGACTTACTGAACCAAGGTAATAGCCATTATTCTTTTAACTTTTTTTTTTTTAATTTGAGACGGAGTTTCGCTCTTGTCGTCCAGGCTGGAGTGCAATGGCGCGATCTTGACTCACTGCAACCCCCGCCTCCCTGGTTCAAGCAATTCTCCACCATGCCCGGCTAATTTTTGTATTTTTAGTAGAAACGGGGTTTCACCATGTTGCCCAGGCTGGTCTTGAAAGCCCGACCTCAAGTGATCCGCCCGCCTCAGCCTCCCAAAGTGCTGGGATTATGGGCGTGAGCCGCTGCGCCCGGCCTCTTAACTTTTTGATAGGTTAAAAACTTACAAAAAACGTGGATAGAGGGGGTCTGTCTTGCCCACTAGACCGATATGGTTAGGTTAGGTTAGGTTAGAACCCGACATTGTGCTCTGTACTTCCTAGCCATTCATTCGCTTCAAGTGCTCTGAAATTTAATTTAAAAAATCATAGTTGGAATCCTTTTGGTCACTTCCTCTTTCTCCCTTCGTTCCTCTCTTTCCCTCTTGATTCTTCCTTGAGGCGCAAACACCTGAGAGAGGCCTCTGTCCCTCGGCGGTCTCCGTAAGTAAGTGAACCGTTATTGGCTGGAGGGCGCTGACGTCTGATTGTTGCGCGGTCGCATGTTTCCGGGGAGCGCGGATTCGCATCCCAATTTTAGGTGGCAGTCACAACCCATACTATTCGGACAGATGGCACAGAAACCGCTGCGCCTGTGAGTGACCGTGAATGGAAGCCTCTCTTTCTGTGTCTCTTTCGTGTGTGTAGGTGACGACACGGGCAGGAGTCTTTCCCATGACGGGAAGGGAGAAGGAAAAGGCGGAGAGACACGGGGCTGCTGGGGAGCTTAGGTGATGTCTTTGCCTGGCCGGGGCTGACCTCTTTTCCTGGCCGTTTTCGCTTTTCAGGGGGTTTCTCTTGGCGACGCTCGTTGGGAGAGGCGGAAGCTCCCAGAGTTAGGCCTCCTCCATCTTAGGGGGCAGTCCTGGCCTCTGACACATCCTTTCCCCTTCGTTTTTCCTGACCCCATTTATTTATTCTTCAAATAGCCATTGGGCCCACTGATGTGCCCTGGGCAGTGGTGGACAGAGTAGATAGGGACCCTTACCTGGGGCATTTTTTTTTTTTTTTTTTTTTGCGTGGAGGAGGGGTGGTGGTGGTGGTGAAGAGAGGGCTTCATGCAGCAAGTATTTATTGAAGAACTGCAGTGTGCCGGACGCTGTGCTAGGTGTTGCAACAGATGGAGTTCCTGCTTTAATGGAGCGTATAGTCTAGAGGGACAGGTACTAAAGAATCCAGATAATGGGCCGGGCGCGGTGGCTGAGGCAGGAGAATCGCTTGAACCCGGGAAGCGGAGGTTGCAGTGAGCCGAGATCGCGCCACTGCACTCCAGCCTGAGCGACAGAACGAGACTCTCAAAACAAAACAAAACAAACAAACAAAAAACGAAACAAATAATGGCCGGGCGCGGTGGCTCACGCCTGTAATCCTAACACTTTGGGAGGCTGAGGCGAGCGGATCACTTGAGGTCAGGAGTTCGAGACCAGCCTGGCCAACGTGGTGACACCCCGTCTCTACTAATACAAAAAAAATTAGCCAGGCGTGGTGGCGCGTGCCTGTAATCCCAGCTACTTTGGAGGCTGAGGCAGGAGAATCGCTTGAACCCGGAGGCAGAGGTTGCACAGTGAGCCAACACTGCACCTCTGCACTCCAGCCTAGGTAACAGGGTGAGACTCCGTCTAAAAAAAAAAAGGAATTCAGATAAATGTAAAGTTACCATAGTGATAGGGCCAGGCGCAGTGGTTCACGCCTATAATCCCAGCGACTCGGGAGGCCAAGGCAGGAGGATCACTTGAGTCCAGGAATTCAAGACCAGCCTGGGCAATATAGCAAGGCCCCGTCTCTACAAAAAATACAGAAAAAAAAAAAAATTAGCCGGGCGTGGTGGTCCCAGCTAATTGGGAGGCTGAAGCAGGAGGACCACCTGAGCCTGGGGAGATCGAGGCTGCAGTGAGCTGTGATCGTGCCACTGCTCTCCAGGCTGGGTGACAGATTGAAACCCTGTCTCAAAAAAAAAAAAAAAAAAAAATTGCGATAGTGGTAACTTTTGGGAAGAAAATATTCGTGGTTCTGGGAGAGTGCATAAGAGGGGTATTTGGCTTAATGGTAGGAGTCAAGAAGGCTTCCCGAGAATGTTAGGATTGAGCCTTGGGAAATAAGAGTAATCCATTGCTTAACAGCAGGGTTATGTTCTGAGAAATGAGTTGTTAGGCGATTTCGTCATTGTGCGAACATCTTTGAGTGTACTTACAGAGACCTAGATGGTATGGCTTCCTGTACACCTAGGCTAAATGGTATAGCCTGTTGCTCCTAGGCTACAAAGCTGTACATCCTGTTACTGTGCTGAATACTGTAGGCAATTGTAACACAATGGTAAGTATTTTTGTATTTTAATATAGAAAGGGTACAGTGAAAATACCTGGCCGGGTGTGGTGGCTTATGCCTGTAATCCCAACACTTTGGGAAGCTGAGGTCAGTGGATCACCTGAGGTCAGAAGTTCAAGACCAGCCTGGCCAACATGGTGAAACCCTGTGTCTACTAAACATATAAAAATTAGCCAGGTGTGGTGGCGGGCACCTATAATCCCAGCTACTGGAGAGGTTGAGGCAGGAGAATGGCTTGAGCCTGGGAGGCGGAGGTTGCAGTGAGCCGAGATCGCACCACTGCACTCCAGCCTGGGCGACAGAGCGAGACTGTCTCAAAAAAAAAAAAAAGAAAAAGAAAAAGAAAAAAAGAAAATACTGTATACAGGAAAAAAAAAAGGGCACACCTGTGTAGGACACTTACCATGAGTGGAGTTTGCAGAACTGAAAGTTTCTCTGAGTGAGTTAGTAAGAGGTGAGTGAATGTATTACTTTACACTATTGTAGACTTTATGAATACTGTACACTTCACCGATATTAAATTTATTAAAATATTTTCAAAAATCTTAGTTTACTGTAACTTTTACTTTATAAACTTTAAGTTTTTTAAAACTTTTTGACTCTTGTTATAACACAGCTAAGACACAAAACACATTGTACAGCTGTACAAAAATATTTTCTTTATATCCTTGTTCTACAGGCTTTTTTCTATTTTTTTTTTCTTTTTACCCTTTAAACTTTTTTTTTTTTTGGAAACAGGGTCTCACTGTCTCCCAGGTTGGAGTGCAGTTGTGCAATCATGGCTCACTGCAACCTCAACCTCGTGGGCTCAAGTGATTCTCCCACTTCAGCCTCCTGAGTAGCTGGGACTACAGGCGCAAGCTACCACACCTGGCTAATTTCTGTATTTTTTGTAGAGAGGGGGTTTTGCTATATTACCCAGGCTGGTCTTGAACTCCTGGGCTCAAGTTACCCTCCTGCCTCAGCCTCCCAAAGTGCTGGGATTACAGACGTGAGCCACTGTGCCTGGCTTTAAACTTGTTTTGTTGCAAACTAAGACACATACACATGAGTCTAGGCCTACACAGGGTCAGGATCATCAGTATCACTGCTGTTCACCTCCATATCTTGTCCCACTGGAAGGGCTTCAGTAGTAATAACATGGATGAAGCTGTCATCTCCTATGATAACAGTGCCCTCTGGAATACTTCCTGAAGGACCTGCCTGAGGCTTTTTTACAGTTAACTTTTTTTTTTAAGTACGTAGGAGTATACTCCAAAATAACAGTAAAGAGCATATCATACTAAATATATACATGTATTTTTTGAGATGGAGTCTTGCTCTGTTGCCCAGGCTGGAGTGCAGTGCCGTGATCTCGGCTCACTGCAAGCTCTGTCTCGTGGGTTCATGCTATTCTCCCGCCTCAGCCTCCCGAGTAGCTGGGACTACAGGCGCCTGCCACCACGCCTGGCTAATTTTTTGTAATTTTAGTAGAGACGAGGTTTCACTGTGTTAACCAGGATGGTCTCGAGCTTCTGACCTTGGGATCTGCCCGCCTTGGCCTCCCAAAGTGCTGGGATTACACCGCACCCGGCCATAGCATGCTAAATATTATACATAAACCAGTAACATAGTTGTTTATTATCATTATCAAATATTGTATACTGTACATAACTGTATGTGCTACACTTTTTATAACCACCAGCCCAGTAGGTTTATACCAGCATTACCACAAACAAATGAGTAATATATTGCACTATGATGTTACAAATGGCTAGACATCACTAGGCGATAGTAATTTTTCAGTTCCATTATAATCTTATGGGACCGCCATTATATATGTGGCTCCTTGTTGACCAAAACATTGTTATGTGGCACATAACTGTATTCTTGTCTTTAACCTAAAAAGGTTATTGAAATGCTTAAGAACGCTTTGGCATGATCAAACTTTCATTTTGGAAAGCAGTTCTGTCTGCAATGTGGAGAACAAATCAGAGCCAAAGTAGAGAACAGCTGGGATTAGGTAGAGTGATGACAGAGGAATAGTTTAGGGATTCAGAGTTTATTAAGGAAGTAAAATCAGCAAGGCTTGTGATGGTTTAATTGTGAGTGAAAAGGAGTTGGCCCTGTTGGGTCATAGATTTCTATCTTTATTCAGTGGGATAGAGAACACTGGAAAAGGGCCCAGATGAGGAGATGAGGCACCTGGTGATGTATAAACTGGACAGTGGATCTCCCAGAGACAATGGTAATTCCATGTGACAACTGCTGTGATGGAAGAAATGTAGGATCCTATGGGAACACTAGAAATTGGTAACTGATAGGTACTAGAAGGCTTCCTAGAGGAGGTGGTGCTCAAAATATAAATAAAAGTCATATTAGTTTATGACCAAGCTTGCTCTGAAATGCTGTAATACGGTTTTCTGAGTTTTTGAGAAGGGGATGACTTCTGAGCCAGCCAGGAAGGCTTCAGAAATGTGCTAAACCTTGAAGGATGGGAAAAGCTTAGATTCAGGATGGGTAGGGTGGAACTACCCTAGGGAATGACAGAGGCAGAGAGTAATCAAATTGCCGGTAAGTAAGGTTTCAGTTAAGAAAACTTGGAGAAAGCACTAGAAAGATGACAGGTCAGGGCTTGTGGAAAGCTGTGGTTATGTAGGCAGTGGGGAACCTCCTAATGTTTTGAGGAAAGAACATTAAACCGACTACTTTCTGTAGGATGGATAGGAAGAAGAGAAGGCATTAGAGGAAACATAAGTGTATTCTGTACTTTGAATCTAACACTAGATGCATTGTATTTTTTTCTGATTCTTCCTCTGCCATAGGAAGAGGGTGGGGTGGAGTGGAGTGGAGTGGAGGTTGCAGTGAGCCAAGGTCATGCCACTGCACTTTAGCCTGGGTGACAGAGTGAGACCCTGTCTCAAAAAAAGAAAAAAAAAAAAGTTTGGCGAGGTGTACAATAAAAGCACGCCAGAAAGAAATACTCACAAAACAGTAAAATTTTAATATTTCAAGATGAGTTAAAAGACATTAAGAAAATGATATAAGCCGTGGAAAAACCACATAAATCAGAATTAGAAAATCTCAGAAATGAGATGATAGTAAAAGTCACTTCACAACGTAGGGCCAGTTTACCTTACCAATGTCAGCTCTTGCCATTTTCTACTTCCTGCCCCATAACACTTCACACATACCTCCTGTTGTAGCCCTTTTCTTATAAATTTATAATGATTAGAGTGCCTTCCTTTCCCTGATTATAAACTCTTTGAGGCTTAAACTGAGTCTTTCTCCACCTTGTACTGCTAACATGTTCTTAGCATAGTATACTTGGCATATTGTACTTAGCATATGGTAGGTGTCCAGTACCTGTTTATCAAATGAATAACTGAAGCCCTGTACTAAGATAGGAGGAGTCAAAATAAGAAGGATAGAACGAATGTGAAAGATGTTTGGAAAAAGGGATTGATGGGACTTGGTGACTGGATGGGGGATTTTTGACTCTTGTTGACCATGTCAGCCATAGACATGTCCACAAAACTTAGGAATGAGGAGAAGAAGCTGGCTCAATTGTGGAGTAAATGATAAGCTAAATTTTAGATATGGCGAGTGGGAGGTGTTGGTGAGACCCTCAGTGGATCTGCCTAGTGGTTTACGTGCACTGAACCTTGCAAGGTAACTGCAGAGAGACTAGATCATGTATCTATCTAATCCAAAAGACTAGTATATACCAAACCTGGCAGGCCCATTTGTTTCCTGAATTGCTATAATGTTTATCTCTTTGTTTGCAGCTTGGCTTGTGGAGATGTTGAAGGAAAGTTTGATATTTTATTCAATAGAGTTCAAGCAATTCAGAAGAAAAGTGGAAACTTTGATGTAAGATGTTTGTTTTTACTGAATTTAATTTTACCTTTGTAGTCACAAATAAAAATAAAGTTTGCACTCCTTTAAGTCTTGATTGAACACATACCGTTTTTGTTAAATTGAGTTCCCTTCATGAGCATAGGAACTTAGTAGCTGCTGAGTGGTTGGGGGAGGGAGACCTATTTACTATTTACTGCTGATCTTTATATTTTTTGAATTTGAATCTTGTTACTTTATCACTGTACAAAAAGCTGAAAACAGACTAGCAACACTTCCCTAAGTGATTCTGACCGCTGGGTGTGGGAAGCACAGATCTATTTCATGAATGTGGTGAGGATTAAGTCAGGTAACATATATACCAACCCATCACAAGCTTAAAAGCTCTATATGAATGTTGTGTATAGTTGCCAACTAGACTGTAAACTCCTAAGAGTACAGAAGAGAGTATTCCAGGTATGAGGATAATTGTTCATTGGGTTAAAGGTTGACTAAAGACAACAGGCAGGAAATGTGTTTTTTATGCCCTGTGTTTCTCAGTTTCTAATATTTTAAGTTTTTTTGTTTCACACGGGGATTCTTTGAAGATCTATTACTATGTGACTGTATATTCCAGGGAAGGATATCTGGAGAGAGCCATGAGTGGCAGAGTGGGACTGGGAATTTGAGGAGCACTTGAATTTTAACTTATTTTAAAAGTTTAGTTCCTTGACTCTCTCTTACCCATCTCTAACTTGAATTTGACAGCCAAAGAGCCAAAACTTAATAATTCATAGAATCAGTAACTGTTAACAGTTGCTGCTAAAGAATTGTATATTGAAATCTGCAAATTGATTAAGAATTAAAAACTGATTTGAAACTATTAAATAACTAGTCAAATATTACTATCAATTATGTACTGTTTGATATTTTAAAATCTCATATATCTGTTTAAAAAACTCATTTTAGCTGCTGTTGTGTGTAGGAAATTTCTTTGGCTCCACCCCAGATGCTGAATGGGAGGAGTATAAGACTGGCATCAAGAAAGGTATAGAAATTATTTTTATTTAATGTATGATTTCTAATAAAATTTCAAGGGCCACAGTTCTTGCAGAGTTGTTTTTCATTATTTAAGAATTTAATAATTATTTTCAGTATTTAAGAATTTAAGTTGCTTTTCATTATTAAGACTATCCCGGTGCAGTGGCTCACGCCTGTAATCCACGCACTTTGGGAGGCCGAGGCATGTGGATCACCTGAGGTCAGGGGTTCGAGACCAGCCTGGCCAACATGGTAAAACCGTGTGTCTACTAAAAATACAAAAATTAGCAGGGCATGGTGGCACATGCCTGTAATCCCAGCTCCTCGGGAGACTGGGGCAGGAGAATTGCTTGAACCTGGGAGGCGGAGCTTGCAGTGAGCCGAGATCGCGCCACTGCACTTCAGCCTGGGCGACAGAGCAAGGCTCTGTCTCAAAAATAAAAAATAAAAAAATAAAATAAAATAGTCAAGCTACAAGGTTGGGTGTAGTATATCCTTAGTGGATAGCTGTTCCACATTTAGGATTGCTAAATATGGGGAATGTGAATGCATGGACTATTTACTTTTAATATAAGTATTTTTTCTGTAGAGAGGCACATCTCAAGTTCTAAAGCAGATCTGGTAACTATATGGTGTCATGTCTGTTTCCCTCACTAGCTCCTATTCAGACATACGTGCTTGGTGCAAATAACCAGGAAACAGTAAAATATTTCCAGGATGCTGATGGATGTGAATTAGCTGAGAACATTACTTATCTGGGTAAGCTGATACTTGTTGTATTTGGTTTTTTTGGTTTTGTTTTTTTTTTTTTTTTGAGATGGAGTCTTGCTCTGTCACCAGGCTGGAGTGCAGTGGTGCAATCTTGGCTCACTGTAACCTCCACCTCCCGGGTTCAAGTGATTCTCCTGCCTCAGCCTCCTGAGTAGCTTGGATTACAGGCGTGTGCGACCATACCCGGCTAATTTTTAAAATATTTTTAGTAGAGACGGGGTTTCACCGTGTTAGTCAGGATCATCTCGATCTCCTTACCTCGTGATCCACCCACCTCGGCCTCCCAAAGTGCTGGGATTACAGGCGTGAGCCACCGCGCCTGGCCGATATTTGTTGTATTTGTAATGAAGATAATATAGTGTTCTCAGGAATTAGTCTCCCAGGAAATTTTTGGCTAGATTTTTCAGTGATTGCATCCTGAGATAATGGGGTTTGGAGGGTTTTTTCCCAGAGTCTGTATATGTGCTGCTGTGCCCTTAGGACAAAGCCTTTAGGACAGTGGCATTTTTCCTTTATTATTTCTACCACTTAGCCCCAATCTTGTTGTGTTCCCACAACCCAGTACACACTTGTTTAGCCAACTAGAGGGATAAACTCCTTGTCTGTAGTATATGGGATACTTAAGGTATAAATTATGTTCACACAAAGGAAATTTCATGTATGTGGCCTTACCATACAATCTTGCTAGATATATACAGCTTACTTGTTAATTAGCCTCCCAACTATTTATAGCTCTAGGTTTCACTCTAAGGTTTTGGCAACTCAAGTTTTTAGTGCTGTTCTTTGGGGGGTTTTTACACTTCTTTTACTCTCCTTTTTCTGTTTCTAGGTACCCTCTTCAGTTCCAGCTTAAAGTTGTTTCCTCCACAGCCCTCTGTATTGCTTTTAGTGGCTCTTTCAATGTCTGGCCATTTTCAAAAGCACTGTCAAATTTTGCTTTTGTTTTCCCCCCCACCTGCTGGCAGTCTGCTGCCTCTTAAATCATTCAACTCTTTTTTTTTTTTTTAAATTTTTTTATTTTTAAGACAGTGTCTTGCTCTGTTGCTCAGGCTGGAGTGCAGTGGCGTGATCTTGGCTCACTGCAACCTCCGACTCCCTCGTTCAAGTGATTCTCCGGCCTCAGCCTCCCTAGTAGCTGGGATTACAGGCACACGCTACCATACCCAGCTAATTTTTGTATTTTTAGTAGAGACGGGATTTCACCATGTTGGCTAGGATGGTCTCGATCTCCTGACTTGGTGGTCTGCCCGCCTCAGCCTCCCAAAGTGCTGGGATTACAGGCGTGAGCCACTGTGCCTGGCTTTTTTTTTTTTTTTTAATTGAATTTACTATTCTTCACATTTCCTCTTTGTTGGTCTTATTTCTCTAGAAAGCTTCTTCATTTCCTTTGCTGTAAATGTCCTCTCTCTCCTTCCCCATCATAATTCATCTTGGCCTTTAGTCTTTATTTGGCTATGGCCCTCCCGTTACCAGTCTTATTTTGCTCTAATCCTATGGGACTTCTTTAAGCAAAAATTGAAGGAAGGACTTTATTTATTTTGTTGTTTTAATATGGAACTCTTCATGAATTTGCATGTCATCCTTGTGCAGGTGCTGTGCTAATATTCTCTTTATCTTTCCAGTTTTAGTATATGTGCTGCTGAAGTGAGCATTGTTTATTTTTAACTACACATATCAGATACGCATTTTGAAATTCTGTTGTAGATTTTAACATGAGCCTGACTTATGCAGTTCTTGGTATAGTTTGTAGATTTGGATTAAGGTCATTACTGTAGATATTTGGCAGCCATTTTACTATATGAATTTAATGCCAGGAAAGGAAAGAGCAGCTAAGGTACTTGGGTTATTTCCGTGAAATACATTTTTTGGATCCAGTAGGAGGATCAATCAATGAACTTGGTAGTGAACATGTGATAGTGAGCTTGAAGTATTGGTAGGACATCCAACATATAGTTGGAAGTGAGAGTTATTATTATTATTTTTTGAGATGGAGTTTTGCTCTTGTTGCCCAGACTGAATTGCAATGGCATAGTCTTGGCTCACTGCAGCCTCTGCCTCCTGGATTCAAGCGATTCTTCTGCGTCAGCCTCCTGGGTAGCTGGGGTTACAGGTGTGTGCCACCATGCCCGGCTAATTTTGTATTTTTTAGTAGAGACAGGGTTTCACCATGTTGGTCAGGCTGGTCTCGAAATCCTGACCTCAGGTGATCCAACCGCCTCAGCCTCCCAAAGTTCTGGGATTACAGGCATTAGCCACTGTGCTGGCCCGAGAGTTCTTTCTAGAGTATCAATGTTGAAGAGTATAGGCTTTGGAGAGTTGGTTCCATAATGATGAAAAATAGAGCTGAGGATCAAATTATTAAGGAAGAAATACAATCAGAAGGGAAGCAGGTTGATGATAGTACCTTGGTGGGTGGGGATGGTATATCTTCATCTAGGGGGTAGGAACAAAGACATAAAAGTGCTTAGAGGACTGTTCGAGAGGTAAAGATATTGTCAACTTCATGGAATCTAAGTGAAGATAACATAGTTTCAGGAGAACATTGGCAAATATAGGGTGACCTTTAAGAGAGTGATGGGAGAAGGAAACTGATTGCAGGGGGTTAAGGAACTAATAAAGTAGGCCCGGCGCGGTGGCTCACACCTGTAATCCTAGCACTTTGGGAGGTCAAGGTGGGCAGATCACGAGGTCAAGAGGTTGAGACCATCCTGGCCAACATGATGAAACCCCATCTCTACTAAAAACAGAAAAATTAACTGGGCATGGTGGCGGGCACCTGTAGTCCCAGCTACTCGGGAGGCCGAGGCAGGAGAATCACTTGAACCCGGGAGGCGGAGGTGGAGGTTGCAATGAGCGAAGATCACGCCACTGCACTCCAGCCTGGCAACAGAGCGAGACTCCATCTCAAAAAAAAAAAAAAAAAGGTAAAGCATGGACTACTCTTCAGAAATTCAAAACTGAAGAGGAGGAAGTTTCTTAGTATGTGTGTTCATTTTGGATGGCGATGATTGAGCATGTTTTTTTCTGAACAAAAAGTGCCAGCTGAGTAGACTCAGTAGATGAAAGGGAAGTGAAAATTGATGGAGCAAGGTCTTGAAGGCAACAGGAGGGAATGGAAACAAGGCCACAAGCCAGGAATAACCCTAGAAGAGAGTAGCGTCTTTAATTTTTCCTAAACACTTGCTCTTTCCAAATGTTTTCGTTCACTTGGAAGTTGCTGCCTGCCTCCAAGTAGCTGGGACTACTACAGGCACATGCTGCTATGCCTGGCTAATTTTTTGTATTTTAGTAGAGACAGGGTTTCACCGTGTGCATCTTTTCTAGACTGTAGCTTCCTTAGAACTGTATTTTTCTTCGCATTGCCTTTTCCTGTGTCCAGATGTCTGCATTTAAGTCCATGTAGAATCTTCTCTAGAAGGCAGAGAAAGCCTTTTACCTGATCTTCTCTTCCCAACTTTTTCCAGTAATATTTGTAAGGCACCTAGCATAAACATACTGGCCCGTGGGCTCCAGCAGCCTCCACGTAGGGCTGTTGGTGTTTACTGAGCAGGAATACTGTTGTAGCCATTCACCATTGATGCCTAGCAGCCAGAAGGGAGCTGCTGGAGAGTTTACACTTCAGACGTGTAAAATGGCAGGGACATAGGAGAGTCATGGGAGATTCATCCCCCTATTGATGGCTTTTCATTCTGCAATTTTGACTAAAATTTGTTCATTTTTCTTTGAACCCAGGTCGTAAAGGTATCTTCACTGGAAGCTCGGGGCTGCAGATTGTGTACCTCAGTGGGACAGAGTCCTTAAATGAGCCAGTACCAGGTTATAGTTTTAGTCCCAAGGATGTGTCTTCTCTGAGAACGATGCTGTGTACAACCTCCCAGTTTAAGGGTGTTGATATCTTGCTCACATCCCCATGGCCCAAGTATGTGGGGAACTTTGGGAATTCTTCTGTGAGTAGTACTTGTTTAGTTGGAATTTCTAAAAGCAAATTGCACTGGCTTGAGTTGGGACTTTTTTCTTTTCCTGTTTATATTGAGTATTTTAACTCTTGGGTACCTTTTATTAGAAGTCTTCTGTGAAAATTTTCAGGATTCTAAAAGCTGTATCAACTGATCAAAGCAAAAGTTAATTTCATGAAAGTGTGATTCAAAGATGAGACTGCTGAAATCTTAATTATAAAGGAATGGTTTTTTATATTCTCTGCTTCAAGTGCCCTTTCCTAAGCCTCTTAATGTTTTGAGGCTTCGCTGATTTTTTTTTTTTTTTTTGAGATGGAGTCTCACTCTTGTCGCCCAGGCTGGAGTGCAGTGGTGCGATCTTGGCTCACTGCAACCTCCTCCTCCCGGGTTCAAATGATTCTCCTGCCTCAGCCTCCTGAGTAGCTAAGATTATAGGCATGCGCCACCACGCCTGGCTAATTTTTTTTTCTTTTTTTTTTTTGAGATGGAGTTTTGCTCTGTCACCCAGGCTGGAGTGCAGTGGTGCCATCTCTGCTCACCGCAACCTCCGCCTCCTGAGTTCAAGCAATTCTCCTGCCTCAGCCTCCCAAGTAGCTGGGACTACAAGCACGCACTGCCATGCCTGGCTAATTTTTTGTATTTTAGTAGAGATGGGGTTTCACCGTGTTGCCCAGGCTAGTCGTGAACTCCTGAGCTCAGGCAATCTGTCTGCCTTGGCCTCCCAAAGTGCTGGGATTACAGGCGGATTTTTTTGTATTTTTAGTAGAGATGGGGTTTCACCATGTTGGCCAGGCTGGTCTCAAACTCCTGACCTCAAGTAATTTGCCCACCTCAGCCTCCCAAAATGCTGAGATTACAGGCATGAGCCACTGCGCCCAGCCTAATTTTTGTATTTTTAGTAGAGATGGGGTTGCCTAGGCTGGTCTTGAACTCCTGGGCTCTGGTGATCCACCCGCCTTGGCCTCCCAAAGTGCTGGGATTACAGGCGTGAGCCACCATGCCTGGCCAGATTTTAATATTTTATGAGTAATCTTGAAAAGGATGGTACACCAGGAGTGACAACTATCATGGGGAGTGAAATACTACACTGGTGGAAGTAAGCCTAAGGAAGATTTTGAAAAGGTTATGTGTAAGGGCAGAAAACACTGGCTGAGCTTCATTGAAAAGGATGGTACACCAGGAGTGACAACTATCATGGGGAGTGAAATGCTACACTGGTGGAAGTAAGCCTAAGGAAGATTTTGAAAAGGTTATGTGTAAGGGCAGAAAACACTGGCTGAGCTTCATTGAAGGGAAATGTAAGAATGCATTTGGGAACAAATCTCCATGGATGGATTCAGGATTATCAGTGATGATCCAGAAGTGGAGCCTGTATACCACCCCTTGCCAGTTTCAGCACCATGTGTCTATGACCAAAAAGGCCAACAGGATACCAGGCATTATCAAGGAGGATGCTCTCTTCCTTTTTGACAAACCCGTGGTTACTCATTACCTAGAATACAAGGCGTAGAGCTGGTTGGAGCACAAGGATATAGCAAAGCTAGGAAAGATCCAAAGAAGGGCTGCTAAAGTGATGAAGGAAGAGAGAAAGACACATGTGATGCTCTGTAAGGAAGGATGAGAAAACGAGACCCCTTTGTTTTGCGGGGAGCTAAAAATTGATTTTGATCAAGACTTATAAATAACCATACAGTGTATTTATGGAGGAGAAAAGTACAGTTCACCAATCCCTAAGATGCTAGGACTGAACTTAAAGCTAATTCCCTGCCCTTCAGCAGAAACCTGAAGGAAACAAGCATAAGACAAAAGGAAATTCCTGCTTTACGTAGTGGAAAACAAACTTTGTTAGCTTATTTCCAAGTAATACCTTCTCTTAGAATAGAGTTCATAAATAACGCTGTGGGTGAGAGATCACTTAATTGGTTGTTAACAGAGTCTGGGGATGTTCTGGGAGCAAGAATAACTTTGGGCAAACTTCATGTTACTTAAGAAGGGTGTGGTTATGCCCTTCCTCAAACTGCCACTTCCTTGACTGAAGCAAAATAAAGGATTATATGCTCGTGATGAAGTACTTGAATACTCTATACCAGATAGTCTGTGGATCCTAGGAGCCCTGAAGCCTAGCTTTTCGCTTTGATTTTCTGAATTGACTATGACTGTCTGGACCTGTGAACTACAGATGCACTACATTAACAAATTAGAGGCTGGGCGCAGTGGCTCACGCCTGTAATCCCAGCACTTTGGGAGGCTGAGGTGGGTGGATCACGAGATCAGGAGTTTGAGACCAGCCTGGCCAACATGGTGAAACCCCATCTCTACTAAAAATACGAAAATTAGCCAGGCGTGGTGGCACGTGCCTGTAATCCCAGCTACTAGGGAGGCTGAGGCAGGAGAATCACTTCTTGAACCCAGGATGCAGAGGTTTCAGTGAGCCGAGATTGTGCCACTGTACTCCAGCAGCCTGGGTGACAAAGCAAGACTCCATCTCAAAAAAAAAAAAACAAAAAACAAACCAAAACTAGAAGCCCAGTCTGTGGGCTCCAGAGGGAGAGCTTACTTTCCAAAAAAGGTTTTAATAATTTATGTTTTGGGTATTGATATGGAGGAGTTACATTTTAATCTCTGGCTTCCAACAGTTGTTCCTATTTCTACATTCATAATAGTTTAGCTCCCTTATTTGTTAAGATTTTTTCTCTGATTGCCATATGTATGAAATTCAATGTGCAGTTCCTTCTGCCCACATTTGTATTCATGTATAAATTTTAAAGACATTTCAAAATGTCTTATTATTTATTTGCATTTCTTGATAACTTTTGGTCTGTATGGATGACTAAGTTTTTGTTTACTAGGGAGAAGTGGATAGCAAAAAATGTGGTTCTGCTTTGGTTTCCAGTCTTGCCACGGGCTTGAAACCAAGATATCATTTTGCTGCTTTGGAAAAGACCTATTATGAGAGGCTTCCATATCGGTGAGTAGCGTTTCATTCTTTTTGGCTTTTTGAAGAATTTGTCATGGATCTTCTGTATAAACTTCTCTTGTTCGTTTTTAACCATATAACGTCTTGGTTCCATTTGGTTACTCAGACACTGAAATAAGTGACTCTCAAGTCATGCATCTTCTCTGAGTTTGTTCCCTAATTTGAAATCACTTTGGAAATCCTTCAGTTTCAGAATCAAGAACTTGTATCAGTTTTTTCCTTTTCAGGGCCAGGCATGATGGTGTGTGCCTGTGGTTCCAGCTACTTGGAAGGCTGAGGCAGGAGGCTCACTCGAGCCCAGGAGTTCAAGGCTATAGTGTGCAATGACTACACCTGTGAATAGCCACTGCACTTTAGCCTGGGCAACATAGGGAGCCCCATTTCTTTAAAAAATTTTTTACCACAAATAAATATGAGATAATGCATATGTTAATTAGCTTGATTTAGCCATCCCACAATATATACACATTTCAAAACAGCATGTGTATACAATAAAAAATACAATTTTTAGTTCTCAATTAAAAATAAATGAGAGGGAAAAATAAAAAAATTTTTTTTTTGTCTTTTTTTTTTTTTTTTTTTTTTTGAGATGGAGTCTCGCTCTGTCGCCTGGCTAGAGTGCAGTGGCATGATCTCGGCTCACTGCAACCTCCGCCTCCTGGGTTCAAGCGATTCTCCTACCTCAACCTCCTGAGTAGCTAGGATTACAGGTGCGTGCCACCATGTCCGGCTAAGTTTTTTTGTATTTTTAATAGAGACGGGGTTTCACCATGTCAGTCAGGCTGGTCTTGAACTCTTGATCTCATAATCCGCCCGCCTCAGCCTCCCAAAGTGCTGGGATTACAGGCATGAGCCACTGTGCCCAGCCAAGAAAATATTTTTTTTTTCTTTTGCACTCAGAGGTGGAGTTTTTATTTTTTTAATTTTTGTGGGTACATAGTAGCATAGTAGGTATATAGTAGGTATATATATTCTTTTTTTTGAGACGGAATCTTGCTCTGTCGCCCAGGCTGGAGTGCAATGGCATGATCTCGGCTCACTGCAACCTGTGCCTCCCGGGTTCATGCCATTCTCCTGCCTCAGCCTCCTGAGTAGCTGGGACTACAGGCGACCGCCACCACACCTGGCTAATTCTTCGTATTTTTAGCGGAGACAGGGTTTCACCGTGTTAGCCAGGATGGTCTCGATCTCCTGATATAGAGGTCAAGTTCTTAAAGAATATATTGCCAAGAAAACCATTGTTTTACAAGTGAGAGAGTTAAGTGAAAGCTCAGAATTATCTTCACTGATAAAGGGCATGGATTATCCCTAAAATAACTTCTTTCCCTTCTTTTTTACAAAAGTGATATATACTTGTTGCTAGTTAAAAAAATGTAAGTGAGCAAGAAGAGAATACCCCCCTTACCATAATCCCACAGTGTAATGCAGAATCATAGGTAATACAGGTTTTTCTGTTAAATCTCCATATATTCATTCCAGAAAAATGTCTTGTTCTCTAAAAATATACTGCGAAAACAGAAGTTTTGGGAACAAGCCACTCAAAACTTACACAGTTCTTAAGAATCTGAACACAGTTTTTCATAGAACATATAAAAATGGCCAATAGGGCTGGGCGCGGTGGCTCACGCCTGTAATCCCAGCACTTTGGGAGGCCGAGGCAGGCGGATCATGAGGTCAGGAGATCGAGACCATCCTGGTTAACATGGTGAAACCCTGTCTCTACTAAAAATACTAAAAATTAGCTGGGCATGGTGGCGGGCGCCTGTAGTCCCAGCTACTTGGAAGGCTGAGGCAGGAGAATGGCATGAACCCGGGAGGCGGAGCTTGCAGTGAGCAGAGATCGCGCCACTGCACTCCAGCCTGGGCAACAGAGTGAGACTCCATCTCAAAAAAAGAAAAAAAAAAAGGCCAATAGACATATAAAAAGATGCTCGTATCATTAGCCATTATGGTAATGCAAATCAAAAGCACAATGATATACCACTTCATACCCACTAGGATGGCAGTAGTCAAAAAGGCAAATACATAATAACAAGTGTTGGCAAGGATGTGGAGGAATTGGAACCCTCACACATTGTTGGTGAGAGTGTAAAATGGTGCAGCCACTTTGGAAAACTGTTTAGCAGTTCTTGAAAGGTTAAACATAAGAGTCAGCAGCATGGTAATGGCAATTTTATTCCTGTCCCAAGATAAGGGAAAACATATGTCCACACAAAAACTTGTACACAAATTATGATAATAGCATTATTCATAATAGCTCACAAGTGCAAACAACCCAAATGTCCATCACCTGATGAATGGGTAAACTAAAAGTGGTAAATACATGATGAAATGTTATTTGGCAAGGAAAAGCAATGAAGTACTGATATGTGCTACAACATGGTTGAACCTTGAAAACTTTATGTTAAGTGAATGAAGCCAGACACAAAGGACTATGTTTTTTTTTTTTTTTAATTTTTTTTTTTGAGACAAGATCTCATTCTGTCTCCCAGGCTGGAGTGCTGAGGTACTGTGAAGGCTCACTGCAGCCTCAACCTTGTGGGCTCAAGTGATTCTCCTACCTTAGCCTCCTGAGTAGCTGGGACTATAGGTATGCACCACCACGCCCAGTTAATTTAAAAATTTTTTTGTGGAGACAGAGTCTCACTGTGTTGCCCAGGGTGGTCTCAAACTCCTGGGCTCAAGCAATCCTCCTGTCTCAGCCTCCCAAAATGCCTGGCCTATTTTAGCTTTTTATTACACAAAAGAAGAGGCAACAGTAAAGTGAACCCTCATGTGTCCATCACTTAGCTTGAACTATTGTCAACATTTTGCCAATTTTACAACTCTTTTAAAGCCAAAAGTTGGAGTTTTGATGGTTTCTGAAGACCTAATCTCATCTCTTCCCAAAACAGCCTTGCGAGGTAGGGATTGTTGCCCTATTAGACGGATAGATAGTAACTTATCTGAAATCATTTGACTTGTGATGATGAACTGAGGACCTCTGCTCTTTTTATGGCCCCATAGAGTCCACATATTTTGTCATTGCAAACCGAAAGTAAAATTGTTTGTAATTTTTTGTCTAATATGTTGTAGAAACCATATCGTTCTACAGGAAAATGCACAGCATGTCACCCGGTTTATAGCTCTGGCAAATGTTGGAAATCCAGAAAAGAAAAAGGTAAAGATTTATCTATTTGGTGGAAGGTTGATATTCATGGTCTGCCTGATAAATGTATCCCTTGTCCAGTTTAGCATTCAGATCTTCTCTTCTCCCTGACTGCAAGGTCCCAGCAGTTTCGGAGACTCCTTTGTAAAGATATGGTAATGAAAGGTCAAGTCTTTTTGGGTCTTTTTGTAGGAGAGTTTAAAGAAGGGTTTGGGAAAATAGGCCCAGAGGAATAAAGGCAAAATACCAAATGAACAGTGTTCCTTTACTTCCACATCTATGTGGTTGTCTCTATGGGTATTTGTGAATTTGCCCTCAGATGCTTGCTTACTTCTTTAGCAACTTCATTTAGCTGAAATAAGAAAACCCCAAAGAGTTGGGCATGGTGGCCCATGCCTGTAATCCCAGCACTTTGGGAGGCTGAGGTGGGCAGATCACTTGAGGCCAGGAGTTTGAGACCAGCCTGGCCAACATGGTGAAACCCCATCTCTATAAAAAATTTAAAAAATTAGCCAGGTGTGGTGGGGGGCACCTGTAATCCCAGCTACTCAGGAGGCTGAGGCAGGAGAATTGCTTGAATGTGGGAGGTGGAGACTAGTGAGCTGAGATTGGGCCACTGCACTCCAGCCTGGGTGACAAAGTGAGACTCTGTCTCGGGAAACAAACAAACAAAAAAAACCCAGAGGACTTACCTAAGCCCTCCTTAGGGCTAAGATTTCCTGAGGGAAATCTTAGTGATACCTGGAATCTATCTTTGTATTGGAAAACAGTGAAGTTGATGAAAGAGAATATACCAGAAAAATAGGTTGTTTTTCTCACTTCTCTGAGAGCGTTTCTGATTTCCCAGGGCCAAAACTAACCTATTATGGATTGAGACAGCTAAAATAAGAACAGTTAGTGAAGTGGGAAAATAGGCAGATAAAGATTCTGAAGATTATTCCACTGTCACATGCCATAGACAATGCATACAAAAGATAAGCACATTGATATTTTGTTTTTTTTCCATAATATTTTAACCGTTTTTTTTGGGGGGGGGGGTGGATCTGAAGTGATTTTACCTTTATTTCCTTCACTTTAAGCCAATCATGAAATTTCACAGTGATTTCTAGGGTTGGGGCAGAAGGAAGACAGTGTTAAGAATCATCGGGGCTGAGGCCCAGTTGGCCTGTGGAGGTGCAGGCAGGGTGGCCCCTCAGGGGCAGCTGGAGGAGCATGGACTGCCCCGCTGGCAGAGAGCTGATGTTCCCAGAGTATGAGAGCTGGTATGTGATGTCCTCTGCAGCTTCCAGCTTGCGCAGCTCGATCAGGCCGTTCCCTGCGGTGGCCAGTGAGTTGGCAATCAGCTCAGCTGCCTTGGAATCGCCCTCAGCAGAGATGATGGCTACCTTTTTCTGCTGCTCAGCCTTTTCTGCCACAAATCTGGTGCTCTCTGCTTCCCGCTGAGCCACCTGTTTGGCTTCCACTGCTTCTGTGAACTCCTTCCCAAAGGTCAGATGTGTCAAGGACACGTCATCCAGGATGAGCCCAAAGGTGGCTGCTCGCTCCGTAAGGTCGTTGCTCATCTGCCTGGAGACCACTTCTCTTTAGGTGATTAGTTCTCCAGCATCAAAGTGAGCCACCACTGACTTGAGGATCTCGGTAGTGATGGACAGCAGCACATGCTTATCATAATCCTCTTCAATGCTGGTCAAGATGCGAGGAAGCTAGCTAGCGACAGGCCCCCATGTGCACTGTAATGTTGACAGCCTGTAAATCTTTGCTATCAGTGATGACTGGCACATGACATGGTCAAGAACGGCAGTCAAAGATAATAGGTTTCTGTACCCATGGAATGAGAAAGTGAGTCCCTTTCCCTACCACAGTGTTCTGTACTCCATGGAATCGGTCAAAGATGACAGCTCTTTGCCCAGCATCCACATTATATAGGGCAGAGTTCACCACGTCTCCTGCAACAGCTAAGGCCAGGCCAAACTTGCCAACGGACTCAAAACACTTTGGCAGCCATATTTTCTTCTGCTGGACCCTTTCATACCTGCTTCCACTCTGACCTCCACATAAATTCCCCAGCCTGTTTTCAGCTTTTTTGCCCAATTCTTAGCAAGTTTAGATTTGTAATTTTTCTTTTAATTGCCCTTTCAAACTGAATAACACTTAGTATTTTCAGTCTGTTTTCTTCTCAGGGACATGTTAGCCTCAGCCATAAGCAACTTACACTTTCGTCAAAAGGTGTGCACATTATAAAATTTGGCAAGCATTATTCATCTAAAAACTTTGTTCCAATTTATACCCCTACCCCAGCAGTGTTTTTTTTTTCCCTCTCCATATTTCTCACTGGATCAAGTCAGAGTTTTTGTTTGTTTGTTTGTTTGTTTTAAGATAGAGTCTCTGTCTGTTGCCCAGGCTGGAGTGTAGTGGCGCGATCTCGGCTTACTGCAACCTCCACCTCCCGTGTTCAAGCAATTCTCCTGCCTCAGCCTCCTGAGTAGCTGGGACTATAGGTGTGTGCCACCACACCTGGCTAATCTTTTGTATTTTTAGTAGAGACGAGATTTCTCCATGTTGGTCGGGCTGGTCTCTATCTCCTGACCTCAGGTGATCTGCCCGCCTCAGCCTCCCAAAGTGCTGGGATTGCAGGCATGAGCCACCACCCCCGGCCCACTTCAAAGTTTTATTAAAGTTTTTGCCAATGTGATAAATCATATATAATTGTTACTTAGTTGCATTTCCCTAATCAGTAGTAAGTTTAAACATCTATTTATATCTTATCTAAAGTTTTCGATATCTGTGGCATTAGTGCAAGATTCCAAATATTTATATGAATATTTATTTCTTTGCTGCTAGTCTCTTACAAAAATTTTATTAGCATATATAGCAGAATTTGTATAATATCAGAGAGAGAAACACTAAGTTCGTTTGTAATTTTCATTAGGAAAAATGAATGGCAGTGCCACAATTCTGTGGACAAAGTACACAAAGATAAGGGACTCAGAGACAGAAGCAGTTTGTCTTCAAGGGTTATACAGCAAGTCCCTCTGGGCCTTGTAGTCACAGTTGTCACTATTCTATTATCCAAGTGAGAACTCCTGGTTCGTGAGGGTGGGGGCTTTGATTTCTTGTTCATTTCTTTGTCAGCCCTTGGTGAGCCCCTGCAGAGGCCACTGAATTGGCATTTGCTTTACTGTTTATTCTCTGAGCTATGGATGGGCTGGTTGCTGTTCTTTTAATTTTACTGAGTTTCACATGTTTTCTGTGAAATCTTCACAGTAAAATAGGTTGATTACAGTTGGGTCAATAGTATTTCCCCTAACGTCATTATGTTCTTTTTCTCTAAAGTATCTTTACGCATTCAGTATTGTTCCCATGAAGCTAATGGATGCAGCAGAACTGGTAAAACAGCCTCCGGATGTCACTGAAAACCCTTACAGAAAATCTGGGCAGGAAGCATCCATAGGAAAGCAAATTCTTGCCCCTGTGGTATGTTCTGATTGAGCGTTGGCATTTTCTGGGCAGGGTTGCCCATTATATGTGTTCTTTTCCTAGTTATAGTTTAGTACATAAGACAAGTTTAATTGTTAGAATCTAAATCTTTTTTTCCCCCTTGGGAAATCATGATGGTGTTTAGAAAATCTTAGTAGATTTCAACTAAGCTTAGGGTTTTTTATTGTAGTTTGGGGTTAACAGTTTCATACATTAGGTCTTTCTTTGTCCAAACTGGATTCAGACGTTTGGGGTTACAGTTTTATTTGTAAAGTCTTTGTCTAAAGTTGATTATCTGTTCTTAGCTCTTTAGGCAAGGCTCTAGCAGCTTCATAGCAATGTAATTTGTGATTTTATGATGACTGCTATTAGGAAAATAAGATTCACTCTGAAGAAATTTTCTTAATAGCAGAGTTTTCTCAAATTAATTTTTTCCCCAGTAAAGCAAGGAATGTCAAGTTCCCTTACTAGCATGCACGGTCTGCTTTCTCAGACCTTTCTTTCCGAGCAGCCTTCTTATCTCTTAATTGAGGCTGAATTAGGCTTGTTTGACCTGTGAAATTGTATGACTACACTATGTCCTTGTTGAGAGGAAAAGAGAATTTAGGTGGGTTCATGTTGTTCTGCTTTAGGCAAGAATTACTTTATAACTTGCATTTTAACTTGTTTTTCCAAAGAGATGAATTTGGCAGTAGTTTGGATAAGTGTTGATGTATGACTGAAGAGTTCAGGCATCAGAATTGGAAAGATATTTTGCTTCCCTAGAGTGTGCAGAAAGGACTGAGAAGAAAGATAGATATGGCATGGAAGGAATGTTCCCTTGTATGTGAGTGGTCGGCTACTTATCTAAAGGTTAGTTGAATAACATTTAATCTTCTGCTTTTGGCCATTCCAGGAAGAATCAGCCTGTCAGTTTTTCTTTGATTTAAATGAAAAGCAGGGAAGGAAGCGTTCATCCACAGGTAGAGATAGCAAATCTTCTCCTCATCCAAAGCTGCCTCGCAAACCTCGTAAGTACCTTTATTCCAGAGGTCTCCTCTATGAACAGTAACTGTTATTTTGGCTTTTCTTTGGAAAGCAGCATTGCTAAGAGAGCCTCTTCTGGCAGGGGAGAATTGTGCAATGAGTCATTAGGACCAACAGTAAAAATAAAATATAAACATGGCCTTGGCCAGGTGAGGGTGACTGCACCATCTTATATTCCCACTGGCAATGTATGAAGGTTTCTGCTTTTCCACATCCCTGTCAACATTTGTTATAGCAATAGCCAGTTTTATAAGATAGCTCCCTCTTTTCCTGTCTCATAAATAGGTATGGTTCTCCAGGGGTGATGCTTTTATATACTTCTTGGACTGTCTGTATTTTTAGCCCATCTACTTGAGAGTGATGAGTTCCTTTTGCTAATTACCATTTAAAGCGATTTTCTTTGTCCTAAAAAGGCAGTCTTCTGTTGCTTATATACCCATATTGGGATAAAAGTGTTGATATTCTTGGTCTGGTGCAGGGGCTCATGCCTGTAATCCAGCACTTTGGGAGGCTGAGCCAGGCAGATCATGAGTTCAGAATTTTGAGACCAACCTGGCCAACATAGTGAAACCCCTTCTCTACTAAAAATACAAAAATTAGCCAGGTGTGGTGGCACGTACCTGTAGTCCCAGCTACTCAGGAGGCTGAGGTGGGAGAATTGCTTGAACCCAGGAGGCAGAGGTTGCAGTGAGTCGAGATGATGCCATTGCACTCCAGCCTGGGTGACAGAGTGAGACTGCATCTCAAAAAAAAAAAGAAAGTTGATATTCTTTTTATAGCTTCAGATTCAGAAACTAGAGCTTTATGAATTTTTATCTAGAATTATGTAATGCTGGAAACTGATTCACACTAACTGTAATCCCAGCACTTCGGGTGGCCAAAGCGGGTGGATCACTTGAGGCCAGGAGTTTGAGACCAGCCTGGCCAACATGGTGAAACCCTGTCTCTACTAAAAATACAAAAAATTAGCAAGGCATGGTGGCACCCACCTGTAGTCCCAGCTCCTCGGGAGGCTGAGGCATGAGAATCGCTTGAACCCAGGAGGCAGAGATTGCAGTGAGCCAAGATCGTGCCACTGCACTCCAACCTGGGTGACAGAGCAAGGCCCTGTCTCAAAAAAATAAAATAACGGGCCGGGCGCAGTGGCTCACGCCTATAATCCCAGCACTTTGGGAGGCCGAGGTGGGTGGATCATGAGGTCAGGAGATCGAGACCATCCTGGCTAACATGGTGAAACCCCGTCTCTACTAAAAATACAAAAAATTAACCAGGCGTGGTGGCAGGCGCCTGTAGTCCCAGCTACTTAGGAGGCTGAGGCAGGAGAATGGCATGAACCTGGGAGGCGGAGCTTGCAGTGAGCCGAGATGGAACCACTGTACTCCAGCCTGGGCGACAGAGCGAGACTCCATCTCAAAAAATAAAATAAAATAAAATAAGAATGGCCTGACTTTGAGGCTGTTCTGAGGCGCTTCCTGTAAGAACTACGGAAAAAGCACCTTTCCTTTGTGTCTGTAAAACATAATGAGGTAAAGAGTTTCCAAAACCAATATAGGTTCATAAAATAATAGAATGATCAAACTTGAAGGAAGGACTTTAAGGGTGTTTCATTGAGATTCTCTTTCTTCATCTTTTTGCTTCACAGAAGAAGCTGACCTTGGGAGGGTAAATTTTCCAGGGTCATCGCTAATGGCATAGCTGGAGCTTTAATTGGGGCTCTTGACACCCAGTTCGGTGTTCTTTTGTTGTAGCCTATTGCCAGTTATGTGCTACTTTAGTCAGTGTGTGATTTTGCATTTGTGGATTGCCTACCTGTGGATTGGTTACAAATTCTAATGGAAGTTTAATTTCATTGAAAATGTTCATAGGGGGTCATAGTGAGGAGCACAGGCTCAGCCCATTGTGGCAGTGTTGTATACTAGTCTTTTCAGGATATAAAAATCAGACGAAGCTGAGTTCTGTGGGGTGATTATATGCTGTAGTGCTTGGACCATAGTAATACCTGGCTTTCTTTTACATGAAGCTCAGCCTCCAGGACCCTGCTGGTTTTGCCTTGCTAGCCCTGAAGTGGAAAAGCATTTGGTGGTCAACATCGGCACACATGTGAGTTACTTCCTCGGACTTTATAGAGAAGGAGATACCTATTGGTTTTTTTATTAACTTTATTGAGGTATAATCTACATATAACATTTACCCATGTTTAAGTGTATGATTCAGTGATTTTTGTCAGGTTACTGAGTTATGCCACCATCACATGGTATAGTTTTAGAACATTTTTATCATTGCAGTAAGATCTCTTATGCCCATTTACAGTTAATCCCTGTTCCCAACTTTAGCCTCAGGCAGCAACTAGTCTACTTACTATCTCCATAGTTTGCCTTTTTTGGACATTTCTTATAAATGGAATCATACAACATGTGGTCTTTTGTGTCTAGCTTCTTTTACTTAGCATAATATTCTTGAGGTCCATCCATGTTGCAGCATGTATAAGTATTTCATTCCTTTTTATTGCCAAATCATATTCCAGTGTATAGATGTACCACATTTCGTCTATATCTGTTCATCAGTTGATGGACATTTGGGTTGTTTCTACTTTATGGCTATTAGAAATAATGCTCCCATAAAATATCTGCATGCAAGTCTTTGTGTGGATATGTTTTTATTTTGGATAGACCTAGGAATGGATTTGCTAGGTTATATGGTAAATTTATGTTTAACTTTTTAAGAAACTGCTAAACTGTTTTCCAAAATGACTGCACCATCTTATATTCCCACCAGCAATGTATGAAGGTTTCTGCTTTCCACATCCCTGTCAACATTTGTTATAGCAATAGCCAGTTTTACAAGATAGCTCTCTCTTTTCCTCTCTCATAAATAGGTATGGTTCTCTAGGGATAATGCTTTTATATATTTCTTGGACTCTCTGTATTTTTTAGCCCATCTAGTTGAGAGTGATGAGTTCCTTTTGCTAATTACCATTTCAAGTTATTTTCTTTGTCCTAAAAAGGCAGTCTTCTGTTGCTTATATACCCATATTGGGTTAAAAATGTCGATACTCTTTTTATAGCTTCAGATTCAGAAACTAGAGCCTTATGAATTTTTTTTTTTTTAGATGGAGTCTCGCTCTGTTGCCCAGGTTGGAATGCAATGGCATGATCTCAGTTCACTGCAACCTCTGCCTCCTGGGTTCAAGTGATTCTCCTGCCTCAGCTTCCCAAGTAGCTGGGATTACAGGCACCTGCCATCACATCCGGCTAATTTTTGTATTTTTAGTAGAGACAGGGTTTCACCCTGCTGGCCAGGCTGGTCTCGAACTCCCGACCTCAGGTGATCCGCCCACCTCAGCCTCCCAAAGTGCTGGGATTACAGGCGTGAGCCACCACGCCCAGCCTATGAATTTTTATCTGGAATTATGTAATGCTGGAAGCTGATTCACACTAACTGATCACATCAAAGATAAAATTTCAGTTTTGCTTAGTAGTGGAGGGTGTAGCTTACTAATGACAGGAATACCCATATTCACACTCCTGGTGTGAGTATCTGGGAACCCAAAATAATGATGATAAGGTTGTTTGGTAAGCATTGAATCAGACTATGAGAACGGGATGGTCTTGAGTATGATTTTATTCAGGTGGTGGAAAGCTTGAATGTGTGTGTCTCATGGGAAAGTCATTCTATTTCACATTTCCCCAGATATCTTTGCTTGGGTAGGGCTGGATTAGACATTAAATAATACCAGTCTTTGACTCTGATTTCCCTGGGTTTTCTATAGACCATTGTTCTTTTTCATTCATTTAGAATGAAGAAAACTTAATTTTTAACACTATAGTCACCAGTGACTAGAATTGGATGTTCCCCAAGATTCCTGAGGAAAATATTTATAAGTCATTTTTGTTTTGTGACAGTTTTGGGAGGTGGTGCCTAATAAGAGGTGATTTGGTCATAAAGACTCTGCCCTCATGAATGGATTGTTATCACAGTAGTGGGTTATCATGAGAGTGGCTTTGTTAAAGCGAGTTCAGGTCCCCTTTTGCTCCTTTACTCTCACCCTCACTTGCCCTTCTGCCATGGGATGATGCAGCACGAAGGCCATTACCAGGTGCCAGTGCTGTGCACTTCGACTTCCCAGTCTACAGAATCACAAGCCAAACAGATTCCTATTCATATAAATTATAGTCTGTGGTATTCTATTACAGCAACACAAGATGGACTAAGACAATTTCTTAAGTGCGTAGTGCTTCTGAAGACAGGTGCCTTCATCCATTTCTCATTGATTTGTTCTACTTTTGGTTTCTGGGGTTGATCCTTTCAACTTATCTTAACAATCTGAGGACGCTTTTTTGTGTCTTCCTTCCTGTAGACTGACTAGAGTCTCAATTTCATCTTATACTTTAAGGAGTTACACTTCTGCCTGTGTTGTTTCCACCTGAAGAGTCTGTCTTTTACGTTTAAAAAAATGTCTTGGCCGGGTGCAGTGGCTGACGCCTGCTCACGCCTGTAATGCCAGCACTTTGGGAAGCTGAGGCAGGTGGATCACGAGGTCAGGAGTTCAAGACCAGCCTGGCCAAGAAGGTGAAACCCCGTCTCTACTGAAAATTCAAAAATTAGCTGGGCGTGATGGTGGGCGCCTGTAATCCCAGCTACTCAGGAGGCTGAGGCAGAGAATTGTTTGAACCTGGGAAGCAGAGGTTGCAGGCCAAGATCGCGCCACTACACTCCAGCCTGGGGGACAGAGCGAGACTCTGTCACAAAAACAAACAAACAAAAAAAGTCTTAATTAGTTGCACACTCCTATCTGTAGGGGGAGCACTAATGGAGTCAAGGCGGGTGACACAACTGAGCTATAGAACCTGTGGATGAAGTCTTCAGTGGAATAAGAGCAATCTTGAGAAGCTCTAGCTTTTATAGCAGTGCCCTTTTTGGATGATCTCTTTTGCATCTTTTTTCCTCTTTGGATTAGTTTATGCCATTTTTCTCTCCCACACAATTTGTATAGTAAGTTAGGCTTTGAATTACCTTCTGTTTGGGAAGCTTCAATAGGTTCAAGATCACATGCAGGAGAGAAGAGATTTGGAAAGTGTGACATAGCTCAGTGCTGCTCTAGGCCTCAGTGAGAAGTGACTTTTCTTTTCCATTCATCTTTCTATTGTCCAGGTTACTCTAACTCAGGGTGTGGGCCTGGGCAACAATCAAGGAAACCTGCTTTCCTCTCATCTAGGCCTGAAACTAGAGGGGAAAAAGGTCTTGTTTGTGGCCCAACCCAACATCCCAAGTAGGCCACATGAGTATTTTAGCATAGAGTCTACACTGTCCTTAGGTAGAAACCTCTTACAAACCTGTAATGACCTTTGGGTGTCTGTGGAAGGGTTTGGGATCTCCTCCCTGCAACTATTCTTTTTGATTGCCTTTTTTTTTTTTTTTTTAATTTTTTCCTGGCTTTCTCTTTGCCGTGCCTTCCTCAAAGGTAGTACATAGAATTGTGCTGATGGTCAATAGCCACAGATTAGTAAAAAGGGGGAAGGGCTGCTGAGAGTCTAAAATAATTATTGCAAAATCAATGCATTTTACTTATGGGGAGAACCATTTATTCAGGTCCTATTTATACATGGTTAGAGATAATTCTAATATAGAACAGATTAGAAGGTGAGAGTTTGAAAGAGAGGAGATTAGGCAAGTGTGAAACTATTCACAAAAATTGCAAGTACAGGATTAGAGATGGTGTGGAGGAGCTCTTTAGTTTAGACATGATTACCTAAAGAATGCGCATCATAATAGAAAAGCTGATGTTTATGGCAGTGACCTTCTGACAAAAATAGCTAGAAGACTCAGGCTTCTAGAGTAACCTTTTAAACAAATACAATATAAAGTGGTTATTATACAAATAAAAAAAAGTTTTAGTGCCTGTGAGGTTTTCATCAACTTTAGTCATCTGGAAAATTAACTTTGTCAATATGCTCAGTCCTCTCTGCCAAACAAATCAAGGACAATCATGCTTTAGTATCTTTCCAATACATATCCTGTCATTCGATTGGACTTTCTTATTATAGACGAGAAGTGATTCCTTCCTTCAGCCTTAACTTTGAGCCCACCATACTAAGAGTATAGTTGGAATAATTTTTAATTTTTTTTCCCGAGACAGTCTTGTTCTGTCACCCAGGCTGGAGTGCAATGGCACGATCTCAGCTCACTGTAACCTCCGCCTTCCAGGTTCAAGCAATTCACCTGCTTCAGCCTCCCAAGTAGCTGGGATTATAGGCACGTGCCACCATGCCCAGCTAATTTTTGTATTTTTAGTAGAGATGGGGTTCACCTTGTTGGCCAGGCTGGTCTTGAACTCCTGACCTCGCGATCTACTCCCCTTGGCCTCCCAAAGTGCTGGGATTACAGTCATGAGCCAATGCGCCCGGTCTGGATAATTGTTTTCTAACGTATCTATATTTGCCTGTACTGGTACTCATTGGGCCCTTCTGTGCTCACTCATGGCATCTTCCCATCAGAGAATATCTGAGTGGTAGACCATTCTTGCATGTTTTGGTTTTTACAGAAATATTTTTAGTTGCCATTAAAGGCTGACATCCATTGTTGGAAATCATTCTTTTCTGCCTCTTTGGATGCATCTGAGTTTGAGGTTTTACTTTCCTTCTACCCCATTAGATGGTATGTTTGCTTTTGTTTTGTAGAATTTAGTCAGCAGCTTAAGGCTTAGGAACATTAGATGCTAATCATGCCATCTTAGCTTTTTTTGTGAGCCCAAGTAGTATATTTGGGGGTGGGGGTGGGAATGACAGTTACTGGGGAGGCAGAAAGGGGTCTTTTTTTTTTTTTTTTTGAGATGGAGTCTTGCTCTGTCACCCGGGCTGGAGTGTAGTGGCACGATCTCGGTTCACTGCAACCTCTGCCTCCCGGGTTCAAGCAGTTCTCCTGTCTCAGCCTCCCGAGTAGCTGGGACTACAGGCACATGCCATCATGGGCCTGGGTAATTTTTGTATTTTTAGTAGAAATGAGGTTTCACCATATTGGTCAGCCTGGTCTGGAACTTCTGACCTCAGGCGGTCCACCTGCCTCGGCCTCTCAAAGTGTTGGGATTACAGGCGTGAGCCACTACCCCAGCCGAAAGTGGTCATTTTGAAATCAGAAGTTATATCTTTTTGGGGTTGAGGGTGATAAAAACTGAAAAACTGTTTTCAAGTTTGGAGCATAGGAGGGAAAACCCAGCGATTTGTTCTGGTCTCCCTCAGCTCAGTGTGTTTGAAGTCAAAAGCCTGCTTGTGTGCCTCTCCCAATTCATTTGCTCCTAGTTCATTTGCTACTTGCATAGAAATTTTTTATGCCTAATCTCATTCTTCAGCGGATACCTGAGAACATTGTTGCTACAATCTCTAAAATCAGATTTTTTAAAGAAAGAATTTTTATTAACAACCTCAAGTACTTTCGCCTACACCCTCATGCTCACTCTTTGGACAGGCTTTTCTCCCTGGAGAATCCTACGTGCTGTATTGATGTCTCAATTCTGTGTGCTGCTTCTTCAGTGCTATCTTGCCCTGGCCAAAGGAGGCTTGTCTGATGACCATGTCCTCATCCTGCCCATTGGACACTACCAGTCAGTGGTGGAGCTTTCAGCAGAGGTGGTAGAAGAGGTGGAGAAGTATAAGGCCACACTGAGACGGTTCTTTAAGAGTCGAGGGAAACGGTGTGTTGTATTTGAGAGAAATTATAAGAGCCATCACCTCCAGCTACAGGTAGGTGGTCTGTTCATAGAAACTTGGAAGGGCGCTATGGGGACCTTGATATTGGTAAATAAGTATTTAAATAGGCTGGGTGAGGTGGCTCATGCCTGTAATCCTAGCACTTTGGGAGGCCGAGGCGGTTGGATTGCCTGACCTCAGGAGTTCAAGACCAGCCTGGGCAACACGAGGAAACCCCATCTCTACTAAAAATACAGAAAAATTAGCTGGGCGTGGTGGTGCATGCCTGTAATCCCAGCTACTCGGGAGGCTGAGACAGGAGAACAGCTTGAACCTGGGAGGTAGAGGTTGCAGTGAGCCGAGATTGTGCCACTGCACTCCAGCCTGGGCAACAGAGTGAGACTCCATCTTTGAAAAAAAAAATTGTATAAAGTTTAGCTTTAATATGTAAAATATTTAATATTTTATATTAATATTTAAATAACGTTCATTTAAAAAGTTTTTAAAGAGTATCTGGTGGTAACCCCAGAGACTTCACAGGGAAGTGTGTGGTCAGTACATGTAAACAGCATAGATAGTAAGTTCCTTGTTTAGAAAACGAATGGGTAGTTGAGGAAGTTCCAAGGAAGATGTGGGGCTTGCTGGATAAGAATTTGGAAGAAAGTGAGTATTTTGTGTGGAGGCCCAGCGTGAGGGAAAGCTTAGTGGTAGGAAATAGTCTCAAAGCCTGCATGGGGCTAGCAGCTCAGAAAATCAGATTGTAAATCATTTGTAATTGTGGTGGTTTTCTTTTTGGCACATTTGTTAAGTTTTCAAATGGGCCTAACTCTGCCACATATATAATATTGGAGATGGCAAAGGCTTGTGACAGAGATATCTCTCTTAAGCCTTTCCTGCATCAGAGAATGGCTCCCACATGTGGCAGGCTATCTCATAAGTTTAAGTCCTTACAGACAGGCTGACACAGGCTTGTCTGGCCTGAGGATATTCTGTGCTGAGGGGTGTTTCTCCACCCCTGTGATGGATTTGCTACTTCTCAGAGACCGTGCAGGCACAACTTCTCTGGGACCTGCACAAAGAATTTCTCCTGTCTCCCCAACCCCTAGGTCATTCCTGTCCCAGTCAGCTGCTGTGCTACTGATGACATTAAAGATGCCTTCATTACCCAGGCACAGGAGCAGCAGATAGAGCTGCTGGAAATCCCAGAGCACTCTGACATCAAGCAGGTGAAACAGGGGATGGTGATATTCAGGGAAGAGTAAAGATCTGTTTTTTGTTGTTGTTGTTGTTTGTTTGTTTGTTTGTTTGAGACAGAGTCTCGTTCTGTTGCCCAGGTTGGAGTGCAGTGACATGATCTTGGCGCACTGCAACCTCCGCCTTCCGGGTTCAAGTGATTTTCCTGCCTCAGCCTCCCCAGTAGCTGGGACTACAGGCATGCGCCACCATACCTGGCTACTTTTTGTATTTTTAGTCGAGACGGGGTTTCACCATATTGGCCAGGCTGGTTTCAAACTCCTGACCTTGTGATCTGCCCACCTCGGCCTCCCAAAGGTATTACAGGCATGAGCCACCTGCGCCTGGCAAGATCTGGTTTTTGACATGTTGAGCCTAAGGTTTTTGACATGTTGAGCTATCAAGGCATTCCAAAAATGTTATTAAATAGGCAATGGGTCGGGCATGGTGGCTCACACCTGTAATCCAACACTTTGGGAGGCTGAGGCGGGAGGAGCCCTTGAAGCCAGGAGTTTGATACCAGCCTGGGCAACAAAGTGAGACACCTTGTCTCTACAAAAAATAAAAAAATAAGCTTGGCATGGTGGCATGTGCCTGTAGTCTTAGCTACTCGGGAGGCTGAGAGTCAGGAGGATCACTTAAGCCTAGGTGTTTGAGGATGCAGTGAGGTATGATTGCACCACTGTACTTCAGCCTGGCAACATAGCAAGACCCTGTCTCTAAAAAAAAAGAGAGGCAGTGGACAATTTGGAACTAGAGCACTGGGTATTGACTAGACTGGAGATGAATAGGGCATTACTCCAAAGTTTAGTGCTTTCCTGGGAAGAGCAAGAAATTAGAATTTCCTAAGGTAGGAACTTAGAAGGATAGATGCCACTGGGAGGATATTGGTAGTATCTTCCAGTTAGGCTTTTTAAGCCCTAGTTCCACTAAGTGGCTTGGGATCTATAGCAACATACACATCTTTTTTTCTTGTGCATTTAGACTGAATTATTTGCCTACAGATGAACTCGGATTATAGATTTTTAAAGCATTATTGGACATCCTCATACAGCTCTGTTTACTTTAGATTGCACAGCCAGGAGCAGCATATTTTTATGTTGAACTTGACACAGGAGAAAAGCTTTTCCACAGAATTAAAAAGAATTTTCCTTTGCAGTTTGGAAGGTATGTTTTTCTTCTTTTCAATGTATCTTCACTAGACCTGCTATGAACAAAGTGGTGGGCTACATGGGACAATTGATAAAAAGCTAAATTGTAAACAGTCCTTGCCCCAAAGGACCCTTGGTCTTAGGGCAGATGTTTACATATATGACAGTAATGTAATGTAGAATGTGAAGAGTACCATGACAGAGTTTTGGAGAACAATGTGCTGTAGAAATTCAGAAAAGGGACAGCTCATTTCTACTTGGTGATAGCCTTCATGAAAATGGCAAAGTCGAACCTGAGAGGCATATTTAGAGGGCAAAGATTGGGGTGAGGGCATTCCAGCCAGAAGTGCTAGGGAACTTTAATTGAGCACGTACTCTGTGCCAAGAACTGTACCAAGAACTTTACACATACATGACTCATTTAATCTTCATAACTCTGTAAGGTAGGTACTGTCATCCCGATTTACCAGGGTGGAAAATGGGGCTCTAGAGCAGTGCCCGGTAGACTTTTCACAATGATGGAAATGCTCAAATATCTGCACTGTCCAATACAGTAGTGACTAGCCACTTGTGGCCACTGAGTGCTGAAATGTGGCTAATGTGACTGAGGAACTAAATTTTTGATTTTATTTAATTAATTAGAATTTAAATTTAAATAGCCATACCTGGCTAATGGTTACCCTACTGGATAGCAGGCTGTAGAGAGGTTAGGTAGCTTGTCCTAGTCACACAGTGGTAGGTTCAAACCCAGGCCTGTTGGACCTCAAAACGTGAGGTCTTAACCTCAGTATTCTACAGTATGGTAAAGGCCTGGAGGAGGCTTCAGTTCTGTTCCTCGTATCGGGCAAAACATGACTGCAAAACCAGAGAGGGAGTAACATAACTTAAGCAAAGATTGAAGATGGGAAGTTGCTGGCAAGAAGATATAGTTTGAAGGCGAGTGGAAAATGTGTAGAACAGAGTATCTGATGCTGGTGTCTGTGATTTGCAGCTGTTTTTTCTCCCCTAGTTAAAAATGGGCTTTGAGTGAGCCTTGAGCCTGTCTTGGACTCATTCAGAAAGCCTCCAAGAGATTGCCCCCTTAGATAAGTCCAGTAAATGTAGTTGTCTACATTTTTCAAAAAGATAAATGGGAACAAGTGTGTTACGAGCTTCAGACATCTGACATGATCTTTTCATTGTTGCCTCAGCAACAGATGGGGTTATGAACATTGACAACATAAGCACACAATTGCAGATACACATAGGCGTATAAAGCACACAAAAAGAAGATTCTCTGAATGGTTTTGTGCTTATGTATTTTCAATATTGAGTAATTATCAGATACTAATTTATAGTTATATAGCATTTTATAGTTAACAAAATATTTGAAATGGCATTTTTTTTTCAGCTGTACAAGAAAGGTAGTTCTATTTTCCTTTTATATTTGAAATAGGCTCAAAGTTTGCCCAGGGAGCTTAGGTTCTTTGATTTTTAGAGAATTCGTGATTTGTTTCTAACTCTTCTATTTACTGCAACTTCAAAGTGGAAAATTAACCATGTAAATGTGTAATAGAATTATTTCTAATATATCAAAATAAGTAAAAATAAAAATATAAAGCAATGGCAATTAGAAGGCAGCTTGTGTGTGTGTCTGTATGTAGTTATTCTTTAGTCCTAAGAGCCAAGATAAGTTGTTTTGTTGACATTGGGCTTGTGCTGCTGTTATGTGGGCCTGAGTCCCCTAGAAGGAGAGGCAGAGGAATTTTAAATCAGAGTGGGTATGATTAGGCTCCTGACTCTGCAAACTCATGTCTAGTTGAGGTGACAAAACTACAGTTTAAGGCAGGTTGTAATCACAGCTAGTATGGCACTTTGACTGTGTTATCTCTATATGGTGGGTGTTCTTATTTGCATTTCATAGGTGAGGAAATCAAGACTCAGAGATGAAATCATCTGTCTAAATCATAGATAACAAGTGGCAAGGCTGGAAATGGAATCCAGTCTCTGATCTTTCTCACACCAGGGCCTGCCCTTTTTCTATGTGGTGTTGCTTCTCTAAGTACCAATAATATAGTTCCAAGTTTTTTAAGAGAGGGAGAAGCCAGTGGGGTTTGAAGGATCAGGAAATATATAGTACCTGAGCTGGTCATTTAAAACGGGTATGATTTTGATCAATAGTATGGCAGAGATGGCACTCAGGGCAGGAGAGCAAAGTCAGAGAAATTTGTATACCTTCTTTAGGTGATGTTGAGGAGAGCTGAGGCTGATAGTTTCCATTTTGACTTCTTTGTGCTATTTCTGCAGGGAGGTCCTGGCCAGTGAAGCCATCCTTAATGTTCCTGATAAGTCTGACTGGAGGCAGTGTCAGATCAGCAAGGAAGACGAGGAGACCCTGGCTCGCCGCTTCCGGAAAGACTTTGAGCCCTATGACTTTACTCTGGATGACTAAACAAAGGGAAGAACTTTTTTTGAACTCCATAGGAAGTAGTAAAGCCTTCTTTTTTTTAATTAAAAGAATTTTTTTCGGCACAAGGTCTCGCTCTGTCACCCAAGCAGGATTGCAGTGGCACAGTCATGGCTCACTGTAGCCTCAACCTCCTGGGCTCTAGAGTTCCTGCCACCTCAGCCTCATGAGCAGCTGGGACCACAGGCGCATGCTACCATGCCTGGCAAACTTTTTTTATTTTTTGTAGAGACGGCGGGGGGGTGGGAGGGGTCTCCCTGTGTTGCCCAGGCTGGTCTATAACACCTAGGCTCAAGGGATCCTCTGCCTTGGCTTCTTAACCTGCTGGGATTACAAGCATGAGCCACTATTCCTGGCCTAGAAGCCTATTTTTAAAGAAACTACAATCTCCCATGTGGACTGTTTCCCTGCCTCTTTTGTGCAGTGCCATGGAACTTGCCTGCAGCAAGAGGCCTAAGATTGAATCTTTTTGGGGGAAAGTCATTCTAGGATGAAAATCCTGTGTTGAGGCCGGGCGCAGTGGCTCACGCCTGTAATCCCAGCACTTTGGGAGGCCAAGGCAGGTGGATCACCTGAGGTCAGGAGTTTGAGACCAGCCTGGCCAACATGGTGAAACCCTGTCTTTACTAAAGCTACAAAAATTAGCTGGGCGTGGTGCCAGGCGCTTGTAATCCCAGCTACTCGGGAGGCTGAGGCAGGAGAATCGCTTGAACCTGGGAGGTGGAGGTTGCAGTGAGCCAAGATCGCTCCATTGCACTCCAGCCTGGGTGACAGTGAAACTCCATCTCAAAAATAAAAGAATAAAAGTATGTCTGTCATCCAGCTCCAAGTACAGCTTGTGTATATCAACATTTTCAAAAACCTTTAAACTACCAAATGAAATCCAGATGTTTTTCCATGGTTGAGAAGTGTCTTGTGTTCATGTTGCCTATGACTGTTGAAATGAAGTAGTATGTGTAATAGGAGGGGCTAGAGCTTTAGGCCCAGCTGTTACTCCAAAATCACACAGGGCAGTTTCTCCCTGAGCAACCCAAAGTGGAAAAGGGATCCAAGGCTTTTGCTATTTTTCTCTTAAAGCATTCATCTTATTCATAGATAAGAGCCCATTTAGTCCTTCAGATATTTAACTCCTATGTGCCAGGCATTTTTCTAAGCTCCAGGACCATAGTCATGTCCCAATATGGTCCCTGTTGTCCCAGAGATTACAGTTTAATGGGGAATAGAAGGGACAGATTTAAGAAAAGAAAGATAATTCTCCTTTGGATATTGTTTTAGGTGCTTGATATATCTAATGTGTGTCTGTTGTACTGCTGGGCAGTTCTAAACTCATCAGTACCTGGGTTGGCTACAGGGCTTTGGGGATCATCAGGGTATAGGCCATAGGTGAAATTAAGATAGGGTAAATACAGTCCTGAGCTGAAGATGATTACCTGAGAAATACCAGTATTTAAGGAGTGCTTGAAAATAGTGATCTAACATTTACATAGAGAAGGAGCAAAGACAATGCTACATACTAGGTGCAAAAAGAAAAATATTTTTACCTTTATATTGGGCACTTATGGTCCAGACACTGTTTCATTTAATCTTAACAAAATCTCTGTGAGGTAGGTATTACCTCTATTTTACTCATGAAAAAAAAAAACCTGAGACTCGGAAAATTGAAGATTGTGGAGCCTGGGGTCAACAGGCTTAGGCTTTTTAAAAAACAGGCGAGGTGGCTCACGCCTGTGATTGCAGCACTTTGGGAGGCTGAGGTGGGCAGATGACCTGAGATTAGGAGTTTGAGACCAGCCTAACCAACACGGTGAAACCCCGTCTCTACTAAAAATACAAAAAATTAGCTGGGCGTGGTGGCACGCGCCTGTAATGCCAGCTACTCGGGAGGCTGAGGCAGTAGAATTGCTTGAACCCTGGAGGTGGAGGTTACAGTGAGCTGAGATCACACCATTGCACTCCAGCCTGGTGACAAGAGTGAAACTCCATCTCAAACAATAACAACAACAACAAAAAAACAACTCAAATTACTCATGGCCCTGGGAATGGGGGCATTTAAAAAGTTAACCAAGGGAACCAACCTGGTTTCCACAAAGATGGCCACTTCTGGGTCAGCCCAATCATCAATATCCCTTTCGGTCCACAGCATCCCTTCCTACCTCTTTTGACTGGGAATTACGAGATTACAGCCCCACCTATGGAAATTGAGCACATTAGCACTGGCCATGCTGTACATACAGCAAATGAGAGGGCTTCATACTGTTATAACAATCTGTACCACAATTCTCTGTGTAGTCTGCCCAGCTCTAAATGACATGTCCTCAGAGGCACCATCATCTCCAAGTCCATGGAAACCATGCATTTAACAAACCAGAACCTCCCATACCACGTTACTAATGACCTACAACATCGACTTCGTCTGTATCATGCAGTGCTCAACATTCTGGTTGCAGCATCACATTTCTCAAGAATTTGTTTCCATGCTGATTCCTTTACTTGGAGTATTGAGATCCCCCAGGTACAGTGAAGGTATGACTCTCTTTAAATGGAAGACCAGGAGCTGTTTCCCCTATGCTATGGCAATCCGCCACCCGGAAGCACTTGCTGCACCAACAGCATTCCCAAAGCTTGCCTCTGCAGCCTTGCAGCACCCATTAGAAACACTTCTCACAATGAACTACTGTGCTGGCAAACCTGTAACTGGACTGCCGGACAGCAAGCTCTCTGAGGCATCTAGGAAAAAAGCTCGCGAAATCCCGAGAAACACTCTTCACTCTGGAATAGCGTCACATCCTTGAGTCATTTGGGATGACGGGGGATATCCTGGAGCAGGTGTATTGGGAAGTCAGTGAACAAGAAGGCGAATTCATTAGTGGGCCTGCTAGCGTAGTATTTTTCCGATTTCGCAGCCTTTAAATCATTGGTGGTCTTTAGCGTGCCGGATCAGCGGGTGGTGGAGTTGGAGGATAGATGGTAGGAGTCTGAAGAAAGGTGAAGTGTAGACAGGAGTGGAGACAATATGAAGTTTAGAAAAGACTAATTGCCGGGCGCGGTGGCTCACGTCTATAATCCCAGCACTTTGGGACGCCGAGGTGGGAGGACTACTTGAGGCCAGGAGTTCGGGAACAGCCTGGGCAACGTAGCAAGACCATGTCTCTACAAAAAATACAAATAAAAAATTAGCCAAGCGAGGTGGTGCGCGCCTGCAATCCCAACTACTCGGGAGGTGAGAAGATCGCTTAATTCCGGGAGGTCGAGGCTGCAGTGAGCCGTGATCGTGCCACTGCACTCCAGCCTGGGCAACGCAGCGAGACCCCATCTTAAAAAAAAAAAAGTTAATACAGGAGAGACTGGACTGCTTTGAAAAGTGGATTTGACGGGAATGTGGGGTTTGGAGAGATCTTATGTTTTCCAAGACTAGAAAAACATTGTGATTCCGTTCAGCCCTCCTGGAAAATACGTAGGGGACTTAAAGAGCGGACCAAGTACCTGTTTGTTTCCCCATCCCTTAGCCGGCAGGGCTCCGGCAGCGCCCTGGGAGAACTTAGGGAAAGGCCCTTCTCGCAGCAGTTACCGGAAGTGACGCATTCATTCTCGCGAGAACAAAGACGCGCGAGCATCGGCGGCCCGGAACCGGCCTTGGAACAACGGTGGAGCCTGAGGCCGCTTCCCCTCCCGCCCCATGGAGCGGCCCCCGGGGCTGCGGCCGGGCGCGGGCGGGCCCTGGGAGATGCGGGAGCGGTTGGGCACCGGCGGCTTCGGGAACGTCTGTCTGTACCAGCATCGGGTGAGGCGGGGCGTGAGAGGGAGCGGCGGTGGGATTGAGCGTCTGTGGAACACAGGGCTGACAGTGTGGGATAGATGGTTGGTGGGACCTTGGGCAGTATTTGTGGGCCAGTGGGCTTGTGTGTGTGTGTGTTAGAGAGAAAGATACTATGCCCGTGTGTCCAAAGTTGTATCTGAGGTACTGGGCATATAGATAGAGCTGTTGCGGGGAACTTGGGTATGACTGTCAGGCTGTGACCAGGTGTTTAGTGAGTGTGACAGTGCGTGTGTGTCTCTGTGAATGTAGAGTGTCAGGGTGTGTGAGGCAGATGCACGTCACAGTGTGTATGTAGGAGTACGAATGTGTGAGAAGGCTGAAGGGGACTGCCTGTTGGAATGTGTGCGTCCGTGTGTGTGTGTGTGCGCGCGCGCGCGCTTGGAGGCCGTGTGATACCAGTGGGGACTGGAGTAGACAAGGAATGATGGGTCCAGAGTTAAGCCTTTGGAAGCATGGATGGGCTTTGGAATTGGGGATGTATTCCAGGTCGGGACAGTATGAGGGTAAGTTGATGCAGATCATGGCTTCAAACGGAAGGCGATATTAGTAGATGGAGATAGGGGGTGCTCTAGTAGGTAGAGGACAGTTAACATCAGACTCAAGAATTTTACTTTGATTTAATAGAGAATGTTTAACCATTGTAGCAGCAGTTAAAAAAACATATTTGGGTCTTGTTTGTTTGTTTTTGTTTTTGTGACGGAGTCTCACTCTGTCGCCCAGGCTGGAATGCAGGGCGCGATGTCGGCTCACTGCAGCCTCCTCCTCCCAGATTCAAGCGATTCTCCTGCCTCAGTCTCCTGAGTAGCTGGGATTACAGGCGCCCGCCACCGTGCCCGGCTAATTTTTTTGTATTTTTAGTAGAGATGGGGTTTCACCATGTTGGCCAGGCTGGTCTCGAACTCCTGACCTCAGGTGATCCACCTGTCTCAGGCTCCCAAAGTGCAGAGATTATAGGCGTGAGCCACCGCACCAGGCCTGGGACATATATTTTTTGATATACCAACAAAAGCTACGAACCCTTTCCCCAGAAAAAATGCACAGATGCACATCCACACAACCATGCATTGCCATTTGAGAGGTTCGTGCTTTCCTAAAGGACATTTTAGGTAAATAGACCCCGGACTAATAATTCCTGTAATATAGGCTTTGTTTTGTAAGGCCTGTAAAGTAAGTATAGTATAATAATTACATGCATCATGGGTTTGAGAGTTAAATAAAATAATAATGTATGTAAAGCTAAATACAGTACCTGACCCATGAAAGCCCTCAACTGTTAGCACGTGCTGCTACTTTGTTGTTGCTGCTATGATCATAATCTGCTATGATCATAATGCTCCTCATTCATTGGCCTTAAGGAAGTGTCAAGATCAAAAGTGTTGTTCTAGGAAAATGGTTTTGTAAAGGATAAATTTGAGTGGAACAACATATGGGACAAGATGAACAGTTAAGATTTTACTAAAATGCCTGGGCTTGGCTTGTGAATAGAGGAGTGAATTCAAGAGGAAAAGTAATAATTTGTTATCTAAAGGAACATGGGTGTAGTGAGAAAGCTCATAATTTGGGGTGGGAGAAAGGGGAGATAGGAGTCTACCTTGGGGAAATAGGCATGTTTAGGGTAATTAGAATGACAACTGAAACTGATACAACTGAGGAAGTTTTGTGAACCAGGTTTCTAGATGGGGCATGGGAGAAAATCTTGGAGAAAGAGAATGGAAGGTGAAGGACTAAGGCATTAAGTCCTGTGATAGCAGGATAAGTAGTAAATTTAGTAATTCTCACCGTCAGAGGGAACATAACACACTAAAAAAAAAAAAAAAAAAAAAAGTGGGAGCCAGGTGCTTCTAGTGGCATGTTGCCTGTGTTACCTAAGCCTGCCTGTCAGCCTGGTCATAAGGAAAAAGGATGCATGCTGGCAGCTTTTGTGACTTCTTTTCTTGGTCCCTGGGTGGAGATGGATGAATTAATCACTTTTTGTTTTATTATGGTAAAGTATACATAACACAACATTTATCACTTTATTTTTAAGTGTACAGTTAGGTGGCATTAAGTACATTGACGTCGTTGTACAGCCATCACCCTATCTCCAGAATATTCCGACTTTTTAAACACATAACTTTTTTGTTGTTGTTGTACATCTATAAACTTCCCATAGAACATTCTTTGTGAAAAGGTAGAATTTCATAGAATGGATGAAATATAAATTAAGGAGTTGAAGGATCTTACAGAGTGGGATTTTTGAAATAGATAACTTACTGCTCCATTAACATGAGCATTCAGGGCTCAGTGTTGTTCATGGTTGTGCCTGATTCTCATCTCCATGGTGGTAAAGGCCTGCATGGGACATAGATATAACTGGTCACCTGCTCATAACACAAGGAAGATTGAAGGGAGTGAGAACTGTGGGTAGGCTAGCATGTAGTCTATCCTAGTTTCCTTCTTCTCTGTGCACCAAGTATCATCTTATCTCTAGCTTCTTTTTTCCTCTCACCTTCCAATTAACACTACCCTATCCAAGCTATGTCTTGCTTCCCCACCTATATTTTTTCTGTCCTGGCCCCTGGGCTCTTCTCTCTGTATTCATACACAGCCTTTATTATAACTCTGGTTTATGTCAGAGATTACATATGTTGGAAATTCTTTTGAACTCTCCTCATGATATCAGAAACATAGTGTAGCCTGTTTAGCCCTGACTGCTGTTTCTGAGCTGCATTGTTAATGTTGCCAGAATATGATGGGGTCTGGCTATTTCCTGTAATGTGCATCAGAATGGGTTTAATTTCAGTCAGAATTGACTAAATTACTAGTCACAGGCAAGAGATGTTAGGTTCATTATGTAGCTATGGAAGCAGAAGTACACTCATTGGTAGGATTTTTTTCCTTCATGTCATTTGAAATGCAAACATTAGGATTGGAGTTTTTTGCCTTAGGCTTGGTTATATTAAAACTTTCTCTTGCTGTTTGGAGTCCAGGAAGCCCTGAATTACCTTCTTCATTTTAGTTATGCTAGAAGCTGGGGCCCATATTAGTTGTCTTGATTAAGCTCTGAAAGGGGTTTGCTGAGAAGACAGGATCTTTTTTTTTCTAACATTATATATGACAGAGAGTTCCGAAAAGACCTGTTATAAAATCAGTTTCAGTCACTTTTCCCTTGTATGCTATTGTGTGTTTGAAGGTCAGTTTTAAAGCATTGGTGTAACAGTCTCATGGTTTATCTTTTAAAAAAGCATTGCCTCAAGAAAGCTGTGGATAAATATATTTAATTAGTAAAGCTAAAAAGTTTTGTTTTCTTAGGTTATTTCTTTGGTAGCAAATAAATCTGCACAAGAACCTAATTTTTTTTTTCTGTTGATTTTCTATTTTGGCAGGAACTTGATCTCAAAATAGCAATTAAGTCTTGTCGCCTAGAGCTAAGTACCAAAAACAGAGAACGATGGTGCCATGAAATCCAGATTATGAAGAAGTAAGTGTAGTCCTTGACTTACATTTCCCTGGTTCTACAGCCCAACCAGATGTCATCGTGGGGAAAGAGGCCAGGAATCCACTCTTCTCAGAATCTTTTTGGGAACATATATTTTTTTCTCTCATTAAATATATTCTATTTCAAATAATAATATCACATTAGGATTAAGAAGGTTTAGTTAAAATCAGCTAGGACACTTACACACTGTTGGTGGGAATGTAAAATTGTGCAGCTGTTACGGAAAACAGTATGGTGATTCCTAAAAAATTAAAAATAGAATTACCATATGATCCAGCAATTCCATTTCTGGGTATATACAAAAAAGAATTGAAAGCAGGGACTTAAAGAGTAATTTGTACACTCATATTCATAACATTATTATTCACAATAGCTGACAGGTAAAAGCAACCCAGTATCTACCAACAGAGACATGTATAAACAAAATGTGATATATTCATGAAATGGAATATTATGCAGCCTTAAAAAGGAAGGAAACTCTGACACATGCCACAGCATGGATGAATCTTGTGGACATTATGCTAAATGAAATAAGCCAGTCACAAAACGATAAATACTGTGTCATTCCACTTATATGTGGTACCTAGAGTAGTCAAACTCACAGTGAAAGAAAGTAGAATGGTGTTTGCCAGAGGGTGAAGGGACCAGCAAATAGAGAATACTTTTTAATAGGTGCAGAGTTTCAGCTTTGCAGAATTAAACAGTTTTGTGCAGTATAGTGATAGTAGCAAAACATTGTGAAAGTATTTGATGCCAGGCTGTATCAACACTTTGGGAGGCTGTAATTCCAACACTTTGGGAGGCTGAGGTGGGTGGATTGCTTGAGCTCAGGAGTTCGAGACCAGCCGGGGCAACATGGCAAAACCCAATCTCTACAAAAAATATAAAAACTAGCCAGGTGTGGTGGTGCATGCCTGTATTCCCAGTTACTTGGGAGGTGGAGGTGGGAAGATTGCTTGAGCCCAGGAGGTCAAGGCTACAGTGAGCTGAGATCATACCACTGTACGCCAGCCTGGGTGACAAGAGCAAGACCCTGTCTGAAAAAAAGGAAAGCATCTGTTGCCACTAAACTGTACACTTAAAAATGGTTAAGGTGGTAAATTTTATGCTATGTGTATTTTACCACAATCAAAAAAGTATTTCATTTCAGTTAACAAAAGTCAGCTAGGGCCGGGCATGGTGGCTCACACCTATAATCCCAGCACTTTGGGAGGCCAAGGCGGATGGATCACCTGAGGTCAGGAGTTTGAGACCAGCCTGGTCAACATGGCAAAACCCCATCTCTACTAAAAATACAAAAACTAGCTGGGTGTGGTGGCGGGTGCCTGTAATCCCAGCTACTTGGGAGGCCGAGGGAGGAGAATTGCTTGAACCCGGGAGGCAGAGGTTGCGGTGAGCTGAGATCACACCACTGCACTCCAGCCTGGGCGACTCCATCTCTAGATAAATAAATAAATAAATAAATAAATAAATAAATAAATAATTTAAAAAAATAAATTACCCCAACATTTAGTGGCTTAAAATAGCAAACATTTAGTATCTTATAGTTTCTGTGACTTAGGAATTTGGGAGTGGCTTAGCTGGGTAATTCTAGCTTAGAGTCTTTCCTGAGACATCTCAAGATATTGGCTGGAGCTGCAGTAATCCAAAGGCTTGACTAGGGCGGAAGTATCTGCTTCTATGCTCACGTATATGACTGTTGGCCAAAAGCATTCTTCGCCATGTAGGCCTCTTCATGGGGAAGCTTGAATGTCTTCATGACATGGAAGCTAGCTTTCCCCAGAAAGATCTTTTCCCTAGAAAGAGTGAGTGATCTGAGAGAGAGAGAGAGAGAGCGAACGAGCCAGCAAGATGAAAACTGACATATCTGTTATGATCTTTCCTCGGAAGTGAGACTCCATCCTTTTCTACCACATTGTGTTTGTTACAGTGAATCACTAAGTACAGCCTACATTCAAGGGGAGGAGAGTTAAGCTCTTAAAAAGAGAAGTAGACATATTTTAAAACTTCCACAGGTAATGTGCTGAGTACTTTACAGATCATTCTTCCAGTTATCACAGCAATCTTATATTTAGGTATTATTTTGTAAATGAGGAAGTTGAAGCTTATAGAGTCACATAGCTGGTGGTTGGTAAAGTGTGGATTTGAAATAAATACTTTCTGACTCTAATATCTGTGCTTAATTCCATTTTGATTCTCAAACTTGGTTATGTGGCAGAATCACCAGGAAAGCTTAACAGTGTAAATTATCAGGCCCTACATGTACATGGAAATTCTGTTTGCTTCTTTTTCTTTTTTTTTTAAAAGAGATGTGGTCTTGCTATGTTACCCAGGCTTGACTTGAACTCCTGGGCTCAAGCAGTCCTCCCACCTCTGCCTCTGGAGTAGCTGGGACTATAGGCATGCGCCACCACACCCGGCTAATTTTTAATTTTTTGTAGAGATGAGGTCTCACTGTGTTACCCATGCTGATCTCGAACTCCTGGCCTCAAGCAATCCTCCCACCTCAGCCTCCCAAATTGTTGGGATTACAGTTGCAACTGCACCCAGCCTAGAACGCCAGATTTGAATCCTTACTTGACTACCTACTCACTGTGTGATCTTGTTACTTAGCCAATTTGTGCTTCAATTTTCTCCTGTGTGGAGAAAGTGTTAATAAATCTACCTATAATAGGATTATTGTGACAAGTAACTGAGTTAATATATTTAAAATGCTTACTGCTTGGCAGTTAGAAATGTAACAGTAGTAATAGTGATGGTATTTTTATGTGTATTTTCTTTTAAAAAATTACTAATTTTTAATTATACAAATCAGAAATTAGAATATTATAAATAATACTGATCTTTCCCCTTCTGTTCATCCACCCACAATTAAGTAGCATTTCAAATCCAGTCCCTTCTTATTGGAAATAATTTTTTTTATTGTAATGTTTTTCTTTCTTATTAGGTTGAACCATGCCAATGTTGTAAAGGCCTGTGATGTTCCTGAAGAATTGAATATTTTGATTCATGATGTGCCTCTTCTAGCAATGGAATACTGTTCTGGAGGAGATCTCCGAAAGGTAGTGTGGATGTTTTGAGATGAGAGATAGTAAATCACAAACTTTAGCAATGTTTGAATCATATTAAATATAATAAACTAGAATAAGAGTCGGAAAAGCTATGGGCTGCTTCTTGTTTTGTAAATAAAGTTTTACCGGAACACAGCCACATTCATTTCTTTACACATTGTCTATGGCTGCTTTCTTATGGCTGCAGAATTGAGTGGTTTTAACAGAGACTATGTGACTTGCAAAACCTAAAGTATTTACCATATGGTTCCTTACAGAAAATGTTTGTTGACTCCTGATTTAGAAAATGCATTTTTGTTGTTGCTGTTTGATGGGACTATAGCAATGGTGTTAGACGAAAATTTCAGTGGTTAAGGTGCTTATAAAAAGTTGTTTTCTGTATTGCAATCTTTTTTTCTACCTAATTTTAAATGTGCCCATATGACCATTTTTATATATATCTGTGAGATTTGTCAGCCTTTTCCAGTTTCAAATGCTTTTTGCCTCTTTTTACTTTTATGAGCCTTATCATGAAATTTACATGCCCTCAGTATGGATTTGGTAATTTTATTCCCTTGTATTTTATTATGACTTATTTTTCTCATTTGAATATTCTTTCAGAGTATAGTAATTAATGTGTGGTCACTATTGCAGCCCAGCAATTTGCAGAACAGATTTTTAGATTTCTTTCTTTTTTTAGCTGCTCAACAAACCAGAAAATTGTTGTGGACTTAAAGAAAGCCAGATACTTTCTTTACTAAGTGATATAGGTATGTATCAGTATTAAAATACCATTGTAATGTAATGTCCCTTTGGTCCATAAAAGATTCTCTATCTTTTCGGGAATTCAGGAGAATTGTTGATACACTGTACAAAGTCTATAGAATTTCAACATCTATAAGAAGTTATAAAAATCTATTACTGTTGATGCTAAATTAAAACTAGGATATTTTGGCTAGGTGCGGTGGCTCACACCTGTAATCCCAGCACTTTGGGAGGCCGAGGTAGGCAGATCACGAGGTCAGGAGTTCAAGACCAGCCTGGCCAACATAGTGAAACCCCATCTCTACTAAAAATTCAAAAATTAGCTGGGCACAATGCCACATGCCTGTAGTCCCAGCTACTCAGGAGGCTGAGGCAGGAGAATCGCTTGAACCCAGGAGGTAGAGGTTGCAGTGAGCCAAGATTGCACCACTGCACTCCAGCTTGGGCAACAGAGTGAGACTTTGTCACACACTCACAAAAAGAAACTAGGATATTTTATTATTTATTTGTGGCTAAGAGGCCTTTTTTTGTCTAATAGATGTTCCAATAGCTGACAAAAAAATCATGTGAAATGACCTTACTCAATTTCACACCCCCCCCACCGTTGACATAGTAATTTTGTTTACAGTGGAATTGCATCTCCTTGAGGGATGGATCCTCAAGTCAACTCTTTTTTGTTTGTTTGTTTGTTTTGAGATGGAGTCTAGCTCTGTCGCCCAGGCTGAAGTGCAGTGGTGCGATCTCAGCTCACTGCAACCTCTGCCTCCCAGGTTCAAGCGATTCTCTTGCCTCAGCCTCCCGAGTAGCTGGGATTACAGGCGCCCGCCACCACACCTGGCTAATTTTTGTATTTTTAATAGAGACGGGGTTTCACTGTGTTGACCAGGCTGGTCTCAAACTCCTGACCTTGTGATCCGCCCGCCTCGGCCTCCCAAAGTGCTAGGATTACAAGCATGAGCCACCACGCCCGGCTAAGTCAACTCTTCAGGGTGAAAAATCTCTGCTTAATCAGAATGACTCCAGAAAAATTCCTAAAATAACCAGTACCTAACCTTTTGGAGGAACCTCAAAAACCAAAAATTTGGTTCCCCATAGATTTTGGTTTTGCCTCTTTTCCAAGGTCATGAGGGCTAAAGTCCAATTGAAATGGGTGATTTAGGTGGGAGAAAGAGGCTTATAAGAGTTACAGGGATTTTCCCAATTGCTTGTTGCATTTCTATTTGTTGTTAATTCTAATGAGTTAAATGAACATATAGTATAATTTTGTAGTATTTGTTTAATGTTACTTTTTTTCTGTGAAGAAAACCTGAACTACTATAGTATTAGTTGTGTAGTTATGATGATCCATATAAACTTGAGCATCAGAGCAGATTTGTACAAAATGTGAGGTGAATTTTTATTTTAACTCAATGCTTTCTGTTACTTCAAAGTATATTTTAAACTTTATTTAGGGTCTGGGATTCGATATTTGCATGAAAACAAAATTATACATCGAGATCTAAAACCTGAAAACATAGTTCTTCAGGATGTTGGTGGAAAGGTAGGTGAAACCTGAAGTAATGTTTCATGCCTGTTGAATATAGTCTCTCTGATATAGTTAGTCCTTGAGCTTTGGTGTCTTTGCTATATGCCCATAACACTCTTACTTTTTCCATTTCAGACCTCACCACACTGAACTGTAGTTTTGTGTTTAGTTTTTTTGACCCTTCTGCTAAACAGTGGTTCCATCAGAGAAGAAACAGCACCTGTTTTTTTTTTCTTTTTCTTTTTTTTCCATTTTTCATGCTTAACCCAGCTCCTAGACTTCACCTGTCTCATTCAAGTCTGTTTTTCCAGCATCGTATCTAGCAAAGATACAGGCCTTGAATACATAATAGGTTAACACTTATTATTTTATCCTTACGAAGCACATCCAAAACACATACATACACATCCTGGGTCCACTTTAAGAAAAAAAAGAAAGTATATATATTTTTAAAACTTATTTTCCTTCCCCCAATTTAAATGAGTCATCTGGAGAAGAACCAGAAATTGTGAATTGACTCTTAAAATGTTCATTTCATTAGTAACTTAAGCAGTTTTCTTGTTTCCAGCATCCAAATTTCATTCCAATAAAGACTTCAAGGCCAAGAGTCTGAACCTTGTGTTGAGTTGTGTGTGCTGTCTCTTTAGTTAGTGAAGATAGTTGTTGGCCTCTTGGAGGTGTTGGAACTTTGGTGATGCTTCTTCTCTTAGGAACCTTTCACATATGCTTGGCACCAAATATCTCTCCTTTTTTTTTTTTAATCCAAAGACTTCAGGATATTCTTGAAGTTAGATCTAAGTATTTATTCACATTTAATCTACTCTAAGAGAGTATGATGCTTCTTCAAGTTTGGAAGTCACCCTTGCCTTTACTTTCCAGTTTAATGGATTGAGCTTATTTTGAATATAGCAAAATAAAAATTAATAGCCCACCTGTATTTAATTTTTACCATGTACCAAGCACTGTGTTACCTTCTTTACTTTCGTTATTTCATTGGATCCTAATAACAATTCTGTGAAGCAGGGACTGTTAGTCATCCAATTAGATTACTGAGAGAGGTTAAATAACTTGGTAGATCACACGCCTAGTTAAGTGGTGGCACTCAGGCTTGAAATATTTTCGTGTTATTACAGAGCTCAAGCTCCTCACCACTGCCCTCTCTACAGCCTTATAAGGATATTGTTGTCTTTCCTTTTTAAATTTCTCTACCATTTAATACTTAATCTGTCTTATTATTTTGCAGATAATACATAAAATAATTGATCTGGGATATGCCAAAGATGTTGATCAAGGAAGTCTGTGTACATCTTTTGTGGGAACACTGCAGTATCTGGTGAGACCTGTATTGTTTCTTTGAATTTAAGTGTGTATAGGATTCTCTTATTTCTGAAGATCATGAATAGAGTAGGTCAAAAATAAAGTAGCTTTTCCCATACAGTGTTGGTGTTTAAAGCATTTTCTCTTTTGAAGGCCCCAGAGCTCTTTGAGAATAAGCCTTACACAGCCACTGTTGATTATTGGAGCTTTGGGACCATGGTATTTGAATGTATTGCTGGATATAGGCCTTTTTTGCATCATCTGCAGCCATTTACCTGGTAAGAAATGGATGAGAACTTGGGCATGCTTAATGGGAATGGAAATTTTTTCATTTGTCTTTTTTTCTTTCTTTAATTGTTTAATTGCCTTTGAAATATACAATTAAATATAATTAAATGGCAAGAAATCTTAATTTGTGAGAATCACTTTGTCAGCTGAGGTAGCTTTTGATTTTATAGGCATGAGAAGATTAAGAAGAAGGATCCAAAGTGTATATTTGCATGTGAAGAGATGTCAGGAGAAGTTCGGTTTAGTAGCCATTTACCTCAACCAAATAGCCTTTGTAGGTAAGTATATTTTAGTTAAGGAAGTTTCCCACAGTTTCTCCAGGGTTGTAAAGGAACAGGAGAGTAGTTGTCTGTTTCAAGTTGCATTATCCAGTAGAACTTTCTGTGATGATGTAGAAACCTTCTATATCTCTGTTGGCCACATGAGGTTATTGACTACTTGACAGGTAGCTAGTTTGGCTAGAGAACTGAATTTTGAATAAATAGTAAATATAAATAGCCACTTGGGACTAGTGGCTACCATTTTGGACAGCACAGGTCTAGTGGAAAGAAGAACTGCCATTTAACTGATTGACATATGTCCTAAGAAGGCTGTTAGGATAATGAAGTAAATAGGTTAATTGCAGAATGGATTTGGACTCATCCATCAGAGTTGTCAGTAACTAACATATGTGGAGTTTTGAGTAGTTTTTGATGGAAAAAAGTTTGTCCCCTGTCATTTCATGAATTTGAAAGTAAGTTATGAAATGGTACAGACAAGTGATGTGGGAAAGAAAATGGACAACCTGCAAAATTACCTTTCTAACAGTATAAAGGGAAATTGGAACATAATGATTTGATTTTCACCCTATTTTGTATGTTTTCTAGTTTAATAGTAGAACCCATGGAAAACTGGCTACAGTTGATGTTAAATTGGGACCCTCAGCAAAGAGGAGGACCTGTTGACCTTACTTTGAAGCAGCCAAGATGTTTTGTATTAATGGATCACATTTTGAATTTGAAGGTTAGTCTTCAAATGGGTCTACTGCATAAGACCAGCATTGAAAGTAACAAGTTTATTTGGAAAATTAGCATAAATACAGTTTAATAATCTTTTCCTGTTGCTTATTTATTTATTTATTTTGAGACAGGGTCTCACTCTGTCACCTAGGCTGGAGTGCAGTGGCACATTTTTGGCTCCCTGCAACCTGCGCCTCCTAGGTTCAAGCGATTCTCTTGCCTCTCCCGAGTAGTTGGGACTACAGGTGCGCACCATCATGCCCAGCTAATTTTTGTATTTTTAGTAGAGATAGGGTTTCACTACGTTGTCCAGGCTGATCTCGAACTCCTGACCTCAGGTGATCCGCCCGCCTCCACCTCCCAAAGTGGGATTTACAGACGTAAGCCATTGCGTCCAGCCCTGATGCTTATTTGAAAAAGAAAATTGTATTCTTAGAGCTGATTTTTAAAAAAATTTATTTAGCAAGCTGTCTCAGTTTGCTTCTCTGTGGTCTTTGTTAATTACTCCTTTGAAGCAACTTTTTTATTTACCTTTTCCCATGTTGTTGCCATTATCCTCGATTCATTTATGTCTAGTCATACTGGATTTGATTTGGTAAGGAAGGTTCCTATCTGCCTTTCATGGCTCTGCACTTACTTCCTAACCTATAGTTCATTCAATATGTACTACCTGTCTCATCTTCTGAAAATGCTTTTTTATTCTTCTGCCCAAGAAACTAACATAGTTCTTTTTTTTTTTTAAACAAGTCAAGTGTAAACTGATCTGCTTGGCTTTTTTAGGGGGCTTTCCCTAACCAAGTTTTGCCTTGTACCTGCTTCTCTTAACCTTTACCTCATACAAGACCAGCTTGTCACTGCTCCTTATGGCTCAAACCCATTATCTACCTTTGTGCTTTGACAGATGCTATCCTTCTGCCTGGTATGATATCCATTTCTGTGTATCTCCTCACCTACACTGGCATATCTTCAAGAGCTTTTCTTTAAATGGTCTCTGCCACACAATTTGTCATTTAAAGGCTATATTCTCTTTCTCATCTTCCATTCATGCATCTTCATATAGATAGTTATCTTCTTCAATGTTGGGATTGTTTTACTTCTTTTATTAACAATCACCCACCCTACTCTTCCTAACCGTGGCAGGGCATGTATCAGGTTCTTAGTAAATTATTTATTGATATGAATGAGAGCTATAGATAGTTCTATTATGCAGTGTACCCAGAAACAACTCTCATCAATAGTCTTTACATTTGTGTTGATTGTTTGTAGTGTACAGGTTTCTAAAATTGAAATGAGAAATTATAATCATGTAATGTTGGAGTACATGGCGAGATAGCTCACTTTAGTCTGGAACTCCTGAGCTCAGGTGATTCTCCTGCTTCAGCCTCCAGAGTAAATGGAACTATAGGTGTGCGCCACCTCTCCTGCCTAATTTTTAAATTTTTGGTAGAAATGGGGTCTCACTGTGTTGACCAGGCTGGTTTTGAACTCCTGGCCTCAAGTAATCCTCCTACCTCGACTTCCCAAAAGTCGTAGGTAGGTTCAGTACACTTTTTTCAACTCTTCTACATATCTAAAGATTTTCATAATAAACAGTTGGAAAATATGCATACAATCAGACTTGCTAAGCTGTTTTTTCAAAAGGGAAATATTCCAGTAACTGTTTTGTTGCTTCCTTTTTTTAAGTGAAAATCAAACAGACGTCATTCCTTTCTTGTACAATATATATAAACATTTTAGGAAAATGTCCTACAGTAACACCAAGCTGTTTTGCAGTTCATGCTTCTGTACTTTTGCTCCTGATGCTCTGCTGCCTATAAATCTGAGATTACAGATATGGGCCACCAAAGTGCTGAGATTACAGATGTGGGCCACCGTGCCCGACCTTGGCATACTTTATTAAATAGAAACTTGAGGCCATGTGGATGTCATTCTTGGCTAACACTGAAAAGATACCTGGCTTCTTCTTGATTTGGTTTCCTTCTACTGTGCCAAAGAATAAATTATCCCTCAGTGTGTTGGGAAAGCAGGGCTTTAGTTCTATGTTGCCTCTGAAACATTTCGGTTGTGAATGAACCACATCTCGCATTTGTTTCATACTTGTCATAGGAATCATAGCATCATTTCTGCTTTGAAGGACATCTGTGAGCCTCTTGTTACAGGGCCTGGGGCCTCTTGTTATAGTCCACATTATGGAGTTTATAGTTTACAGACTTTAATTCAGTTTGCAGCACCACTATTTACCTATCTGTGAACCTGAGCAAATGTCTATCTCAAGGACAATAATATCTTCCTCAAAGCATCAATATTATTATGAGGTTATGCAGAATAAGGTATGTATAAGGTACTAGTTATAGTAGTTCGAGAAGCTTCAAGGATGCTTGTTAGACATGATAATAGGACTGAATTTTGAAGAATGAGAGTTTTTAGAGAAAGGGTGAGGGTGGAGAGATTTATAGGCAGCAGAGCGTCATGAGCAAAAGTACAGAAGCATGAACTGCAAAACAGCTTGGTGTTACTGTAGGATATTTTCCTAAAATGTTTATATATATTGTACAAGAAAGGAATGATGTCTGTTTGATTTTCACTTAAAAAAGGAAGCAACAAAACAGTTACTGAACTATTTCCCTTTTGAAAAAACAGCAAGTCTGATTGTATGCATATTTTTCAACTGTTTATTATGAAAATCTTTAGATATGTAGAAGAGTTGAAAAAAGTGTACTGAACCTACCATTAAAAATAATGATGAAACAGTAGCATTTAATTTTTTTTTTTTTTTTTTTTTTGCCTCCTCTTTCATGCCCCTAAATGTAACTATATTCCGAGTCTCTTCTTGGTTCTCTCTTTTTCCATTACATTTCCTTTCTTTTATTAGGCAGTCTCTTCAACTGTATAGCTTTACCTATAAACTACATATGGCTAACTCCTAAAGTTATTTATCTCTGTAGCTGTGACTTTTCTGCCAAGGACTTATAACTGCTTTATAATTATATAACTACCTGGCTGTTCCACTGGCACTTACAACTTAATTTATTAAAAACTGAACATATTTGTTCTATCCATTAAATCTACTTCTTTTTTTTTTGTTTTTGAGATGGAGCCTCACTCTGTCTCACGATCTCAACTCACTGCATCCTACACCTCCTGGGTTCAAGTGATTCTTGTGCCTCAGGCTCCCGAGTAGCTGGGATTACAGATGCCTGCCACCATGTCTGGCTAATTTTTATATTTTTAGTAGAGATGGGGTTTCACCATATTGGCCAGGCTGGTCTTGACACCCTGACCTCAGGTGATCTGCCCACCTCGGCCTTCCAAAGTGCTGGGATTACAGGCGTGAGCCACCGCACCCGGCCCCATTAAATCTGCCTCTATAGATTTCCTATGCTTCTTATTTGCACTGTCACCTCTCCAGTTACCCAGGTGGGAAACTTTGGCTGTGTTGACTCTTCCTTTCTCTTCAATCGATATATCCAATTATTTTATCAAATTTATCTTTTGAATATCTTAACAATTTTGAGCTTGCCAGGTTCTCAATTTAGAAAGGCTTGCATAGTTCTCTTTCACTATTGAATAAAGTCCAGACCCTTTCATTGGTACTCAAAACCTATCTTGGTTTCATATCAACTTACACTCCCGGACTTATCTCTTACTAATGCCCTGAGAGGCCATCATTTTAGGTACATTTGAACTGGATTAATTGTATTCTCTGATTATACCCATCCCTTTCTACTTTTCTGCTTCTGCTCACCTTGTTTTCTGCCTAAAGGAACTCTTTTTTCAGTCTTTTCCCATTTCAGTCTTTCTTTCATTTCAAAGTTTAGCTCAAGTAGTGCCTCCTTTATGAAGTGCCCGCTTCCTACTGCCAAGTGTATGATACTTTACGCTGATTATAACACCTATCACATTTTGCCTGGTACTTTAGTTCTCTTAGTATATCTTAATATCTTCTGTTTGACTATAACTGTATGGAGGGCAAGGATCATAAGGTACTCAGTTTGTATACCCACTACTACCACCACAACACACTTAATAGTATGTACCAATAGTATGTACCTACCAATAGTAGGTACTCATTAAATATTATAGTGAGCAAAAAGATAAATTTAGGTTGTATTTCTTCTTCTTTCTTTTGCTTCCTTCTGGCCTGGAGCTTTGGTAGTGGGATGACATGATGACATACCCTAATATCCTGTGTAAAAGTAGATGTCCATTATAGGATTTTCTGCTATTGCTGTAAGTGGCAGCTGTCATAGTGTGAAATCTGCCTAAATTGGGAAGGCATGGAAAGTCTCAGGTAGTATAATTGTATTGCAAATCCGTATCAGTTTTGAAGATTTCCCTACTCCCCTTTTAAACATAAAGATTTATATTAAAGAAAAGTCTCTTAATAAGAGAAATACTGGCAGTCGTGTTATGACATTCGGAATTCACATGAAAAGGATAAGCTTCAGGTTATAAAAACAGTTTGGTATTTCTTTTTTATAATTTTGCTAATACAGGTGTAGTGTCTCATGCCTGTAATCCCAGCACTTTGGGAGGTGGAGGCAGGCGGATCACTTGAGGTCTGGAGTTCGAGACCAGCCTGGCCAACATGGTGAAACCCCATCACTACTAAAAATACAAAAATTAGCCAGGGATGGTGGTGCATGCCTGTAGTCCCAACTACTCGAGAGGCTGAGGCAGGAGAGTTGCTTGAACCTGGGAGGTGGAGGCTGCATTGAGCGGAGATTGCACCACTGCACTCCAGCCTGGGTGACAGAGACTCTGTCTCAAAAACAAACAAACAAAATTGTTAATATGCTTTTAAGTTTTTTTTTTTTTTTTTTTTGAGATAGAGTCTTGTTCTATCACCCAGGCTAGAGTACCATGGTGCAGTCTCCGCTCACTACAGCTTTCACCTCCCAGACTCAAGTGATTCTCTCGTGCCTCAGCCTCCCACATAGTTGGAATTACAGGTGTGCTCCATCATGGCTGACTAATTTTTTGTGTGTTTTTAGTAGAGACAGGGTTTCGCCATGTTGGCCAGGATGGTCTCAAACTCCTGTCCTCAAGTAATCTACCTGTCTGGGCCTCCCAAAGGGCTAGGATTATAGGTGTGAGCCACCGTGCCTGGCCTAATTTTTTAAATTGACAAATAATTGTACATATTAATGGGGTAAATAGTGATGTTTCAATATATATACTGTGTAGTGATCAGATTAGGGTAATTAGCATATCCATCATCTAAAACATAATTTCTTTTTGTTGGGAATATTCAGTATCCCTTTCTTTTTTCTTTCTGGAGTGTAGTGGCGCAATCTGGGCTCACTGCAGCCTTGATCTCCCAGGTTCAGGCGATTCTCCTGCCTCAGCCTTCCGAGTAGCTGGGATTATAGGCATTGTGCCACCAAGCCCAGCTAATTTTTGTATTTTTAGTAGAGACAAAGTTTCACCATGTTGGCCAGGCTGGTCTTGAACTCCTGACCTTTAGTGATCTACCTGTCTCGTAATCCCAAAGTGCTGGGATTACAGGCGTGAGCCACCACGCCCAGCCTCAGTTTAGTATTTCTGTAGCACCATTTATTTGGGCATCTGTGTTAGGATTTGTAAGTAGAAATAATAGTGGGCCTTCAAACTAAAAAGTGTACAGTAAAGGAAATAATCAACAAAATGAAAATGCAACCCATGGATTGGGAAAAGATATTTGCATACCATACATCCAATAAGAAATTAATATCCTAGGGCCGGGCGCGGTGGCTCACGCTTGTAATCCCAGCACTTTGGGAGGCTGAGGCGGGCGGATCACGAGGTCAGGAGATCGAGACCACGGTGAAACCCTGTCTCTACTAAAAATACAAAAAATTAGCCGGGTGTGGTGGCGGGCGCCTGTAGTCCCAGCTACTCGGAGAGGCTGAGGCAGGAGAATGGCGTGAACCCGGGAGGCGGAGCTTGCAGTGAGCCGAGATTGCGCCACTGCACTCCAGCCTGGGCGACAGAGCGAGACTCCGTCTCAAAAAAAAAAAAAAAAAAGAAATTAATATCCTAAATTTATAAGACTCACGCAACTCAATACCAAAAATGTAAATAACCCAATTTAAAAATGTGCAAAGGAACTGAATTAGACGCTTTTCAAAAGAAGAAATTCAGATGGCCAACAAACATATGAAAAGGTGCTCAACAACTCTTAGCATCAGGGCGATGCAAATCAAAACCACACTAAGATATCACCCCCCACCTGTTGGGATGGCTATTATCCAAAAAAAAAAAGATAAGTGTTAGTGAGGATGTGGGAGAAAAGAAATCCCTTGTACACTGTTGGTGGGAATGTGAATTATTACAGCTATTGTGGGAAACAGTACAAAGGTTCCTCAAAATTAAAAATAAAACTACTGGCCGGGCATGGTGGCTCACACCTGTAATCCCAGCACTTTGGGAGGTTGAGACAGGTGGATCACATGAGGCCAGGAGTTCGAGACCAGACTGGGCAACATGCAGAAACCCCGTCTCAACTAAAATTACAAAAATTAGCTGGGCATGGTGGTGCACATCTGTAATCCCAGCTATTCTGTAGGCTGAGGCAGGATAATTGCTTGAACCCAGGAGGTGGAAGTTGTAGTGAGCTGAGATCATGCCACTGCACATCAGCCTGCTGTCATCAGCCTGCGTGACACAGCAAGACTCTGTCTCAAGAGAAAAAAAAAATAGAACTGTAAGATTCAACAATCTCATTTCTCGGTATATATCCAAAGGATTTTAAAGCAGGCTTGTGAAGAGATATTTGCACTCCCATGTTCATTGCAGCATTATTCACAATAGTCAAGATCTGGAAATAGCCTAAATGTCCTTTGACAGATGAATGGATAGGGAAAAAGTGGTATATATACACAGTGGAATAGTATTCAACCTTAAGAAAAAGAAGGAAATTCTGCCATTTAGGACAATGTGGATGAACCTGGAGGACATGCTAAGTAAAATAAGCAAGACACAGAAAGAGAAATACTGCATGATCTCACTTACATGTGGAATCTATAATAGTTAATAGAAGCAGACGGTAGCATCATAGTTGCCAGGGGCTGCACGGACGGGGGTGGGGGGGTGTATGTAGAGATGTTGATCAAAAGGTCCAAAAATTATGGCAGCAAAAGAAAAAAAAGGTACAAAAATGACAACTATGAAGAGGTGACAGATACATTAATTAGCTGAAATGTGATAATTTCACAATGTATATCAAAACATCAAGTTGTATAACTCAAATATATAACTTTTTTTTTTTTTTTAATTTTACTTTAAGTTCTGAGATACATGTGCAGAACATGCAGGCTTGTTACATAGGTATACATGTGCCATGGTGGTTTGCTGTACCTATCAACCCGTCATCTAGGTTGAGACGGATCTCCCTGTCCCCCAGGCTGGATCATGGCCACGCTCACTGAACCCCCCGGTTCACCCATTCTCTGCCTCACCCTCGATACTGGACTACAGGCCCCTCCACCACCCCGGCTAATTTTTTTTTTTTTTTTTTTTTGGGGTTTTTTTTTTTTTTTTTAATTATACTTTAGGTTTTAGGGTACATGTCACAATGTCAGGTTTGTTACATATGTATCCATGTCCATGTGATTCTGCACCCATTAATCTATTACATCAGGTGTACTCTAATCTGTCCCTCCCCCTCCCACCCCACAAATCCCTGGATTTGATGTTTCTCATTGTTCAATTCCCACCTATGAGAGAGAACATGCGGTGTTTGGTTTTTTGTCCTTGCGATAGTTTACTGAGAATGATGTTTTCCAGTTTCATCCATGTCCCTACAAAGGACACGAACTCATCATTTTTTATGGCTGCATAGTATTCCATGGTGTATATGTGCCACATTTTCTTAATCCAGTCTATCGTTGTTGGACATTTGGGTTGGTTCCAACTCTTTGCTATTGTGAATAGTGCCGCAATAAACATACGTGTGCATGTGTCTTTATAGCAGCATAATTTATAGTCCTTTGGGTATATACCCAGTAATGGGATGGCTGGGTCAAATGGTATTTCTAGTTCTAGATCCCTGAGGAATCGCCACACTGACTTCCACAATGGTTGAACTAGTTTACAGTCCCACCAACAGTGTAAAAGTGTTCCTATTTCTCCACATCCTCTCCAGCACCTGTTGTTTCCTGATTTTTTAATGATGGCCATTCTAACTGGTGTGAGATGGTATCTCACTGTGGTTTTGATTTGCATTTCTCTGATGGCCAGTGATGATGAGCATTTCTTCATGTGTTTTTTGGCTGCATAAATGTCTTCCTTATAACATTTTTATATGTCAAAAGAATTGTCACAAAATAAAATATGTAAAAGATAAAGCAATAAATCAGGAGAGGGGGCTATGACAGATGAAACAAGATAGGCTGTATGTAAATGATGGTTGAAACTAGGTGAGGCATTCACAGGGTTGGGGGGGGCTTATTGTACTGTTGTCTGTAGTTTTTTTTTGTTTTGTATTGTTTTGTTTTTTTGAGACGGAGTCTTGCTCTGTCGCCCAGGCTGGAGTGCAGTGGCGCAATCTCGGCTCACTGCAAGCTCCGCCTCCCGGGTTCCCGCCATTCTCCTGCCTCAGCCTCTCCGAGTAGCTGGGACTACAGGCGCCCGCCACCACGCCCGGCTAATTTTTTTGTATTTTTAGTAGAGACGGGGTTTCACCGTGGTCTCGATCTCCTGACCTCGTGATCCACCCGCCTCGGCCTCCCAAAGTGCTGGGATTACAAGCGTGAGCCACCGCGCCCGGCCTTGTCTGTAGTTTTGTTTCTTTGAAAACATCAATTCAGATTTGTGTTTTAAAGGGAAAAAAATAATAGTGGCCTTGGATTAATGCTTTACCTTTGTAGTAAGGATTTTCAGCAGAGCGAATTTTAATTATTTGCATATACTAGTCAATGTAAGGCATGGAGAAATGTAGGCATTAATTTCGTATGGCTTTTCTAAGGATACTGGAAGGAAGAGAATTTAAAATCATGTTCTTTTCAAAAGACTGAAGTCCAACTCTGTGGCTGCCTGCGCTGACAGGTAGGGACAGAGCCCCACCTGACTCAGCCTCACACTCACTTGGCCTGTATCAGGCTACTTTTACTGGGGCTTTAGGTGAGAGTAATAAAACTGTTCTTTTACTTGATTTGGGGCCCTTAGGCAGGTTGCTGCTCTGGGATTAGGTTGTCTTATAAAAAGGTAACTCACCACGCATAACAATGCTTTTTCCTGGTTAAAGAAAGACGTAGTTCTTCTGTCAGATGATTTCTTAAGGCAGCATGAAGTAGCCAGACACAAAAAGAGTTAAGATTCAAGCTCTACCAGTTATTAGCTGTGTGATCCCTAACAAGTTATTTAACATAGAACTCTGGTTTCTTTCTCTGTTTAAAATGGAGATTAAAAGATCTAATTATTGGGGATGTTATGTGAAAGTAGTTTATGCCTGTGGTTGTCTTGTGTTAGGCACTTCATGAATTGGAATGTTTCCTTTTCGGTCTATGATAATGTTTTTTTCAAAATAAATAACTTGTTCTTTCAAATTGGGATTTTTCTTAATTTTGTGCATCCCTATAACTTTGAAATTTTATTGTTGGAACAAACATCTATTGTAGAAAAGGAAATTGTTCAGTTTCAGAATGTCATTTTATAATTATAAAAGGAGATCTCACTTTGGAGAATGAGTGAGCCTTGTTTAATGTAGAAATAATGCCTTTTGTCCATATTCACCTTTTAGTATCTGGCAGCGAATCTTTTATGTAACAAATGATCAATAACTACCTTTTTTTCTTATTTATACAGATAGTACACATCCTAAATATGACTTCTGCAAAGATAATTTCTTTTCTGTTACCACCTGATGAAAGTCTTCATTCACTACAGTCTCGTATTGAGCGTGAAACTGGAATAAATACTGGTTCTCAAGAACTTCTTTCAGAGACAGGAATTTCTCTGGATCCTCGGAAACCAGCCTCTCAATGTGTTCTAGATGGAGTTGTAAGAAAATTAATTATAATATCCCTAGAGTATGTGAAATCTAGAGGGATTGCATGCCCTGCAATTTTTATGCATACTTGGAATTCCTTGGGGGGCCGCACATTTTGTTTTGGTTTTGTCCTACTCTCAACTCTTATCATTGCTTTGCAAGGTGAACAGGATAGAAATGAAATATTTGTTGTTTTGAACTTTGCAAGACTTTTTCTTTGGTGCCAGTTTTCTGCTCCTGTTCCCAGACCAAACTGAGGGTCAGGCTGCTTACTCTTGCGGTCCAATAACGAGATGCAGATGAACTGGGAGAGATGGGAGTTTTTATTTCTGTAACCAGTTACAGGTAGAAGGCCTGGAAATGATCGCCAGACCAACTCAAAATTACAAAGATTTTCCATAGTTTATATATCTTCTAAGCTATATGTCTACGTGTAAGTTTGCATTCATCTAAAGACATAAGTGATTAACTTCTTTTAATCTGTAACTAAGGTCTGAGTCTTGAAGACATTCCTCTGGAGCCTCAGTAAATTTACTTACTCTAAATGGGTCCAGGTGCTGGGGTGATTACCCTTATCTTGTCTCCTATTAAATCACAGAGGTTTAAGGAGTTCCTTCAGACCCTCAATAAACTTGTTTGTGGAGGCCTGGAGTTTCTTCAGACCCCTAATAAAACTTACTTAATTCTGAACGGGTCCTGTTAAGAATTCCTTCGTTATTTTGCTTTTAGGCCCAGGAAAGGCCTGGGCAGAACTCTTGGTAGGATTTGGCTACATTTCAGCCTTTGTGTAAGGGCACTGGTTCTTCCAGTTTTTTTTTTTTTTTGACAGTCTTGCTCTGTTGCCCAGGCTGAAGTGCAATGGCACAATCTCAGCTCACTGCAACCTCCATCTCCTGGGTTCAAGTGATTCTCCCTGCCACGGCCTTCCAAGTAGCTGGGATTATAGGCGCCCACCACCATGCCTAGCTAATTTTTTGTATCTGTAGTAGAGACGAGGTTTCGCCACTCCTGACTGACCTCAGGCGATCTGCCTGCCTCGGCTTCCTAAAGTGCTGGGATTACAGGCGTGAGCCACTGCACCCGGCCACTCTTTCAGCTTTTAATATTTAACTTCACCACTCAGTCAGTGCTGAAACAGTTGTTATTTAGGCCTGCATTAGTAAGACCTGGCCTGCCACACTCCCAATTAATATTCCTTCTTGGCTTGGTGCAGTGGCCCATGCCTGTAATCCCAGGACTTTGGGAACCCAAGGTGGGTGGATTGCTTGAGTTCAAGAGTTCGAGACCTGCCTGAGCAACATGTTGAAGCCCTGTCTCTACAAAAACTACAAAAATTAGCGGAGTTTGGTGGTGCACCCCTGTAGTGCTAGCTACTTGGGAGGCTGAGGTGGGAGAATCACTTGAGTCCAGGGAGGTTGAGGCTGCAATGAGCCATGATTATGCCGCTGCACTCCAGCATGGGTGACAGAGCAAGACCCTGTCTCAAAAAAAAAATTTCTTTTTGTATTTGAAGCCCAGTACTCTGAAACTACTGTGAGAACAGCAGTCTCATAGGTCCTGCCAAAGGATAAATGGGTGGTAAAATATGACTGTGGTCATGACTTTTTTCCCCATTTTTCTTTTTATGACTTTATTGAGGCATATTATCATGTTAGTTCCCATTTAAGGTATACAATATAGTGATTTTTAATTTCTTTTTTAGTAACTCGTCACTGACTTGATGCTCAATTACAGTGATTTTTTTTAAAAGTAAATTTACCAAATTTTGCAGCTGTCACCATAAATCAGCTTAAAAACATTTCCATTAACAGTCCATTAACTGTTAATCTCCATGCTGTCCACCCCAGGCAACCAGGAATCTATTTTTTATCTCCACAAGTTTGCCTTTTCTGAACATTCCATATAAATGGAATTATGTAATATATAGTCTTGTGTCTGACTTTTTTTACTTGCCTTATATTTTTGAAGTCCATGCATGTTGTAGCATGTATCAGTACTTCATTCGTTTTGATTACTGATTAGTTTTTTCACTGTGTATATCTTTTTGCGTTTGTTCTTTGGGTTTTGGTGATTGTTCACTGTAGCCCATACAAAAGTTTGGGTCTTTTTCCTCAGCAAAAGTTCGGATTCTGTTATCTGTAAGAGATATGCTAATACACATTGATTTTGTTCATTTGCATTTCAAAGTAGGAAATCTAGTGCACAAGTATTTAGAAAACCTAGGATTTTCAAAGATCCTTGAACAGGATTTTAATTGTTTGTTTCTTTTTCAGAGAGGCTGTGATAGCTATATGGTTTATTTGTTTGACAAAAGTAAAACTGTATATGAAGGGCCATTTGCTTCCAGAAGTTTATCTGATTGTGTAAATTATATTGGTAAGTCCAGTCCATTTAGTGGCTGAGCTTTAAACATGAATTAATATAACTTTGACTCTCAGTATGATTAGTAGAAATGGACTTTTGGTGTTGTGTTCTGTATCTCATACTTGAAGTTTCTATATGGAGTTATATAAGAATTCTGAAAAATGGATTTATATAGTTTGGAAAGTGAAAAGGTAGATGTTAAATCTCCATGAGATCATTCATTTAAGAGAAGATTTACTTTCTTGAGGATAGGGCTCTCACAGGAAAATGAAACTTCACTATTAGTTGAACCTACTTTTTAATTGTCTCTTCATAGTCTAAGCATGTTCAAGTATTTATTTCATTTTTCCTGTGACTACTGCTTGATGTTCAAATGTTCTGATTTATCCTGTGAAAATTATTCTTTTCTTTTGAACAAGTGTTTGATCACTGTATGTCTGTCCAAATAAAATAAAGCACAAAATTGTAAAATCAAGAACAAAATTGAGCAGAACGGCTAAAATATATGTTATCTTACTTTTTTTTAAGTCTTTTTTATTAGTTTTCTTTTGAATTTTTCTTTTAAATTGAGGCAGTTTACATAGAGTGAAATTCACAGATCATATAGTTTGATAACTTTTGACAAATTTAGATACTTGTGTAATCCACACCACAGTCATGATATAGAACATTTCCTTCACCTCAGAAAGTTCCTTCATGTCTCTTTTCAGTCAACTCCCCTTGCCCCAGACTTTATTATTATTATTTTACTAATGGACTTTTTTTTTTTTTAAGAATGGTTTTAGATTTGCCAAAAAATTGGGCAGATGGTACGGAGTTCTTATATAACTCCCCTTATTCACGCATGTAGTTTTTCCTATTGTTAACATTTTACCTGGGAGGTGGAGGTTGCAATGAGCCAATGTCACACCACTGCACTTCAGCCTGGGCAACAGAATGAGACCCTTTCTCAAAAAAATAAATAAAAAACATAAAATATTTAAAAATATTAAAAAGTTAAAAAAATCTATTTTACATTAGTATGATATATTTGTTACATTTAATGAACCCATATATTATTAATTGAAGCCCATACTTTATTCACATTTCCTTCATTTTTACCTAATATCCTTTTTCTGTTCTAAGATCTCATCTTAGAACACATTACATTTAGTTGTCATGTCTCTTTAGCTCCTCTTTGCTGTGACATTTTCTCAGACTTCAAATAGTCCTTGTTTTTGATGACCTTGACAGTTCTGAGGAATACTAGTCAAGTATTTTGTAAGATGTCCCTCTGCTGAAATTTGTCTGTTTTTTTTGAGATGGAGTTTCACTCTTGTCGCCCAGGCTGGAGTGCAATGGCACAATCTTGGCTCACTGCAACCTCCACCTCCCGGGTACAAGCGATTCTCCTGTCTCAGCCTCCCGAGTAGCTGGGATTATAGGCGCACACCACCACGCCCAGCTAATTTTTGCATTTTCAGTAGAGACAGAGTTTCGCCATGTTGGCCAGGCTGGTCTTGAACTCCTGACCTCAAGGGATCTGCCCGCCTTGGCCTCCCAAAGTGCTGGGATTACAGGTGTGAGCCATCACACCTGGCTCTTGTGTGTATTCTTAAACCTGGATTGTTGGTCCAGGATATGAAATTTATTATTCAGAGGTAGGAAATACTCAGAGGAGATGGGACTTGATTTAGAACTTGAAAGAAACAATTTGGATTAGCAGAGAGAAAAAGAGTATTCCAGGTTGCAGAAAAGCAAGCAAAAAAGACAGACACAGGAATAATCTCATGCTCTGTGAGTGTAGTGATTGTGTCATTCATTTTTTTCCCCCTTGTATCTGGAGCAGGGCTCAAGTATTGCAGGTGATCTGTAAATGTATATTGAACTGAGTTAAATGGAAACAAGTGGTTCTTTTAGCATCAGTTTCTAGCATCTATGGGAATCCTGTTTGTGTGGACAGGAAATCACAGAGAATGATAAATCAACTCTAAAATCCTCAAAAGTAACTAACTCCCTTGCCCTTTTTCTCATCTTCTTGTATATAGTACAGGACAGCAAAATACAGCTTCCAATTATACAGCTGCGTAAAGTGTGGGCTGAAGCAGTGCACTATGTGTCTGGACTAAAAGAAGACTATAGCAGGCTCTTTCAGGGACAAAGGGCAGCAATGTAAGCGGATTCTGTTGTTTATAAGCACAATGCAATGTGCATCATATACTCAAGAATTAATCTTACCAGTTTTCACTAATCAATATTTCATGTAATAGTAACATACTGGGCCAATTTGAAGTGTAATGTTCTGATAAACTTGTAGAATTCTTACTAATGGACTGAGACCATTCTATTGTAATGGCTTGAGGGTAATAATTCCCATATGGTCCTAGTATAAAAAGATTGTTTATCACAGAATATTATAGGCAGGAAGTCTTTAGATATCAGATTCTAGAGATCAGTTATTTCTCATAGATTGGTAATAGAAACTTAGGCTTTGGCCTTGTGGCAGTTTATGTTTTTACATTTTTGTTCAATGTTTCTGAATGCTGATAATATCTTTTTTCTTTTTCTTTTTTTTCTTGCTGTGGTTTAGGTTAAGTCTTCTTAGATATAATGCTAATTTAACAAAAATGAAGAACACTTTGATCTCAGCATCACAACAACTGAAAGCTAAATTGGAGTTTTTTCACAAAAGCATTCAGCTTGACTTGGAGAGATACAGTGAGCAGATGACGTATGGGATATGTAAGTGTCTGTGTAATGTCTTTGAAAGGAGCATCTGGTTTCTTGAAGGCGTCTGTTATTTTGCCTTCTTAACTCAGCCAGTTTTTTTTTTTTTTTTTTTTTTTCAGCCAGTTGTTTTACCTACCTTCACATTAGAACAAGAGACAGGACAACTTAAATTACCATAAACCATGTTTGTTTTGAATGTTATCTCTTTTTTTAAATCTGCTTAGTTGAGCAATTTAGTTTCACAATTGGGCTAAAATTATTTAGCTCTAAAAAGATACAGGTGCGATTTAATAATCTTGATTTTAAAATAAATACAAAATCTGGACTTCTTAGCCAGTGCTGTGGACTGAATGTATCCCCCCCAAAATATATATATTGAAATTCTGACCCTGAAGGTGAAGGTGTTGGTAGGTGGAGCTTTTGGGAAGTGATTAGGTCATGAGAGTGGAGCCTTTGTGTTTGAGATTAATGCTCTTACAAAAGAGAGACCTGAATGAGATCCCTCATCTCTTCTGCATGTGAGGACACAGCAAGAAGATGGTCATCTAGGAACCAGAAAGCAGGCCCTCAAATCTGCCTTGTTCTTGGACTTCCCAGCCTCCAGAACTATAAGAAATAAATTTCTGTTGTTTTTATGGCACTTAGTCTATGGTATTTTGTTATAGTAGTCCAAATGGACTAAGACAATCAGGGGAGTCCTAAACTACTTACTTTTCTGTAAATAATGACACAAATATTCTAAGGCTATGTTTTTTTCAAACCATCTACTGTGGAGTCCTACTATTTTTTAGTGCACACAGTCTCCAAATTTTCAATATTTGACTCCAAGCTTATCTCCTTCAGATGTACTAAAGAAGTGTAAAAAAACAGAGTTAAAATATGAGTAAATTGAAGGAGTCATACTACCAGCATTTCTGTTTTCTTTTATAAAACAAATCCTTTTTAGGAAACAAATATTGTTTGTACACTTGTCCTGAGCAAGCTATGTGTATCTCAGAGTAAACAATAATAGTGTCCAGTTGGGTGAATGAACTTACTCTCCAGAACTGGTTTTATTAATATTATTGATATTTTATTTCTATTATTATATTATTGATATTTTATTTCTATTTGTATATTATTGACATTCTGGTGAGTGATAAAACATAATTATTTCATTAAAATATCTTAGACTTGTCAAAGGCTTATTATACAATTGTTAAAAATGAGATAGATCTATATGTGCTTTTATTAAAAGATCACCTAAGTCTTTAGTTGACAGTTTTAAATTGTGGGAAAAAATAAAGAGTATACAGATGTTTTCACTTGTAAGGGAGCAGGCTATGTGTCTGTGTAACAAATAATCATAGTAAGGTCCCTTGAGGTGGATGGTAGAAGGGAGGAAGAGAGTCTTTTCTCTTTATATCCTTTTATAGTATTTAATTTAAAAAAATCATATTCAAGTATTAAATTTCTTTTCTGGCCAGGTGTGGTGGCTCACGCCTGTAATCCCAACACTTTGGGAGGCCAAAGCAGGTGGATCCCTTGAGCTCAGGAATTCAAGACTAACCTGGGCAACATGGGGTAGAACCCCATCTCTACAAAAAATGCAAAAATTAGCTGGGCATGGTGGTGCACACCTCAGCTATTCAGGAGGCTAAGGTGAGAGGATCGCTTGAGCCCCAGAGACAGAGGTTGCGGTGAGCCGAGATCATGCCACTGCACTCCAGCCTGGGTGACAGAGTGAGACTCTACCTCAAAAAAAAAAAAATTTTTTTTTTTTGTTTTTTCCTTTATCCACCCATCTGCACACTGGTATAAATATATATATATTTAAGAAAACAGTCATCTGTAGTCATTTCCTAAGGGTTCCATAACAAAATCCCATAAACTGAGTGGCTTAAGCAATAGAAACTTACTATCTCACAGCCCTGGAGGCTAAAAGTCCAAAATCGAGGTGTTAGCAGGGCCATGTTTTCTCTGTAATCTATAGAGAAGAATCTTTCCTTGTTTCCCTCTAGCTTCTTATGGTCTGCTAGCCATCATTGGCATTCCTTGGCTTACAGTTGCAGCACCTCAGTCTGTCTCCATTGTCACAGAGCATTCTCCCCTGTATATCTGTATCCTGTGTCTCTTCTAAGTACACTGGTCGTACTGGATTAAGGGCCCAGACCATTCCAGTATGAGTATTAATTTATCTAATTACTTCTATAATGACCTTATTTCCAAATAGGTCACATTCTGAGGTATTAGGGGTTAGGAATTCCACATATCTTTTGGGGGGCCACAATTCAACTCATAACACATCTTTGATGTTGATATGGCAAGGAGGCAGGCAGCCAGTAATTAAAGATATGGCTATTTCTGAGATAACCAATTTAGACTTTTCTTTTAGCTTCAGAAAAAATGCTAAAAGCATGGAAAGAAATGGAAGAAAAGGCCATCCACTATTCTGAGGTAAAATCATTGACGTCATTCTGTATACTTATTAATTCTTGATGTTTCCATTAGAAACTATCTTTGGTTTTGGTATATAAAGAGCATTTTTCATGTCATTCCTGAAATTGAGACAAAATTCTAGTAGATGCTTTGTATATAAAGAGGGAGGTAGCATAGTGATTAAAAACAAGGGCTTTGGGAAAATTACCTAGTGCCTCACTGAGCTTCAGTTTCCTTTATTTATTTATTTTTTGAAACAGGGTCTCACTCTCTTGCCCAGGTTGGAGTGTAGTGGTACGATCAAAGCTCACCACAGCCTCGACTTCCCAGGCTCAAGTAGTCCTCTCATCTTAGCCTCCTGTGTAGCTGGGACAAGAGGTGCACCACCATGCCTGGCTAACTTTTACATTTTTTGTAGAGATGGGGTCTCACTATGTTGCCCAGGCTTGTATCAAACTCCTGGGCTTAAGCAATCCTCCCATCTCAGCCTCCCATAGAGCTGGGATTATAGGCCTGAGCCACCACATCCAGCTAGTTTCCATATTATGGGGACAATTGCTTTTCTAGTAGGGTTATGAAGATTAAATGGGAGTCAGTAATGGTAGTTGTCACTATTACTTTTGTGACTGGTTTAGATAGGATGGCTGCACATCCTGGCTTACCTGGGACTGTCCCAGTTTATACTTAATATCTTGCCATAATTATCAGTAGTAGTCCCTTTCACTCTCAAAATTATGCTGGTTTGGACAATAAATTATATAGTGTCCCTAGGTATAGATCATTCTCTAGGTGGCAGATTTTTTCCCCTTATCCTGTACATTTGTCCATGGTCCTAAGTTATTACACTCCTTAATATCAGTACTTACCCCGAGGATGTGGGTGGGGATACCCATGGTATCCTGGGGTGGGAAATCCAAGTTCTTTATCTTTTTGTGTCCCTATTCAAGGCAGTGGGGACCAGGAGGCAATCAAAATCATAGAGCCGAGATACAAGTAATACCAATGGTTTTGGTGGTCCTTTTTCTTTCTTGTTAGTTGATACCTGTTGTAGCTTTTTGCTTCTCCGGAAGTAAAAGCAAATACTAGTAGTTTACTGTTGTCAGGAGAGAAAAGAGAGAAGACTAAGAATAAGTATGTTCTTATGTGAAAGATTAAGTGTCAGAATCTGAAGAATAGAAAGGCTTTAACAAAATCAGTGTTTCATATTATATTATTTAGTTCTCTAATGAAGCAGCAAGTCATTCTGTATCCTTAAGATCTGAATTTTGTTTCCCATGATGTAGTGGTAAGCCTTTCATTTCCTTTGTATTTTCATCATATTTTAGGTTGGTGTCATTGGATACCTGGAGGATCAGATTATGTCTTTACATGCCGAAATCATGGAGCTACAGAAGAGCCCCTATGGAAGACGTCAGGGAGACTTGATGGAATCTCTGTAAGGATGCACTTGTGTTGGGTCTTGACATCTGTAATATTTTGTATTCCTTCTCCTTACATCTGGCAAATTAAACCTCTATGTGGTTCTTTTCTATAGTTTTCCTTTCCCCAAATATATTGGCATTATATTTAAAATGGAAGCTTTTCCTTAGTCACAGGAAACTTCGGAAATAATTCTTTGGGTTGGCCTTTTTTGGTTTTTAATAAAAGCATTTATTTCATAGGAGTGTTAAGAATTTTCCAAGTATAACTAAGTTACAAACTATTTCCCTGCTCATTGTACCTCTGGTCCAAGGTATTGACTCTTAAACGCCCTAAAACTTGAAATTTTTTCTGAATTAAAGTTCTGGATTAAAAACTTCAGATATTTTCTTGAATTACAGGTCATAATTTTTGTCTGTTTAAGTGTCTGTGGTGCAGAGATGTCCTCATGGTAGATCACAATAGATATGAACTATATTAAACTTTGCATTTTAAGAACTTGTATAGTTCTTTTTTTTTTCTTTTTTTATTATTATTGTACTTTAAGTTTTAGGGTACATGTGCACAATGTGCAGGTTTGTTACATATGTATCCATGTGCCATGTTGGTGTCATTTAGCACTAGGTGTATCTCCTAATGCTATCCCTCCCCGCTCCCCCCACCCCACAACAGTCCCTGGAGTGTGATGTTCCCCTTCCTGTGTCCATGAGTTCTCATTGTTCAATTCCCACCTATGAGTGAGAACAGGCGGTGTTTGGTTTTTTTGTCCTTGTGATAGTTTACTGAGAATGATGATTTCCAGTTTCATCCATGCCCCTACAAAGGACATGAACTCATCATTTTTTATGGCTGCATAGTATTCCATGGTGTATATGTGCCACATTTTCTTAATCCAGTCTATCGTTGTTGGACATTTGGGTTGGTTCCAAGTCTTTGCTATTGTGAATAGTGCCGCAATAAACATACATGTGCATGTGTCTTTATAGCAGCATGATTTATAGTCCTTTGGGTATATACCCAGTAATGGGATGGCTGGGTCAAATGGTATTTCTAGTTCTAGATCCCTGAGGAATCGCCACACTGACTTCCACAATGGTTGAACTAGTTTACAGTCCCACCAACAGTATAAAAGTGTTCCTATTTCTCCACATCCTCTCCAGCACCTGCTGTTTCCTGACCTTTTAATGACTGCCATTCTAACTGGTGTGAGATGGTATCTCATTGTGGTTTTGATTTGCCTTTCTCTGAGGCTAGTGATGATGAGCATTTTTTCATGTGTTTTTTGGCTGCATAAATGTCTTCTTTTGAGAAGTGTCTGTTCATATCCTTCGCCCACTTTTTGATGGGGTTGTTTGTTTTTTTCTTGTAAATTTGTTTGAGTTCATTGTAGATTCTGGATATTAGCCCTTTGTCAGATAAGTAGGTTGCAAAAATTTTCTCCCATTTTGTAGGTTGCCTGTTCACTCTGATGGCAGTTTCTTTTGCCGTGCTGAAGCTCTTTAGTTTAATTAGATCCCAGTTGTCAATTTTGGCTTTTGTTGCCATTGCTTTTGGTGTTTTAGACATGAAGTCCTTGCCCATGCCTATGTCCTGAATGGTATTGCCTAGGTTTTCTTCTAGGGTTTTTATGGCTTTAGGTCTAACATGTAAGTCTTTAATCCATCTTAATTTTTGTATAAGGTGTAAGGAAGGGATCCAGTTGCAGCTTTCTACATATGGCTAGCCAGTTTTCCCAGCACCATTTATTAAATAGGGAATCCTTTCCCCATTGCTTGTTTTTGTCAGGTTTGTCAAAGATCAGATAGTAGTAGATATGCAGCGTTATTTCTGGGGGCTCTGTTCTGTTCCATTGATCTATATCTCTGTTGTGGTCCCAGTACCATGCTGTTTTGGTTACTGTAGCCTTGTAGTATAGTTTGAAGTCAGGTAGCGTGATGCCTCCAGCTTTGTTCTTTTGGGTTAGGATTGACTTGGCGATGCTGGCTCTTTTTTGGTTCCGTATGAACTTTAAAGTAGTTTTTTCCAATTCTGTGAAGAAAGTCATTGGTAGCTTGCTGGGGATGGCATTGAATCTATAAATTACCTTGGGCAGTATGGCCATTTTCACGATATTGATTCTTCCAACCCATGAGCATGGAATGTTCTTCCATTTATTTGTATCCTCTTTTATTTCATTGAGCAGTGGTTTGTAGTTCTCCTTGAAGAGGTCCTTCACATCCCTTGTAAGTTGGATTCCTAGGTATTTTATTCTCTTTGAAGCAATTGTGAATGGTAGTTCACTCATGATTTGGCTCTCTGTCTGTTATTGGTATATAAGAATGCTTGTGATTTTTGTACATTGATTTTGTATCCTGAGACTTTGCTGAAGTTGCTTATCAGCTTAAGGAGATTTTGGGCTGACACAATGGGGTTTTCTAGATATACAATCATGTCATCTGCAAATAGGGACAATTTGACTTTCTCTTTTCCTAATTGAATACCCTTTATTTCCTTCTCCTGCCTAATTGCCCTGACCAGAACTTCCAACACTATGTTGAATAGGAGTGGTGAGAGAGGGCATCCCTGTCTTGTGCCAGTTTTCAAAGGGAATGCTTCCAGTTTTTGCCCATTCAGTATGATATTGGCTGTGGATTTGTCATAGATAGCTCTTATTATTTTGAGATACGTCCCATCAATACCTAATTTATTGAGAGTTTTTAGCATGAAGGGTTGTTGAATATTGTCAAAGGCCTTTTCTGCATCTATTGAGATAATCATGTGGTTTTTGTCTTTGGTTCTGTTTATATGCTGGATTACATTTATTGATTTGCGTATGTTGAACCAGCCTTGCATCCCAGGGATGAAGCCAAATTGATCATGGTGGATAAGCTTTTTGATGTGCTGCTGGATTCGGTTTGCCAATATTTTATTGAGGATTTTTGCATCAATGTGCATCAAGGATATTGGTCTAAAATTCTCTTTTTTGGTTGTGTCTCTGCCCGGCTTTGGTATCAGGATGATGCTGGCCTCTTAAAATGAGTTAGGGAGGATTCCCTCTTTTTCTATTGATTGGAATAGTTTCAGAAGGAATGGTTACCAGTTCCTCCTTGTACCTCTGGTAGAATTTGGCTGTGAATCCATCTGGTCCTGGACTCTTTTTGGTTGGTAAGCTATTGATTATTGCCACAATTTCAGAGCCTGTTATTGGTCTATTCAGAGATTCAACTTCTTCCTGGTTTAGTCTTGGGAGGGTGTATGTGTCGAGGAATTTATCCATTTCTTCTAGATTTTCTGGTTTCTTTGCGTAGAGGTGTTTGTAGTATTCTCTGATGGTAGTTTGTATTTCTGTGGGATCGGTGGTGATATCTGCTTTATCATTTTTTATTGCATCTATTTGATTCTTCTCTCTTCTTTATTAGTCTTGCTAGCAGTCTATCAATTTTGTTGATCTTTTCAAAAAACCAGTTCCTGGATTCATTAATTTTTTGATGGGTTTTTTGTGTTTCTATTTCCTTCAGTTCTGCTCTGATTTTAGTTATTTCTTGCCTTCTGCTAGCTTTTGAATGTGTTTGCTCTTGCTTTTCTAGTTCTTTTAATTGTGATGTTAGGGTGTCAATTTTGAATCTTTCCTGCTTTCTCTTGTGGGCATTTAGTGCTATAAATTTCCCTCTACACACTGCTTTGAATGTGTTCCAGAGATTCTGGTATGTTGTGTCTTTGTTCTCGTTGGTTTCAAAGAACATCTTTATTTCCGCCTTCATTTCGTTATGTACCCAGTAGTCATTCAGGAGCAGGTTGTTCAGTTTCCATGTAGTTTAGTGGTTTTGAGTGAGTTTCTTAATCCTGAGTTCTAGTTTGATTGCACTGTGGTCTGAGAGACAGTTTGTTATAATTTCTGTTCTTTTACATTTGCTGCGGAGAGCTTTACTTCCAACTATGTGGTCAATTTTGGAATAGGTGTGGTGTGGTGCTGAAAAAAATGTATATTCTGTTGATTTGGGGTGGAGAGTTCTGTAGAAGTCTATTAGGTCCGCTTGGTGTAAAGCTGAGTTCAATTCCTGGGTATCCTTGTTAACTTTCTGTCTCATTGATCTGTCTAATGTTGACAGTGGGGTGTTAAAGTCTCCCATTATTATTGTGTGGGAGTCTAAGTCTCTTTGTAGGTCACTCAGGACTTGCTTTATGAATCTGGGTGCTCCTGTGTTGGGTGCATATATATTTAGGATAGTTAGCTCTTCTTGTTGAATTGATCCCTTTACCATTATGTAATGGCCTTCTTTGTCTCTTTTGATCTTTGTTGGTTTAAAGTCTGTTTTATCAGAGACTAGGATTGCAACTACTGCCTTTTTTTGTTTTCCATTTGCTTGGTAAATCTTCCTCCATCCTTTTATTTTGAGCCTATGTGTGTCTCTGCACGTGAGATGGGTTTCCTGAATACAGCACACTGATGGGTGTTGACTCTTTATCCAATTTGCCAGTCTGTGTCTTTTAATTGGAGCATTTAGTCCATTTACATTTAAAGTTAATATTGTTATGTGTGAATTTGATCCTGTCATTATGATGTTAACTGGTTATTTTGCTCGTTAGTTGATGCAGTTTCTTCCTAGCCTTGATGGTCTTTACAATTTGGCATGATTTTGCAGTGGCTGGTACCAGTTGTTCCTTTCCATGTTTAGTGCTTCCTTCAGGAGCTCTTTTAGGGCAGGCCTCGTGGTGACAAAATCTCAGCATTTGCTTGTCTGTAAAATATTTTATTTCTCCTTCACTTATGAAGCTTAGTTTGGCTGGATATGAAATTCTGGGTTGAAAATTCTTTTCTTTAAAAATGTTGAATATTGGCCCCCACTCTCTCCTGGCTTGTAGAGTTTCTGCCGAGAGATCCACTGTTAGTCTGATGGGCTTCCCTTTGTGGGTAACCCGACCTTTCTCTCTGGTTGCTCTTAACATTTTTTCCTTCATTTCAACTTTGGTGAATCTGACAATTATGTGTCTTGGAGTTGCTCTTCTCGAGGAGTATCTTTGTGGCGTTCTCTGTATGTCCTGAATCTGAATGTTGGCCTGCCTTGATATATTGGGGAAGTTCTCCTGGATAATATCCTGCAGAGTGTTTTTCAACTTGGTTCCATTCTCCCCGTCACTTTCAGCTACACCAATCAGACTGTCTTTTCACATAGTCCCATATTTCTTGGAGGCTTTGTTCGTTTCTTTTTATTCTTTTTTCTTTAGACTTCCCTTCTCGCTTCATTTCATTCATTTCATCTTCCATCGCTGATACCCTTTCTTCCAGTTGATCACATCGGCTCCTGAGGCTTCTGCATTCTTCATGTAGTTCTCGAGCCTTGGCTTTCAGCTCCATCAGCTCCTTTAAGCACTTCTCTGTATTGGTTATTCTAGTTATACATTTGTCTAATTCTTTTTCAAAGTTTTTAACTTCTTTGCCTTTGGCTTGAATTTCCTCCTGTAGCTCAGAGTAGTTTGATCGTCTGAAGCCTTCTTCTCTCAACTCGTCAAGGTCATTCTCCGTCCAGCTTTGTTCCGTTGCTGGTGAGGAACTGCATTCCTTTGGAGGAGGAGAGGCGCTATGCTTTTTAGAGTTTCCAGTTTTTCTGCTCTGTTTTTTCCCCATCTTTGTGGTTTTATCTACTTTTGGTCTTTGATGATGGTGATGTACAGATGGGTTTTTGGTGTGGATGTCCTTTCTGTTAGTTTTCTTTCTAACGGACAGGACCCTCAGCTGCAGGTCTGTTGGAGCTTGCTAGAGGTCCGCTCCAGACCCTGTTTGCCTGGGTGTCAGCAGCGGTGGCTGCAGAACAGAGGATTTTTGTGAACCGCGAATGCTGCTGCCTGATCATTCCTCTGGAAGTTTTGTCTCAGAGGAGTACCCGGCCGTGTGAGGTGTCAGTCTGCCCCTACTGGGGGGTGCCTCCCAGTTAGGCTGCTCGGGGGTCAGGGACCCACTTGAAGAGGCAGTCTGTCCATTCTCAGATCTCCAGCTGCATGCTGGGAGAACCACTACTCTCTTCAAAGCTGTCAGACAGGGACATTTAAGTCTGCAGAGGTTACTGCTGTCTTTTTGTTTGTCTGTGCCCTGCCCCCAGAGGTGGAGCCTACAGAGGCAGGCAGGCCTCCTTGAGCTGTGGTGGGCTCCACCCAGTTCGAGCTTCCAGGCTGCTTTGGTTACCTAATCAAGCCTGGGCAATGGTGGGCGCCCCTCCCCCAGCCTCGCTGCCACCTTGCAGTTTAATCTCAGACTGCTGTGCTAGCAATCAGCGAGACTCCGTGGGCATAGGACCCTCCGAGGCAGATGCGGGATATAATCTCCTGATGTGCCGTTTTTTAAGCCCGTCAGAAAAGTGCAGTATTAGGGTGGGAGTGACCCGATTTTCCAGGTGCTGTCTGTCACCCCTTTCTTTGACTAGGAAAGGGAACTCACTGACCCCTTGCGCTTCCCGAGTGAGGCAATGCCTCGCCCTCCTTTGGCTCGTGCATGGTGCGCTGCACCCACTGTCCTGCGCCCACTGTCTGGCACTCCCTAGTGAGATGAACCTGGTACCTCAGATGGAAATGCAGAAATCACCTGTCTTCTGCGTCGCTCACGCTGGGAGCTGTAGACCGGAGCTGTTCCTATTCGGCCATCTTGGCTCCACACCAAGAACTTGTATAGTTCTTATTACTCAATACAGTGCTCTGTGAAATACTCGTTGGCAATATGAACTTGCTTTAAAGTGGGTTCATTATTCAAATAAAATAGTTTCAAGTTGTAGATTTTTGAAGTCATTAAATTACCTTCACTTATCAGAGCATGTTTTCTCTTTTATAGGGAACAGCGTGCCATTGATCTATATAAGCAGTTAAAACACAGACCTTCAGGTAAGACACTTCTATCACAGTGCTTGAAGGCATTTTAGGTAACTATCACTAGCCTAACAAATGTGGGGGATTTAATATTTTTAAGTTAAAAATTTTCTTAAAGCTGCAGAATAAATTCCAATTTTGGTATTGCCATTGAGACATGGTATAATAAGCTTTAAGATTGTGAAAATTTAGGAGATTAAAAAGAGAAAGTAACAGAGAGAGTGAGGTAGAAAAATTTTAGAAGGGGACATGAAAAGAAAGAATGGAAGACAGAAAAAAGGAACTCAGAGAGGAAGAAGCAGCAAGAAAATGTTTAGAAAGATGGAAAAAATAAGTGTTGCTTAAGATTAGAGAGGTTGGGCCGGTTGTGGTGGCTCATGCCTGTAATCCCAGCACTTTGGGAGGCCAAGGTGGGTGGATCACCTGAGGTCAGGAGTTCAAAACCAGCTTGGCCAACATGGTGAAACCCCATCTCTACTAAAAATAGAAAAGTTAGCTGGGCATGGTGGCACGTGCCTGTAATCCCAGCTACTTGGGAGGATGAGGCAGGAGAATCGCTTGAACCTGGGAAGAAGAGGTTGCAGTGAGCCAAGATCGCACCACCGTACTCCAGCCTGGGCGACAGAGCAAGACTCCGTCTCAAAAAAAACAAAACAAAACAAAACAAAACAAAAAAATATTAGAGAGGTTGGAAAGAATTTGAGGCAGTAGGTTCAGGTATGGAATGGTTAGAGGGAAGGCCTGTGCTGTTCTAGGCCAAAGCAGATTGCTTTGAAAATAATACCTTCATCTGCACTGGTCACTGATGACTTGTTTTGTTGGTAAAAGAATTCCAGTTGAACATGTGCTAAATACTGAGCCAGGTCTGCTGGAAAGAGTACTGGATGGGGAATCAGAAGGCTTAAATTCTAGATTGAGTAATTTTTGACCGTTACCTCAGGCAAATCTCCATTTCCCATTTCCTTCTTCTGCAAAATGGGGTTGAAACCTAGCTTTCCTACTCAGTGAGTATATTGTGACAGTGTATTTAAGAGGATGTTTGTGAAAATGCTTTGAAAACTATAAACTATTATGTACCTGCAAGATATTATCATTTAGTTAAAAATGAAGGGTAACAGAAGAAATAAAGTCTGTGCCCTAATGTGCATTATACTTAAATGCATATGTTAAAAAAAGATATACTTTTACACTTTAAAATTTGTAGACACATAGCAACACATGCAAATTAATATACATGTGAAATTGTATTTCATATACTATTTTCACATTTAAAAAAGAATATTATCTCCTCTTATACTGCTTTTATTTTACTGAAATGTATTCAGTTTAGTCTGACCAGCAGTTCTCAAAATGTGACATATGGACCTGTGAGAATCCTTGAAACTTTGTCAGAGAGTCTGTGAGGTTAGAACCATTTTCATAGTAAGATGTTATTTGCATTTTTCACCATGTTGAGATTTTCACTGATGGTGCAACATAAAATGGCTTACACTTTAGTATGAATCAAGGCACTAGCGCCAAACTATGCTAGTAGCCGTTATATTTTTTACCACCATGCATTCACAGTTTTTAAAAAATGACAGTTTCACTTACAAATGTCCTTGATAAAGCAATAAAAATATTATTTTATTTAAATCGCAACCCGTGAGTATGGGTTTTTAATATTTTGTGTGATGAAATGAGAAGTACTCATAAAGTGTTTCTTCTATACAGTGCAGTATGATGGTTGTCTTAAGGAAAACCACTTCAGTAATTGTTTACATTGCTAGTTGTCTGGCCTCTTTCAGGGAAGACACCATTTTTACTTGGAAGAGCAACTGTCAGGCAAACTATGATTATTCAGATTTGCATACGTGAGATAATTTCTAAGAAATTAAATGAAAATAAAAAGTATAGCACACTTATTACTTTAAGGGAAAAAAAACAATATTTGTTGTCAATGATAAAATTCCATGTTTCAAGCAAAAAGAATTTTAGAAAACTTGTATTTACCAGCTGGAATTTGACAGCTTCTCAGTACTTAAAAACTTTTCTGATGAGATCAGTGGTGATATTAGAAAGGTTTGCAAAAATGTAAAACAGTGCAAGTGTTCTCACTAAAATTTTTTTGTTTTAGAAAATATCATTTTTTTGGTTTTTGTTTTTAGAGGTGGGCTCTCGCTATGTTGACCAGGCTGGCCTTGGACTCCCTGGGTTCAAGTGATCCTTCCACTTCAGGCTTCAAAGTATCTCAAGTAGCAGTAACCAGTGAAAGGAGGTGGCTCTCGTAGATATGAGTATACTGTGTAAAGACATGTATGTATAGCACTTAGCATGTCTGAGGAAATGCAGTATGACTGGAGTGTAGAGTTTCAGGAGAGAGAAAACCTAAATATAGGAGAGAGAGAAAACCTAAATATAGGTTTTTTTGTTTGTTTGTTTTTAATAAAAACATGTTAGTGGGCAATAGGTTTGTTATTTTTAAATGAATTAAGACACGAGTATTTTTAAATTTCTGTTTAATTCCTGAAAAACCCTTGGGGGTTCTCAAGAATTTTCTAGTGTAAAGGTGTCCTGAGACCAGAAAGTTTGAGAACTGCTTATCTAGACTATTCTCAGAAGCTTGGCTGCTCAGGAAAGAAGAGAGGTGGGTGAGTAGCTAAAAGGAGATGTAGAGTCAAGGGAGGTCACTTCTCAGAAGGAAGACTTAAACATGAGGTGCCACATGATGACGTTTTGGTTAACAACAAATTGTGTATACTATGGTAGTCCCATAAGATTATACTACTGTATTTTTACTATGTATTTTTTATGTTTACATGCACAAATACTTACCATTGTGTTACAGTTGCCTACAGTATTCAGTACAGTCACTTGCTGAACAGGTATATAGCCTGTTGTCAAAAGGCTATACCATACAGCTTAAGTGTATAGCAGGCTGTACCATCAGGGTTTGTATAAGTATTCACACAGTGACGAAAGTGCCCAATGATGCACTTCTCAGAACATATTCAGGGCCAAAAAAGCCTGTGGAGAGGGAGGTCCCTGAACAAGTTGAGAGATTGGCTCCAAAGAACAGTAGGAGGGATTAGCCTTGATACTACTGATATTGGAAAGAGAATGAGTGTGGATACAGATACTTTTTTGGGAGTAGAGGTTGGAAGATCAGGGTCTTACTGCCTTATGGCGTCTTATCTTGCAGTGGTAAGTGAGGTTAACTGAAATGGAAGAGGTGATGACCTCATAGATTTGAATAGGGTGCTAAAGACTTCTAAAAGCCACTGTGTGCAGTGGAAGATGTTGCTGACCCAAAACATACCTTAAGAATCCAGGCCAGGTGGCTGATACCTGTGATACTAGTGCTTTGGGAGGCCGAGGCAGGAGGATCGTTTGAGACCAACAGTTTGAGACCAATCTGGGCAACATAGTGAGACCCCGTCTCTACAAAAAAATAAATCAATAAAATTTTTAAAAAGCTGGGTATAGCAGTGTATGCCTGTAGTCCCAGCTACTCAGGATGCTGAAGTAGCAGGATCGCTTGAGGCCCAGGAGGTTGAGGCTGCAGTGAGCCAAGATTACACTACTGCACTTCAACCTGGGTTGACAGAGCAAGACTTTTTCTCTTAAAAAAAAAAAAAAAAAAGTACCCAGAGCAGAAATGAAAAACCCGTGAATTAGCAGTGACAAGTAGTGAACAATAATATTAATTTTTTGTTGATAATTTAGTAGCTTGGATACAGGAACTGGTAGAGCAGATGGTTGGATTAATCTAAGGTTAGGATTTTGCTGATGGAATAAGAGGATAAAAAGGTTGAAGATGTTAACAAAATAGTGATTTAAGTGATAGAAGTTGTAGCTAGAGTAAAATATTAAAATCTAAGATTTCAAATAGGGCAAGTCCAATTCTTTTTCTTTAATCAATTATTTCTGGGCCAGGCATGGTAGCACACGCCTGTAATCCCAGCCACTCTGGAGGCTGAGGCAGGAGAATTGCTTGAACCAGGGAGGCGGAGGTTGCAGTGAACCGAGATTGTGCCACTGTACTCCAGCCTGAGTGACAGAGCTAGACTCCATCTCAAAAAAAAAGAAAAAAAAAAAAAAAATCTGTCTCCCAGTCTTCTGGCTAATGAATCAGATACCACAGATACACAGTGATAGCATTTGTTTAGGTTATATTTTTTAAAACTTTGAGGTAGCCCTGTCAACATATCATGAAGCTCTGAAATAAATTGCTACCCAGGTAGCTTGAGTGTCACCTTGAGTGACAAACTGTAACAAGATTATGTCTGTCATTGGGGCCTATTATATAGTCACACTTGATTTGTGGCCTCTATTGTCTTTTCTAGCTTAGAGTTGACTTGAATCTCTTGTTCATCTGAAATGGTTAAAACTAGCTTTCTTCATCCTCTATGCTGGAGAAGGCTAAAGTTCTCAGGGCTTTCACTATCTTAAAGAGCTAGTTATATGAGAAAGCTCTTGGCTTGGTCCATGGTATTTAGGAAGGAATGCTGTTTGGAGAAGAACCTTTTTGGAGCCTTGCATTTGATTGTTGGTGAGGAGGAGACAACAGAGATGTGTGGGGAATAAAGTTGGGCTATGGGGGAAGTATTTGCAGTGATAACAAAGGACACAATGTTTTTTAAACCTCCTTTGATGCTCCTTTCATCATTTCCTTTTTGGTAAAATGGGGGTAACAAAAGTAATCTTCTCACAGGACTGCTGTGAGGATTAAATGGGAAAATTATAAGCAGAGAGTAGCAAATATTACTATTATTGCATTTAGGCTTAATTATCGTCCAAAGGAAATACCAGCATGATGCATGAACAACTTTCAACTCCTTTAGTCATTTTCTGAAATATAACAATTAATGAATTTTTTTTTTTTTTGAAATTGAGGTCACATTTTAAACTGTAGAACTCATTGTGACCAACGGCTATCCCATTTGAGGGTATCTGGCTGCTGCCAGTTGGCTTTAAGATGTCATACTGCCCTCAAATGGAACTTTCAGGATGTCTACAGGTCCCTTTACTAGTTGGTTTCAGTGAGCTTTTTTCAAAGTTTTTCTGGGCTGTAAACAGATGGATAAACATGAAATTCCAAGCAACCTAGTTCAAGGGCCTCCTTCCTTTAGGCAATGAGAGTTTGACGAATTGTCCTACTGTTTCTAAATATGTGGTTAATCATCCAAGAAAAATTGTTCCCTTGGCCAGAGGCTGCATTTGTGTCTGGGGCTTGGGTTAGTATGGGTTAAAGATAGCCAAGACTATTCTTCTTAAGCACAGGCAACTAAGGTCTCTTACTGATAAATTTATATATACATTATACACATGCAAACTTTATTTTTTATATATAACTAGATTTTATTTATAGGTAATCTTTGTATCTTTTATCTTAACCCAATTTTTAATTTAAATGGAGATGTTTATTAATTAAAATTAGTTTTAGAGTTTCAGGGATTTTTGAGGAATTTTTTGTTTGGAGGCTGATATGTTACAGAAGAAAGGTTATATCCACTGACTGATGTCTTTTATAGATCATTCCTACAGTGACAGCACAGAGATGGTGAAAATCATTGTGCACACTGTGCAGAGTCAGGACCGTGTGCTCAAGGAGCTGTTTGGTCATTTGAGGTAGGAAAATTTCTTCATTTCCTACTGAAAAACAAGGATACGTTTATCTGGTTCCTCTCAAAGTACAAAAGCCCTCTTTGGTAAAGTATACTTACCCAGGAAGAATTCTGAAAATACCTTGGGTAGCTTGGCCATAGCTATCTGCATTTATGTGTCCTTTTGTATGCATTACTTTGGAGATAAGTCATTAAATCTGATACTGATTGTGGTTCATTTCCTCAGCTGGGTTTTGGGAATATGGTGTACAGTCTTGGGGCATGTGTAAGTGTCTGACACTGATTTAATCTCTCCAGCAAGTTGTTGGGCTGTAAGCAGAAGATTATTGATCTACTCCCTAAGGTGGAAGTGGCCCTCAGTAATATCAAAGAAGCTGACAATACTGTCATGTTCATGCAGGGAAAAAGGCAGAAAGAAATATGGCATCTCCTTAAAATTGCCTGTGTAAGTAATTATTAATGAATTATTTAATGTGACATTGAGTTGCTGTTATTCCTTGCAAAGGGGATTTTTATCAGCATGAGGTGGGCCCTCTTGAAGACATGTATATTTTGCATTGGGATGACATCCATGTTCCTTGCTTGGTGTCCAGACTAGCAATTGAGATCTCTCCTTTCCAATTTCTCTGTTGTTATACTCCTCTTAGCCCTTGACCACTGTGGTATTCCAACCCAACTTGGGGACAGATGTACCTGCCTAGATAATGAAATTGACCATCTATTCAACTGTTTTTTTTTTTTTCTTTCTTCAACTAAAATGGTATAAGATGAGTGGATATATTTGGTTTTAGTCAATGAAGAAAGGGTCCAAGGACAGGTTACTAATGGCGTATAAAGGTGGGAATAGTTTTGTACTGAAATACTCTGGTTGTGCATATAAGTAGTAACGGAAATGTAAGTCTTAGGAATATGGTAAGAAATTGTGTGAATCAACAGAGATGCTTGCCTGTAATCTTTTGATGTTTTTTTTCTTTTCCTTCAGACACAGAGTTCTGCCCGGTCCCTTGTAGGATCCAGTCTAGAAGGTGCAGTAACCCCTCAGACATCAGCATGGCTGCCCCCGACTTCAGCAGAACATGATCATTCTCTGTCATGTGTGGTAACTCCTCAAGATGGGTGGGTTTACTTTGTAACAATAGATAGCTGTGTTTTCATAGCAGTGGTATAGGAATGAGGCAGTAGTTGTTAAGGTAGTCTTCTGTGTCTTCAGACCAGGGTTGAGTCCTGACTATCCCTTTGTAATAATCTTAGGCAACTTACTTGACTTTTTTGATGTTCATATTTCCTCACCTGTAAAACAGGAATGTCTCATAGAACTGCTGTGGAAATTTGATTAGACAATGTATATAAAGTGCTTGGGAAATAAATGTTCAGCAAATGTTGCCTATTATTAGCTCAGTCCAAGTTCCAAGTCCTTTCTTTTATTGGCTTATTGCTTTATTTTACTCAAACCTTACTCCTTCATTAACAGTTTATGAGAAATTATGCTATCATTTTGCATTTATCATTTTGGGGATCCTTGATTACCCTTCTAATAAATTTTTGAGATCTATTTTATAACTTTGTATTTCTAAGATTAGACTTTTTTCAGTGTTTTAAATCAGTTTTGCAAGAACTCAAATTCCAAGCCCTATATTTTATTAATTCCTACTCTTTGCTAAAAGCTGAATGACTATCCATTTCTGTTATTTTCTCAGCTTAAGATGTGCCGTATCCAAAGCCAGTGGCTCTTTGCTAGCTTGTGTATTGTCGCTTTTCTCACAACTCATGGAGACCTCTACAGCACCAGCATTTCCTGGAAGCTCTGCCCATAATTAGTTTTGCAGAAGTGCAGCCATGTTACATCACTGCTCAGGAGGTCATGCAGTTGCACATTCTGTACTCCACTTTTATGAGAGAAAAGCACATGGCAGGAAGGCAAGCTGATATCAGGTATTTTATTTTTTTAAAGAAAGCAAGTTCCAGGGTATATATCTTGGGGTCATTATACATGTGGCCCAATGCAGTACACCTACAACTGTAGCACAGGCTATAATTAAATATATAGACTTTACAAAATACTCCAGTAATCAGAGTTGAAGGAAGTAAAATTTAATACTTTACTTACTTTTTTGCCTTTGTTAAAGGCATTTAAGTTTTTTAGCGGATGTTAATGTTTACAAATGTCACCACAATACAGGTAATTTCCAATTTGAAGTGTGGTTGTTTGCAAAAGTATACCTGACAGATATTTTCAATGTATTTTCTAGAAGGAACACATTATATTTTGTTTTGAGGCAGAGTCTCACTCTGTCGCCCAGGCTGGAGTGCAGTGGCACAGTCTTGGCTCATTGCAACCTCCGCCTCCCAGATTCAAGCAGTTCTCCTGCCTCAGCTTCCCGAGTAGCTGAGATTACAGGCACGTGCCACCATACCTGGCTAATTTTTGTATTTTAGTAAAGACGGGGTTTCACCATGTTGGCCAGGCTGGTCTCGAACTCCTGACCTCAAGTAGTCCACCTGCCTCAGCTTCCAAAAGTGCTGGAATTACAGGCATGAGCCACCATGTCCAGCCAGAATACATTGTATAAGAAAATTGATTTCGATTATAATGTACCTGTGGTACTTAACTACCAAGGATTGGGAACTGTTTGACAATTTTTCCATCTGTTGGATAAGAGCTGAATCAGAATGTCATTCTAAGCTAATAGTGGCTATCATCCATGACCTAAAACTGACTCTTGTTAGGGGACTGAGGATTGGCAAAGGGAGAATATAGAGGCCATATAGAAGAGGACAGCATGAAGGTAGAAACCACAATCAGGACTGCCTTCAAATATGAACTTCCAGGGATACTTCTTGGTTCTGGGTAGCTCCCCCACCACATTGTTTTCTTTTGCTGTCCTCAGGAATCAGCTTGCTTGTTTTGTTTCATTGCTATCATCTGTAGTTTCTAATGAGTTTTTCACTTTCTGTGATCTCTACAGAACAGATTTTACTTTTCTCTCTTCTCCCCTACATTTGTGTCTGTGAAGTATGCATGCTGGTGTTTTTACTACTTTTAAGGAAAGAGAAGTATTTAGAAACAAAAAGAGGTATTTCATCTGTCTTTGCCACAAGGATTTTTTCCTCCCCAGTTACATTTTCAGGGGAAAAACAAGTTGTACATAAGTGCCTCTTACGTTTCAGAGGAAAGTCAGATTGCTGAGTTATAGTGGACTTCTTATCATTAGAGTTAGGTAGAGGTAGAGGCAGCAGCCTGGTCTTAACAGGACTGTGCCTCTGTAGGGAGGGATGAGGAAACTAAAGACTACAGGAGTCAATTGCACTGGGGTACTGGGTTACAGGAAGGCTAGTGATCATGCTAACCTAGAAGACTAGAAAGTAGAGGAAATTTATATGCCCTTTTGCTGAGTTTGAAAAGGCTTTGTTCTTTCATCTCACAGGGAGACTTCAGCACAAATGATAGAAGAAAATTTGAACTGCCTTGGCCATTTAAGCACTATTATTCATGAGGCAAATGAGGAACAGGGCAGTAGTATGATGGTAAGTTTTGTGTGGATATGGGTGCCTGCTTTGGCTATGTTGGGTACAAAAGGTTTAACTTTCCATGCTAGCCTTATCTGGCATTTGGGATGCTTATGGGAAATAGAAGAACTCAAGAGGAAAGAGCATTTGGGGAATATCCTCAACCTTAAATCCTTATCTGCTGTTACTCAGGGATATACTAGGATTATGTCATCAATTATCTTCAATAATAGCATTTTTGGTCAAATTAAATGAGTGGTAAGCTTTCTTCACAATGTGACCATTGAAATTGAATGGTTTGTTCTGTACCTTTTTGCTTCAGCAATCAGTTTTCTCCATTAAGATGGGACTTGTACTTTAATTCAGATATGGTACCTCCCGAATAGAAAATAAATTACGTTAATATAGTTGTAATAATAAAAGTGTGTTAAGATTTGGTTACTATAAACTACTGATTTGTTAAAACTTGGGGAAATTACAATAAAATGTTTACTGAATCAACTTTTGCTGCATTTAGTCTTAATATCAATTCTGTATATTTCCTCTTTCATTAAGAAAAATAGCAGCGGCCAGGCATGGTGGCTTACGCCTGTAATCCTAGCACTTTGGGAGACCAAGGCAGGTGGATTGCTTGAGCCCAGGAGTTTGAGACTAGCCTGGCCAACATGCGAAACCCTGTCTTTATAAAAAATATAAAAATTGGCTGGGTGTGGTGGCACACAGCTGTGGTCCCAGCTACTTGGGAGGCTGAGGCAGGAATATCGCTTGAGTTCAAGAGTTTCAGGCTGCAGTGAGCCGTAATCCTGCCATTGCACTCCAGCCTGTGACAGAGTGAGACCTTGTCTCAAAAAAAAAAAAAAAGGATAATGATGGCCAGCCATAGTGACAGGTATCTGTAGTCCAAGTTACTAGGGAGGCTGAGGCAGAAGGATTGCATGAGTCCAGGAGTTCAAGGCTGCAGTGCATTATGATTGGACTTGCAAATAGCCACTGTACTCCAGCTTGGCAACATAGCAAGATCCTGCTCTCTTAAGAAAAAAAAAAAAGAAAGAAAAGAAAAGGAAAGAATAATTGTTTGCTTCAAATATTTATGAAAAAAACTCTGAAAATTTTTTTTAAATCAGGAAATAAGGTAAATGAAATGATTTTTGAACTTTTGATTATAAAATGTCCAAACAGACAGAAAACTTGCAAAAATGAACACCCATATACTTATCACTTATATTCAACATCTAATTGTAACTTTTTCATGCCTGGTTTTAGAATCTTGATTGGAGTTGGTTAACAGAATGAGTTGTCACTTGTTCACTGTCCCCAAACCTATGGAAGTTGTTGCTATACATGTTGGAAATGTGTTTTCCCCCTGAAACCATTCTTCAGACATCAGTCAATGGAAGAAATGGCTATGAACAGAAACTACATTTCTACTACGATCAGAAGAACATCATTTTACAAGTATAACATTTTTGAGTAATTCAAGCCTCGTACTTGTTTGAATATTTGTTTTAATACCACAACTATTTAGAAGCATCATCATGACACATTTGCCTTCAGTCTTGGTAAAACATTACTTATTTAACTGATTAAAAATACCTTCTATGTGTTAGTTTCAACTTTTAACTTTTGGGCGTAAGGCCAAATGTAGTTTTGTATACAGAGAAGAAAACCTCAACTAACAGGTATTTTAAGTAAAAGTTGTCTACCTGTGTTTTTTTCTAAAAAGGCTGCTCACAAGTTCTGTTTCTTGAAGAATAAATTCTACCTCCTTGTGTTGCACTGAACAGGTGCTCTTCCTGGCATAAGGAGTTGGTGTAATCATTTTAAATCCGACTGAAAATTTAACAGTATCCCCTTCTCACTGAAGGGATTGTGTATCTGTGCTTCTAATATTAGTTGGCTTTCATAAATCATGTTGTTATGTGTATATGTATTTAAGATGTACATTTAATAATATCAAAGAGAAGATGCCTGTTAATTTATATTGTATTTGAAAATTACATGTTTTTTCATTTGTAAAAATGAGTCATTTGTTTAAACAATCTTTTGTGTCTTGTCACACAAATTTATAAAGGTCTGCACTCCTTTATCTGTAATTGTAATTTGAAAATCCAAAAAGCTCTGAAAACAAGGTTTCCATAAGCTTGGTGACAAAACTTATTTGCTTGCAATCTAATCTGAACTGACCTTGAATCTTTTTATCCCATTTAGTGTGAATATTCCTTTATTTTGCTGCTTGATGATGAGAGGGAGGGCTGCTGCCACAGACTCTGGTGAGGGCTGGTTAATGTAGTATGGTATATGCACAAAATTACTTTTCTAAAATCTAAAATTTCATAATTCTGAAACATCTTGCCCCAAGCGTTTCAGATAAAGGACTGTGGACCTCTGTCATCTGTTAAGTAATTTAGAAGATATTATTTGTCTTAAAAAATGTGAAATGCTTTTATATTCTAACAGTTTTTCACTTTGTGTATTAAATGGTTTTTAAATTACTTTTTTGATCTCTATTCATTATAAAAATCAGATTATAATAAAACAGTTGAATATAGCATAGGAAAATATGGAGGTTCCATGAAGTGGAATTAACAGCACAGAATAACTGTACTTTCCTTAGGAATAACAGGACTTATGGTAAAGGTAGTATTGGGCAACTTCTTTAAGAGTGTTTTCCTCTGAGATGTCCTATCACCACTATCTACATCTAAAAAACATGCTCAATTCTTGCCCTATAAACTGATGTCACAGCCCCACCATCCCCATTTTTGTTAGTAGTATCATTTTCCTAGTCAACCGAATTTTTTAGTCATCACATACCACTGTTTGTCATCTGTTATAATAGGCAGTCTCTCTCTTGTTTCCCTAGTTTTAGAAGACTTTAATAATAAACATTTATTGGGTACCTGTTACTTGGAGGGTATTAAGCTAGATGGCAAGATCAGAAACAACATAGGCAGTATAGTAAAACTGCTTATCTGGGAGTCTGAACATTACAAGCCATCCAAGCATTGCAATTACTGTTAAGGATTATTTTTCAATGGTCATGCATTTTCTAAATATTTTAATAATTGGTGAAAGATTTGCTATAGAGTGGGGGCTGCTGGTGGTGTGTGGCTGGGGTTATGTCAGGGCAGCCTGATCTATATAATTTGGGCAGATGGTGTGAGTCAGAACAGACTATTATAGTGGGACCCCCAAACTTGCTTTTGATGCATGAGTTGGACCACTATTTTTTGGTGGTAACAACTTTACAGAGGGGAATGGCAGTTGTGAATTGTATACATTTCATTCTTTAAGCAATATTATGAAAAACTTCAGAGAATGTCTACAGAAAACAGGGTGTGGAGCAAGTTATTTTCCATTCTTTTTGCTTTTTGGAAGTTAAAATAGCTAAGCTCTGCAAATATCATTTATTTGGAACAGATAACGTCCCAGACATTCCTAGATAATAAAAATCAAATGAATGATACAGGTAAGTGTATTTATTGAAGCGTGTGGGTAGAGTGGTCTGGGAAGGCTTCCTTTAATGAAGACGAATTGATTCTATTTACCTCTTCTTACTTCCACTACTAAGTAACCCTGGGCCTGCAGTTTCCTAACCACTTGACTTCCTTGCCAACAGTCTGTCTCCACTTTCAGCCGTTTTAATAGATTCATTGGCCCTAAAGCACTGCTTTCCCATACTTCCCTACCCAAGAGGGCAGGGGTCCCCAAGCCCTGGGCCGCGGACCAGTACCAGACAGTGGCCTGTTAGGAACCCAGCCGGATAGCAGGTGAGCAGCGGGCGAGTGAGCATTATCGCCTTGAGCTCTGCCTGCTGTCAGATAAGCGAGTGGCATCAGATTCTCATAGGCACGCGAACCCTACTGTGAACTGCACATGTGAGGTTTGCCGGCTCCCTGTGAGAATCTAATGCCTGATGATCTGAGGTGGAACAGTTTCATCCCCAACCCACACACACCCCCACCCCGTCCGTTGGGTTAGAGGACTTTACAACCCTAGTCCACCTTGTCCAGTTATAGCTCCACCTCTAGCCTTTCAAGGCTTAAACCATTAATGCCGTTAATTTCTCTTGTATTCATCTACCTCCCAACTATACCTTTTTCCTTCCCTTTTTTATTTTTGGCAATATGTGCACATGGTTTAGAATTTAAAACGAACAGAATACGTAGTGACGCCTACCATAGCACTCCTTCCCATCACACAAGCCTTCAAGGAAACTGAAGTACTTACTTTGGTCTCCCTGGAGGATTCCCTCCGCCTCCCGCCCCATGTGCTTAGCAATTCTGTTCCTGTAGTCTGGATGGCCTTCATAAAGCCCTCACTGGACCAGCATTCTGGCACATAATAGGAACACTTAAAAAACGAGAGAACGATGCCGTTATATCTAATATCTTCCTCTTCTGAACTTTCACAGCACTTGATTTGCAACAAGTTTAGTTGCTCCTGAAGTGCAGGATATGTGCCGGAAGCAAGTGCGTGCCACACAGTGGGGCTCCGCATACACTGCAAAAGGACAAATAAACCGAACAGCTACCGTTTGAGAGTGAGCGAGTGGGTTCTCTGCACAAGAACAAACCAACCAGTCCCTTGTCCGAAAGGCCCTCTCCTTTTCTCTGCTTCGCTGCTCACTCCAGACCCCCGGCTGTCCTCTTCCGGAGCAGTTAACCAGTAGTGTACAGAAAAAGAGCGACTTGCCTCCAAAGGAGCCTGCGCGGCCCGCAGCTAGAAGAATTTTGTCCCATGCGCTCCCCGTCTCACTAGCCTCGGGCCGGGGCTACGCCGTGTGCGTCCCCGCGCAGCCGCAGTGCTGGGCGAGTGGGCGGGGCCGGCTGTTGGCGGCGGTTGGCTCGGCGCGGGAGTCGGGTGCACGTGCGGGCGGGGGCGATGCGTCACTGATCGGTGAGGCGCGGCCGAGGGGTCGGTTTTCCTCGCGAGCCTGCGGCTGGGCTTCTTCTCAGTTAGTGCCTTCCACCCGGGAGCGACCCTTGGGAGAGGGGATTTCAGGAAGCTCACCGAGCAGGGGCGGCCCACTGGCCTCCGGGGGCGGAGGAGTTGGCAAGGGGTCAGCGGGCTCCGCCAGAAGGGAAGAATGAGGGGACGGGGGTACTGGACTCCCCGGCTCAGCCTGTGAGAGAGCGCCAAGTTTCCGGAGGGAGAGGGTAGAAACTGGAGGGGGTGGACCTGTCACTCACGGGACTGAGGGTCCTTTTCTCCCGCTCCCAGGAGAAACGAGAATGAATATGACTCAAGCCCGGGTTCTGGTGGCTGCAGTGGTGGGGTTGGTGGCTGTCCTGCTCTACGCCTCCATCCACAAGATTGAGGAGGGCCACCTGGCTGTGTACTACAGGTGAGCGGCATGTGCAGTCAGTTAGGGCTCTAGAGCAGATAAAAAAGGGTACTCCAGAGTGGAGTCTGGGAAGTTGTTCCCTCTGCAACGTTCGGGGGCGCATGTCCCATCTCTGGGGAAAGCACGGGGGTCGAAGCGGGCTTTTGCGGAGCGCCCTCCAGATGTTGGACAGTTTTAGTGCTATGTTCGTTTTGTTGCAGAGATTAAGTCTCCCTACGGTTATTCCTATACACAGCAAACTCAATTATTTGTAGAAAAATGAAGGAAGAAGGGAAGTAGTCACTCTACCTCTAACTGAAGAGATGGATAAATTATAGTTCGTCCAACTGTACAGGCTTTAGTTTGCCGCTATAGATGCTGTATGTTTATGGTTGTTTCTTAGACTTTTTCATTTAAAAGCTTCCAGTGTCTGGTTATGTCTTGTAACACCGTGATGACTATGATGGTGCTTATGTCCCTGGACTTCCAGGGACATAAGCACAACACTGATGGGCCATCCTCCTCCCTCCTTACTGTTTCTGTTCAAGTTGGGGACAGGAGTGATGTGGGAGCTGTTGCTCTCTTGTTGAGCTCGCTTAGCTTTTCCTTCAGCCTAATTACCACAAGTTCCTTTTGATACATACAGACTAGTAAGAGAGAGGCCAGTTTGTGGAGAAATTGGGATTAACGGTGTATTCAAAAAGAGCGTCAACTTTTTGCTTGTTTCCACTATCCCTCAAAACTGATGTTTCTACTTTCAAATCCATCCTGAATCCTAGAAAAAGAGCAATTTTAATGGTATATCTTAGCAGATGGAGCTCTAGCGTAAGAAATTACAGATTAGTCCAGATTTCCTTCCAGTTTAGCATTGTCTTTCTGACAGTAAAACCAGAGAAAGGACATTTCAAGGAATGACTCAAAGAATTAGTGATGAACCTTAAACAGTTCATCTTTTCTTGTTATTATGACTTTGCAAACGTGTTTATATTTTCAAGACGGGAAGCTAAGTTCTACGAATTTACAGGGTGCAAAATAGGACTTTATTTTCTTTGCTCCCCAAATGCCTCCTTTTTATAATTTCCAGGGCTTGCTTTCATAGTTTTCACATTCCAGGATTTGGTGAACAAGCCCTTATCCTATTTATTTGTATAGTCTTGTCACCCTTCATCTTTTCATGCTAATTTTTTGTTTTTATATAGAAGTTTTATGTTCCCAGTATTTTAATTACCTTGCAGATAGATTGAAAGAATTATAAGCCTCAGAAATTTTCTCTTTACTTCAAAGTTTGCGTTGCCTTTTTTCAACCTGGTGATTAAATGTATTATATATTTTGATTTGGCTCTTGTTATGTACAATTAATGTACCTCTACTGAAAGCCATTAGAATTTTTTAAACAAATATTTCTCAGAAGGTTAAAGACCGAGGAGAATCCTTCGAACCTGAGAGCAGTGCTGGAGACCCAGAGGTACGGTTGGTTGAGCTTATGAAACAAGGTGTAATGAACATTGACAGTTTAATTTGATCTTTTTCCCTTTTTAGGTGTGGAGGTATTTTAAGCAGTTGTTCATTATGAGTAATTCTTATTAGTGAGGCTTTAGTAGGTCAGCAGCATGAGCAAGAGTGAGTATTATAGCATTTTAGATTTGGAAAGATAATTTTTCTTTTTATAATTTTGTCAAATTGAAACATCTTTTTGCAGGGGAGGAGCTTTACTAACTAGCCCCAGTGGACCAGGCTATCATATCATGTTGCCTTTCATTACTACGTTCAGATCTGTGCAGGTGAGTGATTCCTAGGGAAGCCCCCGTACCAGATAGACAGGTGTGACAGGAGTTACCACACTTGTGGGTGGAGATAGATTTCCTTATTGCTTAAGCAGATGGTGGTATTTACTTAAATGCAGGAGTTAACGTTCAGAGTACAGTTGTTACAACACAAGTTACGATGTTAAAGCACCTCACTTACTTGAAATGAATTAAAGGTATGAACCAGGAAGCTTGGAAGGACTGACTTCTACCATCTATATCGTGGTATATAGCAAATTTTCTGTTGCTGCTGTCACAATAAAAGTAAGAATTAGAAACACAACTACACATACAAACCAGTGATTATGTGGTTTAGAACAGTGTTTGGTTTCCATAGAGGCAGGCTCCTGGGCTACTGTTAACATGGAGGATCAAAATTTTTATACACAGCCTTTCTGCCTTATGTTTTTTTGCCTGGTATATTAAGCACAATTTTATGTGGAACCTTAGTGAATGTTATATTTTGATGGCATCCCAGGATATTTGAAATAAGTGTCTAATCGTTGAAAAGTGTCTTGGCCATGGGAGACAATAAAATAAGTATCTTTCAGTGTAACAAGATGACAAAACCAGGATTAGGCTGTGACCACTTTTGCAAGCCCAATGTGATCATAAATCTTTGGATTCAGAAGTTTGTCTGCCATCTGCTGCTAATTTTTCAGGACTCAGGAAAATTCTATGTTACTTAATCTTGTAATCTTATGTCTAGGCTTCCTGCTAAGTGAGAGTTTAATTATAAATTCTTAAATCCCCTAGGTTTTCTTCCTGTCCCCTTTTAGATGGCTTAGGGAAAGAACTGTGTCTACTGAAGTGAAATGTATTCTTCCCCTAATCAGACTGATTTCCATATGTTGTTCCATATTTATTTTACCCATTCTTTCCTTAGTTCATGCCATCACTTCTTTATCTGCCATCTCACTCTCCATTCCTTCTCTCCTGTCTAAATCTTGCCAGGCTTTTAAAGGCTCGTCCCAGATTCTTCCTCTTCTGATCTATAGCTCTTAAAGTCTATATTGTAAATTTTGGCCCTTGTCTTATTTTCTTTAATATTGTTGTCTTGCATTGTCTGCTAAGTTTTTTGTGTGTTTTCTTTCCAGAAAGGCTCCAGTTTTCTTAAAGACAGGAGTTGTAACACATTTATATTTCTGGCTTTCTATTTATGGTGGAAGTTGTTAAATTGAGCTGATTTCTCAGGAAGCAATGTGTAATGAACATGGGGACCTGGCGTTGCCGCCAGTTGGTAGCATGACTTTGGAAAAATTGCTTAACTGTCATAGACTTCAGTTAGTCTTCTGTGAAAGGAAGAATTTTAATTACATGACCTCATCAACAGCCGAAACAATCTATAATAATGTTAGCAATGGCAGCATTAGACCCTTAAAAATCAAGACTCTAAGGCCGGGTGCAGTGGCTCATGCCTGACAGCACTTTGGGAGGCTGAAGAAGGTGGATCGCTTGAGCCTAGGAGTTTGAGACCAGCCTGGGCAACATGGGGAAACTCTGTCTCTTAAAAAAAAAAAAAAAAAAAAAAAATCAAGGCTCTAACAAATAGATCTTGTTCAAAGCCAGGTAGATCTGTCTCTGCCTTCATGCTTAGTATGTTAAGTCATACTGATGCAAAAATTTAAATAAAGGAGATATAGCTAATAGTAAACAGATTTTGGAGTTTAATTGTGTATATATATATAACAAATATAGTGTGTGTATATATTTAATAATAAACTATCATAAGAGATGTAAATGAAATTAGTGCAGAGACTTCAGTGTAAACTAAAGTACTTTGCATCTACAAAAAAGTTTTACATGGGCTAGAGCCAGCCAGTGTGACTAAATAGGAATGTTCTTTATGTGTATAACGGTAACATTCTAGGAAATAATTATATTAATAAAAACATATTTAAAAAGTGTTGTTGGCCGGGCATGGCGGCTCACACCTGTAATCTCAGCACTTTGGGAGGCCGAGGCAGGCAGATCACTTGAGGTCAGGAGTTCAAGACCAGCCTGGCCAACCTGGTCAAACTCTGTCTCTACAAAAATTAGCTGGTGGTGTGTGCCTATAATCCCAGCTGTTTGGGAGGCTGAGGCAGGAGAATCGCTTGAACCTGGGAGACCGAGGTTGCAGTGAGCCGAGATCGTACCCTTGCACTCCAGCCTGGGCGACAGAGCAAGACTCCGTCTCAAAAAAAAAAAAAAAGTGTTCTTAGCAGAGTAAGACATAAATTTACTTTTAGGAATTTTTGGAACGTATTAGAAGACATAGTCCAGATAAACAAATGGTTTAACAAACTTGTCAATTGAAAGGAATATATATAAATGTGAAATTCCATATATGATGTAAAAAGAAAAAGCAATAGAGAAATTATATGAAAACTTTCAGCCTTCATAAAGTAACCATAGATTCACTTTTTAAATAAATTTTCTGTCATACTGGGAAAGTAATTTTTAAGAGGACATAAAAGAAGCATAAAAGTACATAAAGATAGGGTGTTAAATGGAAGATTTAACATTTAAACTCTTTCCTAGTTCTTCTCAGTTTGAAAATTGGCTAGAGAATATCCTTTTGGTTTAAATAGGAGTGTGTATTTAAAGTTGGTGTGGAATATGGAAACCGAATTAATGTTTTAAAGGAAATAAATAGAATTTGTCTCTTCATCAATCCTCTTAACCTAGAACTGCCACCAATGTTTACTATCATTCTAATGTCTCAACCTAAGAGTTATTTTTTATTCTTTCCCCTCCTGGAATTTTATATCAACCAAGTATCAGATACCTCCTCTATTATGTCTGGATTGACAGCTTTCATGGCCTTTACTGAATTAATCTAAATTAATTATTTAGCCTCCCAGCTGATTTTCTTACCTCCATATAAGATGGAGAATGAGAACTACATCACATATGAGAAAAGGAATTAAGTAAACATATTTTTGAGTGGTTTGTTTTGCGACTGTATATAAGGTGAACTAGAGAGAGCCCAAACTCCCCAGCCAGCATTTCAGGCCCCTATCTAGTATCACCATGGTCTCTTGTCAGAATTTCATCTTTCATCCAAATTGTCCCTTCTGCTCCAGGCAAGCCTATCTACTTTCGTTCGCCTATACACGTATTGTCTTCAACTGTGTGTATTTCAGTAGGATATTTATTGAGCTTAAGATGTTCCTCTGCCTCATCTGTTCTTATTTCTCGCACTGTAGACCTAGCTTATAAATCCTTCACCTCAGAGAGCTTTTCAAACTACTATTTTTTTCACTTTCTGTAATTTACCACTTAACAGTTCAGTTTATAATTTGTGTTTTTGGTTTTGTTTTTTTGTTTTGTTTTGTTTTGTTTGTACCTGTTGATGGATTGCATTGTAAGGTTTTGTCTCCTGTGCTGGATTGTGAACTCTTTGGAAACAGGGACTGTGATTCCTTTTTCCTTTGCTTTGTGCTTGATAAGATGCAGTGTGTCTAGAATGTACTCATTAGGTGCTGACCTATTTGAGGCCTTAGAGTACAGCAGGAAGTCATTCATTCTGGATCTGAACAAAGGTGTGACAAGTGCAAAGCAATTAAGTACCAGATTGTTGGTTCACCAGGAGGAAGCAGTACTGGTGGTAGCACTTCTATTAAAAAGGAAACTGAATAAGACATGTGAGAGATCACTAGGTACTAAACTAAAATGTTGACCACAGCTTTAGAGAAGAAAGGTTGCTGTTGGATTCAAGGGCAGCTTTGAGTCTTAGAGTACTTGTATGCATAGAATCTCTTTTATCTTCAACATAAATAGTAATACTAGCAGTGGAATCAAAGTTCAGAGTGCAAGTCCTAGCCAGAGTATCTGTGTGAGCAAGCTGTGTTGTTTACAACCCCTGGCCAGCTCCAGGCAGGTAAGGGACTCAGGAAGAGTTTTCTACTGATTAGCAGACTGAACATTGAACCTTTCCCAGTGAATCTTGATTCAAACATTTGCTGTAGGCCGGGCACAGTGGCTCACGCCTGTAATCCCAGCACTTTGGGAGGCCAAGGTGGGTGGATCACTTGAGGCCAGGAGTTCAAGACCAGCCTGGCCAACGTGGTGAAACCTCATCTTTACTAAAAATACAAAAATTAGCTGAGCGTGGTGGTGCATACCTGTAATCCCAGCTGCTTGGGAAGCTGGGGCACAAGAACCACCTGAACCCAGGAGGCAGAGGTTGCAGTGAGCCAAGATTGCACCACTGCATTCCAGCCTGGGTGACAAAGCAAGACTGTCTCCAAAACAAAAAAAAAAATTGCTGTAAAATATTTTCTGTCTCAAGTCTTTAATTTCTACTAGAATACAAAAAGAAATGACTATTCTGAGAGCTAATCTTTGGGAACTGAAATTGTGATGGAGCTCTGCTGTACTTACTGTCAGCAGCTCTCCAGAGATTTGCCTCTGGTACCAGTAGTTTTTTGACAATGTGTGTCTTGAGTGTTGATGAGGTATCTTTTCCTCCCTAGACAACACTACAAACTGATGAAGTTAAAAATGTGCCTTGTGGAACAAGGTAAGCTTTCTCTTTGCCTACCAGCCTCCCTTTAGCTCAGATAGAGTTTCTGTTCCTACAGCTATGATCATCACTTAGACATCTCTCAGATAGGCATGATAGTTAACCCAAGGGGATTTCTGATCTGAGCATTGTTTGAGCAAAGGCCTATCTCCAAATAGGAGCTTTTCCATCTTAAGAACCATTATTGTTCTTATGGTATTATTGGAAAAAACTGGAGTTTTAGAGCAAATAGACATAACTGTGTATTAGCACTGCTGCATCTGCTTTATTGACTATTTTTTAAAGACTTTATTTTTTACAGCAGTTTTAGGTTCATAGTGAAATTGAGCAAAAAGTACAGACAGTTTTTATATACCTTTTTCCCCAACAGATTCCTTTATTGACACTTTAAAACTTAGTTTTCTCATTTATAAAAGGCAGTAAAATCTACCTTGCAGAGTTGTTTTAAGGATTAGAATTACTGTATATGAAGTGTCTAACCAGTACTTGGCCTAGAATAGGTGCTTAATAAAACATAGTTTAAAATTAATCATCCCACCTTCTTCTCATCTGTAGTGTTAAATGCCATCCAATTTAGAGTTTCTGATTCAATAGGTCTGGAGTGAGGCCCGAGAATTTGCATTTCTAACAGAAGTTCCTGGGTGATGCTGATACTGCTGGTCTGAAGACCTCATTTTGAGAGTTGCTGTCCTAAAGAGGTTTAGGGAAAGAAAGGCAAGCAGGGCCCAAATTATTTCTAGGGTATAATCACTGCATTGAATTGTATCAAAAGAAGAATGTAAAGTTCAAGGTATTTTTTAAATTACTTATTTTAAATGACTATTACAAGTGTACAAAAGACATTGACATCTATAGAGGGACAGAAATGCTATGAAAAAGGAAGCGAACTCTGTCTGTGTTTTAAGTGAATGTTAGTATGTTTGATTATCAGCTTCTCCCCAGGTCTGTCTGTGACTGTGTTTTATGGATTGCCTTTAGTAGTTCACACTTTTTTTCTTTGTTTTTAGTGGTGGGGTCATGATCTATATTGACCGAATAGAAGTGGTTAATATGTTGGCTCCTTATGCAGGTATGTTACCCATCTACCTGTGGTTTTTATAGTTATAGCCAGAGGATTTATAGCTGAGAGATTCTTTGAGGAATAGAAGGGTACGTTGAAAGTTTTATGACTTCATTGATCACTGATTAATAAATTTCTGGGGAATAGAGGCAAAAATAGGTCAGAAGTTCTGGACAGAGTTGACTTTCTGCAACTGTACAAGTTACTCTTCTCTGAGCTTAGTGTTTCCAAGAGCAAACTGGTCATTGGTTATTTCTAGAATAGGAAAGTAGTATTGTATCCAGTCAGGATGAGAGATAATTTCCTTGGGTGTTAGAAATCTGTAATTGATCAATTCCTTGGCCCACACTGATTTGCCATCAAAGAGAAGTATTTTCTAGTTAAGATTTGCTATAATTTGCAAAGCAGTCTGAAAGCCTTCAGTGTGGGGAAAGCATTTTCTTGATAAAAGATGAAAACCTACAGATAATGGGGTGGGTAGGTACTGTTGTAATCAGAAACTTAATTAGAAGCCCTGAAGAAAGATATGCCATTTTATATGCATGCTTCTTAATAAAAGTGGCATGTCTAGTATGTACAGAATATTGTGTTTGGCAAGAATAATTTGAAAAGATGAAATTATAGCCTTTGCCTTCAGGAGTTTTAATTTTACTTGAGAAGACATAATACAGACCTAAAAAAGGATATGTTGGGATGTAAGGTCATAATAAATTTCACATCACCGGTACAGGCACAAATAGTGAAAAGATTTCAGAGTAGAGAGCAGGCGTATTACTGTCAAGGGCATTTGGATTATATTTTTCAGAGATTAAGTATATTCCTTATCTTTTTTTCATCTCCTTTCCTTGATCACAAATCATTGGAATGGATTATGATGGAAAAAGGGAAGGGACTGATGATTCTTCAGCCAGAGATTAAATAGGAAACTATTTTGATATCATTCATTTGGGAAATAAGCAGATGATTTAGTCATTAAGTATTATTAATGGCCTGTCCATTAATTTTTTTTCTTTTTTGAGGTGGAGTCTTGCTCTGTCACCCAGGCTGGAGTGCAGTGGCACGATCTCAGCTCAGTGCAACCTCTGCCTTTTGGGTTCATGCAATTCTCCTGCCTCAGCCTCCCTAGTAGCTGGGACTACAGGTGTATGCCTCCACACCAGGCTAATTTTTGTGTTTTTAGTAGAGACAGTGTTTCACCATGTTGGCCAGGCTGGTCTTGAACTCCTGACTCAAATGATCCACCTGCCTCAGCCTCCCAAAGTGCTGGGATTACAGGCATGAGCCACCGCGCCCAGTCGTGATTTGAAATCCAGTTGCATCTAATATCCCACATGGGAAGGCCAGTGGAGCAAATTCTTGGATCTGAAGACAGAAGTAGAAAGCAGCATGTTTTTGTAGATAAAGAACAGGTTCTGACATGGTCTAGTATGTACCTTTTGGGCATGTCTAAAATTCTCTGGTTCTTAGTTTCCTAATATGCAAATTTAGGAGAATTCAGTGCTAATTTGTGTAAATTACCTGATACAAAGCCCAGCTCAGTTAATGTTTTAACAACTTTAAAAAATTGCCTTTTTAAAAATGGTCTTTTGCAACTGCTTTCTTCTTCTATTTCTACTGTTCCTCAGTTTGCCTAGTCTCTCTTTACCTCTTAGCTAAACTTTTGCAGTAATTGCCTTATGCTTTCCCTGCCTCTGATCTCTGTGCCTCTCAGTTCATCTTCACACTGCTGGCCAAAGCGTAAATCTGACTGTCATGCCTTTGCTTGAAAACTTTGATAGTTCCCTCTTACCTCCAAAATAATGGATACTTTAGTGTGGACTTTAAAGTTAGCCCGTTTGACGGGCTAAACAGCAGGTGTTTGGCATTAGTATTACAAATACAAGGGTATTTGGAAAATTGAGCACAAGCAACACATCAAGATTTGTTAGTTGTGGTTTTTGGTTTCACTATTTTGTTGGCACTTTTCCTCATGTGTTATATATCACCCTGACTTTTACCCTGGCTGAATTTGAAGGTACCTATGTCATTGTTGGGTAAAACAAACATGGGTTGTACCTCTCCTTCAGTGTTTGATATCGTGAGGAACTATACTGCAGATTATGATAAGACCTTAATCTTCAATAAAATCCACCATGAGCTGAACCAGTTCTGCAGTGCCCACACACTTCAGGAAGTTTACATTGAATTGTTTGGTAAGTGTCTTAATTCTTATATATGTAAATAGCCAATTGGAAATCTAGTTCAACTTACTTATTGAGGTTATATTGGTAAACCTTGGTGCTATTTAAGCATTTCTTCTGAATTTATCATAGAGCAATTGTCTTTAAAATATTTTTTATCTTAAGTTTAAAATTTTTTATATAACTCGGTAGAGATTGGAAAAACTACTCACAGACTGTATTCTGTTTTTACTGTAATAACTTATTGAAAATTAGCTTTGTTGGTGTTTTAATAGATAATTTGAAAAATTTAGAAACCTGTGTCTTGAGGCTCCCATTTTTGATGATTTGGTAGGAGACTGACAGGACTCAGCATATAGTTGTGTTCACAGCTAAGATTTATTACAGCCAAAGGGACAAAGCAAAATCAGTGAGAGAAAAAGGCACAACAGCAAAGTGCAGAGGAAAGCAAATGCAGGCTTCCAAGAGTCAAACATGTGCGTAATTCCCACAGCAACAAGCTGTGACAGCACATGTGAAATGTTGTCTACTAGGGAAACACATTGGAGACTCATTGCCCAGGGTTTTCACTGGGGGCTGATTATGTAGGCACCCTCTGCCTACCACATATCAAAATTCCAGACTCCTGGAAGGAATGCAGGTGTTTGGCATAAACCACATTGTATAAACAGTTCACAGCAAGTCAATTGTATTAGCTCTGGGGATGGTGGGACCCTTCTACAAATCCAAGTTCCTAAGTGCCAACCAAGGACGAGTTTACAAAAGGCCTTTCTAAGGATCGCAGTATCAGCCCTGCTTTCTTAACTCACTTCTGTACAACTTACTTTTCATTTATGATAGTGGAAGTTCTGACCAGGGAATGCGTTGTTGCTGTTGGTAGCTCACTTTTCCCTCCTGAAATTTTTAGTGAATTTCTAAGATGAAGGAATAAGCGAGAATAATCAATTTAAAATCTACCAATTGAGTCCTCTTTGGTGATTGTCAACCACTGAAGTGGCATATGAGGAAACTGATGGGTCCTGCTTTGTCTCACCACCAGTCATTTAAATAGTAAAAGTACCATTGAGGTGAATAGAAAGTGCATAGTTACAAGCCCAAGTGTTCATGCTGTGTGTACTTCAAATACTTTTCTATGAGCTTCTCTCTCTCTCTCTCTCTCTCTCTCTTTAAATCCAAAATAACAGTAAGGCTGAGATCCATGGAAATGAAGTTTCGTTATTTGGGAATTTGAGTAAAGATTTACTGAAAATAGAAATTTGCTTTTCTTTGAGAATCAGGATACATATTGAGTAAGAGCCCTGAATTAAGATACTAGAGATCCAGATTCTCCATTTATTAGATCAACATATTTTACCCAGTAGTTGTTTATCCAGTAAATAAGTCTATTAAGTTACCCAGGAAAAAAGCTTATCCATAGTTAAGTAATACATTTAGTGGGTGAACTTATTGGATAAACAGACTATCTGCTTGTCATCTTCATTCCTTAATTTCTTTATTAGATAATTCCTCACAATTTTTTTCCCACACAAAAGGGAAGTAAAGACAGTTTAAGCTCTGTAAAAGAATAGTACTGTGGAAACTTTAGGTCTAATAATGATTAGTTTTGTTTCATTATGAATACAATGTAAAAAAAAATTGACTATCATGAGATCTGTTGTTCTTGGCTTAAAAAACAGATCAAATAGATGAAAACCTGAAGCAAGCTCTGCAGAAAGACTTAAACCTCATGGCCCCAGGTCTCACTATACAGGTAAGTTCTTTTCCTAGGGAAGTTCTCTGGGGATTTTGAGAGCTTTGAGTTTGTTCCTTCTTTCATTGGATTGTTTATTCAGGAATTATTTGAGATGCTATGGTGATTTACAGAATACCTTTCTCAAGTTGACTTTAGATGTCTGCCAAAATAAAATACTCTAGTATTGTATTTGTGAACTCCTAGAGGGAACTGATAAGCTGAGGCTCTTACAAGGAAGTAAAATTCATATTTCTGCCATGTAAGAAGCATTAAGATACAGTAATGGTTACAATCAGTGTAAGCATAATCCTTTCCCTCAGTAAGATTATGAAAAGGGAGTTCAAGTGTAAGATTTGAACAATTCTGGAAAAAATAGTTATCACAAAGTATTAATTGACAGATGAATCTATTGAATGATTATTGCTGTAAGAGTAAGAGAACATTGGAAGACAGCATGTCTAGGAGAGGGCTGTGATTGAGTTGAGATTTTAAGTAGGTTTGGAAAAATTAATTGGATTTAAATGGGGGAAGAATGAGAAAGGTATTTCAAGTGGGAGAGAGAGTCCTAGTAAAAGCAAGGTAGCAGATGAATTTAGTGGTAGTGCTGATGGTGACGTTGGGAAATAGAATGGTGAGAGGTTTTACCCCTGCTTTTTTTTGGGTCACTGTGTTTTCCAGATTGTGGGTTGTAAAATCAACTTTAGTGAGTCACGAACAGCATTTTAAATAAAATGGAATAGAATAGGAAAAGAAATGGCATGTAATAAGTTTAAATATTCTGTGACACTTGTGTTTCACAGTGTGGCGGGGTAGGTGTTTATATTGGGCATCAGTGCAAAATGTGTTTCTTACTGTGTCCACAGTCAGTAACATTCGAAAGCCACTGCTCTGGATCCAGATGACCTAAGAAGTTGTATTGAGGCTTCTCTGGTGTCCTTTCTCAGGAGCTGTGGGAGACCAGTTGATTGTTGATTGTTGTGATGAACATTACTGCAACTAAAACTTATCACATGTCTCTCAATTCTTTACACTCAGCACCACTGCTACTGAGAGTGTGCGCTCACTGTGATTGTATGTGTTCGTGCTTCTCATAAACAAGACTGAAAGATAGGTGGGGTTTTCCTCATGGCCTCATTCATGCAATGTCATTATCTCAGACAGGAGCCTGAGGGTGAGCCGCCAGAGTTAAGGGGTCGTTTGAAATGTCCAGAGATAACTTTGTAAAATCCTCTGAGTTGTTCAAGTCAGTTGTAGCTGGAGTAGCTTTTTAATTTCAAAGATAGTGAATGTGAAGGTCAGCTCTTAGATTCTGCCCAGGATGTTACTCGGAGATCTAGCTCATTCAGCGGTTGTTTAGATTCCTTGCCTTATATTACTTAGCCATTTTTCTGTTCCCAGTTTTTTGCTGTTAAACAATAGTGTAATGAATGTTCATGATACATGTTCTTGTATGTACAAATTATCTTTCAAACTGACTGTACAAATGTACATTATTAACAGCAATATGTGCAAATAATTGTGACCCATGAACTCACCAACATTTGAAGCAATCAGACATACTGATTGTTACCATATGGATGGGTGGGCAATTATGTCTCCCTTTGATTTGCATTCCTTTGGTTAGTAATGAGGTTGAACATCTTTTGATATATTTATTGGTCATTTATACTGTCTTCTGTTGATCGCCTATTCATATCTTTTGCCCATTTTTCTATTGGATTGTTTTCTTTCCTACTGATTCGTTCTGTATAAATTTGGAATTTTTATACACACACGTTATTTATGTTGTAGAAAAAAGTTAGATACTAGGAAAATGATGAAGAATAAAATGAAATTCACCAGTAATCTTATTATGCAGGGATAACATCATTTGTTGTATCTTTCCTGACTGTTCTTAATGTATATGAACAAATGTTTGTAGATATAAATGCATACATGCTCAACTAAAGCAGAATCGTACCATACTTGCTTTTTTCACTAACATTGTCTATGAACATCTTTCCAAAACAAAAATATACGTTTGGTAAATGATTACTTTTAATGGTTATGTTTAGTGAATCTCTATGGTTTCATATTTTTTACTACTATATACATGTTGGAATGACCAAGCTTATATATTCTGTACATCTTTTTAAATTCCTCTCTTACAATAAATTCTTGAAGTGGGATTGATGATCAAAGTGTATGCCCTGTTTGGGGGCTTATTGATACATACTACCGAATCACCTTTTAGAAAAATTTTAGCAGCTCCCTCCCTCTCATTAGCAGTGTTGGTAAGCTGTAGTTCTTACACATTTGATTGCATGACTGTACCCAAATAATTAGCAGATGCAAGCTTTCCCTTTCTCTCTTAATCCTTTTGGAGAAAATTAGTCTGTTATTTTGTATTAATTATTGAAGTTGAATACCCTCGGTTAGCCGTTTTTATTTCATTTATAAATTGTTGGTTTTGTTCATTTTTTTAGTTAATGGTTTTTCTAACTGATTTTAATAAGCTATTTTTGGCTGGGCATAGCGGCTCACATCTGTAATCCCACCACTTTGGGAGGCTGAGGTGGGAAGCTCCCTTGAGCCCAGGAGTTTGAGGTCAGCCTGGGCAACATAGTGAGACCGCTTCTCCGCAAAAAATTTTTTTAAAAAATTAGGTAGGTGTGGTGGCATGTGCCTGTAGTCCCAGCTACTTGGGAGGCTGAGGTGGGAGGATGACTTGAACACAGCAGGTTGAGGCTGCAGTGAACTATGTTCATGCTGTACTCTTGTCTGGGCAACAGAGCAAAACCCTGTCTATAAATAAATAAATAAATAGCATTTGTATATAGAGAACTTGTTTTTGAACCTTACCCTTTGAGAGGGGTAGAATTTGTTTTTAAAAATAAACTATTTTTCATATGTTAGTTATTGTAGCTCTTTTTTATATTTATAGGAAACATTTTCTTCCAGTTTTTTCTTTGTTGTTTAACTTTGTTTTTTCCTTGCTGGTAACTTTGAAGTGTTCATGTTTTACGTAGTAATTTCAGTGATTTTGTCTTTATGGTGTGTTGCTGAGCTGGCATGTTTTAAGAGCTTTTCAACACCTTAAAAGTATAGGAATTAAAATTAGAAATTACAAAAATTGTATCTGCTTTTACAGTTGTATTCTTAGATTTAAATCTTTTAATTCATCTGGAACCCATTTTGATCTCAGTTGCAAGGTAGGCCTTCATCTCCATCCCCTCAACCCCAAATTGGGTAACAGCAGTAATTACTGAACAGTTTATTTTTCCATCTTCCTCCTTCTTTGAAATAGTTCTTATGTTACATACTGCATTCCATTATATACTAGAGTCTTTTTCTGAACTTAGTTCTGTTCCATTGATCTTCCCATTCCTACTCTTTCATTAGTTATTGAGTCCTTGGTCTTTTCTCGTCAAATCAAATTTTCTCCTGGTTTTTTTCGTCTTGTCAGTTAATGGTAACTCCTTGCCCTCAAGCCAATCTAGAAGTGTAGGAGGCATCTTTGACAATCACCTCACCCTCAGCATCTAATCAGTCCCTATGTCCTGCAGATTCTACCACCAAAATCCGTGTATTAATAAAACTGACCACACCTCCATCTTCACTGTCATCTCAAGCCAAGCTACCAACTCTAACCTTAACATGTGCAGTAGCAGTAGCCACCTGTCTTCTTTCCCCACTTTCACTTTTACCTTTGTCTACTTCATTTTCTGCACAACAGCCAGAGGATCTTTTGAATTTGCTTATATTTATTTGTTGTTTTTATAAAAAGTTATTGAATGAAAAAATGTAGTTTTGTTATACGTTCTTAAAGTGGTAGAGATCTCCGTTGTTTTAGGGTTTAAAAAAATTTTTAAATAATTTTTATATTTTTCAATAACTTAAGCATACCCTGAGAAGAGAAGAGCTCCTTTGCTTTGGTTGCCTTTGTCTTGTTATAAAAATTTTTTTACAATAGTTGGAATGCATTTTAAGAAGTTCAAGTCTGTTTTTGAGCTTTGTTATTTTTAACACATTACCATATGGTTGTGATAATTTAACTTTTTATTTTAAAATCTGGCAAGAGACATCATCTTTTAAAAAATAATGGCCTTTGCTGTTTCTGCCAGCTTAATCTTCCAGATGAGTTTTCATTATCGATATTTTCAAGCTATATCAGGCACCTAAGTAGTCATATACATGTTGTTTTGTTTTGTTTTGTTTTGAGACGGGGCCTCCCTCTGTTGCCCAGGCTGGAGTGCAGTGGCATGATCATAGGTCACTGCAGCCTTGAACTCCTGGGCTCAAGTGATCCTCCTGCCTTAGCCTCCCAAGTAGCTAGGAGTACAGTTACACACCACCACGTCTGGCTAATTTTTTTATTTTTTGTAGAGATGGGCCTTCGCTGTGTTGCCCAGGCTGGTCTCAAACTCCTGGCCTCACGCAATCCTCCAATATAAGTTAAAAATAGAAACATAGTTTATGGCTTTACTTTATCATATCAGCCTTTTTGGTTTTTAGAATTTCTGATTTGGGGGAGAAACTCATATCCTAAGTTAAATTAATACCGATGGATTTAATGAATTTTAATGCTGTTCAATATGTAGTCTTTTTTTTTTAATCATTGAAGAATGTGATTGATTCTTGGTAGATTTATCATATATCTACAACTTGAATTCACTGCCTTCTAGTAATTTTTGGGTTACTATTTTTACAGTCACTATTTTATTTTTTTCCTTTCCATATATTTATATCCCATTTTTCTTCTTGAAAAACTACTCTGGCAAATTAGAATGATGAAAATGGTCGTCTTTGATTTTTTTTTTCCTATGTTATTTAAGGGAGTGACTATAGTATAGACTGGCTTTTGATTTATAATATATGCTTAAAACCCAGGGGTCAGTTTCAATACATATATTCATTTCATTAGCCATTTTTTTCCTCCATTAACTCTATGTATGTGAGTGGGGTGGGGGCATTATTTTATTTTACTTATTTTATTATTTGAGGTTAAGAGCAGAGGTTTAATAGGCAAAAGAAACAGAAAGGAGAATAGCTGTATCTCCTGTGAGGGAGAGGGATGCCTGAGTGGGACTTCCCTGTCATTTTACTTTTAAAATCTCTTATGATGCAACTTACTCATGGTATCTGTACAGTAAGTGTTTATGTTTTCACATATTTGAAAATCTGTGAGATTTCCCAAGATTGGCAAACATGTAATATGTTCTTCAGCCTCATTCAGCAAAATAGGAGTCTTCAAAAGACAGTCCTGGCTGGGCGTGATGGCTCATGCCTGTAATCCCAGCACTTTGGGAGGCCGAGGTGGGTGGATCACCTGCGGTCAGGAGTTCGAGACCAGCCTGATCAACATAGTGAAACCCTGTCTCTACTAAAAAACAATACAAAAATTAGTCAGGCTTGGTGGCGCATGCCTGTAATCCCAGCAACTAGGGAGGCTGAGGCAGAAGAATTGCTTGAACCTGGGAGGCAGAGGTTGCAGTGAACTGAGATTTCACCACCGCACTCCAGCCTGGGTAACAAGAGCAAAACTCCATCTCAAAAAAATAAAAAATAAAGTCCTACTTTATGCTTCTTTTAATAAGGCTAAAAAGATATGTAGCCAGTCTCTTAATTAAATGCAGTATGACAGTGGTTCCCTTGAATCATATTAATCCACATTGGAAGTGATCTTATGTCTGCTAGTCACATAGTGAAATCTGACATCTCACAAAATCTGGTCCTGAATTTTTATTTGTCTTCTGGATGTCTCCACTGAGTTGTGAGGCCTCACATGTGTCACTGCCAGCGTGTTGTGAGTTCTTTCCACACAGCCTTCAGCTGCTTATTCCATTCCACTGTAATCCTTATATTTAGTTATGATAGTCCTCAAAATTACCTACAAATTTGACTCATCTATTTCATATAGGGAATGCTATATTGCTTAAAAGTTTTAAAAGCCTTTAAAGAAGACTAAGTGCTTGAAGACTTTGTTATAATACTTAAAAGGTTAGCCAGTTTTCAGAAGGAAAACTTCTTCACACCAGCAAAGTGTTTTTTGTGTGTGTTTGCAGTATAGGTGGGGCGGCGGGGTATCGTATGTTTAGTAAAATCAAAAGCTTTTGAGAGATCAAGTCCTTGATGTAGAAAAGTCAGCCTTCAAAAAACAGTACTGTCCAGGTAGATAATCTTAATTATGTCAAAGAACACTATGATTAGGGAAACAAAGTGTCTAGTAAACAGCCTCTACAAAGACAGACTTTGTTCTAAGTGAGAGTTCAGGAAGAAAGAATATAAGCTTTTAATTGATATTTGTTTTCCTTCAGCCACTGGGCTGTTTACTTATAGCAAGTACCAAGTGATTGCAGGGGTTGGAAGTGATAGATTAATTTACTCACTACTCACTGTATTAAATTGCATACACCAACCTGGGTTTTTTTGCTTGTTTTTGTATTTGACTAATTGTTTCTGACTTTACAATTTCAGTCTTGGAACTTTGCCTTCCTGGCTTCTTTGGCTTACAGGGTTGAAAAAGAAAGCAAAAGTGTCTAACGACCTTTGTAAAACATCTTTTAAGGGAGAACCTTTTTCATAAGGCAGTTGTTTCCTCAGTGGGTAGAGTGGTTGTTCCTGTAATCTGGCATTGTGTAAGGAAATAAGAAGCAGCTTGTCTTTGATTCTTGGTGTGATGGCATGAAAAGTAAATGTTCTGGTGGGATCCCCAAATGTGTTAGTAGGCTGCTATATTATAGCTGTTGTTTATTAGATTAGTATCATTTGAGGGGCTTTTCTGTAGAAGATTTAATTTGAAGATTTATCTTTCAAATATACTTTGGCTTTTTCACTTTTATTTTTTAGGCTGTGCGTGTTACAAAACCCAAAATCCCAGAAGCCATAAGAAGAAATTTTGAGTTAATGTGAGTAATATGCATGGGATCCCAATATTTCTGTTTAGGGCTGTCTGCATATTAATACTCCAGTCTAGAGGAAACATGTGAGATAATACACTCTGGGGTGGAGTATGTGTCTATCTTCTTTACTCTTACTATAGTAATATTGCCTATTCTTGTGTCTTAATTCCCACTAGACTCTTATTAGTGTTCTCTTTATGTATGGACAATTCAGGAGCAGTTTCAGTGGCTAAAGATACAGTTTGCTGTAAAACTATTGCTGGAAGCTTAAGGAGCTATAATTTTATATGAATAGTACCTTGAATTAAATATTTAATAGAGGAAAGAGTCCTGAAGCTGTTAGGGTTGAAGAGAGTGCTCATATTTTGTTTCTGTGTTGTAATGGTAGGAATAGATATCTTGTTGGTATAAAGTTTGGTTTTCTATCATATGTGATTGTATATGTAAAATTAGACCTGGTTCTTTATAATGTGCCTCTAGGGAAGCCTTGCTTCTGTTGACTCCTGGTGGTCTTCTCTTTTATGTATCCAGGGCTGGCTGGGAATGAGAAGACATGAAATTAGTTTCTAAGAGGATCCCTTTTAGAGGAATACTTACTGTGTTTGAAATGGCAATATTGTTTTCGTATGACTGGTACTGAAAAGAAGAAATAAAAGTCTTTAGGAAATTTGGCTGATATGTTAAAAGGGAAAGTATAAGATGCTGGAAAAACAAATTTGTACAAGTCAAGGATACCACAGATGTATAAATACTGGAAGTCCAAGGAGCAGTACTACTACTTTATGAGGTTATTTACTTCTGAGTCCTTTTTGTTACCATGCAGATTTTTATTGTTTTTTCTTCTTTTATATTTTCCTTTTCCCTCATACCTTCTCTGAGCTCATACAGAGTTTTATTTCTCTTTTTCTTAATTTTTTTTTTTGAGACAAGGTCTTGCTCTGTTGCCCAGGCTGCAGTGCAGTGGCACAATCACAGCTCACTGCAGTCTCAACCTCCTAGGCTCAAGTGATTAAGCGATCCTCCTACCTCAGCCTTCTGAGTAGTTGGGACTACCAGTGCATGCCACCATACCTGGTTAAATTTTGTATTTTTCATAGAGACGGAGTTTTGCCCTGTTTCCCAGCCTGGTCTCAAACTCCTGGGCTCAAGCAGTCCTCCTGCCTTGGCCTCCCAAAGTACTGGGATTACAGGCTTGAGTCACCACACCCTGCCTGTTTTCTCTTTTTCATTGTAGACAAGGAACTCTTCTTTTAAAAGTGTAGTGTAGAGTGCCAGGCTGGGTAGATTATGGATGTGATCCACTTATTTAAAAAATATTTATAGGCGGGCCGTGGTGGCTTATGCCTATAATCATAGTACTTCAGGAGGCTGAGGCCAGCAGATCACCTGAGGTCAAGAGTTTGAGACCAGCCTGGCCAACATGGTGAAACCCTGTCTCTAGTAAAAATAGAAAAATTAGCTGGACATGGTGGCAGGCTCCTATAATCCCAGCTACTTGGGAGACTGAGGCAGGAGAGTTGCTTCAACCAGGGAGGTAGAGGTTGCAGTGAGCCGAGACCACGCCATTGCACTCCAACCTGGGCAACAAGAACGAAACTCCGTCTCAAAAAAAATTTTATTAAAGACTCAGCATGTCTTAGGCTTTAAATATGATTGCTTAGGCTGGGCGCGGTGGCTCATGCCTGTAATCCCAGCACTTTGGGAGGCCGAGGTGGGCGGATCACGAGGTCAGGAGATCAAGACCATCCTAGCTAACACGATGAAACCCTGTCTCTACTAAAAATACAAAAAATTAGCCAGGCATGATGGCAGGCGCCTGTAGTCCCAGCTACTCGGGAGGCTGAGGCAGGAGGGTGACGTGAACTCAGGAGGCGGAGCTTGCAGTGAGTCGAGATAGTGCCACTGCACTCCAGCCTGGGCAACAGAGCAAGACTCCATCTCAAAAAAAAAAAAAAAAGGTTGCTTCTGGTGATGGAAAAATAAATATTGTATGTTTTCTGCTCTCAAATAAATCATAGTATTCAGACTGTCATTTGATGTCTTTATCAATGTTATCAGAGGAAAGAGGGGAAACTTTGAGGGGAAGTGTTTTGGGGAAACTATTGGAGTTACTTTTCAGACAATTCTGGATCTTTCGTAATTTTATAGACTATTGGAATTCCAGAATTAAAAGCTACCTTGGGATGATCCAGTATAACCTTGCACCTGATAGTAGTGTTTTCTTATACCATTTCTGCCACGTTTGGTTACCCAGTAGCTACTTGTACATGCTTAGTAATATGCCAGCCATTTCCATTACAGGTTTAGTATCCCTTATCCGAAATGCTTGGGACCAGAAGTATTTTAAATTTTGGATTTGTAAAGATTTTGGAATATTTGCATAGACATAATGAGATATCTCGGAGATGGGACCCAGGTCTAAATATAAAATTTTATTTATGTTCTTCCTTGTTGGTATAGTGGTTAGTTATTTATTTATTTATTTATTTATTTTTTTTTTTTGAGACGGAGTCTCGCTCTGTCGCCCAGGCTGGAGTGCAGTGGCGCAGTCTCGGCTCACTGCAAGCTATTCTCCTGCCTCAGCCTCTCCGAGTAGCTGGGACTACAGGCGCCCGCCACCACGCCCGGCTAATTTTTTGTACTTTTTTAGTAGAGACGGGGTTTCACCATGGTCTCGATCTCCTGACCTCGTGATCCGCCCGCCTCGGCCTCCCAAAGTGCTGGGATTACAAGCGTGAGCCACCGCGCCCGGCCAAAGGTATTTATTTATGTCCCATGTATACCTTTAGCCTGAAGGTAACTTTATAGAATATTTTAAATAATTTTGTGCATGAAACAAAGTTTACCGTAAGTGCTTATGTGTGGAATTTTCCACTTGTATCATAATGTGGGCTCTCAAAAAGTTTCAGATTTTGGAGCATTTTGGATTTCAAATTTTCAGATCAGAAATGCTCAACCTGTGTTAGACACTGGAAGCCTTAGAAAATTCTCCTTACTGTAAGCCCCAGTTTACTACCTAATAACTACCACCTAGTTATATCTTCTGTGCAACAAATATGGTCACTGCACATGGGTGCCCACCTGAGGAGGGCAGAGGCTGAAACCCAGCTTCATTCTGCATGTCAAACCATGCACCTGTGGAGCTGCATCTGCCCAGAGGCTGGTGCCATTTTCTAATTGGCACAGAGCTGCTGTATGGACTAGCTGGAGGTCTAACAGCAAAGGAAGTATTGATATATTCCCTTCCAAATCACAGGCTTTACACAATACAACTAGGAGAAGAAAGCCAAACTAAAATTCAAATGTACTAAATTTTTTTCCTATCTCTGGGTGACTTTGGGCAAATCATTGAATCTTTCAACCTCAGATTTATTATAAGTAAATAAAGTAACACCTCCCGTAATGGGTCCAAAAGCTCGTGTTGAAAAAACGGTTCTCTGACTCACTATAGGGTCAGAATTACTGACTGTGACTGCACGTAAGAGAATCATTTCTAATTTTTATAACATTTTGCTTCACAGGGAGGCTGAGAAGACAAAACTCCTTATAGCTGCACAGAAACAAAAGGTTGTGGAAAAAGAAGCTGAGACAGAGAGGAAAAAGGCAGTTATAGGTACTTGGATTTCTCTCTGAAATGATTGTCTCTAAGTACATTTGTTGTTTGTCCTGTTCTTTGTCAGTCTCATTTTGGGTATCATGGGACTCAGTAAGATTGCATCATAGGTAGTGGGGAATTCTGGACTGTCCACTGTACATTCAGGTGTTCTAAAGCCTTTAAAAGTAGGTGAGACCAGTACTTAATGATGTGCTGTGGCTGTCCATCATGTTGTTAGATGCTACTGTTGTCTCTTTCAAGAACAGGGAGAATGGAAAGGGTTTATAGGCAGCTTGAGTCTGTGGATAGCATTTTCATTTGTACAGATTAAGAATAGGTAAGTTTTTTGACCAAAGTTTCAGATCGTAGTATGCATCCTTGTTGTTGACATGCACTTAGTTTTACCTGGATAGTGCCGTTTATGAAAGCATGGCAGGATTGTTTGCAGTTCATTTTGGATTACAGTGGCTTCCCTTATACTCTAGGTCGCTGTGTATTAGATTGCCCTATTTGGCCTTCGGTTGATGCTGAAAGTTTAAGACATCTTTAATTAAATAATTCAATTATACAGGAATGTAAAGAGAACAATATAATGAAAGCTTAAGATTTTGCCTTATTCCCTTCAGATCTTTTTTTTTTTTTTTAAGAAAAAAATTAAATACCTGTTTGAAGCTTCCTTTGTATGTTCGCTGGTCCTACTCCTTGACTTTTCTTCTCAGATTAACTTCTGAAGTTGATTTATATCCTTTCTGTCCATATTTTTATACTTTTACTGTAAGGGTGTAACAGTTTATAAAATTGTTTTACCTGTTTGAAACTACAAAAATGATACCAAACTCTTATTTTACTACTTGCCTTATTTTCACTAACATTGTTTGAGTTTTATTCATATTGATACATGTAGATCTAGGGTTTTTTTCTTTTTTTTGGCATTTTATCCTTATTCTCTGTGAGATGGTAGATCGCTTATTTTTAGCTGCTATATTTTTCGTTCTATGAGCGGGCCTAGTTTTATTGTAATGAATTACCAATGAAGAGTTAGGTAGTTTCTAGTTTTTCCTTATTACAAACACTGCCACAATAACGTTCTTATCCAGTGCCTCCTGGGTACAGTGTACATGTGCAGGTTTCCATAGAGTAGCATTACTCAGTGTATGGTGTGGGCCAGTGCCCTATCACCAGCTTTTTGTTTCTGAGCCTCTATGAGATGAGTACAGAAATTGAGAACGAGTGTTTAGAAATTTTTATAGCATTTTAATACAGCAGTTTTATGTCTGTTGAATCAAAAATTAAAAATCAGAGCTTATATATTTATGTTTTTGTTTTTTAATTTCTTTTTTCTAGTACTACAATTTTTGTTATAGTTTACAATTTATTGGTTCCTCATAAATTGAAATACACACACAAAAAGGTAAGGTACTTTTCCACAGGTAGTTTGAGAAGTACTGCTCTAGAATAGCTATCTCAAAGTAGAATTGATGGGTCATAGGGTAGCATGTCTTCACATTCAACATATTGACAAATTGCTCTCTCAAGTACTTCTTTGATTTTACCGTCTCTTCAACAATATTTGATTTCCAGTTTCTATGCTGCCATATTTGAATTCCCATTTCCACACATCCTTCTCGGTCCTTGGAGTTATCAGACTTAAAAATTTATGCCAGTTTAATGGAAGACATGGTATCACATAATTTCAATTTGAATTTCCCTGATTGTTAGTAAAGTTGAATATTGCTTATCGGTCATTCAAGTTTCCTTTTTTATTGTTGTTATATGAATTGCATTTTTTGATTGCTTTTTTGAGTTGATTTGTAAGAGTCCTTTCTATCTCCTGGATACTGATCCTTTTTCAGATTTATACATTTCCAACATCTTCTTTCAATTTGTGGCTTGTCTTTGAACTTTACAGTGTCTTCGATATACATACATGTGTAGTTTTTGTGTAGTCAAATTCATTAGTCTTTTCCTTTATGTTTTGTGCTTTTCCTATCTTAAGAATTCTTTCCCTAGTCCAAAGTAATACTTTCATTCTAAAAGTTTGAAAGTTTTGCTTTTCATATTTAAGTCTTTAACTCATCTGGAATTTATTTTGGTGTTGAGTATGACATAAGGATTCAGTTTAATTTTTTCAAGTGGCAAGCCAATTGTCTCAGACTGTTTATTGAATAGTTTATTATTTCCTCTACTTATTTCTAATGCCATATCCATCATATAATAAGATACTATACATAATTTGTTCTGATGCCAGAATCTGTTTTATTTTCCAATTTTTTGGTCTCTCCTTCCTCAATATTACTTTTTTTTAATTATTGTAGCTTTTATGTTAAGTCTTGCTATGTGGAGAGTGAGTTGTGTAACTATTTCTCTTACCTGTTAACTATTCCTAACTATATTTAAAATTATCCTGGACTATTCTAGGCCCTTTATTCATCCACATGAATTTTAGAACCAGCTCCTTAGTTTTGTGAAATATTGTGTTGGGATTTTGATTGGAATTGCATTGAATGTATGCATCAATTTGGAGAAAATTATGATGTTGAGTCTTATAAATCTATTTCTCCATTTAGGAGAGTTGTCTTTTAAGAAGTATCATAATTTTCTTCTAAAGTTCTTGCACATTTATTAAAGATTTGTTCTTATATACCTTTTTTTATTGACTTTTTTAAAGGCACATTTTCTAATTGGTTTTGTATAAGTATGCTGTTGATTTTTTTATTTAGCAATATTGCTGAAGATGCTCTTATTTCTAATAGTCGCTTAGATTTCCCATGAACAATCATATGGTCTTCAGACAATAGGTCCTTATCTTCACATAAGGACAATTTTATTTTTCTTCTAAGTCACATACTTTTTATTTCTTCCTATCTTACTGCTTTAGACTATGACTTCTAGTACAGTGTAGAAAAGAAAGTGACAAGCATTCTTGTCCTTAACTTTAAATAGTCCCAGTGACATTTGCTGTACTTAACACTGGTTAATAAAGTTTCAATCTGTACTTTGCTTGCTGAGAGCTTTTATTTTGAATGGCTGTTAAAACTTTCAGAATTTTTTTGAGACAGGGTCTCGCTTTGTCACCCAGGCTGGAGTACAGTGGTGTAATCACAGTTCACTGCAGCCTCAGCCTCCTGGGCTTCAGTTATCTTCCCACCTCAGCCTCTTGAGTAGCTGAGACTACAAGTGCACGCCACCACACCCAGGTAATTTTTGTATTTTCTGTAGAGACAGGGTTTCACCATGTTGCCTAGGCTGGTCTTGAATTCCTGAGCCCAAGTGATCCACCTGCCTCAGTCTTCCAAAGTGCTAGGATTACAGGTGTGAGCCACTGTGCCCAGTCTGAAAATTTTTTTTACATATATTGAGATGTTTTTAAAGCTGTTAATATGGTAAGTTATATTAACAGATTTATCTTTGCGTTCCTGGGATAAACAGTCCACTTGGTCATCATATAGGTCATTATATACATTTTTATATAGTTTGCTGATAATTTCTTTAGAATTTTTACCTTTATTTTCATAAATGAGATCAGCTTATAATTTTCTTATACTTTTAGTGTTAGGTTTTTTTGTATCATGGTTATACTATCCCCAAGATGAGTTGAAGAGCATGGCTTCCTTTTCTGTGTTCTATTGTATATCACATCATTATGTATCAGATCTGTATAATTTCATCTTTGTAGGTCTGGTGGAACTCGTAAAAGCCATCTTAGTCTTGTGGGGTTGCTGCTTTTTTTCATTTGCTTTTTGTGGTAACATTTAACCTATTGATTTAATTCCTGTATTGAGTATAGGTCTATTCAGATACATGTTTCTTTTTAAGCCAGTTTTGGTAATTATATTTAATTAGAAAATTGTTCATTTCATCTGATATTTCAAACTTGGGGGCATAAATTTGTTTGTAGAATTCTCTCATGATTTTTAAAACCTCTACCAAATCTGTGTGCCCCTTTTCATTGCTAATACTCTTTGCTTGTGCCTTTTCTTTTGCTGTATCAATTTTGCCAGAGGTCTCTTTTATTTTATTTATCTTTTCAGAGAATTGGCTTTGTTTTGGTTTTGTTGTTTGTTACTTTGTTTTAATTATATTATTTACACTTTTAAAAAATTATTTCCTTCCATCTTTTTTTTTTTTTAGTTTATTCATTTGTTCTTTTTTAACTTCTTGAGTTGGATAGTTAAGTTTCAGTCTTTTCTAGTGGAAATATGGAAGACTATAAATTTTCTTCTAAGGATTGCTTTAGCTATGTTTCACAGGTTTGAAATGTACTTTGTATATTGGTGTTCAGTTTTAATTCTTTTAAAAACCTTTTCCTTCTAATTTCTTCTTTGGCTCATGAATTATTAAAAGTATATGTTTCAATTTCTGGTTTAGTGGGTTTTGAGGGGCTACCTTTTTATTGTTGATTTCCAATGTTACTACATTGTAGTCAGAAAATAAGACCTGTTATATGGATTCTTAAATATTTATTGAAAATTGCTTTGTGGCCTACCTGTACATGGTCCTTTTTTGTAAATGTCTGTGTGCTTGAAAAAATTGAATCTGTGTTCTCTGGTTGTTGGATGCAGGTTTCTTTATATACCCATTTGGTCAGGCTTATGAATTGTGTTGTTCACATCTTCTGTATTCTTCTAATTTTTGCCTTCTTGACCTATCAATTACTGAGAAAGATGTGTTAAAATTTCCCACTATGACCATGAGTAATTTTTTTCCTTATATATTTTGGGACTATATCATTAGGAACATTCAGGTTCAGGATTGTTATATCTCCCTGGAGAATTGCTTCTGTTTTGTAATAACCTTTATCCCTAGATATGTTTTTAACTTAAGAGCTATTTTGCCTGATAATATAGCTATACCAGATTTTTCTTGGTTAGTTATTTTCTTGGTGTACCTTTTCCCATTCTTTTACTTTCAACTTTTCTATGTTGTTATGTTTTAGGTGTGTCTCTTGTAAACAGCATATAGCTGGATTTTGTTATCTTATCCAATGTGAGAATCTGTCTTTTAACTGGTGAGTTTAGTCTTTTTATATTTATTGTGGTTACTGCTATATTTGGATGTATTTGTATCATTTGATTATGTGCTATTTACCGTGCATTTTTCTCTGCTGCTTTTTCCCTTTTCTGATTGGTATTGAATTGATTGAATTTTCTTTTCTTTTCTTCCTTTTACTTGATTGGAAGTTTTACATTCCATTTCTGGAATGTATAACTAGTTGTTAATCATTCTGTCCTCTTCTTGAACAGTACCTTAGAATGCTTTAACTCTTATCACTGTCCTCCAGTCTTACATTTTATTATTGCGTAGTATTTTAGTTTCATGTTGTCTTTATCCTCCCATCGATTATGATCATTATGATTAATCCTTACAGTAAACATTTATTTTGATTAACATGTGTTGAGTAATGTTTTTTCGTCTCCATTGTTTCTGGTGATTTTTTTTTCTAGTAATTTTTTTTTCAGTGAAGACTAAGGCGTGAAAGTTATCTTCAGTCCTCCTTGGTCTGAAAATGCTTTTATTTCATTCTTGAATGGTAATTTAGCCTACAATTCTAAACCAAGCTAATTTTTCCTTATCAATATGGCAGTATTATTTCAATTTTGTTTGGCTTCTTGCACCTATTTACAAGTATGCTGTTAGTCCAGATGTTCCTTTTGAGTAATCAGCCTTTCTTCTCTTTTTGCTTTTAACATGTTTCAGTCTGTATTTGGGTGTTCTTCAGTTTCACTGTGATGTGGCTAGGTAGAGAAGAGGTTACTTCTTAACTGGGCTGGTTGGTAGAGTGTTTTACTTCCCCTTTCATTAGAGTTGCAGCCCTCTAGAGGTCTCAGTTTTATGCAAGGGTCTTAGTCCTAATATCACAAGGCCTCATCTCCTGGTCTTGCATGAGTAGTAACCCAGGTCCCACTCCCTTCTTGTCTAATAACCACCCCAGGGACGCCACCATACAGGCTTTCGGCTCTCCCTTGGCTTAAGTTACTTGAGGATCTCTCATTCTTTCTTACAACTCAGCCATGCATTAAAAAACAAACTACTAAATTTCATCTAGCATTTTAAGAGGTTGTTAGCTAAAGGGTTTTCTCTCTGGCCTTTTGGCCTTTTGCACCATTTTTCTAGAAGTCTGGTCATGCTTTTTATTGATTTATTCCCACATGACAGAGAGCTTTGTTGAATGAGATTACCACAACAGTCCCCCTATGTTGAGGCAACATCCTCTGGGTTCTAGCTGCAGGCTTCAGATTCCTCACCTTTTATTCATGTTTTATCTTGAGTTTCTGCTTACAGTTCAATTTCTAGCCCCATTGAACATAGTAGTTTAGTTTTTGGATGGTGTAATATAGATTGATTTTACATTGGTGGAGAAAGAGGGAATTATCTCCTGGAGTAGTTCATAAAGCATACTGTTTTATGGAAAGAAAAAAATCACTTGGAAGTTTTCTTTCCATTATGTACTTTCTCTAGGGGTCAGAGATAAGATGTCTTAAAATACCCATCTTCTTTGACTGAAAAGGAGAATTGAGAATGTTCTTTAAGAATAGCAGTGATTGAATGTCAAGTGTAATTCAAGTCTTTCTTCCTTGTCCTGGGTCATTTGGGTAGGCCAGAGGTTTATTAAGGGTGTTTAGTTTCCTCTGCGTGTACTTGCTTGCCATACCAACATGTTCACTCCCAATGCTTGTTTTCACCTTCTCAAATGAATCACACTGCTTTCTGCTTTATTTCCCTACAGCAGTTGGAATACTCCTCTTCTGATACCATTTTCATCATGTCATTTCCCTAATGGTAACTTAACAGTAGATCCTGAGTATAGTAAAACTAAGCTCTTTAGCCTGTCACTCAAGACAGAGGTCTCCTAGCCCTCTTTCTCTTCTTATTTTTTGTTGTCTTCTCTTGTTGGCTGGTTCCATATCACCTCTCCATTGTGACTTGTTCATTTGTGCTTTCTTGTCTTTTTTTTGTTTTTGTTTTTGTTTTTGAGGCAGGGCCTCACTCTGTCACCCTGGCTGGAGTGCAGTGGCATGATCATGGCTCACTGTAGCCTTGACCTCCCAGGCTCAAGAGATCCTCTTGCCTCAGCCTCCTGTGTAGCTGGGACTATAGGCACGCACTATCATGCTTGGCTGATTTTTTAAATTTTTTGTAGAGATGGAGGTCTCACTGTGTTGCTTAAGCTGGTCTTGAACTCTTGGGCTTAAGAGATCCTCCTGCCTCAGCCTCCCAAAGTGCTGGGATTATAGGCGTGAATCACCATGCCTGGCCCTTCTTGTCTTTCTTTCTCTGTGCTTCCTGGCATGTCTTCTTAGGTCATATCCGTTATTTCCTTTAAGATTACTTCCAGAAGGTCTTCCTTGGTTTAACTTATGTCACTCATTCTTTCTTTCTCCTGCCACATTAATTGTTCTGTGTTGCCATGCATTTATGTTGCTCTGTTTTTATTCTGTGGTACTTTCATAAAGTATCTTTTTTTCCCATTAGCTTGTGGACCGTTGCTACAGAGTTGCATGAAGGACTAGCACTTTAACCTTTTTTACTCCTTCTTCCCACAAAACTAGCACTGTCAAAATAGAACAGTAAATTAGGAAATAAATTCCCTTTTTTCCTTTGAGTAGTTTACAGTCTGACTAGATAAAACTTAGTGAAAGAATTAGCACATAAAACTTTCTGTAATTAAATGTTAGACTGTGTGCTGCTGGTTCAAAGTGCCTCAGGTACTGTAGAAATGGTTTTGAATGTGTCTTCTTATGTTGTATGATTATAGAAGCAGAGAAGATTGCACAAGTGGCAAAAATTCGGTTTCAGCAGAAAGTGATGGAAAAAGAAACTGAAAAGCGCATTTCTGAAATCGAAGGTACATTGTGGGGAGAGGATGAAGCTCTGACTGTCCTGAACTGCCTCCTCTCTGCTCCAGGGATCAGGCCTTTGATTGTGGTGGGTGAGAAGGCCATAGACAGAATAATCTGGTCTGGAGGAAGTAGCTGGCCTGATAGTCTAAATAAATTTTTTTTAATTGCTATCACATATCCAGCTTTTGGGTTTGTTTGTGACTGTGGGTAGCTCAGCTTTCCTTTTCTTCCTTAAATTGGGGCTTATTAGCTTCCACTTTATTTTCAGGCAGACAAGGTATGAAAATTACCCATAATCAATGTAAAGAATATACAAGATAATAAACCCCATCACCACCAGTATCTTTTCCACCTGTCCAAAAAAAACGAGATTAATTGGGGGGAAAAACAGTTTTTATGGAGGGCCTCACACTACTTGATTTCACATAGTGAGATGTTGATGTTCTTAGCTCGGTCTTGAAGTCACTTGTTTATATATTGCTGCTTCCTGTCTGTCTCTGTTGACTGATTCTGGATCAAATTTGGAGGGGCTGGAGACGATACAGTAAATAGAGCTTTTATGTCTGGACTTATTTTACTTGAAGCTTAGTGCCTGGGTGGAGTGTAAGGCTTTGAAGGTGATAGGAGGTGGGAGAGTGGGTGGAGGAAAGAAGGAACAACTTAGAGTAGAAAACAAGTGGGCTCAGATGGGCTGAGAGTTATTTGACAGTGAAGAGTATTCCTCTTTGAGAAGTTGCTGTCTGGGGACTGGGACTTGAAAACTGCTAATAGGTTTTTAAAACTTTCAATGTGAAATAAGCAGTCACAATATTAAGCAGTGGGGAAAGGGACTCTTAACTAGCTGAGGAAATGGATTGACACTTTTCCTTTGTTTATTTGCTAGATGCTGCATTTCTGGCCCGAGAGAAGGCGAAAGCAGATGCTGAATATTATGCTGCACACAAATATGCCACCTCAAACAAGGTGACTGACTCCCCGGCCACTTTCCTAATGATGCATTTCGGGGTTTTGCTTTCTCTTTTCAGGAGCTCTGATATGACAGAAGTGATTTTATCCATTATCAAGAAAGTGTAGTGACCAAGACATCCTCCAGAATTAGTCAGTTAGCAAGAAATATTTCACATTCATTGGGTAGGGACACAGGCCAAAAGCCATAAATCCATTCATTTGTACTGCTATATAAGGCTGAATAATTAATAAAGTTGAAAGTCTTCTGAAATAAGAGTGACAGAAGGGTAAAGTCTATTTAGAATTGCTTTCCAAATAAGGTAGTTTTTTTGGTAGATACTTAGCTTGATTAGAGCAGTATTTCTCATCAAAGGCATTCCTGGCATTTGGGGTTGAGATACTTTCTCATTGTTGAAGACCATCTCATGCATTGTAGGATATTTTGTATCCCTGGCCCTTGTCTACTAAATGTCAGTAGTGGTCACCAATTGTTTTAACTGCCACACACACATGCACGTATTTCCATATGCCCCTTGTTGAGTGAGTACTCCTTGTTTATTGGATTTAAAAAAATATCCCAGTCATGAGGAATTTCATGTGGGATAACTTGAGAAGGCAGGTTGGGTGATATATAGGTGATAATTTGGTGTAAGGACTGGGGTAAGCTGGCTAGAGGGTACAGGGCTAGTGAGCAGGGGCTATTTAAGAGGCAGCTAGAACTCTGATAGTATTCTGAGAAGGGAAGGATATGTCCAAGATTTATAAGATTATTGTGGAGCAGATTGGAACAGATAAAGGGTTGAGAAAGAGATTACTAAAGTAGATGATGCAGTTTGAAGGATTACAGTCAAGTTTTAAGATATAGACAGAGCTTTCAATTTAGAAAGGGAACAACATAATCCGTATTTAGAAGAAATGATAAGATATGATAGAATGAGAGTTGTCAGTACTTTGAAAACCAATATAAATTTTAAAATGAACATAACATTGAAAGACACAGTTCTATAGACACAGAATGGAATTTGGCCAAGAGAAAGGCATGACAGGAAACTCCAGTTGAGGAAACTAGGAGTCCAAATCTAATGGGAGAAGCTTGTCAGGCACAAGTTTCAAGACCTTGCCGTTGAGGTCTACCTTATTCAGAAAGGGACAGTAGTTTTATGCCATTTTGAAAAATGTGACTCAGATACTAACCTATGTTAAAAAGGCTTGAGGAAGAAATGTGGTTGTGCACTATGACCAGATTTTATTGGAGTGTTTCGACAGAGGATATGAATCACCTGGAGAAGATAGAGATCCAAGGGGTGAAAGATGTCGAAGTGTAGAAAATAAATGCTGTAGGACTGTGAAGGACAAGATGGACTTTTGCCTGGGGGACAGGCCAGGACTCAAGATAAGGAGAGGATCACAGAGCAGGGTCTGAGGGGCTTTGAAAGGCATATGTTCCAGGGAACAGTGGAAATGGGTTTTAATCAAATCCAGATAGATTCTGGTTAGATACATCTTGGCATCCTGATTTAGACAAAACAAAACAGTATGACAGAGGGAGATCTGGTGGTCAACGAGTTTTAATTAAACCCAGATAGGTTCTGGTTAGATACATCTTGGCATCCTGATTTAAACAAAACAAAAACTGTGACATAGGGAGATCTGGTGGTCGACAAATATCTGTCTGTCACAAACAGCTTAAACATCCAGCTTCTGGGGAAAGGCAGAAGGCCAGATCAGGTGACATCTTGAGATTTTATTCTAGTTCTAGAATTTGTTCAAGAAAAGCAGAATCACAGCTAATGATAAGATAATGAGCACCAGCCCTTCTTTTGAAGTTCTGCTGTCATCCATTGACCTGTGTATCTCTCTCAAGAGAATCAACAGAGAACCAGGCGTGATGGCTCATTCCTGTAGACTCCCTGGAGGCTAAGATGAGAGTATCTCTTGAGCCCAGAAGTTTGAGGCTGCAGCAGCGAGCTATAATTGAACCACTACATTCCAGCCTGGGCAACAGAGTGAGATCTCATCTCCAAAAAAAAAAAAGGCTGGGTTCAGTGGCTCACATCTTTGATTCCGACACTTTGGGAGGCCAAGGTAGGAGGATTGCTTGAGGCCAGGAGTTTGAGACCAGCCTGGCAACATAGACCCCATCTCTACAAAAATAAAAATAATTTTTTTAGAAAAGAGAATCAACAGAAACTCCAGACCAATTCCAAGTTGAATTCAACTAGATGAAATGAAAGTCACTATAGAAATATTAGTTATTATCATTAGTTATCACAAATTGTTTTCCAACTCCCCCATCCTTTTATTAAAAAGTGAACAGCTTCTCTTGCATTAAGTCAGGAGGTTATTGAAGGAATTTTAAGTCAGGAACACAACTGTTAATGTGATAGCCACTCTCCAAAGTGAGAGAGGGTCATTGGCAGTTATTCGGACTTGACTCGTGATACTCAGGAGAGCAATAGGAGAAATGTATATAGGGAGAGAGAAGACTGTTGCACCAGAGTATCCTGATGCCTTTGCTCTTGTTTGCTCCCACATAGCACAAGTTGACCCCGGAATATCTGGAGCTCAAAAAGTACCAGGCCATTGCTTCTAACAGTAAGATCTATTTTGGCAGCAACATCCCTAACATGTTCGTGGACTCCTCATGTGCTTTGAAATATTCAGATATTAGGACTGGAAGAGAAAGCTCACTCCCTTCTAAGGAGGCTCTTGAACCCTCTGGAGAGAACCTCATCCAAAACAAAGAGAGCACAGGTTGATGCAAGAGGTGGAAATGTTCTCCATATCAAGATGTGGCCCAAGGGGTTAAGTGGGAACAATGGTTATACAGACTCTTCGGATTTACAGAGAACTTACACTTCATCTGTTCCACCTCTCCTGCGAAAGTCCTGGGTACTCCACTGATTGGAGGATAGAGCCAGCTGTCTGACACACAAATGGTCTTTTCAGCCACAGTCTTATCAAGTATCCTATATGTGTTCCTTTCTAAACTACTCATGAATGAGGAAAGTCTGATGCTAAGATACTGCCTGCACTGGAATGTTAAACACTAAATGTATAACAAGCTGTGTTTTCCTAAGCTGAGATCTGTTGAATAATGTTTACAGTGGTCCCCCGGGGAAATGTATGCTCAGCCATTCAAGAGATGACTGAGAAGGAGATGGTAAGATCAAGAAGACTGGTTGCACCTGGGACCCAGGCCCTTTCTTTGGGATCCAGTCCCAGCCTTCATCCATGTGATTAAGATCCAGGTCGCTGAAGTTCCCCAGGAAATGATCTTCCACTTGAGCAACCTTTTACTTGATACGATTTGCACCTTTCTGTTTTCCTACAGTCAGGGTGGTGGCCTGCAGGGACCTGAGCTTTGCTACCCAACCAGATTCCTCATAGAGATTCCTAATCACTAGTTTCTTGTATTCATAAGCTCAGAGATACAGAGGGCTTGGTTTGAAGTTTGGGGTGAGATGAAACCTTTGCTCTGAGCCAAAGCTCTGGGGCCCTGCATTCCCTCCATTGGGTGATGACTGTCAGCATCACTGCCGCAGGCCATGCTTGACTAAGGTGCCTGGTTTTAGCCACAGCCACCTCCTTGTATGTTACCTTTCAGCCCTGACTGGCCAAAAGTGGGACAGGGCTTTAACCACAAATAGGAGCAGCATGCAATTCCTAGTGACTTGCTGCACAGTATTGTATCATAATTGCAGGAAGATTTTATTTTTAAAACTGGATCTGGGGTATATTTATTTGCCCCATCACCTCTGTCTAAAGGCCCAAGTCCTAGGGCTGCCATGGTCACAAGCACACTGATGCTCCTTAAGATTGTTTATCTGGAGCCCACATAGTGTGGAACAAAAAGTCACCTAGAAAGCATCCTTGGTGGTCATTGTCTCCTTCCCACCTGGCTCAGAGATGCTTAAATCCAAGTTGTTTCTCCAGCTCTCACCTCCCCCAGGAGATCAGGATTCCACTGACATCCTGGGCAGCCAGTGAATTTAATTTTCCGTGAGAAACAACAGAGTTAACCTGTGGCAATAGGAGACCTACTTCATGTGGACCTTTTTTTTCCTTCAGTTTAACTTTTCTGGAGCAGTGTGCCGCGTAGTTCGGCCTGAGTTTGTGCAGCTTTTTAAGACACCTCTTGTGTACACTATGTTGAAGCTCAATAAAAAAGTCATGGGACCACTTCTAGAAATCTTTCAGCTGTCAGCCTGTCAGTCTCATGACAGTTCGTTGGTTGTGCCAAACACTATTTGGGAAAGGAAAGCCCAGATTTGAATGGGTCTTTCCCCTGGGCCTTATCCTATAGAGGCATTTGTAATATGGAGAAAATAATTTTTCATTTTTGCTCATTTAATTCTATAAATTATCTTTATAAATGAATTTTGTGTTCTTTAGTTCTCCTTAAAAGAACTTTTGAATTATAAAAATAAAATCTTTACCTGTCGAATTGTTGCTGCAGATGATTGTTGTGGAAAATCTGGATCATTGACCTCTGTGCTTTCATTCCTAGAGATGTTTTATAGTTACATGAGCAAAAGCTATTGCCCCAAAGTGATGGCCCTGGAGGCGGGGCTGAGGAACAGGGAAATGCCGCTGTGAAGTCTTAAAGCACTTCTGCTTAAACTCCACGTGTGAGGAGTGTGCCTCCCTGTGCCCTCTCAGCTCTGAGGCTGGCCGTCTTTCGGGGTGTTCCTTTTTGCAAATATACACTGTAATCTTGAGTCTAAATTTATATGTTGAAATGCTACCTTTTTTAAAATAAGAAACTAAATAAAATTATTTTACTATCAGTGATTTGTGTTTTTTTTCCCACGTCTTCATTTTTCTGCCATCTTAACATGCTCCTAAGGCTGTCTTGCACATTTCAACTAGGGGGCCAGTTTATTTGCGGGTTTAACTTAACTGTAGAGGCTTTTGTTATACTCTTGCCAGAATACTGCCTACCTGGTATAAGAATGTTTAAAACAAGGTGTCCACTCTTTGCTGACTCCTGGAATTTAACAAGGGGTGTTCTTCTAATTCTTTGTGGGACAGAGCCTGCAGCAGAGGGGCAAGGAGGGAGGATGGAGCATCAGGCCACTGGGATCCATCCCTGAGAGCAAAAGTACATCTACACTGAGGAGGGGAGGAGACAGACCAAGCCAGAGAAGGACAATTTGTGTAAATTATAACTGGTAATGTAATGGCACAATATAACCAACTTCACTGTTAAGATGTTAGCGGCCCAAGAGCCAGAGTTGGACCTGCTCTTCCCAAACGTTCTGTATTTCCTCCTGGGGTCAATTTCCTGGTGATCTTGGGTCAGCAGGGAGTGGTAATGGGAGTTTTGGGGAAAGCAGCTCTTTCCTCCTGTTCTTATGGGATCAACCCTATAGTATCCTAGGTCAGTTGTTGTGGACCTGAGAATAATTTGAACTGACCATCCTATAGGCTATTGGTAGGTATTAAAATGAAGTGATTTCTGCCTGTTCCGTGGCAAAAGAATTTGTGAATTAGAACCTGTGGCTTCTAATCGCTTTAGGATTAAGTCTCAAATGTGTGCATACGAAGTTCGCGATCTGGCCCCTGCTGTCCTCTCCAGCCACCCTTCTCTAAGGTCCCTGAATGCACCTTCTGTCTGTCCCTTCTCATACATTGTTCCATCTGTCTGGTTCACTTTCCTTCCCTCGTAGTGCTGACTTTCCTCAGCCAGCTCCTGAGTCTTTATCGCTTGTTCAGATGTAAAAGCTTCAGTTCACTTTGAACTGCTTGGCCTGGGTTAGCATCCTGTATTTTCCCCCCGTCACACGTCATGTACACTTCATGTCTCTCATTATGTGCTCAATGTCTGTTTTCACAAATGCTAATCTCTCTGAGGGCAGGGGCTGTGGCTGTGCTGTTCCCTGGGGATTGTTTCTGTTGCTAATGCCTAAGATGGCATCTGGCCCATATAAGATGGCTTTGTTGTATGAAAGAACAAAAGGTTGAATATGACATGCAGGTATATCAGGCAAGAGAGTCATGAAAAAAAGAACTTAGAAGTGAGCCTACAGTGTCCATGTCAGGACTTTATGTGTAACCGTGGGAAGTTACCTAACATCTCTGAACCTGTTTACTCGTCGTTGCAGGGTGACTCTTCAGTGGGTTCAGGAGGATATGTTGATGCATCTAGCCTAGAGATTTGCACATGGTAATTGCTGGGATGCATTAGTTCACCTTGTCTGCAGGAGTCAGTTGTCTACAGGAGTCAATGTATGTGTCTGTCTCTGAGTAGCTATAAGTTCCCATAGTGGAGAGAGTGAGCACAGTGCCTGCTACCTGCAATTGCATACTAGAACACATTGATTAATGTCTTCAGCAGCTATGAGCTAAGCTAGCTGGATGTTAAACCCCAACCACAGCCCTCCAGGAGCATCCCTACAAGCTGGGCCAGCTTCTCATCTTTCTCCTGGTCTCTGCCCTGGTATAAGCACTTAAAACGAATTTACTAGGCAAGGCACAGTGGCTCATGCCTGTAATCCCAGCACTTTGGGAGGCTGAGGTGGGCAGATCACGAGGTCAGGAGCTCAAGACCAGCCTGATCAACATGGTGAAACCTCATCCTACTAAAAATACAAAAATTAGCTGGGTGTGGTGGCACGTGCCTATAATCCCAGCTACTTAGGAGGCTGAGGCAGGAGAATCACTTGAACCTGGGAGGTGGAGGTTGTAGTGAGCCGAGATCGAGCCACTGCACTCCAGGCTGGGCGACAGAGCAAGACTCGGTCTCAAAAAAAAAAAAAATTACTGTTAATTCATTGCTCACTTCTAGTGTCTATTTTGACATAGACCGTAATTCAGAATGACGTTTTACTTGTTTCCCTTACCATATTTCTTCTGAATTATTACCTGTCTTTCCAATTTTTCTTATTTCTTTCAATCAATTTTTCTACTTTTTTTTTTTTTTTTTTAATTTTAAAAAATGTCTTCTTCCGGCGGGGCTCGGTGGCTCACACCTGTAATCCCAGCATTTTGGAAGGCTGAGGAGGGCAGATCAACTGAGGTCAGGAGTTTGAGACCAGCCTGGCTAACGTGGTGAAACCCTGTTTCTACTAAAAATACAAAAAAAAAAGTCTCCTTTCCTCCTATAAATATTTATTGAGTATCTACTGTGGGCTAGTTGCTGAGGCAACAAAAAGCCATATAGCCTTGTGTGTGTGTGTAGGGTGGGGCAATACAGCAGTAAGTAGGCAAGTGTGATAGTGTGGTAAGTAAGCAGGGTGTTCACTGGGTGCTGTGGGGCACCAGTAAAGATCAGCCCAGCCTTGTGGTTTCTAGGAAGCAATGTCTGATCTGAGCCAAATTTGTAAGGATGGACAGGAGGCAGACAGCCAGCTGAAGAGAGCAGTGGTGATGGTGGAGTGTGTTCCAGGCAGTGGGAGAAGCACTTGCTATTGCATTTCAAAATGCAGTGCCAGGAGGCATGAGAGGCTGTCCACTGCAGACCTTACGAGGCTCTACTATTCATTTCATAGCTGAGATTTAGAGAGATTACATTACTCAAGATCCCATGAATATGAGTGGCAAAGTAAGGATTTGAACCTGTCATATTCCAGATCCAAGTTTACCACAGCCCTTTATATTTGCCTTTGAAACCATTAGGTTGAGGGTGATGGAAGCTCTAAATTGAGGGGAGATTTTAGAGGATGTTTAGAGATTTGTAAGCCCTGCAATCGAGGTCAGGAAAAAGGATAATCAGGTGGTTCATGTGTGAAGTGGTGACTTACGGGTGACTTCTCTGCCCTCTGCAGAGCTTGGCAGAGGTGCTCTCAGTAAACTGAGTGGTATGACAGCTGATTCCAGAAAGATCAGCCCTTTGGAGCCTGGGGAAGCGGCTCCCCTTATTTGGGTTACAAAGCAAGTGGAGGTGAACAGTGCAGGGCTGATGGCACAACACCCAGATCCTGTTTGCAGATGTGAATCACTCATTCTCCCAGTTGCTGGGAGTGTTCATGGTGACAGCTTTTAGCAGAGTCGCTCTGCAGAAATTTTCCTCGGCTAAAGACCCCTGCCCGGGGCCAAGATGACATCCCCTCCCTGGGGACAGCACACTCCATAAGTGGTTGATGCAGGGGTAGAAAGGCAATTTGTCCAAAACAAAATTGCATTGGTTTTCTCCATATGCAAGTCTGTCAGGGTGTGCATCTTAATAAGCACAATAACTATAACTGGATTTCAGACACATGAGGCAGGTTCTGACAAACTGGGTGTGTCTGATGCTTCTGGCGCCCCATCACAATTCTGCTCCACCCCACCTCTTATTCCAGCTGTGGCCATGGTAGACAGTTCCATGAGGCATCAATTCACTTTCCTCTGACTGCATCTCACCTCATACATGAGCTGCACTTACTGCTTTTCACCCTAGGGATCCTCCAACACTATGGAGGCTGCAGTCAGTCCAAACATGCTCAACTCGGGCACAAGACTTAATAGCCTCTGGGACAACCCCCAACTGGTAGGAGACAGGACCACAAATGGTTAGAGAGGAGGTGGCCCAAAAAAACCTTTTCAATGGAGACAGCAACCCTCCTGACGCAAGAGAAACTGTGAAAATCACATTAAATACAATTCGACAGATGTTTGTTGAGTACCTGATATGTGCCAGGAAACCTAAAATGTATAAAGTGATGGGCCAGTAATGAACAACAGTGAGTAAGACAGACATAGTCTCTGCTCTGTTAGAATCAACAATCTCGGGCTGGGCGTGGTGGCTCACACCTGTAATCCCAGAACTTTCGGAGGCAGAGGCAGGCAGATCACAAGGTCAGGAGTTCGAGACCAGCCTGGCCAATATGGTGAAACCCCGTCTCTACTAAAAATACAAAAATTAGCCAGCTGTGGTGGCATGTGCCTGTAGTCCCAGCTACTCGGCAGGCTGAGGCAGGAGAATCGTTTGAAGTCAGGAGGCAGAGGTTGCAGTGAGCTGAGATCACGCCACTGCACTCCAGCCTGGGGGACAGAGTGAGACTCCATCTCAAAAAAAAAAGAACAGTCTGGTGGGAAAGTAGACCATAACCAAAGCACTTGAGAGACTTATCAAAGTGGGAGGAATGCAGTGCTAGGAGGTTCTAAAAAAAGAGCGAGAAGATAATGAAAAAGAGCATCAGCCAGTTAAAGATCGGGGAATAACAACTCAGTAAAAAGACAACCCAATTTTAAAATGGGCAAAGGATCTCAACAGACATTTCTTCAGACAAGATATACAAATGGCCAATAAAAACATGAAAAAGGGCCGGGCGCGGTGGCTCAAACCTGTAATCCCAGCACTTTGGGAGGCCGAGGCGGGCGGATCACGAGGTCAGGAGATCGAGACCATCCTGGCTAACACGGTGAAACCCCATCTCTACTAAAAATACAAAAAATTAGCCGGGCGTGGTGGCAGGTGCCTGTAGTCCCAGCTACTTGGGAGGCTGAGGCAGGAGAATGGTGTGAACCCGGGAGGTGGAGCTTGCAGTGAGCCAAGATCGTGCCACTGCACTCCAGCCTGGGTGACAGAGCGATACTCTGTCTCAAAAAAAAACAAAAAAAAAAAAACAAAAAAACATGAAAAAGATGGTCGACATCTTTAGTCATTAGACGAATGCAACAAGATAGCCACTTCACATCCACTAGGATGGCTATAATAAGAAAGGCAGTAACTAGTGTGGGCAAGGAAGTGAAGCAACTGGAATCTGCATAATTTGCTGGTAGGAATGTAAAATGAGGGAACTGCCTTAGAAAATATTTTACAGTTTCTCAAAATGTTAAACAGTTAACATACGATCCAGCAATCTCACTTCTGGGTATCTACCCAAAAGAATGGGAACATGTCCACACGAAGACTTACACAAGAATGTTCATAGCAGCATTATGCATAGTAGCCAGAAGGTGGACACAACCCCAGAGTGTCCATCACCTGATGAATGGATAAATCAAATGTGGTCTATCCATACAATGGAATATTCTATAAAAAAGGAATGAAGTACTGATGCATGCTACAACACGAATAAGCCTTGAAAACATTAGGCTAAGAGGAAGAAGCCAGGTTCTAGTTATATTAAATGTTCATCATAGACACATCCCTATGGACGAAAAGACTGGTGGTTGCCTGAGGCTGGGAGGAGAGGGAATTGAGTAGCTGCTAATGGGCACGGCGTTTCTTCTTGGGGTAATGAAGAGATTTTAAAATTTGATTTTGGTGGTAGTTGCATAATTCTGTATATACTAAAAACTATTGAGGCTGGGCATGGTGGCTCACACCTGTTATCCCAGCACTTTGGGAGGCTGAGGTGGGCAGATCATTTGAGGTCAGGAGTTTGAGACTAGCCCGGCCAACATGGTGAAATCCTGTCTCTACTAAAAATACAAAAAAAGTAGCTGGGCATGGTGGTGTCCGCCTGTAATCCCAGCTACTGGGGGAGGCTGAGGCAGGAGAATCACTTGAACCCAGGAGACGGAGGTTGCAGTGAGCCAAGATCATGCCACTGCACTCCAGCCTGGGGGACAGAGCAAGACTCCATCTCAAAAAAAAAAAAAAAATTAAAAATTAAAAAAATAAAAAATAAAAACTACTGAACTGTATACTTTAAATTATAAATTGTATGGCATATGAATTATATCTCAAGCTGTTATTTTTTTAAAGGATTGAGTAATAGTGTGAAGACCTCAGTTCAAGAACCTTCCAGAAATGGTAAAAAATATTCAATATAGGCACAACATTATTAGTGAGAATGGGAGCACCAAAACAGGAGGCTGAAGAGGTGGGTGTGAGAAGAAGGGAAGGGCAAGGTAGACCATGGTGGGCCTTCTAAGTCTTATTATCCATTGGTGGCTTTTCCCAAAGGTTGGAAACAAACCTTTCAAACAAAGCTTTTTGTGACAAGATGGCGGCAGCTGCCCAGGGCAGGAGAAGTGGTGGCGGAGGCAGCATTGGGGCCAGCGGTGGTCTCAGCTGCGCGACAGGCAGTAGCCTCAGTGGCTTGTTGGCTAAGTGGAAGACGGATGAGAAGCATGAAAAAACTGACAAGCGGGATGGATCCGCTATGAAAAACTCTGGATGATTCTGCCAGAAAGGTACTTCTGGAAAAATACCAGTAGTGGGAGAGTTTTGGTCTCATTGACATTTGCCTCACCATCTGATTGCACTCCTGTTTCCTTACATAGTAGCTTTGATTTGGGATTCTGTGCACCCCTTTGCAGAGTCCAAGCCCGTTTTGGCCATGTGCATCCTATCCTGTTTTATGATGATGGGGATTCTGACCATTTATTTATTTTTTTATATTTTGAGTCAGAGTCTCGCTGTACCACCCAGGCTGGAGTACAGTGCCACAATCTTGGTTCATTGCAACCTCTGTCTCCTGGGTTCAAGTGATTCTTGTGCCTCAGACTCCCGAGTAGCTGGGATTATAGGCACATGTCACCATGCCTGGCTGATTTTTGTGTTTTTAGTAGAGATGGAGTTTCGCCATGTTGGCCAGGCTGGTCTCGAACTCCTGGCCTCAAGTGATCTGCCCTCCTTGGCCTCCCAAAGTGCTGGGATTACAGGTGTGAGCCAGGCACCCAGCCACGACCATTTATATAGCTCACATAAGAAGAGCGTCTTTCTTGTGGCCCACAGGAAGGATCCTGCAGGAGTGGATCCTGATATTTGGCAGCTGGCCTTCATCAATGGGAGAAGAAGGCAGCTGCGGGAAGCCGAGTTCACCAAGTTCATTGCTAAGTTTTTTGACCACGGTGGGACACTGGTCAGGGATGCATAAGAGCCTAAAATATCCAGGCTCCATGACAGTCTCACCACAGAAAGAAAATAAAATAGCCAGTTCTCACAGCAGCTCTCTTTCTGCTGGATCATGCTAAAAATATGGAAAATTTTAAATGGGTAAAGTAAGAAATGTTTAAAATGTCCCTGTTTTGTCCTGAAATTTTATTCTGGATAAATAGGATCTTCTAGCAAGATATGAGAAGGTGTAGCCCTGATGGCTGGCTGTAACCTCCTTGGTCTGCTGATTACATTGTTTTGATTTGCTTTTCTGGAAAAACACTTTTGCTAAAAGCGGTACAGATTTTTTCCTTTGTACCTAGCAGTACTTTATATAGTATAGCTTTGTGCCATGCAGCGCTTGAAGACTCAATTTAAAAATATTATTAGGCCAGGCATGGTGGCTCATGCCTGTAATCCCAGCACTTTGGGAGGCCGAGGTGGGCAGATCACAAGGTCAGGAGTTCGAGACCAGCCTGGCCAACATGGTGAAATCCCGTCTCTACTAAAAATACAAAAATTAGCTGGGTGTGGTGGCAGGTGCCTGTAATCCAAGCTACTTGGGAGGCTGAGGCAGGAGAATCGCTTGAACCCGGGAGGCAGAGGTTTCAGAGCCAAGATCACACCACTGCACTCCAGCCTGGGTGACAGAGCGAGACTCCATCTCAAAAAATATATATATGTGTGTGTGTGTGTGTGTGTGTGTGTGTGTGTGTGTATACGTATATATATATACATAAAATTAACCTGTTGCTGACTCTTTTTAATTCCTATTTCAACACCTGTTTCCCTGAAGAATTCGGGATACAACTTCTTGTGTATGACAGGTTTCCTTCACACATTGTTTTTGTGAGTGTGTACGTAGCTGATGGGGAGAATTTTAAAAATACATAGCTTTAGAAAATTGGTTTAAAACAGACCTTCTGTTACATTTTGTGCTCTTAATCAATTGAAGAAGCCAATGGCATTTTTAGTTTTATATTGTGTTTTCCACTAGTATATCCCTGTTGATTCATTGCTACTTTTTATTAACTGACATTTTCTAAGATGTTTTTCAATAAAAGGAAAGAAGATGTGGGGGAAAAAAAAAACCTTTCAAGAGTTTTAAGCAGAAGACAGACATGATTCTGTCATTGTCAAAGTACCCTTTACCCAACGTGTTTACCAGTTCCCTCTATTTATTCACTTGCTTTCCACATCCAAATCAACACTAAAGTTCTAACTTTTCACAGTATTTCAAAGTCAATAATTTACTTCCCTGAAATGTCTGCAAGTGTATACTCGCAGAAACAGCAAAAACACCAGTGGATGCTGGTTGCACAGACGGTACCAAAAGGAAAACAAATATATGTGAGGTCCCCCAGCTGATTCTCTCTACTTCGGTTTTTCTCCATGCACAAGCCCATCCTCAGCCCTGGCCTCACCTCATGGGCCCTAAAGCCCTTTACATAAAAATCCTCCTGGTCCTTGTGCTAGTGGATACGTGAATGCAGGCTAATCAGCAAGTTTGCTTAATGGATGTAAATAGTCTGCTGTGGGAAATACAGAGGGATGGCTCTGAAATAAGAGAAAAATATCAGACTTGAAACCATTTAAGAATTTTAGTGCTGCAGAGATTTTCAATGTTTGCTACAATAAGTAGTAGGAAAACCATAGTGGATTTTTTTTTAGATTTTTTAAAAGATGTATTACAATAACAATTTAATTCCCTATAAAATAAGGTATAGACCATGAGACATTAATAGTAAGATTTATCTCAAAGAATAAATCTCATGATCTTGGAGAATTTGCTATTATTAAAAATCAAAGAATAAATCAATAACAGCATTATTTTAAATGCAAATAATGAGATAACATTTTTCAACTACCAAGTTAGTAGATGTTTTCTTTGTCTTTATTGTGGCAAAATGTAAACAACAAAAAATTTACCATTTCAACCATGTTTAAATTGTACAAGTAGTGGCAATAAATACCATCACCATTATCAATTTTCAGAATTTTTTCAACATCCCAAACAGAAACTCTTGTGACTATTAAAAAATAGCTCCCTGCCTTCCTCCTCCTCCCAGCCCCTAGTAACCTACCTCTATTCTACTTTCTGTCTCTGTGAATTTGCCTGTTGAAGATACCTCATATAAGCAAAATCATACAATATTTGTCCTTTTTTGTCTGGCGTATTTCACTTAGCATAGTGTTTTCAAGGTTCATCCGTGGATAGCATGTGTTAGAATGTCATCCCTCCTTAAGGTTGAATAATATTCCACTGTACATATAACTACATTGTATTTATCCATTCATCTGTGGATGGACACGTGGACTTTTTTTTCGAATACCTCAATTCACTGTCAAGAACACAGTAGACTTCTAACTGATGAGAGAAATGAGAAAAATGATGTTTGAGGAGGACGACTTTGACAGCTGTGTTTTTCCAAATCAGATCTCAGAATATATGACCTGTTTTTTATAATTTGTGAAGTTAATTATTTGAACAGTTTCAGAAAGCTATGAAAAATAAAATGAAGTTTTATGTGTAATGAATCATGCTGAAAAAGAAAAAGTACATATAATGGGGATGCTTAGAAATTCAAAGAGAAAAGTTGCAGATTTTCTGAATAAGAGGTAGGGAAGGATGAACCCTTCTTAATCTCAAGCTTCAGCAAAGTCAACAAACTCAAAACCTCTTTCCATTTTTTTTCCAAGTCCAAGAACCCAGAGCAGCCTTTGTCCAGCAGGGACAGACTGGTTCCAGATAAATGTCCTGTACTGCTTCTTCTGTCCTAGAGAATATGTTTCTGCAATGAATTTAGGGAGATAATATCTTTCCCCCAAGCAGCATTTCCAAAGGTATGAATATCAGCCAGGGTAGCCAGCTGTGCTGCTCCTCTATAAGCTTTTGCTTTCTGACTAGCGACCCAGATGGCTGCTAACACCCAGGGGTGAAATAGAGTTGCTGGAACCCACTGCTCGGCTCTTGCGATGTTCGTCACTTGCCTGATTTTCTGTTTGGTGTGGAAGAAAAGTCACACAGGGGAAGGCTTCTCTCGGCCCAACTCCCCTTCCCATGATTGGGAATAGGCTGCAACGAAACCGCAAGGATGCCCTTGCATCTCTCTCCGAGATAAGGGGCTTTGATTCTGAGGCTGGCCATCTCTAGGCCAGGTTCTGCGTCTCAGACCACTGCGGGCCAGCAGTCTTACCTCAGCCTTTCTTAGTTCTTCACATCACGGAACTACTTTTGGTTGTTTATTACTGTGGTACAAGACAGATATCCTCTGGCTTTAGGACTGGAGCACTGCAGAGCAGGTAGTGAGGGTGTTGACCTAACTTGAGTTATTGGTTGAATTCTAGTGAATGAGAAAATCCTGGGGTCAGAACATATTTTAATTGGAAGGCTTCCAATGCCCCCATCATATAACACCAAAAAGCAAGCCGTGGAAATGTAAAAATGTAATAAATTGGATCACCTGAGGTCAGGAGTTCGAGACCAGCCTGGCCAGCATGGCAAGACCCAGTCTCTACTAAAAATACAAAAATTAGCTGGGTGTGGTGGCACATGCCTGTAGTCCCAGCTACTCAGGAGGCTGAGGCAGGAGAATTGCTTGAACCTGGGAGGTGGAGGTTGTAGTGAGTCGAGATTGCACCACTGCACTCTAGCCTGGGCGACAGAGCAAGACTCTGCTTAAAAAAAAAAAAAAAAAAAAGTAATAAATGCCCTTGGATATTATTACTGTTATTTTACACTAAGTGATCCATGGGAGGCTTTGTGATCCTCTTTCTAGAGAGTGATCTCCACTCCTCTCCACAACACCCAGCTCTAATGCAGCCCAGCTTGGCTACCCTGGCTGATATTCGTACCTTTGGAAATGCTGTTTGGGGGAAAGACATTATCTCCATAAATTCATTGCAAAAACATATTCTCTAGGACAGAAGAAGCAGTACAGGACATTTATCTGATGGTAAGCCTTAGCACTAATTTCTTAGATAAACATTCCATGAGCCATACTTTTTGACAGGGTGCCCTTTAGAGTCTGGGAGCATTGCCATGAACAAAAGAGAAGGAAAAAACCCTGCCCTTGTATAACTTAAACAATTCTAATAAGGAGAGTGAGACAAAACCAAAACAAGTCAACACATGTTAGGTATTCTTTATCAAAATGTTTGGGACCAGAAGTGTTTCAGATTTCAGATTTTTTCAGATTTTGGAAAATATTTATATATATGTGTGTGTGTGTGTATATATATATATATACACACATACATATATATACACACACACATATATATATATAGTGTGTGTGTGTGTGTGTGTGTGTGTGTGTGTCGGAGTCTCACTGTCACCCAGGCTGGAGTGCAGTGATGTAATCTTGGCTCACTGCAACCTCTGCCTCCTGGGTTGAAAAGATTCTCCTGCCTCAGCCTCCCAAGTAGCTGGGATTACAGAGGTGCACCACCACATCCGGCTAATTTTTGTATTTTTAGTAGAGACGGGGTTTCGCCATGTTGCCCAGGCTGGTCTTGAACTCCTGACCTCAGGTGATCCACCTGCCTCAGCCTCCCAAAGTGCTGGGTTTACAGGTGTGAGCCACCCCACCTGGCCATGATTTTGGAATATTTGCATATACATAATGAGATATCTTGGAGATGGGCCCAAGGTCTAAACATGAAATTAATCTATGTTTCATATGCATCTTAATGGGCCTGAAGGTAAACTTTATATACTGTTTTTAATAATTTTGTGCATAAAACAAAGTTTTGATTGCGTTTTCGCTGCAACTCATTACGTGAGGTAAAGTGTGGAAATTTCCACTTGTGGCGTCATGTAGGCATGCAAAAAGTTTTGAATTTTGGAGCTTTTCAGATTTCAGATTTTTGGATTAGGGATACTCAACCTGTAGTACTGTAATATATGTATATATATGTAGCATTGTAGTATTATAAATGCCGTAGAGAAAAATAATGCAGAGAAGGGGAACAGAGGTAATTTTTTTAAAAATAGATTTTACTTTTTAGAACAGTTTTAGGTTCACACCCAAACTGAGTGGAAAATACAGAGAGTTCTCGTATACCTCCTGCCCCTACACATGTACAATGTCCCCCACTACTGACCTCTCACACCAGAGGGTCCATTTGTTACAATTGATGAACTTGCATTGACATGTCATCGTCATCCAGATACAATAGTTTACTTAGGTTCTCTCATGATGTACATTCTGTGGGTTTGGACAAATGTGTATGACCAGGTACCCACCATTATAGTGTCAAACAGAATAGTTTCCTGCCTTGAAAATCCCCTATGCTCTGCCTGTTTATCCCTCCCTCCCGCCAAGCCCTGGCAAACACCAATCTTTTTTGCTGTCTCCATACTTTGGCCTTTTCCAAAATGTCATATAGTTGGAAGCATACCATCTATCACCCTTTCAGATTGGCTTCTTTCACCTAATAATGTGCATTTAAGTTTCCTCCATGTCTTTTCTTGATTTGATAGCACGCTTCTTTTTAGCACTGAATAATATTCCATTATCTGGATGTACCATAGTTTAGTTATTCATGTACTTACTGAAGAATATCTTAAGTTGCTTCAATTGTAAAAACGCTGCTACAAACATCCACGTGCAGGTTTTTGTGCAGACACAAGTTTTCAACTCTTTTGGGTAAATACCAAGGAGTGTGATTGCAGATCACATGGTGAGAGTATGCTTACTTTGTAAGAAACGCCAAACTGGGCCAGGTGTGGTCCATTATACCTGTAATCCCAACACTTTGGGAGGCCAAGGTTGGGAGGATTGCTTGAGGCCATAGGTTCAAGAAAAGCCTGGGCAATATAGTAAAACCCCATCACTACAAAAAAATCTAAAAATTAGCCAGGTGTGGTCCCAGCTACTTGGAAGGCTGAGGCAGGAGGATCACTTGTGCCCAGGAGTTAGAAGCTGCAGTGAGCTATGATCAAGTCACTGCACTCCAACACAGGCAACAGAGCAAGACCTTGTCTTAAAAACAAACAAAAAAACTGCCAAATTGTCTTCCAAAATGGCAGTTTCATTTTTTGTATTCCTTCCTAGCAATGAAGGAAAGTTCCTGTTGCCCCACATCCTTATCACCATTTGGAGTTGTCCATGTTTTGGATTTTGGCCATTCTAATAGATGTGTAGTGGTATCTCATTGCTGTTTTAATTTGCAATTTCCTAATGATATATGATGTAGAACATATTTTCATATGCTCATTTGCCATCTGTCTTATTCTGTTTTCTGCTGCAGTAATAGAATACCACAGACTGGGTAATTTAGAAAGAAATGAAGCATTTTTTTGGCTCATGGCTCTGGAGGTGGGAAATCCAAGATTGAGGGGCCACATCTGGTGAGGGCCTCTTGCTGTATCATAACACACAGCCAGGAAGCACGCATGAGAGACACAGCAAAAGAGGACCGAACTTCACCCTTTTATCAGGAGCACAGTCCTGTGATAACTAACCCAAGCCCACAATAACACTAATTCCTTCAGGAGGGCAGTGCCTTCATGACCTAATCACAAGTCTTAAAGGTCCTGTCTCTCAGCACTGTTACCATGGCAATGAAATTTCAGCCTGAGTTTTGGAGGGGACACTCAAGCTATAGTACCATCTATAGATCTTTTGTTGGTGACATGTCTCTTCAGATCTTTTGCCCATTTTTATGTTTTATTTTTGAGACAGAGACTCGCTCTGTCACCTGGGCTGGAGGGCATGTTTCTATAACATTATATAACCTCCTGTAACTAATTTCAAGTGGTTGCTTTGAATTTAATTTCATGAATGTAAAATAAGTTTGAAAACCAACCCCTAGTTGTTGGATACTTTAGTACCACATTTTCCTCCTTGAACACCACCGCCATAAATATATGTTGGTTTTTTTCTTTTTTTTTTAAGAGATGAGATCTCACCATGTTACCCAGGCTGGTCTTGAACTCCTGGGCTCAAGCTATCCCCCCACCTTGGCCTCTCAAAGTGCTGGGTTTACAGGCGTGAGCCACTGCGCCTGGCCAATATATGGATATCATCCTCGAAAGAGTTTATACCTGCATAGTGAGCTCTCCCTGAAGCCCTTATCCTGGCTGCTTCCTCCTCACTTTTAGTTTTAACTTAAATACTACCTCCTCATAAATGCCTTCTCTTACCTCTCTATTTTATTAAGTTCTCCCTTTGTCATCCAACACAGTATACTCTTTATCACTTTATAGAACTATGCTCAATTTGTATTGCAAATGTAGTTTGTTTGGCTGTTTATTTCCTGTCATTTTCACCAGATTTTCCATGAGGAATCCTGGGCTGTGCACACTGTCTGACATAGCATAGATGCTTAGTAAATATTTGCTGAGTGATTGCATATATAAATGAAGGAAAGAATGAATGCAGGTCGATGCCTCAGGTTGAATTCCTAAAATGGAACTGATGGAGCAAAGGCTAAGCCACATGTAAAATTATTACTTAATTTCTCCCCAAACCTTCAACAGATTTCACACTAGCACTTACACAGGTGCTTGCATTTCTTTCCAGTTGGCCAAAGAGTACGGCTCTGTTTACACCCTGTACTTTGGATCCTGGCCCACCGTGGTCGTCCATGGATGTGAAGCAGTGAAGGAAGCTCTGATTGATCAGGGTGATAAATCCCTTGGCAGAGGACATATTCCAATTATTGACGATGCCCAGAAAAGATATGGTATGTTTCAAATCAAAATACAGGTTAATTTTCTTTGGCACCTGAATATTTAGCAAAAAATGTTGATTAACTAATTCAACAGTGTCTGTTCTACACTAAGCAACTGACTAGATGCTACCATACTGCAATGCAATTCTGATACTAACTACTCAAAGTTAGCATAGACTCCATAGATCAAGGACACAGTCCCCAACAAGACTACCCTCACCTCAGATGCCAGCTGCAAATTCAAGGGTCCCAAGGTCACCCATATTTCTTATCAACTGACTAAAAAAAAATTCAGAGTTTCTCATGACCCTTTCAGGTATGATAATTTGCTAGAACAACTCACAGAACTCAGGAAGTTGCTATACTTACAGTTTTATTCTATAAAGGATACAAATAGAGAATCCCATAAGGTAAGGTCTGGGAGGCTCTCAAACATAATGTGTTACCCCCCTGGCACACCAATGTGTTCAGCAGCCAGGAAGCTCACCTGAGCCTCAGTGTCCAGAGTTTTTACTAGGGTCTCATAACATGGGCATGATTGATCGAATCATTGGCCATGTCATTGAACTCATGAACTCAGTCTCCAGCCTCCTCTCCTCCATGGAGGTTGAGAGTTCAGGCTGATATCACTTGGCTCAAAGCCCCAACCCTCTAAACATATGGCTGGTCTTTCTGGCATGGCTGGCCCCCATCTTAAAACTATCCTAGAGCCCACCTGAATCATCTCATTGGCGCATACTCAGGTGTGAACCCAGGGATCCGCTGTGTTCCAAAGACACTTTTTTATTTTTGAGATGGAGTCTTGCTCACTGCAACCTCTACCTCCCAGGTTCAAGTGATTCTCCTGCCTCAGCCTCCCAAGTAGCTGGGATTACAGGCATCTGCCACCATGCCCAGCAAATTTTGTATTTTTAGTAGAGACAGGGTTTCACCATGTTGGCCAGTCTGGTCTCAAACTCCTGGCCTCAAGTGATCCATCTGCCTTGGCCTCTCAAAGTGCTGGGATTACAGGTGCGAGCCACTGCACCCGGCCTACCAATGGCACTTCTAACACTCAGGAAATTCCAAGGGTTTAGAAGCTCCCACAAACTATGAACAAAACATATATAATTGTTTGTTTGTTTGTTTGTTTAATTATATGACAACAGATGCTCTGGTAGCTCCACTGAGATGAACATCAGAAACAGACCCCGAGTATCCTGCAAGTTAATGCTGTGAATCTAATTGAGATAAAAACAGTCTGAGAACCTTTGAAATAAGAGTCGTTACCCAGAGGTCTCAGGGTTGAGGGAGCTGGAGCAGTCATGCTTGGGGTGTAGTTTCCCATGACACACAGGATGCAGTGGCACCGTGGCCACAACAGAAGACAATGACTAGACATAAAAATCACTGTGCTTTCAATGACAGCCTGGGCACTAGGGGGATGGAGAGGAGGGAGGGTCAAATCAAGGGTGTCACGCACAGGGAGCTACAATGGTACCAGCCATGTTTTAGTTATTCAGTTGGATAATAGGCTCACAAATAATTCCTTTTGTTATTATGCTTCAAAATTTAGATGTGTTACATATATTCCTTTATATGTATCAAGTAACACACAATAAAAAAAATTTAGGACAGTCTGAAAGTCTCCTCCAAACCACTTAAAATTATAAAATTGCAAGTCCTGGAAAAGTAGAAACTAAATTCTTTCAAAGCATATTTATGAATCATTAATTAAATACAATGCAGTGTATTTAGTGCTACAAGAGAAGTGAGTTTTGGTCTCTCTCACCTAAGATCAAGGTACGTTTGTTTACTGAAGAAGCAACCAATTCTTACCACTGAGTTTACAAAAAAAGAAAAAGAAATAAAAAAAGAAGTAACCAAGCTCTCCTTCTACAACCTCCCTTTTTGAAAAACAAGTTGATTATATTGGGTATGCATGACCTTTTACATTAATTTTAAAACTGGAGATGGAGGCCACTGGGCTGGATTGCTCTGAAAAGGGGGAAAATTGTTGGTCTAAAACTTGCAATTTGGGTAACTGAAAAAATTGGTTTCCAAACTTTCCATAAAATTCTTGTTACCACTCCTTACTAGCCTGTAATGGGAACAGATAATTCAGCTCTTCCTTCCACTAACCTTTCTATTTTAGAAAATAACAGAGAAAAGAGACATTCATTGATACTTTAGTTTTCCTTCTCTATTAGTTCCCTAGGGCTGCCATACCCAAGGAACAAAAATTTGGTGGCTCAGAACAACAGAACTTGATTGTCTCACAGCTTGGGAGGCTGGAAGTTGGCAGGGTTGGTTCCTTCTGAGAGCCGTGAGGGAGAATCTGTTCCGTACCTCTGCCTTAGCTCCTGGTGGCTTTCTGGCAATTTTTGGAGTTCCTTGGCTTGTAGGTGCATCACCCTGAGCTCTGCCTTCATGTTAATGTGACATTCTCCCCGTGTGCATGTCTGTCTCTGTGCCCAAATGTCCCCTTTTTATAAGGACAGTCATATTGGCTTAGGGCCCACCTGTGACCTCATTTCAACCTGACCTCTGTAAAGATCCTGTTTCCAAAGGGGTTCACATTCACGGATATTGGGGGTTAGGGTGCCAACATTTTTTTCAGGGGGAAACAATTCAATAAATAATACCTTAGTAAATGGAATAACTGCTAAAATACTAAATAGCTTTCTGAGATCTTTAATTTTTTTTTGTTATGTATTTATTTGTTTATTTAAGAAACAGGGTCTTGCTATATTGACCAGGCTGGTTTTGCAGTCTTGGGCTCAAGCAATCCTCCTGCCTCAGCCTCCTGAGTAGCTGGGACTAAAGGCAAGTGCCGGCACACCTGGCTAATTTTTGTAATTTTTGTAGAAATGGGGTCTCACTATGTTGCCCAGGCTGCTCTTGAACTCCAGAGCTCAAGCAATCCTGCTGCCTTGGCCTCCCAAAGTGCAGGGATTACAGGCATGAGCCACCATGCCTGCCTTGCTTTCTGACATCTTTAAACAGCTATAACATAGTGCTGCATATTCCTGGAATATATGTCTAACTAATCAAGTTGTTGAAACCTTTCCTGGTAACTATTGACTCGATATTTTGCCTCATTTCTTTTTTTTTTTTAAGTTGAGATTGAGTCTCACTATGTTGCCTAGGCTGGTCTTGAACTCCTGGGCTCAAACAAGCTTCCTACCATGGCCTCCCAAAGAGCTGGGATTACAGCTGTGAGCCACTATGCCCGACCTCTCATTTCTTAATCTTTACATTTTTATCTCATTGACAGATGGCAACAGATCAAACTCTTACTTTATTTTATTCATCTGAGCCACATACCAATATTAGATGCTATTGTTCATTCACTGAAATGCAAAGTTTAAAATAACTTAGTGTTCTTAGAGGCATGGATAAACAGCCCCTCATGCCTTACCTGAGGGAGCACAGATACTATAACATTTTTGGAAAGGAATCTAGTAGTATCTATTGACATATAAATTGTAGAGATCTATGGGAGAATCTGGCTTACATAAATAGGAACAACCCACTATGCAATTATGCAACCCATCCACGCACTTCACACTGACACACTGGGGTGTGGAGGGCATTGCTTCCTTGAAAAGCACCAGAATTACAGGGACGCAGGTGTGAGAGAGAAGTAAATATACTTAAAAATAGATATATTTACATAAATACATAATATGTTACAGCATAAATTTACAATTTATAATATTTAATATTATAATTATGTATCATATGTATTATATATTAATAACTATAATAATATAAATATATGATATACAAATATATGTTACATAAATTTTATTTTATTTTTGAGACAGGGTCACCATGGCTAGAGTGTAGTGGCACCATCATGCCTCAGGTGATCCTCCCACCTCAGACTCTCGAGTAGCTGGGACTACAGGCACCACGCCCAGCAAATTTTTGTATTTTTAGTAGAGACAAGGTTTCACCATATTGCCCAGGCTGGTCTTGAACCCCAGGACTCAAATGGTCTACATGCCTCGGCCTCCCAAAGTGCTGGGATTACAGGCGTGAGCCACTGCACCAAGCTAAATAAATGTATTTTAAATGTATACATATAAATTCACAAGTTTCTCCATAAAGAGTGAGGAGACATGGGAGAGCCTTCCAAGTATCTCTTGTTATGTGACAAACCTCCCCAAACTCTGTGATGTAAAGCAACCAGCATTTTTCATCCTTATAAGTTCTGTGCGTCAGGAATCTGAACGGGGTACAGTGAAAATGGCTTTTCCCTGATCCACTAAGCCTAGGGCCTCGGCAGACATCCAATTTTTTCCACCCTGAACAGCTGCATGGATTCAAATGGCTAAGGGCTGGAATCCCGCTGAGGCTTCTTCACTTACAAGTCTGGCTTCTGAGCGGAGATGACCCCAAACTGAGGTCAGCTGGGAGCATCAACCGGAGCATCGTTATGGCCTGCCCACCTTATGGCTTGGCGCCTGGAACCCGGGAGGGAGCCTCCTGGGGGACATCTAGAGGGCGAGGCAGAGGCTGCAAAGCTTCTGCCTACCAAACCTCAGAATGAATGGCCACAGTCTATTCATTGCAAGCAACTCCCAACAGCCAACGCAAATTCACAGTGAGAGGAGTAAGGCCTCTCCTCTTGATGGGTAGGTGGTGTCCACACCACAGGAGAGCAGGAGGGACAGGATATCGCTGCCAGGTAGATGAAGGGGCCCTCTGAGCAGCCTAGGAAAGACCAGTCCCAGCAGTGGGAAGGACACTGGGGAGACTCAGAAGCCAAGGAAGAAGAGTTGTCAGTTGGGTTCATGGACCATAGATGTGGATTTGGCCAAGGAGGTGGTGTTTGCATCCTTAGCAGGAGCCATGTCAATAGAACGAGGGCAGAGCTGGGCTGTAGTGGGATGAAGAATGAATGGGAAGACTTCTGCTCCCATGCACAAGGAATGGCGGAATGACCTTCTCATTGAAACTACTATTACATTTGGATAAAATATTCTTTCCATGGGCAGAAAACTTTGTTTTCTTTTGTCTTTTGGGATGGGGTCTTGCTCTGCTGCCCCCTGCTGCAGTGGTGCATTCATGATTCACTGTGGCCCTGACCTCCTGGCCTCAAGCCATGCTCCCACCTCAGCCTCCTGAGTAGCTGGGACTATAAGCATGCGCCACCACACCTGGCTAATTTTTTATTTTTATTTCTAGAGATAGTGTCTCACTATATTGCTGAGGCTGGTCTCAAACTCCTGGCATCAGGCTATCCTCCCACCTCAACCTCACAGAGTGTTGGGATTACAGGCATGAGCCACTGCACCCAGCTCAAGCAGAAAACCTTTATGAGTATTACAATAAATATAATTTGAGGACTTCCAGTTTTAGCTTGGAGAAGTAAAAAGCTAGAAAAGCATTGCTCTACCCATACAAGAAAAAAAAAAAAAACACCTCCACAGTAAATTAACTTTTCTTGAATTCATCAGAGAACTGAGGGTTCAGGGAAAGGTGTTACCTGAAAGCTAGGAAAGACAGGTGACACAGGGCTGGAACACATTCTGGCCTGGGACAAATAGCACTCTTGCACAGTGTAAGGTGATTCAACTAGAAATGTTTCATGAATTGCTAATGGCCAAGTGAGGGCTGGCAAGAATATGTGAAGTCCTAGGCGGGCGAGCAAACTTAAGGAAACAGAAGAGGCTTATCTCCTCTCGCAGCCCTTTCCTCTGGGCGCACTACCAGACTCCCGCAGGGACGATCAGGGACAACCTTGAGAGGCTTGCCATGGTGCTTGCTGGGGAAGAAGAGTGGCCACTGCTGGAGCTCCCCTGATTCCAGGCAGAGTCGTCTCTCCTACTTGCCCTACGGGGCAAAAAGGCTTAATTGGCTGGACAAAAGGTATCAAAGCTGTAGTCTAGGCTGGGCGCAGTGGCTCATGCCTGTAATCCCAGCAGTTTGGGAGGCCGAGGTGGGAGAATAGCTTGAGTCCATGAGTTTGAGACCAGCCTGGGCAACATAATGAGCCCTTGTCTCCACACACACACACAAAAATTAGCTGGATGTGGTGGTGAGTGCCTGTAGTCCCAGCTGCTTGGATCCCTTGAGCCCAGGACAAAGGATCTGCTGAGGCTGCAGCGAGTCTTGATGGCGCCACTGCACTCCAGCCTGGGAGACAGAGCAAGACAATGCCTCACAACAAACAAAAAGAAACAAAAAGCAAAGCACCCTTCACATAGCTCATGATTATAGTCAGTCCCTGGAAAACATACTGTCCCCCTCTCCCTCCATCGTATTTGCCTGGCATATACTCCAACCCTGGAAGAATTCAACCACCTGTCTTCTCTGTGTTTGTGCTCAGAAAATGAGCACTTCTAGAGAAATTCTCACAAGAATTAGACCAGCTTCCCTTTACATTTATACCTGCAGACCTTGACTAGTGTCTTGATCGGCTCGGTTAGTGCCTCGATTTTGCTCACTTTTCTACTCTCGGAGACTCCTTATTTCTCCTACTAACCCCCCATTATGCACTTCCACTCTCAGAGCCATTGAATCATAAAGGAGTTTAAAAAAATAGGCCGGGTGCGGTGGCACACGCCTGTAATCCCAGCACTTTGGAAGGCCGAGGAGGATGGATCACCTGATATCAGGATTTCGAGACCAGCCTAGCCAACATGGTGGAACCCCGTCTCTACTAAAAATACAAAAATTGGCTGGGCGTGGTGGTGCACACCTGTAATCCTAGCTACTCAGGAGGCTGAGGCAGGAAAATCGCTTGAACCTGGGAGGCAAAGGTTGCAGTGAGCCGAGATTGTGCCACTGCACTCCAACCTGGGCAACAGAGCAAGACTCTGTCTCAAAAAAAAAATAGAGGCATCACCAAGGAACTCTCTCCTCTTCAACATTTTATCTATAGGTCTAGCTGCCTCTACACCCATATTCTCCTTTTTTCCTCTAGTTGCAACTGAAAAAGTGTACCTTCTCCTGGTTGGGAGAATCTCCACCTGTGCCCTAGGTCCTGCAGCATCTCACCTGCCCGAGAATCTGACCTCTTGGGTAATGCCTTCTCCCTCAGGGATGATCCATTTTTCTCTGTGCTTGACCTGAGAACCATTTCTCTCCTGTCTGTCATGGACCCTATTTATTCAACAGTTTTAGGGTGCTGCAGGCTGGACTTCCCACAATTCTTTAACAGCTGTCTTCTGGTAGAATCAGCCAAAGGGAGGCAATGGCAAGAGAGTGGGGAGTGGAGGAGAGAGGAGGCCAGGGCTAGCATCTCGCCCTAGGCTGTATGTCCCCTGCAGCTCCAGCTCCTTCAGGACAGACCGGCTTTGGTTCCAGCTCTTGTCAGGTAAACCAGCCCCTGAGCTCCAAGGATGCCAACTCCTCCTTTTGTGCCTCCACTGGGAGGTGGTAGCCACTGTCTGCCGCTAATAATCACCAGGTTGACTTGCTGCCCTGGTGTGGCCTCTCAGTGTTTCCATCTCCTTTATGCCAATTCCCTGGATTGAGTTTCCTCTGTTTTAAATATTTAGGCCAAGCACAGTGACTCGCTCCTATAATTTCAGAACTTTGAGAGGCTGAGATGAGAGGATTGCTTGACCCCAGGAGTTCAAGACCAGCCTGGGTGACATAGCAAGACCTTTTCTCTACAAAACATTTTAAAAATTAGCTGGGTATGGTGCCACGCACCTGTATCCCAGCTACTCGGGAGGCTAAGGTGGGAGGATTGCTTGAGCCCAGGAGCTCAAGGTTGCAGTAAGCTAGGGTTATGCCACTGCACTCCAGCCTGGGCGACAGAGTGAGATTATATCTCTTTTTTTTTTTTTTTTTTTTTTTTGAGACGGAGTCTCGCTCTGTCACCCGGCTGGAGTGCAGTGGCGCAATCTTGGCTCGCTGCACGCTCCGCCTCCCGGGTTTACGCCATTCTCCTGCCTCAGCCTCTCCGAGTAGCTGGGACTACAGGCGCCCGCCACCACACCCGGCTAATTTTTTGTATTTTTAGTAGAGACGGGGTTTCACCGTGGTCTCGATCTCCTGACCTCGTGATCCGCCCGCCTCGGTCTCCCAAAGTGCTGGGATTACAAGCGTGAGCCACCGCGCCCGGCCTATATCTCTTTTAAAAAGGAGGTAGGGCTAGGCACAATGGCTCACATCTAGAATACCAGCACTTTGGCAGGCTGAGATGGGAGGATCACATGAGGCCAGGAGTTCAAGACCAGCTTGCCTGAGATAGTGAGCCCCCATCTCTAAAAAAACAAAACAAAACAAAACAAAACAAAAAGAGAGAGAGAGAGAGAAAGAAAAATACTCCTGCAATCACATCTAACAATTTTCAGGCCAGGAGTGGTGGCTCACGCCTATAATCCCAGCACTTTGGAATTTGGGATCATTTGATCTCAGGAGTTTGAGAAAATAACAATTCTCATTATTATTATTATTGTTATGACAGCTAACATTTATGAGTAACTTTTATGTGCCAGATACTCTACTAAGGATTTTGCATGCATTATCATATTTAGTGAGCACAGCGATCCCATGAGGAAGATACTACTTTTTGTTTTCATTCTTCATATGAAGTTTTTGAGGCAATTGAAGTTAAATAGGCCGGGCTCAGTGGCTCACACCTGTAATCCCAGCACTTTGGGAGGCTGACTTGGGCGGATGGCTTGAGCCCAGGAGTTTGAGAGCAGGCTGGTCAACATGGTAAGACCCTGTCTCTACTAAAAACTGCAATAGATAAATAAATAAATAAACAGCTAGCTAGCTGAGTGTGGTGGTATGTGCCTGTAGTCTCAGCTACTTGAGAGGGAGAATCACCTGAGCCCGGGAGGTTGAGGCTGCAGTGCGCCGAGATCACACGGTAGCACTCCACCCTGGGTGACAGAGTGAGACCCTGTCAACAAACAAAAGTTAATTAACTTGCCCAAAGAAGAAAGTGTTGGAGATAAGATTTGAATGTAGTCTGCTTAGTTTGAGAGCCCATACCACTAGGCATATTGCCTCAATATACTAACACATTTATTTTTATTTTTATGTACTGTCTCCCAGATATTGTCCATATACATGCATATTTTACACAGTTGTATTTATAGTATATAGACATTTTTTCTTTTCTTTCTTTTTTTTTTAAATTAGAGACAGGGTCTCACTATGTTGCTCAGACTGGTCTTAAACTCCTGGGCTCAAGGAAAGGCTGAGATTTTAAAGACATCAGTGTTGTCCTTGTAATTTGGTTTTGAGTAATCTGGCAACTCTGTGGAGTTAGAGGGTCAAGAGAGGAAACTAGCCTGAGACAAGTGTAACTTTTTAGATTTCTGAAAATGTTAGAACCTGAAGTATAGTGGTGTAGTATGGATTGGCAGGAAGGGAAAGATGAGAATGACATTTTAGAGATGGAATTAATAAATAAGGCTTAGCAAAAGCAGATATGTAAGGTGAAGGGCAAGAAGGATGAGAAGATGCCCCTAAGATTTGGATTTGGGAGCACTAGACATTGATGGTGCATTAAGAGAAATAGGAGGTCCCAGCGCAGTGGCTCACACCTATAATCCCAACACTTTGGGAGGCTGAGGCAGGAGGATTGCTTGATCCCAGGATTTTGAGACCAGCATGGGCAACATAGTGAGACCTCATCTCTGCAAAAATTAGCCAGGTCTGGTGGCGTGTGCCTGTAGTCCCAGTTACTTGGGAGGCTGAAGCAGGAGGATCACTTGAGCCCAGAAGGTCAAGTCTGCAGTGAGCCATGATGGCACCACTGCACTCCAGCCTGAGTGACAGAGTGAGAACCTGTCTCCCAAAAAAAGTACATTTTAAAAAATTATTTACAATTTTAAAAGAAAGAAAAAAGAGAAATAGGAAATTTAGGATATATTGTTCAAAGGAAGAAATAAGCATTGGTATGAAACATCCTGGGTTCCTTTGCTCCACTGTTTCTTCTTATTCAGATGAGGGAACATTAGCTATAGTAAACTCTGAGGACGATAGAAACATAAACCCCGTATTGATTTGCTTTGAAGTTGCTTATCCTCTAATAGAGAAAAATCACGTATAGAACTGAACTAAAGCAGAAGCTATAAAGAGATTAAAGGAAAAAAAAGAAGAAAGAAAGAGAAAGAGAGAAAAAGAAAGAGAGAGAGAGAAAGAAGAAAGAAAGAAAGAAAGAAAGAAAGAAAGAAAGAAAGAAAGAAAGAAAGAAAGAAAGAAAAGAAAGAAAGAAAGAAAGAAACCAGCTAACCAACCAACCCAGGAAGTGGGTTTGTGAGATCATATACCATTTTCGACTGTTTTTTGTTGTTGTTGTTTTTAACAAAACAAGACAGAGGACCCTTCCATTCTTGGGAATTTTCTCTACCTGCCAACCATCCCCCTTGTCCAGTTCCACCTTTTCTGCCTCCTTTGACCAGAACTTGGATTTTATTTTCTTTATAACGAACGCTTCAACCCAAACCACAGATCTGCTGTTAAATTCCCAGCTCTTAATCCCTGATAAGGGGCCCTGGAAACTTGAGGGAAAGCTGAGCTCTATGATACAAAGTATTTTTTTGCTCATTGCTTCTCTCCTAGGACTGTTTTTCAGTAATAGAGAGAAGTGGAAACAAACATAATGCTTCTCCCTTATGATCCTGAGCAACTTTGGGATGGGAAGAAAAACATTGAGGAGAGGGTGCAGGAGGGAGCCCAGGGCCTGGTGGAGGAGCTCAGAAAAGCAGAGGGAGAATTCCCTTGACTGTGCCCTTGGGGGCGCAGGGACTTCTTACACACACCGCCCTGTCCACACTCCTCCCTGGGAAGTGACTATGATTACCCAAGATCTGCTCTCTCCATCACGGAGGGAGCAATGAGTAAAGGGATAGGAGGAAGATGATCTCCAAAGCTATTTGTAACCCTAACCCTGGAATCCTTTTGTCTGGATTCATTTCCCAACTTCGGCACTTACCAGATGTGTAAATTTGGACAAACTAACTTTTCTGTTTTGTCCTTTTAAAAGTTTTTAAATTTTTATTTTTTGCTTTTTTTGGACAAATTAACCTACCTACCTACCTTCCTACCTTCCTACCTTCCTTCCTTCCTTCCTTCCTTCCTTCCTTCCTTCCTTCCTTCCTTCATTCTTTCCTCCCTCCCTCCCTCCCTCCCCTCTTTCCTCTCCACCTCCCCTCCCCTTCCCTTCCCTTCCTTTCTTTGACGGAGTTTCACTCTTGTTGCCCAGGCTGGAGTGCAATGGCACAATCTCAGCTCACAGCAACCTCCACCTCCCGGGTTCAAGCGATTCTCCTGCCTCAGCCTCCCGAGTAGCTGGGATTACTGGCATGCACCATCACGCCTGGCTAATTTTGTATTTTTAGTGGAGACGGGGTTTCTCCATGTTGGTCAGGCTGGTCTCGAACTCCTGACCTCAGGTGATCCACCCATCTCGGCCTCCCAAAGTGCTGTGATTACAGGCGTGAGCCACTGCCAACCAGCCTGACAAATTCTCCTTTTTTTTTTTTTTTTTTTTTTTGAGGCGGAGTCTTGCTCTGTCACCAGGCTGGAGTGCAGTGTTGCCGTCTCAGCTCACCACAACCTCCACCTCCCAGGTTCAAGCGATTCTCCTGCCTCCCAAGTAGCTGGGACTACAGGCATGTGCCAACACGCCCAGCTAATTTTTGTTGTTTTTAGTAGAGATGGGGTTTCACCATGTTAGCCAGGCTGGTCTTGAACTCCTGACCTCAGGCAATCTGCCCACCTTGGCCTCCCAAAGTACTGGGATTACAGGCGTAAGCCACCGTGCCTGGCCCAAATTAACTTTTCTAAGATGCATTCTCTACATCTAAAAATGAGGGGCTAAAAACCAAACTTCAGAATGAAGATGAAATAATACAGTGTGTAAAATATTTACACAGTATCCAACATATCATAAATGCTCCATAATATTACTTGTTGCTATGATTACTATTATCGCATCCATATTTTCTTTTTCTCTTTTCTTTTAGAGTTAGGGTCTTGCTCTGGCACCCAGTCTGGAATGCAGTGGTATGATTACAGCTCACTTTAGCCTCGAACTCCTGGGCTCAAGTGATCCTCCCACCTGAGCCTCCGAAGAAGCTGGGACTACAGGCACGCACAACTACATCTGGCTAATTTTTTTGTAGAGATGGGGTCTGACTGTGTTGCCCAGGCTGGTCTCAAATTCCTGGCCGCAACTGATCCTTTTACCTCAACCTCCCAGAGTGCTGGGATTATAGGCGTGAGCCACTGTGCCAGGCCATAGCCACTTTAGCCACAATGCCTTGTCAGATAGCATGTCATAGATCAATACATTATAAAAAGTTGATTATATTTTCACATAGAAACAATTTTGTTGTTTGAAATTGGCCCTGGATAAAGAACTCTAACGCAAATACATTATACATTAATCGTGGGTGTTGTTAAATGTATTGAACAACAACTATAGCACAGTCACTGGTCCTTAGAATACAATTGAGCATTAAATGCCAGCTGGACAGAAGAAAAACATGTCAATGTATAAACACATATAACAACTCAGAATCTGAAAATTATACTTTGAGCTCTGGAAATTAGCATTATTTATATAAAGTTCCCCCAAATATACATAAATGAAAGAAAACTACCACTCAACTATATCATATGTATGCAAATTGTAGCAAACATTTAATTCATAATAACCTGTTTAACCTTAAGCTCCCGGAGGGCTGGTTCCTTTAGAAACTCTGTCTAAGGCAGAAATGTTGCCAGGATTTTGCAGTTACTTCTCACAGATTTCCTTGGAATCGGTTAAGGCATTTAAAATCATTCTACTTACTGAGGAGGTACATGAAAATGTCCTATTTATTCTGACGGACTCTCAGAAGACTAGATGTGTATCTGGGAAGGAGAAAAAAAAATAATAGCCAGGTTGTTTATTTAATCCTTCAAAATTTTTATTTAGCTCCATTGTGTATCAGACTTGCTTGGTAAAGGGAATAAAATGATGAGTCAGATAATACCCTACAAATTATCTCCCGATACTGGCAATGAAAAAAAAATTTTTTTAAATGGTAATACTGGCCAGGTGCAGTGGTGCATGCTTGTAATCCTAGCACTTTGGGAGGCTGAGGTGGGCAGATTGCTTGAGTCCAGGAAGTTCGAGACCACCCTGGGCAACATGGCGAAACCCCATCTCTACAAAAAATACAAAAAAAATTATCTGGGCATGGTGGAGCATGCCTGTAGTCCCAGCTACACAGGAGGCTAAGGTAAGAGGATTGCTTGAGCCCAGGAGGTTGAGGCCGCAGTGAGCCATGACAGCACCACTGCACTCCAGCCTGGGCAACAGAGCAAGACTCTGTCTCAAAAAATAAATAGTAATAATAATAATAATACCTTGCAATTGTCTTTCATAGCACTTGTGACTGTTTAATGAAATATTATTTAATTTACTTCTATATTCCCCACTACACTATATACTCCCAGAGGCCTGGGACAGTGTCAATTTCCCACAGTGTGTATTATTAACAACTAGTACATGCGTGGAATATTGCAGGTGCACAATAAAAGAAATTTAAATAAATTTACTTATTAATTAATAATGATATGGTTCACCAGAATGTTAAGCTAATAAAAGAGAAGATTAATAATAATACAGTCCTTGCCTTCATGGAGCTTATAGTCTAATGCAAAGATCACTGAAACAAGCGATAACAATGAAATGCTAAGAGAGGGAGTACAAGCTGCTATGGGAGGATGTGGCAGGAACTAATGTGAGCCAGGGAGGGACTTCTAATTCAAGGCCCACTGGGTACATCCCTCCATGGGCAGTGATTGAGCTAAGAACTGAAAAGTGAGTAGGGATCAGTGGTGTGAAGATGGCAGAGAAAAATATACCAAGGAGGGGAACCAGATGTGCAAAGGCCCTGAGGCAGAAGAAAGCTAGGAATTAGAGGGGGAGAAAGAAAGCTGGCGTGACCAAGGCCAGAGCAGCAGGAGGTCAGCAGCCAGACCTCTGCCAAAGACCTGCGAGGCCATAGTAATGTTTCCTCTGTATCCCAATAGCAATGGAAATTATTTCCAGGGTCTAAGCCTTGTGTAGAGAATGATCATATTCGTGATGTGGAGGACAGATTGGAGCTGTCAACCGTGGATTCAGAGAGAGCAGCTAGGAGTCGATTTAGAGCAGATTTCCTAGTTGCAGAGCCTAAAACAGGCATGTGTATGAGTGATTTATCAAGGCAATGCAATCAGGAGAAACTTGTATGTATGCGGATGAGAGAAACAGGACAGGAAGGGGGAAAAGTTAGACATAGATGTGGTTTCGTGTCAAGTCTATCTTCCACCTGATGCGTCGTTTTCTCTTGGCTGCTTTGTAGAACATCATGCAAAGGGCCATTCATTGTGGTTTTGCTTTTATAGATCAGAATTATGTCTAATGATGCTGATAAGCAGAGAGGCCTTTAAAAACTCAAAGTCTTTCGTTTCAGTTTAAAAATGGAGAGGAGCTTCTGAACCCCAAATTTTATATATGAGATGCTTGCCCAAGAGTGAGCCCTAATGGAATGGAGGACACATGGATTCCATGCTGGCTTCTCATCCCCGGCCTGCCAGTACTTGACTGTGTGACCTCAAGCAAGTTATTTCATCTTGCAGACTTCTATCTTCCCACTTTGAAAATGGACCAAACTCCCCAAAGGGGACTCTTAGCTCTGATATAATTTTGAATTGAAATTCAAAAGTGAAATTGTAGTCACTAGATTATATCAAGCACATTCTCAGAGATCCGGCTGTAGGAAGCCAGTGTCTGTATTGCTCAACAAAATGGTGTTTGCCATTTCCACAAAACATGCAGGAGAGTGGGTGAAGCTGACAAGGAAGATGGCCCCACTAGAGTGAGGATTAAACACTTCCCCTCAACAGCTGCATATTGCCAGGTAATGTGGAATAAGTCAGAATCCCCGCTACCCAGATCCTCTCCTCGCCTCTATAGGAGAACAAACCAATTAAGCCAGGAGGCTGAGGACACACCTGACCCAGCCTTCATTTTTCCTGCAACAAAGTCCTTGGTATTTGCAGCAAAATAGAGAACAGGAATTCCATCAGGAGCAGAGCAATGGGTTGCTTAACAACATGTCTTTGACCTTGGGAGCCTTTTATTTTATTCTGAGAGGGGGTCTGGCGTGATCATGGTTTACCACAGCCTTGACCTCCCTGGGCTCAAGTGATCTTCCCACCTCAGTCTCCCTGGTAGCTGGGACTACAGATGTGTGCCACCATGCCCAGCTAATATTTTGTGTGTTTTTTTGTAGATATGGGGGTCTCCCTGTGTTGCCCAGGCTGGTCTCAAACTCCTGGGCTCAAGTGGTCCGTCCGCCTCGGCCTCCTGGGAGCCTTTTCTAGGCCACTTTCTGTCACACATTGCGAGCACTTCCAGAGCATTTCCAGGTCACATTCATGATTCACGTCTCTGCAGACAAAGTTCATGAAGAAATTGATCATGTGATTGGATGCAATCAAAGTTGCTCCATGAAGGACAAGACAAAGCTGGGGCAGCCTGCATGAGATACAAGGATAAATCACTCTCTTTCCTTCTACTCTGCCCCATGCTGTGGCCCAGGGCCTATTCAGACAGTGCACCATCCCTAAGGTGAGATGAGTCTGGGAAATCTGACTGAGATAGAAAGGGTGCTGGGGTCCGTTGCTGGGGCCTCTGAGAAGTTTCTCAGTTCTGTTGCTGCAAGAGAGGCAGTTGAGAGTTACAGAAAGAACATAAGGCCAGAGTGACGTGCCTGGGTTTGAAATCTGTCGCAGTCATGCAGTGCACTTTCAGGCCATTCTGTCACCTCTGGGGCCATGTCTCTGTCTTCCTAGAATGGAGGAGGCTGACTTGGGGCTTCCAAGGCCCCTTCCCACTCTCATCTCAAATGTATGAAGGGAGCCCTGATTTCCATTCATAAGAATCTCATAGGAATGCAAATCTGATTTTTCATGGTGGATTAAAAAGGGGGGCAAGAGATGGAAATGGTACCTGCAGCTCTAGGGGAATCAAGGCAACTCTCACCTCCTTTAATCTTAATACTCTCTCAGGATCACTTGTACTCCGACATTTGGGATATTGCTGCCTCTGACAGTTAACATTTGTAAAGCACATAGAATTTACCAAAATGTTTACATGTACACTGGGGACGTAGTCAGTCTTATATAGTGATTAAGGGTTTGGGCTTTACATTTAAACAGTTCCAAAGCATAGAGGAGGAAGAAAAGATGCCAAACCTGACCAAAATACTGCAAACAGAAACAGCTGCCAATCTCACTTACAAATATCAATGCAAAAGTCTATTGATGCATAGGTCTTGCATCATATTAAAAATACTACACCACTGGCTGGGCACGGTGGCTCACACCTGTAATCCCAGCACTTTGGGAGGCCGAGGCAGGCGGATCACCTCAGGTCAGGCATTTGAGACCAGCCTGGCCAACATGGTGAAACCCTGTCTCCACTAAAAATGCAAAAAAAAAAAAAAAAAAAAAACTTAGCCGGGCTTGGTGGCCCGCACCTGTAGTCCCAGCTACTCAGGAGACTGAGGTAGGAGGATCGCTTGAGCCCAGGAGGTGAAGATTGCAGTGAGCCGAGATCGCATCACTGCACTCCAGCCTGGGCGACAGAGTGAAACCCTGTGTCATAAATAAATAAATAAATAAATAAATAAATAAATAACAAGGCTATTTACCATTACCGTATTGTTCAATTGGAATTAGAAAAAAGTAACAAGAAATAAAACATTTAACAGATGGAAGCAATAACTTTAGTTGCTATCATCGTACCTGAAAAACCCAAGAAAATTGACTCCTACAGTCAGTAGGAACAAATCCCCAAATCAACAGATATCGTGCAAGGGCAGGTGACCTCATCGCCCCAACGGCAGCCGGGCCGGGGCTGGGGGTAGCGGGGGGTGCGGGGCAGCCCCGGTGCAGGCAAAGGGTCAGAGGCCGGGGCGCGGCCATGCAGCTGTCGTCCGAACCCGGCCAGGTCCGGGGCGCCCCCCGCAGGCAGTGAAACGCAAGATTCAGGCCCTGCTGCAACAGACGGACAAGGCGAAGACGGGGCGCAGGGCCTGCAGCGGCAGCTGGACGGGGGGCGCGATCGAGCGGCGCGAGAAAGCTGAAGGCGATGTGGCTGTCCTCAACCGACGCATCCAGCTCCTTAAGGAGGAGTTGGACGGGGCTCAGGAACGACTGGTCACGGCCCTGCAGAAGCTAGAGGAGGCGGAAAAGGTTGCAGATGAGCGTGAGAGAATGAAGGCGTTAGAAAACCGGTCCATGAGGATGAGAAGATGGAGATTCAGGAGATGCAGCTCAAAGCGGCCAAGCACACTGCGGCCAGAGGCTGACCGCAAATACGAGGAGGCAGCTCGGAAGCTGGCCATCCTGGAGGGCGAACTGGCCGGGGCAGAGGAGCGTGCGGAGGTGTCTGAACTAAAATGTGGTGACCTGGCAGAAGAACTCAAGAATGTCACTAACGATCTGAAACCGCCGGAGGCTGCATCTGAAAAGTATTCTGAAAAGGACAAATATGAAGAAAAAATTAAACTTCTGTCTGACAAACCGAAGGAGGTTGAGATCCGTGCTGAATTGGCAGAGATAATGGTTGCAAAACTGGAAAAAGACAACTGATGACCTGGAAATTTGCCCAGGCCAAAGAAGAGAGCGTGGGCTTATATCAGACACTGGATCAGGCACTAAATGAACTTGACTGTATATAACCAAAACGGAAGAGCCTTGTTCCAGCAGAAACTCCGGAGCTCTGAGTGTCTTTCTCTTGTAAGAAGTTTCTTTTGTTATTGCCATCTTTGCTTTGCTGGAAATGTCAAGCAAATTATGAATACATGACCACATATTTTGTATCAGAAGCTTGAGCACCAGTTAAATCTCATTTCTTCCTTTTTTTCAAATGGCACCAGCTTTTTCAGCTGTATTTTTTTCCTTTGCGTTGCATTTATTCCTAAGGTAGGCAGGGTATTTCCTAGTAAGTATGGTCTCTTAAGACAGAGGGCAGCCAGGCATGGTGGCTCATGCCTGTATACCCAGCACTTTGGGGGACCAAGGCGGGTGGATCACTTGAGGTCAGGAGTTCGAGACCAGCCTGGCCAACATGGTGAAACCCTGTCTTTACTAAAAATACAATAATTAGCCAGGCATGGTGGCACACGCCTGTAATCCCAGCTACTCAGGAGGCTGTGGCACACGCCTGTAATCCCAGCTACTCAGGAGGCTGAAGCAGGAGAATTGCTTGAACCCGGGAGGCGGAGGTTGCAGTGAGCTGAGATTGTGCGACTGCACTGCAGCCTGGGCGACAAAAGAACAGGCAACGCCGCACTTTGAAGAACACAGACTCCAATATCTAGTAATGGATCTATTTAAAATGCTGAAGAACATAACCATTTGTGTCAACCATTGGTCAGACGACAGGAGAGACCAGGGACTATCACCTGGGTGGGGATTTTCCATCCAGAGGCAAAAAAAAAAAAAAAAAAAAGGTGGGTGGGGGTTTGCTGTTGTGGGAAGTCACAAACCACAGATAGATTAACCTAAGCATCCTGGCTCTTCTCCACACTCCACCATGCAGAACAAACATCCTCTCAAGCAGTCAGCATGAGAATGCTTCATAATTACCCACATATTTTCTGGATAGGTGTTTGAAGTGATGTTCTTCTGCATATTTCTTTCATTCTAAAGTTGTTCTCTGGCCAGGCACAGTGGCTCATGCCTGTAATCCCAACAGTTTGGGAGGCCAAGGCAGGCAGATCACCTGAGGTCTTTGAGACCAGCCTGGCCAAAATGGCAAAACCCCACCTCCACTAAAAATACAAACACTGGGCGTGGTGACACGTGCCTGTAGTCCCAGCTACTAGGGAGGCTAAGGTGGGAGAATTGCTTGAATCTGGGAGGTAGAGGTTGCAGTGAGCTGAGATGGCACCACTGTACTCCAGCCTGGGCGACAGAGTGAGACTCCATCACAGGAAAAAATAAAATCAAAATAAAGTTGTTCTCTGAGGAGCAAGTGTCTCATTCCAATAGTGACCCATCCACTCAGCAGGAATATGGTGACGCTCAGTCCAATTCAGGTCAGCCATATCCAAAAGACTACAAGGCATTAATAAATTGAGCAAAAGAGCTTTGTTCTATTAGCAGAAAGGGGCTCTCTGGCCCAACTTCATTTCCATACTTCAGGGAATAGCAAATTGAAGTTTTACTTATGTAGAACTTGAATTCCTTCTTTAGGACCAAGTTAATAAAAGACCAAGAAACTCCCGATTAAACTGGATAATGGAGGATTTTGTAGACGGGGCTGCACATTTTGGCTTCGTTTTACTTTGTTTTCTCAGTTAACATCTCAGAGCCGAAACATTTCACATTCCCCAGCAGCATGTGGGGGCCAACTCAAGTTTTCAGTTCTGACTAAAAATCACCCTGCTTCTGGCTTATCTGAATCCCCTATCCACCCCACCCCACCACCCTACTCCTATTTATTCAACATCATACTCCCCAGGAAATACACTAGCAAATTGTACTATTGAATAAAATCCATACTTTTCTTAAGATTCTTACAACTGTATCATATGTATCACTTTTTCTACATTTTGGTCAAATAAATTTTTACATAAACTAAAAAAAAAAGATAGTGCAAGGGAAACAACGTTAAAATTTGAGTAAAAGTAATTCAAGGTGTTTTCAAGCATAAAAATATACTAACAAAATAAAATATGTTAAAATAAAAGTTGTAAAAGAACATGTTTTTATTTGTCATAATTCGTTGGCAGGATGTTAAAAAAAAACCCATATTCTTGCCAATAGTGTAAATTGATATAACCTCTAGGGAAGGCAATGTGGCAATATCTATCAAAATTCAAAACGCATACAACGTGAAGAGCAGTTTCACTACTAGTGTTACTGGCCATGGATTCTTGGGCTCTCAATGCAATAGAAATTGACACGAGGTTGAAAGAGTTTTCCCAAACAAGGCCTCATTGGAACTTATGCCCAGACATAAGGAAAGCAGCATGAGTGAGAGAATTCCCTGAACGACTTCCGGAAAAGAGCCGTAGGGCTTTTTTATTAGGCAAAGTGCAGGAACTGACATCAGTGGTAGGGTATGGAGGCTGGGCTGGGCAAGGCATGTGAGGGGTAGGAGTCACAAATCAGCGTGATTTGGTTGCTATGTTTATCTTGAGTAAAGGGCCACCTGGTGGTCTGGTCGGAGGCAACAAGGCTGTAAATCAATCGTTCAGCATTCCTTTCTGAGGGCAACCTTGGTTATTTCCTAAGCCCACTTCCTGGAATTCTTTAAGGAAAAACACAGGGGATTGGCCGGGCGCGGTGGCTCACGCCTGTAATCCCAGCACTTTGGGAGGCCAAGGCAGGTGGATCACCTGAGGCCGGGAGTTAGAGACCAGCCTGACCAACATGGAGAAACCCCGTCTCTACTAAAAATAAAACATTAGCTGGGTGTGGTGGCACATGCCTGTAGTCCCAGCTACTGGGGAAGCTGAGGCAGGAGAATCGCTTGAACCTGGGAGGCAGAGGTTGTGGTGAGCCGAGATCGCACCATCGCACTCCAGCCTGGGCAACAAGAGCGAAACTCCGTCTCAACAAAACAAAACAAAACCCAAAAAACATGATGGCATCAGTGAGGTAGTGGAGTAGGGTTTTGTGATCAGTGGGGATGCATGAAAGAATGCTCTAGTGTGGTGGGCTGAAGCCAAAAGAAGCCAAGCCCTGTTCCTACTCTCTCACTAGGAGTTTAGGAGTTTATCCTTCATGTATGTTTTCCCCAAAGAATATTTATTTATTACAGCAATATTTTTGATATTTGATTTTTTTTTTTTTTTTGAGACGGAGTTTCGCTCTTTCACCCAGGCTGGAGTGCAATGGTGCGATCTCAGCTCACTGCAACTTCCGCCTCCCGGGTTCAAGCAATTCTCGTGCCTCAGCTTCCTGAGTAGCTGGGATTATAGGCGTGCGCCACCATGCCTAGCTAATTTTTGTATTTTTAGTAGAGATGGGATTTCACCATATTGGCCAGGCTGGTCTTGAACTCCTGACCTCAGGTGATCTACCCACCTCAGCCTCCCAAAGTACTGGGATTACAGGCATGAGCCACCACGTCCGGCCTAACATTTTTGATGTTTGAAGACTGGACTATCCCTGAATGTCTATTTAAAAAGGACTGCAAAAATCCTGATATTTCTATAACATGAAATACTAAGCAAGCTACAGAACACTATAGGATGCTACCAGTTATGTGAAAACAATGGCAGCTGTATATGTGTGTGTGTGTGTGTGTGTGTGTGTGTGTGTGTGTGTGTGTGTTTTTAAATTCATAAGATATCTCCCATGATATAAACTGGCAACTGTGATTACATCAAGAAGGAAACCAGGTGTCAAGTATACTGTATAGGAAAGGGTGAAAGACTTATTTTCTTGTTTTTGGGTTGGTTTTTTTTTGAGACTGAATTTCTCTCTTGTTGCCCAGGCTGGAGTGCAGTGGCAGGATCTCGGCTCACTGCAACCTCCGCCTCCCAGGTTCAAGCAATTCTCTGCCTCAGCCTCCTGAGTAGCTGGGATTACAGGTGCCTGCCACCACGGCCGGCTAATTCTTGTATTTTTAGTAGAGATGGAGTTTCACCATATTGGCCAGGCTGGTCTGGAACTCCTGACCTCAGATGATTTGCTGGCCTTGGCCTCCCAAAATGCTGGGATTACAGGCGTGAGCCACAGCACCCAGCTAGAAGACTTAGTTTCACTTTTTACCCTTGTGTATGTATTTTGGTATTGTATACCATGTGCAGGTATTACCAACTCTAATAATTGTACAGATAATGTTTAAGGAAATACAAAATGAAGTTAAAATGGAAAAAGGAACCTTTCACTTAAACAGGAGTGCTTTATAATCTGATAGAACTTGGTTTGAATTCTAACTATGCCATGTGACAAAAGCATAATTTCAAGCAAGGTATTTTCTCCTTTCTGAGCCTTGGTTTTTCTTATTTATATAATGTGAAGAACAACAAAAGCAGCTACTGGATATAGTTTATGTGAGAATGAAATGAGATTTATAAACAACTAGGCAGTGTGATATGGTTTGGCTTTACGTCCCCACCCAAATCTCACCTTGAATTGTAATCCCCAGAATCCCCACTTGTCAAGGGCGAGACCAGGTGGAGGTAATTTGATCATGGGGGTGGTTTCTCCCATGCTGTTCTCGTGATAGTGAGTGAGTCTCATGAGAGCTGATGGTTTTATAAGCACCTGGAATTTCCCCTGCTTGCCCTCACTCTCCTGCTGCCCTGTGAAGGAGGTGTCTGCTTCTCTTTTGCCTTCCGCTATGATTGTAAGTTTTCTGAGGCCTCCCCAGCAATACAGAACTGTGAGTCAATTTAACCTTTTTCCTTTATAAATTACCCAGTCTTGGGTATTTCTTCATAGCAGTGTGAGAACAGGCTAATACACAGTGTCAGGCAAATGTAAAGCATCCAATATTATTTGGTTATTTAAGCCTCACAAAGATTGTATGAGGCAAGGAGGAAAGCTGGCTGCTGTTGTCATAATCATCGTGGTTGTTACCCTACCCCAGTTTACAAGTGAGGAAAGTAGAGTTTGATTCAATAGCATCAAGGTTCCAGATCTCATTTTCTTTCATTCACATCTGAATCCAAAAACAAACAAACAAAAGTCAGCTCTTATGATTTAAGGCAGCAATTCCAGTAAAGCTCCTTTCTGGACAGTATGGTTGCAAACTCCAGTTTTTCACATTGACCATAATAATACTCTCCCTGCAGAGAACCATGTGATTACTAGATAAAAGTTATTGTATGACAGTGTGTGTAAAATAGCCATAAATTGAGACCATCACTCACAGGCAAGCTTAAGAATGCTCAGTCCTATTAAATCCACTATAATTAAGAGTGTTGGCTAGGCGCAATGGCTCATGCCTGCCAACACTTAGGCTGAGGTGGACGGATCGCTTGAGCACAGGAGTTCAAGACCAGCCTGGGCAAAATGATGAAACCTTGTCTCTACAAAACATACAAAGATTAGCTGGGTGTGGTGGCACTTGCCTGTACTTGGGGGGCTAAGGTGGGAGGATCGCTTGAGCCTGGGAGGTTGAGGCCACAGTGAGCCAGACTGTACTCCAGCCTGGGCGACAGAGTGAGATCTTGTCTCCAAAAAAAAAAAAAAAAAAAAAAAGTGTTAGGCCAGGTGTGGTGGCTCGCACCTGTAATTCCAACACTTTGAGAGGCCAAGGTGGGAAGATGGCTTAAGCCCAGGAGTTCAAGACTAGTTCTGGCAACATAGCAAGACCCTGTCTGTACAGAAAATAAAATAATTGGCCAGGCATGGTGGCACACACCTGTATTCCTAGCTACTCAGGAGGCTGAGATAGGAGGATCACTTGAGCCTGGAAGATTGAGGCTGCAATTAGCTGTGATCATGCCACTGCACTCCAGTCTGGGTGACAGAGCATAACCTGTCTTTTTTTTTTTTTTTTTTTGAGACAGAGTCTCGCTCTGTCGCCCAGGCTGGAGTGCAGTGGCGCAACCTCGGCTCACTGCAAGCTCCGCCTCCCGGGTTCACGCCATTCTCCTGCCTCAGCCTCTCCGAGTAGCTGGGACTACAGGCGCCCACCACCACGCCCGGCTAATTTTTTTGTATTTTTAGTAGAGACGGGGTTTCACTGTGGTCTCGATCTCCTGACCTTGTGATCCGCCCACCTCGGCCTCCCAAAGTGCTGGGATTACAAGCGTGAGCCACCACGCCCGGCCTCTTTTTTTTTTTTTTTTTTTTAAGTATTTTTGACTTGTTTATGAACCAAAAATAAACAATAAGCATAATAAAGTGCTCCTGTGCTCTCCATTTCTTGGTTCCAAGACTACTGTGTTGCCATTATTGTCTCTGGTCTTGTTCAGTTACAAGCAGCTTCCCAAAATGTCTTGGGTCAAACTTAGGACACTTTCTGGATAAAAATGGCTGCTTCAACAAAACAGATTACTTCATGCTGTTTTCCCTTGGTAAATACAAATAAACCCATGCAGACCAACACCTGCACATTTTGGGCAATTTTTTAGCTTCACTTAGTTTTTGGCATAATTAAGTAATCCACTGAGAATAGCAAAGGCAATCAAACTGTTCTAAACTCCCAAATCTAGATGGAGCCATTTAAGTCTGTACACTAATAGAATCAGGCAGTCATCCAAAGACTGATTTGTCATTTGGTAATTGAATATAATGACAGTTTTTAAAGAAACCAAAGCAAGTCAATCCAATTTAGATGTCACACATTACCAAATGACAAAGGGACATGCTTTTGCGAACTTTTCTTTTTTGATCTCCCCTTTGTAATACTGAGTTCTCCAAAACAAAATGTACAGGTTTCTTTCTTTGTTTTAAATGTTAACTGTTGTTAATTTTCTGTTTCTTGGAGCCAGAGGCCATCAAAGACTCTTGGCCACTGCATCTTCCTTCTTCCCCTCTGAAATTCAGAGCCTCACATGTCCCCGCCTTTATACAAGAGCTGCCTGGCTCCAGTCACGATTTCCCAGAAGGTGGCAAAGATGATTTAAGATTGGCCAACACACATTTTTTTTCTCCCCTGTTATCTTATGCGTTCATTTGATTAGTATTTTCAAAAATAACATTTAACATGTTTTGTTTCTTTGAGACAGGCTCTTGCTCTGTTGCCCAGGCTGGAGTGCAGTGGTGCAATCACAGCTTACTGTAACCTTAAACTCCTGGGCTCAAGGGATCCTCCCAGCTTAGCCTCCTGAGTAGCTAGGACTACCGATGTGGGCCACCATGCCCGGCTAAGTTTTTTTTTTTGTTTTTTTGCTTTTTTTTTTTTTTTAGACATGGGCTCTTGCTGTGTTGCCTAGGCTAGTCTCAAGCTCCTGGCCTCAAGCAATCTTCTCACCTCGGCCTCCCAAAGCACTAGGATTACAGATGTCAGCCACTGCACCTAGCCAATATGTTTTGTTTCTAATTACAATAATAAATATTCAATATAAAAAATGGAAAATGCAGAAAAGCAACAGGAGAAAGAAGTTACCTGCAATTTTGCCTTACCGATAATCACTTAATATTTTACTGTATATGCATCACAAGATTTCTATGTGTGTTACAGTAAGTAGGTAGACACGAGCAGGGCAAGAGAGCCGCCCTCCCCCACCTGGAATGTCAGGCGACCATCAGGTGATGGTTAGGCAGTTGTTAACTCTCTCTCCAAAATGATAATTGGTGGCAGCCAGCACCAGGGAAAGGCAATCTCCCAAGAGAAAACACCTGAAGCTAGTGAAGAGCTCAGAAATTGGGTGAGTGGGCTCAAGCATGCGCACTAAGAAGCAAAATGGCTGCTTTTAACTGGCACATGACCACCTCCTGGGAACACTCGACTGGTGAGAGACCAGCACCTCAAGTGAGTATGCGCACAGCTTCAGCAAACACACTGCACATGTGGCCCCTCGCAAGCGCTAGCAGGCGACTGCACACATGCAGACAGCCCACCCCAAGGGAAGAATATGGGAAGAAAGGAGGCAATTCCCAGAAGCATGTCAATGTATAAAACCCCAAGCCGAAAGTCAAGCCACGCACTTGAATCTCTCAAGTCGCCCGCTTGGCCCTCTTTGTCCGTGCTCTAAAAACTTTTTAATAAACTTTCACTCCTGCTCTAAACTTGCCTCGGTCTCTTACTCTGCCTTATACTCCTCCTCTGTTGAATTCTTTCTTCTGAAGAGGTAAGGATTGAGGTTGCTGCATACCTGTATGAATTTGTCACTGCTAACAGGTATATATAATCTATATTTTTATTTTTACTTATCTAATTATTTTTTAGAGACAGGGTCTCACTCTGTCACCCAGAGTGCCATGATATGATCATGGCTCACTGAGTTCTGAATTCCTGGGCTCAAGTGATTCCCACACCTTAGCCTCCCGAGTAGCTGGAACTACAGGTGTGTGCCACCATACCTGGCTAATTTTTTTTTTTTTTTTTTTGTAGAGACAGGGTCTTGCTATGTTGCCTACGCTGGTTTTGAACTCCTGGGCTCAAGCAAACTTCCCATGTTGGCCTCCCAATGTAATAGGAATACAAGTGTGAGCCACCATGCCCAGCTCTTGTAGTGTATATTTTAAAAATAAAATTTGGTACATTCTGTACAATCTATTTGATAATCTGCTTTCAGTTAGTATATTGGAGTCTATGCTATTAATCCATATAGACATTTTTAGGTTGTATGTTAGAGGCACAATGATTTACAATCTATTATAGATAGATGTGTAGGTTTCATCTAATTCATCAATATTGTAAATAATTATGCAAGTGATATCCTCATAGGTAAATCTCTATTTCTTACAAATTGTCAAAAGGAGAATCACTGAATTGAAGAGTGAAAATTTCTTTTTTTTTTTTAATATACTTTAGGTTTTAGGGTACATGTGCACAATGTGCAGGTTTGTTACATATGTATCCATGTGCCATGTTGGTTTGCTGCACCCATTAACTCGTCATTTAGCATTAGGTATATCTCCTAATGCTGTCCCTCCGCCCCCCCCCCACCCCACAACAGTCCCCGGAGTGTGATGTTCCCCTTCCTGTGTCCATGAGTTCTCATTGTTCAATTCCCACCTATGAGTGAGAACATGCGGTGTTTGGTTTTTTGTCCTTGAGATAGTTTACTGAGAATGATGTTTTCCAGTTTCATCCATGTCCCTACAAAGGACATGAACTCATCATTTTTTATGGCTGCATAGTATTCCATGGTGTATATGTGCCACATTTTCTTAATCCAGTCTATCATTGTTGGACATTTGGGTTGGTTCCAAGTCTTTGCTATTGTGAATAGTGCCACAGTAAACATACGTGTGCATGTGTCTTTATAGCAGCATGATTTATAGTCCTTTGGGTATATACCCAGTAATGGGATGGCTGGGTCAAATGGTATTTCTAGTTCTAGATCCCTGAGGAATCGCCACAGTGACTTCCACAATGGTTGAACTAGTTTACAGTCCCACCAACAGTGTAAAAGTGTTCCTATTTCTCCACATCCTCTCCAGAGTGAAAATTTCTTTAGAGTGTTTTGATGTGTATTGACAAATACTCCTCTAGAAAAACTATACTGATTTATGTCCTCCAGCAGTTTATGAGAGTTCCTTTCTGATTAGTGTTTTCAATGGCTTTTAGGGGCATATTGCATTTTAACATGAAGAGAACTAATGGAAGCGTTCCTTCCTTCCAGGAAAGCGAGCCTGTGTTGGAGAGAGCCTGGCCCACATAGAGCTGTTCCTATTTTTATTTTTTTTAAATAAATTATGTGCTTTTTGTTGTTGAGACAGGGTCTCCCTCTGTCACTCAGGCTGGAGTGCAGTGGCACAGTCATGGCCCACTGCAGCCTCCACCTCCCTGACTCAATTGATCCTCCCACTTCAGCCTCCCAAGTAGCTGGAACTATAGACGTGTGCCACCATGCCCCAGCTAATTTTCTTAATTTTTTTTTTTTGTTGAGATGCGGTTTCACTATGTTTCCAAAGCTGATATTGAACTTTTGGGTTCAATCCCACCTCAGCCTCCCAAAGTGCTAGGATTACAGGCATGAGCCATCCCTCCCGTCTCCTTTAAATCTTGAATTATTGAATAGCAGTAAGAGCCTAAGCCTTAGGTCAATGTGGAAGCAACATGTAACCTCCAACTCTCCTCCAGGCCCTGGTCTACACAGAGCTGTCTGGAGATCTGCCCTTGCTCCTGAACCCTTGATTTTCTTAGAATTCCAATCCCCTAAATCCAGTCATTTGGCTCACTAGGAAACAGGCCAGCATGCCAGTAGGGAGTGCCTCCACCCCTGGAGATTATGATTCTTTAGAAAATTTCCAAAACATACCTAGTACCAATAAATGACCTGCCTGGTTCCCTGATCTTTCCTTTGCCACGTAGAGGCTTCTGGATAATTTTGGTCCTCACTTCACTATTGGGAATCTTCTGTAGCATCCACTCCAAACTAAGAAGATTCACACTATGAACCTAAAATTCATATGAAAATGCAAGGGACCAAGAGTAGCAAAAACAATCTTGAAAGAAGAACAAAATATAAAACTACAGTCATTAAAACTGTGTGTTCCCCGCTAGTCTAGTGACTAGGGAAAAAAACCCAAACAACTGTGTGATACTGGCATAAGGACAGACATATAGACTGAGTGTCCACAAATGAACCCCCACATTTATGATGAAGTGATTTTCAACAAGGGTCTCAAGACAACTTTATGGAGAACAGTCCTTTCCACAAAGATGCTGGGAAAATGGTGTATCCACATGGCAGAAGAATAAAGTTGGACCTCTTCCGTAAACCAAGTACAAAAATTAACTCCAAATGAATCATAGACCTAAATGTAAGCATTAAAACTATAACTCTCAGAAGATGTGTTAGTCTATTCTCATGCTGTGAATAAAGACATACCTAAGACTGGGTAATTTATAAAGGAAAGAGGTTTAAGTGACTCACAGTTCCACATGTGAGTCAATTAAAGGCCTGGGGAGGCCTCACAATCATGGTAGAAGGAAAAGGAGAAGCAAAGGCATGTCTTACATGGCAGCAGGCAAGAGAACGTGTGCAGGCAAACTCCCCTTTAGAAAACCGTCAGATGCCATGAGACTTATCCATTATCATGAGAACAGCACAGGAAAAACTCGCCCTCATGATTCAATTACCTCCCACTGGATCCCTCCCACAACATGTAGGAATTATGGGAGCTACAATTGAAGATGAGATTTGAGTGGGAACACAGCCAAACCATATCAGAAGAAAACATAAGAGTAAATCTTCATGACCTTGAGTTAGGCAATAGTTTCTTAAAATAACATCAAAAGTAGAAATGACAAAAGAAAACATAAACTGGAGTTTATTAAAATTAAAAAACTAAGTGAAAAGACAACCCATAGGATGGGGGAAATATTTGCAAATCATATATCTGATAAGAAACTTATATCCAGAATGTATAAAGAACTCATAACTCAACAATAAAAAGATTAATAATCCAATTTTAAAATGGGCAAAGGATTTGAATAGACATTTCCCCAAAGTAGATATACAAGTGACCAATAAATATATGAAAAGACTCTCTAAATCATTAGTCATTAAGAAAACACAAAATCATGATGAAATATCAGTTCACACCCACTAGGATGGTTAAAATAAAAAAGATAATAACAAGTGTTGGCAAGAATGTGGAGAAATTGGAATCCTCATACATTTCTGGTAGGAATGTGATACGGCGCAACTGCTTTTGGCAGTTCCTCAAACTGTTAAGCATAGAGTTACTATATGAACTAGCAATTTTATTCACTTCCCTGGAGAAATGAAAATATATGTCCAGGCTGGGCATGGTGGTTCACGCCTGTAATCTCAGGACTTTGGAACGGCAAGGTGGGCAGATTTCTTGAGCCCAGGAGTTAGAGACCAGCCTGGGCAACGTGGCAAAACCCTGTCTCTACTAAAAATACAAAAAAAATTTAGCTAGGCATGGTGGCATTCACCTTGTAGTCCCAGCTATGTAGGAGGCTGAGGTGGGATTATCCCTTGAAGCTGGGAGGTCAAATGTTGGGAATAGGCCCCCCAAAATCTGGCCATAAACTGGCCCCAAAACTGGCCATAAACAAAATCTCTGCAGCACTGTGACAGGTTTATGATGGCCATAACGCCCACGCTGGAAGTTTGTGGTTTTACCAGAATGAGGGCAAGGAACACCTGGCCTGCCCAGGGCGGAAAACTGCTTAAAGGCTTTCTTAAACCACAAACAATAGCATGAGGGATCTGTGCCGTAAGAACATGCTCCTGCTGCAGATAACTAGCCAAACCCATCCCTTTATTTCGGCCCATCCCTTCGTTTCCCATAAGGGATACTTTTAGTTAATCGAATATCTATAGAAACAATGCTAATGACTGGCTTGCTGTTAATAAATAGGTGGGTAAATCTCTGTTTGGGGCTCTCAGCTCTGAAGGCTGTGAGACCTCTAATTTCCCACTTTACACCTCTATATTTCTGTGTGTGTGTCTTTAATTCCTCTAGTGCCGCTGGGTTAGGGTCTCCCCTACTGAGCTGGTCTCAGCAGTCAAAGTTCATACAAAAACTTGCAAAAGAATGTTCATAGTGGTATTATTTATAATAACCCAAAAATGGAAAAAACCCAAATGTCCAACAACTGAAGAATGGATAAAATGTGGTACATTGATATAATGGAATATGATTCGCCAAAAAAAGGAACGAAGTACTGATGCATGAACCTACAACACAGATGAGCCTTGAAAGCATGATGCTAGCCTGGCATGGTGGCTCATGCTGGTAATCCCAGCACTTTGGGAGGCTGAGGCAGGAGGGTCATTTGAGCCCAGGAGGTTGAGGTTGCAGTGAGCTGCATTTGTGCAATTCCATGTACATAAAATATCCAGAATAAGCAATTCCTTAGAGACAATGGATTAATGGGTGCCTAGGGCTAGAAAGTGACTGCAAATGGATACAGAATTTTCCTGGGAAATGATAAAAATATTCTAAAATTAGACTGCTGTAGTGATTGCGCAATTCTCTATGTTCTAAAAACCACTGAACTGTACCTTTAAATGGGCGAATTTTATAGCATGTGAATTATATCTCAGTAAAGATTATTACTAATAACACCTATCTTCCAAGGCTGGGAAGTTGTAGATTAATGAAAATATATGTACAGTATTTTCCCCGGAAATTAGGAGGGGCTCATACGCAAATTCAAGTTTTTAGACATTCTTTATAATTCTTTATAAGCCATTCTCTTTAGTTCAGTTTGTGAAATTCCAGGCTTAGTCACTATTCAGTCAATTAAAATTTGTTATATTTTTCTGGCATACTATTGACATGTTGGACTTCTATTTTTCTCTGAATTTAAGATGTCATCTGTTTTAAGACACACTCCAGTTCCAGAGACAAAAATGTGAAAGAAGGAGTGCCTTAGAATCAATGAAATATAGTTGCCCCGCTACATGTTGGCCCATAGCCCATTACTAACCCAGTTAATAGAGCTACTCAAAGTCTGATATGTGGCAATCCCTCCATCCCAAGTGAGCAGATCATTTAGAGCCAGGCTGCTCTTTTCCAGTTAACCTCGTGCTTGATACCCTGTTATCCTCATTGGTGTCATATCAGTAAACACACATCACATTAGCTTTTTTCAAAAGCAGAGAGAACCACTTCACTCCCGACAAAGAGGATTACACAGGTACAGGCTATTTGCAAATTAGGCAACACTGGTACACAGAATAGATTCAGAGTCCATGCATGCGTGGCTGCCATTGGCTAGAGGGCAGTCTGAGTCAACATGTCACTGAAACAACGATAGCCCTGTTGGAAGGAGAGTTAGTGGGGGCACATGGAAGAGCCGAGGTTTCTGGAACTCCATGTAGTCATTTCCTGCCCTGTTCTAAAAAGTCAACAAAATATAAATGCAGAGGAGACTGTTTATACTTTGTTACTGCTTTTCAACATGAATACCTGTTATATGCCAGCTACGGATTAGGGACTGGGAATCCAGAAACAAATAAGATGTGGTCCCTGCCCTTAAGGACCTTACATTTTAGTCAAGGAAGTCACAAGCCAAAAATTATAGCACAATGTAATGTTTGTAGAGAAATATGCGCCAAGTTCTATGGAAATACAAGGGAAGGACACTAAAATCAGACACAGGGCAAATGATGGGAAAGGTTTAGAGAAAACGATGCCTGGATTTATTCTAAAACAAATAGGAGTCAGCTAACTTCTAATTGGAGGGAGAGGAGATGTTCAAAAACTCGGAGGCTTTTGAAGACAGCAATTTGTTGGGTATAACTAGGAGGTGGGAGGGGTGCTGGAGAGGAGCAGGGCATGTAATGCTGGGAAGGCAGGAAACATCAGGGCCTGGCAGGCTTTTGCCATGTGAAAAAGTGTGGGCTTAACGGAGCAGAAAGGAGAAGCGATAAAGGATCTAAACAGTGGAAGGAAGGGGTGAGCAATAGACAAGAGGTGGTTTGTATTGAAGAAAGATCATGGTGGCAACTGCATGATGTGTGCAGTGGAAGGGGGTCGAATCCTGGCAGACAGATAGATGATGGGAGGCAGTTACCAAGATCTAGGCAAGGATGAGTGAGAGGCAGAACCGAGGCCGTGGCAGGAGATGGGGAAAGCAAGGGTCAGCTATGAGGATCAACACAGAAAACGGAGAGGGCTTAGTGAGTGAGTGATCTTGGGAAGTAAGTGAGAAGGAAGAATTTAGAATGGCTCCTGTGTTTTCGACTTGGGCAACAGGTGGTGCCATTTCCCAAGAGGAGCAACTATGGGTGAAGACACACTGCATTTAGATTCAAATGGGTTGCATTTGTGGTCCCTACAAAATAGGCAAATGGGGAAATTATTCTAGCCAAGGCAATAAGAAGATAATAAATACAATGAACATACACATAGCACTCTACAGTTTATACAGAACTTTTATTGAAATGTGAGACATGACTGAAGCAGTGTGTGGTGGGGATGTGGAGGTGGTGAGTTCTAAGGGGAATTTATTTGGAGAGGAGGAGCAAGATGTTTGCAGAGAACACTGAAAATCCAGCACTGGATGCCAGGTGCGGTGGCTCATGCCTGTAATCCTAGCACTTTGGGAGGCCAAGGGGGATGGGTCACTTGAGGCCAGGAGTTTGAGACCAGCCTAGCCAACATGGTGAAATCCCCGTCTCTACTAAAAATACAAAATTAGCTGGGTATGATGGCACACACCTGTAGTCCCAGCTAATCGGGAGGCTGAGGCATGAGAATCACTTGAACCTGGGAGGTGGAGGTTGCAGTGAGCCCAGATTGTGCCATTGTACTTCAACCTGGGCAACAGAGTGAGACTCTGTCTCAAAAAAAAAAAAAAAGAAAAAAAAAAAGATGCAAAAAGTATGGGAAATCCCAGAAGGGTTACAAAGCTGTGTTTAGAAGAAAACATGGGCCAGGAACAATGGGTCACACCTGTAATCTCAGCACTTTGGAAGGCCAAGGTAGGTAGATTGCTTAAGCCTTGTAGTTGGAGGCCAGCCTGGGCAACATAGTGGGACTCCATCTCTACAAAAAGTTAAAAAACTGGCCAGGCATAGTGGTGTGCACCTATAGCCCCAGCTACTTGGGAGGCTGAGGCAGGTGGATTGATGGAGCCTGGAAGGTAAAGGCTGCAGTGAGCTGTGATTGTGCCACTGCACTCCAGTCTGGGTGACAGAGTGAGAATTTGTTTCAAAAAAATAAAGAAAAGAAAAGAAAAAAGAAAACACAAGAATATTTATTCTGGCAAATTCGAGGTAAAGATAGTGGGAAAGGGGAATTTTGAATTCACTTCCAACTCTTGAAACCAACTGAAAGAAAAAACAAGGGCAAAAAAATGAAAAAGAAATTTCTACTTTCAATAAACAGGGGAAAAGTTATAAAACAAAACCACGGAGGATGACTGCTGAAAGCAATGAATTTTTATCCAAAATACGCGAGGATTCAGAGCCAACCCATCCTTGTAGAGACTCTGGGAAAGAGATCAATTTCCCTAAGATGAAGTGCCGTGTTCCCGAGAAATGCATCAAGGATCTTCTGTGGGTGGACTGACAAAGTCTAAGGTCTGACTAAGGGTGGGGCAGACATGGCCAATGTTCTGCAATATCATTATCTCTATTGTAATGGAACCTATGATTTTTAGATGGGATAAAGACTGTATTTATCTGCTTCCCTTGTACATAGGCATGGCCATAAGTTCTAGCCTATGGAATGTAAGTGAAAGTGGTGTGTGAAATTATGGAAAGTGTGCCCTTTTTTAATAGCTTTATTGAGATATAATTCACACACCACACAATTCCACCATTTAAAGTGTGCAATTCAATGGCTTTTAGTATATTCAGAGTTATGAAACTATCACTACATTTTAAGATAATTTTTATTATCCCAAAAAGAAACTTGGCACCCCTTATCCACTGTCTCCCAAATCCCCTAATGCCCCAGTCCTGGGCAACCATGAGCCTACTTTCTGTCTTTGTAGATTTGCCTATGCTGAACATTTTCTATAAATAGAATCATGCACTAAGTGGTCTTTTGTGTATGGCTTCTTTCACTTAACATAATGTGTTTGAGGTTCATCCATGTTGTCACATGTATATTATTTTATGTCTTTTGGTTGTTAAATTATATTCTGCATTTTGAATAATGGTGCTATGAACATTTGTACAAGTCCTGTGTGGACATATGTTTCCATTTCTCTTGAGTGTATACCTAGGAGTAAAATTTCTGTGTTTAACACTTTGAGAAATTGCCGGAACTGTTTTCCAAACTGGTTGCGCCATTTTATGTTCCTTCCAACAGGTGTGTAAGGATGGGAATTTTGATTTTAAAGATCCTGGCTCCTTTTCTTTTTAAAATCAAAATTCCCATCCTCACACACCCATTGGAAGGAACGGCACTTTGGGAGGCTAAGGTGGGAGAATCACTTGAGCCCAGGTATTTGAGGCCAGCCTGGGCAACGTAGTGAGACCCCTGTCTCTACAAAAAGTTTTATAAAATTAGCAGGTGCACCTGTAATGTTGGTATGCATCTGTAGCTCCAGCTACTTGGGAGGCTGAGGCAGGAGGATCACTTAAGCCCAGGAGTTAAAGGATGCAGTGAGCTATGATTGTGCCTCTGTGCTTCAGCCTGGGTGACAGAGCAAGACCTTGTCTCAAAAATAAAAGGAGAGAAGGTGAGCTTCTTGCTGGTGGCTGAAATGTGAACATGCTGACAAGGCTGGAACCATCTTGGAGAGTTGGTGAATGTATGTTGAGCCTGGCAGAGCAACAAGCTAAAAGGAGCCTGGACAGCAATGGCCTTGAACTGCTTGCTTCTAAAATTCATTTACGTGTGACTAAAGAAATAAAGCTACAATTATATGGGGCTTTCTCTCACTTAAAGCTGAATTCTGATCTTAACTGATATAGGTTGTTGGGGGGATAGGGAACACCCCTGGATAATTAGAGACCATAGGGAAAGACACTCAAGAAGGCAGAACCAAGAGGGAGTTGGCTAAAGGAAGAGCCAGACTGACACACCATTTCATATCTTCCCAAACTGTCTGTCTTAGTGAGGGGGGATGAAGGAGGAGGGACTAGAATCGTCAAATTACAACACAGAGCACCTGAGTAAAGCAGGTTGTTTTGAGCCACACCAATGTCCTGAACTCTAGTGTCTGAGAAAAGACATAATAGCAGAGAGCCCAAGAAGCATGGTGACAGGTATTTGAGAAAACAACCCAAAATGGCATTGGGGATGACTCCTGCTCACATTCCTCACTCCACTCTACCCTATTTTTCTTTTTCTTCCTTTTTATTTTTTTGAGACAGAGTCTCGCTCTGTCACCCAGGCTGGAGTGCAGTGGCGCAATCTCAGCTCACTGCAACCTCCGCCTCCCGGGTTCAAGCGATACTCCTGCCTCAGCCTCCTGAGTAGCGGGGACTACAGGCACACACCACCATGCCCAGCTAATTTTTTTTTCGGAGTCTCGCTCTGTCTCCCAGGCTGGAGTGCAGTGGTGCGATCTCGGCTCACTGCAAGCTCCGCCTCCTGGGTTCACGCCATTCTCCTGCCTCAGCCTCCCGATTAGCTGGGACTACAGGTGCCCGCCACCAGCTAATTTTTTTTTAGTAGAGATGGGGTTTCACCATGTTGACCAGGATGGTCTCAATCTCCTGACTTCGTGATCTGCTCACCTCAGCCTCCCAAAGTGCTGGAATTACAGGTGTGAGCCACTGCACCTGGCCTCTACCCTATTTTTCAACACATCATGATCCAGACAGAAACTTCCCCATTCAAAGATGAGGGATAACCAGAAAGGGAGACATGTGGAGATGATTAGGAGAAAAGAAGATACATCACAAGAGAAATTATTCCAGACAACAGAAGAAGAGTTCAGACAAAGAATCCTGCTAACTCCCAAGCTACAGATACTATGATTAACTTGGGGAAACATTTTAAAAGAGGAGTAAGAGATGAGAGAGGAGATGGTGAGACATCAAAAGGAGGCCAGGCTGAGTTGGATGAGCTCAGGAAGAAAAAAGAGGAAAAACAAAATCATGACAAAGAGCCTAGCATGGCACACATTGCAGAATGATTACATCAAACTAATGAACATATCCATCACTTCACTCACTTATCATTTTTGTGTGGTGAGGACATTTAAAATAGACTAAGCAATTTTGAAATACACAAAACATTGTTATTAACTATAGTCACCCTGCTGTGCAATAGATGGCTAAAATCTATTTCTCCTTTCTAACTGAAACTTTGTGCCCCTTGGCCATCACTCTTTTCCCCTTCCCCCACCCTCAGTCCTGGTAACCACCATTCTATTCTCTATGTCTATGAGTTCAAATTTTTTAGATTTTATATATAAGTGAGATCATGCAGTATTTATCTTTCTGTGCTTGGCTTATTTCACTTAACAGCGTGTCCTCCAGGTTCATCCATGTTGTCACAAATGACAGGATTTCCTTCTCTTTTAAGGCTATATAGTATTCCTTTGCATATATACACCACATTTTATTTATCTATTGATAGACACTTGGATTGATTCCATATCTTGGCAGTTGTGAATAGTGCCACAATGAACATGGGAGTGCAGATGACTCTTTGACATACTGATTTCAGTGGCTTTTCTCAAGGACCTCAAAGATTCTGTGAAAACCAATAGGCCTGGTGCAGTGGCTCATGTTTGTACTCTTAGCACTCTGGGAGGCCAAAGCAGGGGGATTGCTTGATCCCAGGAGTTTGAGACCAGCCTGGGCAACATAGTGAAACCCTGTATCTATTAAACAAAAAAAAAAACAGCAGAACAGACAGAGACACTGGCAACCTTAATTTTTATGGCAGGCTTGATCAGTGAAAAAAACTTACTCTGAAGGCCAGACAAATGCAAAAGTCTCACAGGATGAGGATTTTTTTTCATATTTGAATTATATTCTATGGAGCTCTTTTTCCTTCTCTACAGATTTTGTTTCATATTTAATGATGGGAAACAATAAAATTAGCTTCTCTTCTGAAAGAAAACAGAGAGAAGGGAAGGAAGGAAGAAAGGAAAGGAAAAAAGAAAAAAGAAAGCCCAGTTTTAAAAAAATGATGATAATCTGTCATTTCAAAAAATAAAAGCTAAACAACAGTGAGATTTATGGACACAGAAATGTTATAATACTGGAAATGTACAAATGATGTGACTAACATAATCTGGAGACATTAGATTGCAAAGGAGGTTTTAGGAGAAGAGAGAGCCTATTTCATGCCATTGCCCCCATTTAAAGCCATCCAATGGCTTCCCATTACTCTTGGGTTAAAATCTGAACTCCTTATCAAGACCATCCTGGCTAACACGGTGAAACCCCGTCTCTACTAAAAACTACAAAAAATTAGCCGGGCGTGGTGGTGGGTGCCTGTAGTCCCAGCTACTCGGGAGGCTGAGGCAGGAGAATGGCGTGAACCTGGGAGGCGGAGCTTGCAGTGACCCGAGATAGTGCCACTGCACTCCAGCCTGGGAGACAGAGCGAGACTCCGTCTCAAAAAAAAAAAAAAAAAAAAGTCTGAACTCCTTGTCAAGAGAATGAGTTATGCACTCACCTCTTCATGTTCCTCTCACACACGGCCTCCCTGGTCTCTGAGCTCCCGCACTGGCCAGCCCCTCTAGTCCCAAGCCAGGCCTGCCCTGCTCTGAGCACGTGTGCTCTTGTCTTCCTTCTGCCTGGATGGCTCTGTCCCCAGAATGCTTTGATCATTCAGGTCTCAAGTCAAATATAGCTTGCTCAGACAGGCCGTCTCTGACCTGTAACCTGAACCAGCCACCCAGCCCTCCCTAGCCACACATGTTTTCTTTTCTTCATAAATATAATATGAAAAGATCTTATTCATTATGTATTTACTGGATTGTGTGTGTGTGTGTGTGTGTGTGTGTTTACTGGGTTTCTTCCTGCCCCTGTCACACACACACACACACCCCCTATGAGAGCAGGGATCTTGCCTGTTTTATTATCTGGCACATACATCAGAGATTGATGTAAACTATTCGATATATTTTTGTTTCATGAATGAATGAATGAACAAAAAATCTATTACAGCATGGATTGAATAGACACCATGTAAAGATGAAATGTCTGCCTGAGAAAACATAAAAGCATGACACCCACCATCCTTTAATGATTTCTATGCTTTTTCTTTTCTTTTTTTTGAGATGGAGTCTTGCTCTGTTGCCCAGGCTGGAGTGCAGTGGCACAGTCTTGCCTCACTGCAACCTCCGCCTCCCGGGTTCAAGTGATTCTCCTACCTCAGCCTCCCAAGTAGCTGGGATTACAGACGCGCACTGCCATGCCCAGCTAATTTTTTGTATTTTTAGTAGAGACGGGGTTTCACCATGATAGCCAAGCTGGTTTCGAACTCCTGACCTCAACTGATCTGCCCGCCTGGGCCTCCCAAAGTGCTAGGATTACAGGCGTGAGCCACCACGCCCAGCCGCCTTTTTTTCTTGAGTGTCATTAATTGGCAACTATTATTTCACCGTGTGGAGACTTTTTTTTTTTTTTTTGTAAATCTTTTTTTTAGAGATAGGGTCTTGTTTTGTTGCCCAGTCTGGTCTCAAACTCTTGGCCTCGAGTAATCCTGCTACCTCAGCCTCCCAAAGTTCTAGGGATTAAAGATGTGAGCCACTGCACCTGGACCCAGTATGAAGCCATTTTTCTAAAGATAAGCAACTCTTTCAGCTTTGTTTCAACTTATTTTTCTTGTTAAATATTCAATATCATTTTTATTTATAAAGGCATAAACACTATAATCTCATTTTTGTAAAAAGTATTTCTCTACCCTTCTATCTGCAAATTTATTTATTCAACAAATGTTTCTTGAGCATCTGCTATGGGCCAGGCATTGCTCTAACCATTGGGGCAGAGCAGTGGGAAAAACAGACAGTAATCCTTTCCTTCATGCAACTTACATTTTGGTGGGGGATACAGACAAAAAGTTAAAAAGAAACGAATAATTACAGAGAATGCTTTCAGGTAATGGTAAGTATTATGAAGAAGAATTGAGTCAAGGGGTAGAGAATGATAAGGGGTAGCAGCTGGGACTGAGTTTAGGTGGAGGGGTCAGAGCCAGCCACTGCAAGGTGTATTTGAGCGTGGACTTAAAGGGTGGGAAGAGGAAAGCTGTGAAAAAATTTAGAAGAGCATTCCTGGCAGGGAAAGGAGAAAATGTAAAGGCCTTGGGCAGAAATAAGCTTGATATGTTCAAGAGTAGAAAGAAGGACATTGTGACTGTTGTTTACTGGACCTTTATGTAACTGTAAGAATTTTTTATTCTATTTTATTTTTTGAGACAGGGTCTCATTTTATCACGCATGCTGGAATGCAGTGGCATGATCTCAGCTCACTGCAGCCTCAAACTCCTGGGCTGAAGAGAGCCTCCTACCTCAACCTCCTAAGGAGCTGGGACTACCGGTGCAAGCCACCAGACCTACCTAACTTATTTTTATTTTTACTTTATTATTATTATTTTAGAGACAGAATCTTGCTCTGTTGCCCAGGCTGGAGTGCAGTGGTGCAATCATAGCTCACTGCTGCCTCGACCTCCCGGGCTCAAACAATCCTCCCACCTCAGCCTCCTGAATAGTTGGGACTTACACATGCACACCACCATACCTGGCTAACTTTTTTATGTTTTGTAGAGGTGAGATCACACTATGTTGCCCAGGCTGGTCTTAAACTGCTGGGCTCAAGCGATCCTCCTACCTCAGCTTCCCAAAGTGCTGGGGTTACAGGTGTGAGCCACTGCACCTGGCCAAGAATTTTTAATTCTAAATATGGTGGGAAGTCACTGAAATATTTTTGATGGGAAAGGAACTTGATTTATGTTTTTTAAAACATTCTGGCTACTGTGTAGAGAATACAACTGATGAGGCAAAAACGGAAGTGGAGAGAATATTCAGAAGGCTAATCCGAGCAAGAAATAGATGATAACCTGGACTATAATGGCAGCAATCAAGGTAAGATTCCAATGTATTTCCAAGCAGAGTCAGTTTAACTGGCTGATGCAGGGAGTGAGATAAAGAGAAAGATTGTGAATGAGTCCCAGGTTTTGGCCCAAGCAATTGGATCAATTGTGGTAATATTTGCCAATTTGGGAAAGCAGAGGAGAGAAGAAGCAAATTTTAAGACTAACCCCGTAAGACTGACTTTCACCAGTTGATAACAATGGTTATGTCTGGATGACAAAGTGTGGGGGTAATAGTTTATTTTTTTTGTTGTACTTTTCTATGTTGTCTGCATTTTTATAACAAAGGTATTTCATTTTTACATAAGCTTATTAAGTCATTTAAAAAATGAACTTTTAAAAAGATAGCCTGAAGAATGGTAACCAGATTAGAGGCAGTTTTCACAATGTATGAAGATGGAAGTGAGGGTGGCATTACAATGCTGTACAAAGCTCCCCAGACTTTGGAGTCAGAAAGCCAATTTAGGCCAGGTGCGGTGGCTCACGCCTGTAATCCCAGCACTTTGGGAAGGCAAGGCGGGTGGATCACGAGGTCAGGAGTTCGAGACCAGCCTGGCCAACATAATGAAACCCCGTCTCTACTAAAAATACAAAAACAATTAACTGGGCATGGTGGCGGGTGCCTGTAGTCCCAGCAACTTGGGAGGCTGAGGCAAGAGAATTGCCTGAACCTGGAAGGCAGAGGTTGCAGTGAGCCAAGATTGCACCACTGCACTTCAGCCTGGGCGACAAAGTGAGACTGTGTCTCAAAAAAAAAGAAAAGAAGAAAAAGCCAATTTAATCTCCAGATATGCTAAATATAGGGTGTTTTTTCCCCTTTTTTTGGTGCCTTGCCTCAGATATAAACAAATATAAGTTATATGATCTGGGTAGATCATTTAAATTTTAGCGGTTCCCACACGTGCAAATGGGATGTACTGGTCTCTCAAGAAAAATGGACAGAGTCAGGTGCAGTGGCTCATGCCTGTATCCCAGCAACTTGAGAGGCTGAGGCAGAAGAATCACTTGAGCCCAGGAGTTCGAGACCAACCACCAGCCTGGGCAGCATAGTGAGACCCCATCTCTACAAAAAATTAAAAGTTAGCCGGACATGGCGGTGCCTGCCTATAGTCCCAGCTACTCAGGAGGTTGAGGTGGGAGGATCGCTTGAGCTCGGGAGGTGGACGTTGCAGTGAGCTGAGATCACGCTACTGCACTCCAGCCTGGGTGACAGAGTGAGACTCTGTCTCAAAAGAAAAAAGAAAAGAAAAATGGACACAATATGTATCTGTCAGTCTCTACTCACCCCGGGGACTGGAGGCAGGTGGGCGGCATTAGGCATGGATGCCTGTTAGAAATCCCAGTGGTGATGGGAGATAAGCAGTAGAAATGCAGTTCTAGAGTTCAGAGAAGTGGAAGCAAGAGAAATACATTTGAGAGTTACCAGCTTGTAGTGGGATTTGGAGATGAGATCATCTGGGAGTAGGTGCAGGGAAAGAGAAGAAATTCAAGGACAGACCCTGGCTGATTCCAATAGGTCAGGGTGATTAGGAGGGAGTACCATGCTCTTACCTCTCAAAAACTCCCCCCATTCCACCCCAAGCTTCTCTACCCCCTTTATCTGGTTAACATTTCCTCATTAGGATCTCAGATCTCAGTTCAGACATAACTTCATTTGATTTTTCATTTATTCAGCACATTGTACTGGGATTAAGTGGTGAACAGTAGGATAAAATAGTCTTGGCCTTCACTGAGCTTATCTTCTACTGGGAGAGACAGTCCATAAACAAGGAAGCAAATAAACAAGGTAATTACAGACTGGCCGTCCAACACTGACTGAAATAAGCAGGATGATCAGACAGCATGACCAGGGAAGGTTCCAGAAGAGATGACTGGGAAAGGTCTCTCAGTGTTGTTGACCATGGTGCTAAGACCAGAAGTGTGAGATGGATGGGAAAGAGAATTGGAAAGGGCTTGGTCTGGCTTGAGGACTGACTTTCCTTGCCCTTCAGATTTGGCTGGGTTCCCTTTGCTCTACCCCCTCTCATAACACTGAAAATCCAAATATCTCTTAAAGAGTGGTTGGTGATTTGAACTAAGCTGAATTCTTTTTTTTCTTTTTTTTTTTTTTTTTTTTTTGAGACAGAGTCTTACTCTGTCACCCAGACTAGAGTGCAGTGGTGCGATCTCGCTAACTGCATCCTCCGTCTCCCAGGGTTAAGCAATTCTCCTGCCTCAGCCTCCCGAGTAGCTGGGATTACAGGTGCACACCACCATACCCGGCTAGTTTTTGTATTTGTAGTACAGACAGGGTCTCACCATGTTGGCCAAGCTGGTCTTGAACTCCTGACCTCAAATGATCTGCATGCCTTGACCTCCTGAAGTGCTGGGATTACAGGTGTGAGTCACTGCGCCCAGCCTGAACTCTTGATTCATTTATAGGTGCAGTCAACTAACATTTATTGAGCAGGGTTAAATTATATCAAGATTTCTCTGCAGAGTTACTGCAGGGGATATAAAGAAAGAAATCTTAAAACTATGATAACTAGAGGTCTGGGTTGGGAAGTGTGGTTCATTTGCCTACACAGGGCTGGCATTCTCTCTGTCTGTCTCTGTCTCTGTCTGTCTCTGTCTCTGTCTCTCTCTGTTGCTCTTTTGCTCTTGCTCTCACCCTCTCCCTTCCCCTTTCTCCTCTCTCCTTTGTCTAGGGTCTAGGGAAGGATGACAAAGGAAAGAGGACAATTGCCCCCATGTCCCTACTTGAGGGTAAGTATCCTTCTGCCTCCTTCCAACCCTTTCCAGATTTGAATGTACTCTGCTCACCTGTCTCTGGTGGCTTCCTACCCTTGTTCCATATCTGAATTCACTGAAATGCATTGAGCAGGACATTAGGCTAACTTTGCCAGAGTCCAGGCCCTCCTCCACTACTTACTAGTTATGTGACTCTGGGAAAATTTCTCCTCTAAAATGGAATTACGGTACCTTCCTCCTTGGGAGGAATAAAGAAGTAGTTGGTACTCTGTAAGGCAACGTAGAATTGTAAAGTGTTATTAATATTTACCTAAGGCAGAATGGAGATGCATCTGTCCAGGCGGGGACAGCATTGAGGACACTGAGAACCCAGAAAGAAGGAAATGCCTAAAATTGGGGTGAGGAGGAGAAGAAACAGAAAGAACTCTGATGATACCATTTGGTCCAGACCTATACAGCCATTTGCAGGGCTAGCTGCCGAAGATTTGAATCAAGACCCTGGGAGGATGTCAGACAATGAAGCTTTCTGCTCCAGCCTCTCCCCAGGAGCCCCAGTTGTGTGGGTATTTGGGGGTGTGTTTGTGTCCTATTGCTGTGGTTAAAAAAATGAGCACAAATTTTAAAACAACACAAACGTATTATCTTACAGGTCTAGAGATCAGAAGTCTGCAATGGGTCTCATTGCACTAATATCAGGGTGCCGGCAGAGCTGTGTTCCTTTCTGGATGTCCCAGGGAGCATGCGTTTCCTTGCCTTTTGCAGTTTTTAGTGGGTGTTCACGTTCCGTAGCTCGTGGCACTCTTCCACCATCTTTGAGGCCAGTGAGACAGGTCTCACTCTGTCACGAAGGCTGGAGTGCAGTGGCATGACCGTGGCTCACTGCAGCCTTGACCTCCTGGGCTCAAGCGATCCTCCCACCTCAGCCTCCTGAGTAGCTGAGACCACAGGCATGCACCACCATGCCTGGCTAACTTTTGATTTTTTGTAGAGATGGGGTCTTGCCATGTTGCCCAGGCTGGTCTCAAACTCCTGGGCTCAAACAGTCCTCATGCCTTGGCCTCCCAAAGTGCTTGGATTACAGGTGTGAGCCATCACATTGGGCTACAATCTTCATTTTTTCTGCAAACTTCATTCCCCTTTGCCATGTAACATAACATTTCAGTTTTCAAGGATTAGGGTGTGGACACCTTTGGGAGGGTCACTATTGTGCATAACACAGTAGGAGACAGGACTCTAAAAATAATTTTGTTAGTTCCACTCCTGCAGATCCTCCAGCCAGCCCTCTCTGACCTCCCAAAACTAGGCAAAGTGAACCTGCTTGGTGGTCTTATGATGTGGTTACATTCATCACTCATCCCTCTGTGTTGTGCTTGTTTCCTTGTCTGTATCTTTGAGGAGACAGACTGCTTTTTCACTCTTAATTGTGTCTGTGTCTTCACTGGAATATAAGCACCACATGGGCGGGATCTTTGTTAGTTTTGTTGTAGATTGAAAAAGGACATTATATGTAAAGCCTTTGACTTTTACTAGTAAAGACTTCACTATATTTGTTGAATGAATGACTTTTATCCCCATCACCTGGCATGGTCTCTAGCACAAAGTAGATGCTTAATGATGTTGTTGCTGCTATTTCTACTACTACTAATATTTATTGAGCTCTTGCTATGTGCTAGGCACTGTGAAAAAGGCCTTACATACAACATCTTATTTAATCCACACAACAACCCATAGGGAGGAGCTATATTTCCCTATCCTATACAGAAAGAAACTGAGGTTTAGGGAAGTTAAGTCATTTGCCCAAGGTCAAATGGCCTAAGAAAGGGTTGCACTTGGATTTGAAATCATATCCCTCTGACACTGAAGGCCCACGAACCTTTTACTTCTAGTTGCTTTGAGAGGCAACGTATGCCCTCTGGCTTGCAGGCATCACTCTGGTACTCTGTGGAATTCCAGGGAAGGCATCGCTACCTCATCCCTGATACTTCTCATTGACAGAGGATATTCCCTGTTTACAAGAATCCACTGTGCAAACAGGTAGGGAGAGTGCATTCCTCTCCTGGAGAATGGGATTCATCTGTTTGGCATGAGTGAGGCCCCATAAAGAACCATAGGCACATGGGGGAGTCACTAAGCCAAGCCCTCAGTAATGACAGTAGATATGGTCCTAGATCAAGGGCTTAATGTGTGACAGCCTTAGTGATGCCTTGATTCCTACCTTTACCACCTGGGGGGACAGGCTCTCAGAAAATTACAGGATTTGAGCTGTGGGTATAGGCAGCAGATGTTTGGTACTGCCAATTTAGTATTTATCAGGGCCAACCCTCTGTGACTATCTGGGCCACCTCTCTGTGAGCCAGACTGGCCTGGCCACATAGTGTTTACCCAGTATATCCAAGATGGAATCGCTGTCTTTACTGACTGGTTATAAAAACATAGGATTTTCTTGGGAAAGTTTGCTAAAGACAGAGCAGCAGGATGCAAGGGGGAAAGTCAATAATGGATTTGTGTGTTAATTCATTCACTCACTCATTCATTCAACAAATGTTGAGCACCTGTGCCCAGCTCTATGCTAGGGGGCTGCAGATCACCCTGGAGAGCAAGAGCAGTGTGCCAGCAGGGCTGCACTCTACCCTGACACCCAACACCTAACACGGTGAGTAGTGCGTAACAGAGAAAGTGATAAGAATTGGAGATAGAAAGACTGATTGTAGCAGCAACTACAAGGGGAGGTAAGGAAGACCCAGAATTTGAACTGGATTGAGCTACCTAGGGAAATAGCATGAGTGAAAGCAGGAAGGCAGGGGCATGCTCCAAAGATAGTAGGTGGAGCAACAGTGCTGCACTAGAGTGAGGGACAGGATGACAAGTTACAACTGGACTTGGTAGCAAGGACAAAAAGGCTATCTGAGGCATTTGAATTTTACACGACAGTGCATGAAGGTTCATTGAAACTTTGCTTTTTAAAAACAACAATTTTAGGCTGGGCGCAGTAGCTCATGCCTGTAATCCCAGCACTTTGGGAGACTGAGGCAGGCAGATGATCTGAGGTCAGGAGTTCGAGACTAGCCTGGCCAACATGGTGAAACCCCGTCTCTACTAAAAGTACAAAAATTAGCTGGGTGTGGTGGCGGGTGCCTGTAATCCCAGCTATTCTGGAGGCTGAGGCAGGAGAATCGTTTGAACCCAGGAGGCGGAGGTTGCAGTGAGTGGAGACTGCACCATTGCACTCCAGTCTAGGTGAAAAGAGTGAGACTCTGTCTCAATAAATAAATAAATAAATAACAATTTTTTAAGGTCAAATTTACATACCACAACATTCACCCTTTTTAAGTTTACAATTAAATGATTTTTTTTTTTTTTTTTTTTCAGACGAAGTCTCTCTCTGTCGCCCAGGCTGGAGTGCAGTGGCATGATCTCAGCTCACTGCAACCTCCGCCTCCCGGGTTCAAGAAATTCTTCTGCCTCAACCTCCTGAGTACCTGGGATTATAGACATGTGCCACCACACCTGGCTAATTTTTATATTTTCAGAAAAGATGGAGTTTCACCATGTTGGCTAGGCTGGTCTCGAACTCCTGACCTCAAGTGAGCCACCTGCCTCAGCCTCCCAAAGTGCTGGGATTACAGGAGTGAGCCACCGCACCCGGTAACTTTACAATTAAATGATGTTTAGTAAAGTTATCAAGCTGACCAACTATTACCATCACCCAGTTTTAGAACATCTGCATCACTCCAATAAGATCTTCCTTGGATCCAGTTTGAGTGGCTGATTCATCCATTAGAAAATAAATCCCTCATGCCCATTTACAGTTAATTTCCATTCCCATCCCCAACCTCAGGCAAACATTATTTTACTTTCTGTCTCTATAGGCTTACCTTTGCAGGACATTTCGTCTAAATGGAATTATACATTATGTGTTTTTTCATGTCTGGCTTCTTTCACTTAGCATAGTGTTTTTGGAGTTCATCCACATTGTAGCATGTAGTCGTATTTTATTCTTTTTATTGCTGAATAGTGTTCAATTGTATGGTTATATCATATTTTATTTATTCACCAGTTGATAGACATTTAGGTAGTTTCTACTTTTTGCCTATTATGAATAATGCTGCTGTGAACATTCTGTGGACAAGTTTGTTCTATTGGGTACGTACCCAGGAATGGAATTGTTGAGTTGTATGATAAATTTATATTTAATTCTTTCAGACAGCTATATTTATTTTTTATTCCCTTTTAAAAACAGCTTTATTGAGATACAATTTGCATATCATAGAATTCATCTGTTTTAAGTATGCAATTCAATGAATTTTAGTATATTTATAGAGTTGTATAGCCATCACCATCACCACAATCTAATTTTAGAACATTTCTATCACTCTCAAAAGAAATTTTGTGCCCACATATCTAATCCCAGCCCTCAGCAACCTCTAATCTTCTTTCTGTCTTTATATATTTGCCTTTTCTAAACATTCATATGAACTGAATCATACAATATGTGGTGTTTTGGGTCTGGCTTCTTTTACCAGGCATGTGTAAGATTCACCCACATTGTACAATATATTAGTACTCCACTCCTTTTTATTGTCAAATACTATTTCATTGTATGGATATGCCATATTTTGTTTATCCGCTCAGTGGTTAATGGACATTTTGGTTGTTTCCACTTTTTGTCTCTTGTGAACAATACTGCTATGGACATTTATGTACAAGTTTTTGTGTGGATATGTGTTTTCATTTCTCTTGCATAGGTACCTAGGAGTGAAACTGTTGTATTATATAGTAAGTATATATTTAACCTTGTAAGAAACTGCTAAACTGTTTTCCAAACTGGCTGTACTATTTTTTTATTTATTTATCTTTATTTTTTATTTTTTTTGAGACGGAGTCTCGCCCTGTCACCAAGCTGGAGTGCAGTGGCGTGATCTCAGCTCACTGCAACCTCTGCCTCTCAGGTTCAAGCAATTCTCCTGCCTCAGACTCCTGAGTAGCTGAGACTACAGGTGTGTGCCACCATGCCCCGCTAATTTTTGTATTTTTAGTAGAGAGGGGGTTTTACCATGTTTGCCAGGATGATCTCAATCTCTTGACCTTGTGATCTACCCGCCTCGGCCTCTCAAAGTCCTGGGACTATAGGCATGAGCCACTGCACCTGGTCTGGCTGCACTATTTATGAGGGTTCCAGTTTCTCCCTATTCTCACCAACATTTGTTATTGTCTGTCTTTTTTATTATAGCCATTCTAGTGGTGGTAAAGTAATATTTCATGTGTGATTTTTGTTTATTTGTTTTTTGAGATGAGGTCTCACTCTGTTGCCCAGGCTGGAGTGTAGTGGCATGATCATGGCTCACTTCAGGCCCCACCACCCAGGTTCAAGTGATTCTCTGCCTCAGCCTCCCTAGTAGCTGGAACTACAGGCATGCCATCACACCCAACTAATTTTTAGATGATTTGTAGAGATGGGGGTCTTGCTGTGTTGCCCAGGCTGATCTCAAACTCCTGCGCTCAAGTGATCCTCCCAATTTGGCCTCCCAAAGTGCTGAGATTACAGGCATAAGCCACCATGCCTGGATCTCATGTGGTTTTAATTTGTATTTCCTTAATGACTAATGACACTGAACATCTTTAAATGTGCTTATTAGCCGTTTGTATATCTATTTTGGTCAAATGTTTTGCCCATATTTTATTTGGGTTGTTTGTCTTCTTACTGTATTGTAGGGATTCTTTACGTATTATGGGGGTATTATCAGATACATGATTTACAATTGTTTTCTCCCAGTCCGAGGCTAATCTTTTCCTTTTCTTAATGGCATCTGTTGAAAGATTTTTGAGGAAAAAAAGGACAAAATACAGCCATGCTTCAGAAAGATAGGCAGCAGTACGTGGCATGGATCAAAAGGGACAGAGAACCCTTTTTGAAAGTTGTAATAAAGGGAACAGGCACAGGCCAAGTTTTTAAAAATTCTCCAGGAATCAAAGGGTTATAAGCAGCTATTTACTGAAGTCTGTTTACAGTCCAGTTAACCAGTAAACCAGAATCAGTGAAACTACCCATCTGGGGAAGTGCAAAAAACCTTTCAAAAGGCTTTCCTGGATTAGAGAAAGAAAGGGAGTGAGGGAGGAGAGATGAGTGGCTATTCCAGAGCGACATAAAGAATTTCCAGCCTTGGACGGACAGCTGGGAACGTCTTCCAAGTTGGACTGGTGTTTACAAGCGGGAAGCTAGGCGGACCTTGGATTTTGGCGGGTGAAGAGGCTAGGTTGTTTAAGGAGGTGGGGCGCGTTTCAGTGGCTCTCTTTGAAAAAGCCCAGCAAGATGTCAGACCTGCTCTCAGTCTTCCTCCACCTCCTCCTTCTCTTCAAGTTGGTTGCCCCGGTGACCTTCCGCCACCACCACTATGATGATCTTGTGCGGACGCTGTACAAGGTGCAAAACGAATGCCCCGGCATCACGCGGGTCTACAGCATTGGGCGCAGTGTGGAGGGGAGACACCTCTACGTGCTGGAGTTCAGCGACCACCCTGGAATCCACGAGCCCTGTAAGTCCTGAACAGCTCTTGAGGGTGTGTGGGGCAGGGCCTTTCCCTTGCAAATCCAGTAATTGGAGTGGTTTCTGGGGTGGTCCGTGGACGTCTCCGCCTACAAGGTATTATCTCTTTCTCAGCCTGTGCTATTTCCCTCTTAGCCCTCAAACTGCCACTGCCTCTGGGGAGCTAAAACCCTCCTTCAGGCTTCAGCCCTTTCCTCCTTTTTGGGTTCTGTTTGCTCAAAACCTTAATGGTAAAAGATGAGTCTTCTTCTCTGCTCATGTCCCATATCCCTTCATTTCCCCCATTTCCTTTCTTTTCCCCTTGCTATTGTTCTGTCTTTCCCCATCCAATGGCTCAGGAGACATAGGCAGAAACAATGAGCCCTTCTAGTTCTGCCAGGAAACTTAGAGGGGTATAGGGAAATCTCTTTGGGGAGTGACAGCATGGTATTCTAGAGAGAGTTTGGGGACTGGGGTGTTAGTGTTATTTACTGGATTCTTTTTTCTTTTATTTTTTTGAGACAGGGTCTGGCTCCGTTGCCCAGGCTGGAATGCAGTGGCATGATCTCAGCTCACTGCAGCCTCGACCTCCTGGGCTCAGGTGATCCTTTTCCCTCAGCCTCATAGGTAGCTGGGACCACAGGCATGCACCACCATGCCCGGCTAATTTTTGTATTTTTAGTAGAGACAGGGTTTCATCATGTTAACCAGGCTATTCTCAAACTCCTGGGCTCAGGCGATCCACCCACCTTGGCCTCCCAGTGTTGGGATTACAGGCATGAGCCACCGCACTTAGCCTGGATTCCTTTTTTTAGTTTGTTTCTACTATAAAAGCAATCCATGTTTGGATTAAAATTTAGAAATTAGATAAGGAAAAAAAAATAAAACTCACCCCAAATCCCACCACTGTTAATGTATTGATGTATATCCTTCCAGACTTTTTTCTATGCATATTTAAACCCCGACTCAAACACATGTAATTGTTTCTATAAAAATGAAATTGTATTATAATTGCCCTTCTCATTTCATAATCTGTTATGGACAGCATCCATGTCTTTAAGTGCAGATCTACATCATTGTGGTTTTGGCTGTGTAACAGCTCATTGCATGACTGTATTTAACTGTCCATATATTGATGGACATTTAAGTTGTTTCTAATTTCTCACTTCTTTCCTTACCAGTTCCTCCTTCAAACTGTCAACTTCAAATCTCCCTTTACCTCTTCGCTTCCACATCCCCTGCCCGAGTCCAGACTCCATCACAAGCTGCCTACATGATTCCACTGAACTCCCAACTGGTCTCTAACTTCTTTTTTTTTTTTTTTTTTTTTTTTTTTTGAGGCAGAGTCTCGCTCTGTTGCCCAGGCTGGAATGCAGAGGCGCGATCCCAGCTCACTGAAACCTCCACCTCCCGGGTTCAAGCAATTCTCCTGCCTCAGCCTCCCAAGTAGCTGGGATTAGAGGCGTGCACCATCACGCCTGGCTAATTTTTTTTTTATTTTTAGTAGAGATGGGGTTTCACCATGTTGGCCAGGCTGGTCTCGAACTCCTGACCTCAAGTGATCTGCCTGCCTTGGCCTCCCAAAGTGTTGGGATTACAGGCATGAGCCACTGTGCCCGGCCAGGTCTCTAACTTCTAACTGCTGCACTCTGAATCTTCCATTTGGTACACAGATGCCAGAAAAATTTTCCTAAATCCTGACTATCCCACTTCCTACTTTAAAAGCCTCACACCCAATGGACTGGCCATGGGATTCAGAATACTGCATGGAGGAGGCTCAAAGAAGGCCATGGGGTTACCTGGGATAATTGCCTCACTTTGAAACTGCACTTCCATAACAAGCAGCCTGCTGTCAATCAGATCATATGTTCACTGTGGAAGCTTGCGAGTGTTCATGGACATCGTGGGGTTAGCCCCCCAACATTCCAAGCCCCCTTCTTGGTGCTCCTATACTTTCTAGCTTTCAAGGCCTTCCTTGAAGCTTTTTCACAGGACTCTAGCCCTCACTGTTCCTTCTTTTCTCTGAAGCACTATAACTACTATTCACCCATTCATTCCTTTCATTCATTCATTCCACAAATATTTACCAATCACCTACAATATGCAGGCACTTTTGTAGACTCTGGAAGTACAGCAGAGAATAAAACAAAGATGCTGCCCTCATGGGCCCGAATTCTAGTGGGGTATGACTGACAATAAATGGGTAACTAAGTAAATACATATTACATCAGATGGAAATACGTGCTGTAGAGAAAACTAAATCAGGAATAAGAGATAAGGATGCCATGGAGGAAGACGAGGAGGAGCAGAAGAGGCACTCAGGAGAGGCGTCTCCACTGAGGTGGCTTTGAGCAGAGAGCTGAAGGATGGGTGTGATGTGATGGCACATGCCGTGCTGATATTGGGGAGAAAAGATGACGGGCAGAGGGAAGAACAAAGACAATGCTCTGGAGCATGCTTGGCACATGTGAGGAACAGCAAGGGGCCAGTGCGGCTCCAGCCGAGTGAATGAGGGGAGAGCAAGAGAGGAGGTCACAGCCATGTGGTGGGGACACCAGGCAATAGGAGATCACACAGGGCCTCACAGACCCTGGTAATGATCTGTGCTTTTACTTTGAGTCAAGTGAGAAGCCACTGGAGGGTTTTTTAAGCAGAAGTGGGAGACAATCTGACTTAAATTTTGTAAAGATCACTCAGAATAGGGGTCAGCAAACTACAGCCCAAGGGCCAGCTACCTGTTTTGGTAAATGAAGTTTCATGGGAACGTAGTCACGCCCATTCACTTTTATCTTGTCCGTGGCTGCTTTTGCTGGAAGAGTTGAGTAGCTGTGACAGAGACAACACGGCCCACAAAGCCTAAAGGATTTACTCTCTAATCCTTTATAAAAAAGTTTTGCCAACCCCTGACTCTGGAGAATAGACTTTAAAGGGGCTAAGCAGCTGCAGGGAGACCAAGTGGGAGATTTATTTCAATAACCTAACATGGCCAATAGTACCAAGCTTGAAGGTGCAGGGGCTTGAACCAAAATGGTAGCAGTGATTGTTATGAGAAGTGGTTGTGTTCCAGATATATTGAAAGTAGAGGCCAGCTGTGGTGGTTTATGCCTGTAATCCCAGTACTTTGGGAGGATTGCCTGAGGCCAAAAGTTTCAGACCAGTCTGGGCAACATAGTGAGACTTTGTAATAAATATTTTTTAGAAAATTAGCCTGGTGTGGTGGTGTGCACTTGTGGTCCCAGCTACTCAGGAGGCTGAGGCGGGAGGATGGCTTGAACCGAGAAATTCGAGAGGCTGTCCTGAGCTATGATTGTGCCACTGCACTCCAGCATGAATGACTGAGCAAGACCCTGTCTCTAAATAAAAAAAAGAAAAAGAAAAAAGAAAAAGGAGAGCCAAAAAAATCTGATATTAAGCATCCACTAAGTTCATGGCACTGTTCAAAGTTCTTTAGGGCAGTGGTTCTCAGACTTACAGATTTCATAAAGAAGTTAAAAAAAGGTGTGTTTTTTTTTTTTTTTCAAATAAATAGGAGACCAGAGGGAACTAAAACAGATCTTCCAAATTTTATTTTATTGAATAAGGATGTGAAGAAAACTACCTGTCATCTACTATATCCATCCTTTTCTAACAGAAAAGACATTTTAATACCAAGAAAAGTAAGAAAGACATAATCTACGATTAAAAAAAATACACTAAGATTAAAGAATACCCACTATGGAAAATCCACCACATGATCCTTATGGATTATAAGCATTCCTTTGAGAAAAACTGCTGTAGGTATACTAAGATAAATAATAATGGATGCTGTCACAAGTTAAAAATTATGTACACTGCTAAGGCCAGGTCTGGTAAAGGAAATAGAACATGTATAAAAATAGGTAAAACCCAGCCAGGTGCAATGGCAAACACCTATAATCCCAGCACTTTGGGAGGCCAAGGCGGGTGGATCACCTGAGGTCAGGAGTTTGAGACCAGCCTGGCCAACATGGTGAAACCCTGTCTCTACTAAAAATATAAAAATCAGCCAAGTGTGGTGGCAGGCACCTGTAGTCCCCACTAATTGGGAGGCCGAGGCAGGAGAATTGCTTGAACCTGGGAGGTGGAGGTTGCAGTGAGCTGGGATTTTGCCACCGCACTCCAGACTGGGTGACAGAGCGAGATTCCAACTCAAAAAAAAAAAAAAAAAAAAGGTAAAACCAGGGAAGTCAACAGAGAGCTCTCTCTCATCAAGGAGAACCCAAGATGACTTCACAGAATATCATGTGAACTGGGCCTAGAAGGGTGGTGAGAAGGATTTGGAAATGAGAAGATGAAGAGGTACAGAACCAGAAAAGTCATGGACGCAGGAAAGTATTGGGTGGAAGAGAGATCATTTGGCAAGAGCTTTTCTCCTTCCTCTTAAAAGAGGGCAAGAATGATTTTCTTTAGGTGATCCCAGAAGCTTTCAGGTTCTCAATTCTTACCTCAAGTTGAACAGTTAACATGGCCTAAGAGAAGACTAAGGAATGAGACATAGCAGGTGCCTCCCTATTCTGTGCCTTCAGATTTGGCCTGCTTGGATTTGAAGGAGTGATTTCAGTTTTCCCGTACTGCAGTGGGGAGAATGGAGAACGAGCTCAGTCCTGCCCACAATCCTATTCTTTGTGGTAGGTGGGGTGGGAGGGAGTGGGGAAAACCCCTGCCAGCCCACTGAATCTTAGATCCATCTCTGCGGAGCTGGTCACCTCTGCTCACCTGCTGTGTTCTTGTTCAGGTGGAGCAAGAAACTTTTCAAGTGCCAAGAAAATTAAGTTTTCAACTGGGATCATTAGCAGCTGTTATGCTAAAACCTAGAGTACTTCATGAAAGCAGATTCTGGGGAACATCCTTATCCTGAAAGGTTTGTCTCTGAGAAGTAGCGTGCTACTGCAAATGGCACTGTACGTGCCACCTGGGCTTGGGCCTCTATAGAGCCATTAGCTAGGCAACCTCAGACAAGTTACTTAACCTCTCCCATCCTTATTACCCTCACCCTGAGGCTATTAATGCCCACTTTACAGGTTTTCTGTGAATTTTAGCTGTATCGAACATAACTGTCTAGTACACTATGGGGATTCAATACATGGCACTCATATCATCCCTGGCATGAATTTTTGTAGCTTTTGTAACTGTAATTGGTTAGGAAGGGGCTCAGGGATTATTGCCAAAGACCCAATGAAAGCATGAGATTTTCTTTCATTCATTACTGAAAAAGAGAAAAAAGGTCCTTGTGCAAGGTTAGGCGTCAATGGCACTTCCAAGCTTCCCCCATCTTTTCTCTTCCTTGCAGTGGAACCAGAGGTCAAGTATGTGGGGAACATGCATGGCAACGAAGCGCTGGGCCGCGAGCTGATGCTGCAGCTGTCGGAGTTTCTGTGCGAGGAGTTCCGGAACAGGAACCAGCGCATCGTCCAGCTCATCCAGGACACGCGCATTCACATCCTGCCATCCATGAACCCCGACGGCTACGAGGTGGCTGCTGCCCAGGTACGAGGTCTAAGGGAGATGCTGGGGAGAGATCAAGGCCTTCTTAGAAAATAAAGTCCAGTGGACAGGATTCCCTCTCCATCCCACTGTAAATGTCACAAATGTTAAAAGATGAAATGGCCAAGAGAAAAAAATCCATCAGAAATATAAGAAAGGATGAAGAGGTCGGTTCAGTCCTACAGCACCTCAGGCAATAAACGTGGGGCTCTTTCTGAGCCTGCATTCCCTCAACACCTTTCCAGATGACCTCAGGGTTTTGTTGTGAGGATTAATGTGGCAATATCTGTGATAACACTTTGTAACCTGGAAAATGCTCAACAGATGTGGAGGGATATTGCAAAATAAAGCTCCTTTCCTGAACTTTTAGCATCAAACCCTAAATACCTTTCTTTCTTCCACACTACATTTCCATTTGCGTTTGTGGAGAAAATAACAAGGACAACAGGCTTTCCCCAGAATTGGGGGTAGGGGGCTAATTCTACATTATTCATACTTTATTATATTTCCATAGAGTTGTTTCCTCTACTAGTATAGTACTTAGCCTATTGATTCTATATTTTAGAGTTATATTTGCAGTGGGACCGATAAGAAAAAATGTCTAAGGGCTTTCTTTTTTCTGAGATGGAGTCTTACTTTGTTGCCCAGGCTGGAGTGCAGTGGTGCGATCTCGGCTCATTGCAACTTCTGCCTCCCGGGTTCAAGCAATTCTCCTGCCTCAGCCCTCGAGTAGCTGGGTCTACTGGTGTGCGCCACCATGCCCAGCTAATTTTTTGTAGTTTTAGTAGAGACGGGATTTCGCCAGGTTGGCCAGGCTGGTCTCGAACTCCTGGCTCAGGTGATCCACCCACTTCAGCCTCCCAAAGTGTTGGGATTACAGGTGTGAGCCACCGTGCCTGGCACGATTTTTTACTTTATTTTCTAACATAAATTCAAAATGTCAGCGTGCCTAACATTTGTCTTATTATTAGTAGTAACATCTTAAGTGTTTCAGACCGATATGCTTAACTTTTAAATCAGTGGTTCTCTTTTGTGGCTGTGCATCAGAATCACAGGTGAAGATTTTGAAATACAGATTCCCAGGTCCCACCCTGGACCTACTGAGTTAGTATTGTCAAGGGTGAGGCCAGGCATCGATTTGCCTTATGCAATGGAGATGTTCCTTTAAAAGCTGTGTTTAAAAGGCAGGGTTTTCAGCTGGGCATGGTGGCTCACGCCTGTAATCTCAGCACTTTGGGAGGCCGAGGTGGGTGGATCACCTGAGGTCGGGAGTTTGAGATCAGCCTGACCAACATGGAGAAACCCTGACTCTACTAAAAATACAAAAAATTAGCCAGGCATGGTGGCATATGCCTGTAATTCCACCTACTCGGGAGGTTGAGGCAGGGGAATTGCTTGAACCCAGGAGGCAGAGGTTGTGGTGAGCCGATATCATGCCATTGCACTCCAGCCTGGGCAAAAAAAGCAAAACTCCATCTCAAAAAAATAAAAAAATAAAAAGGCGGGATTTTCTTGGGGGGAGAGTACGTTAAAGCATATTTTAAATCGACCTGTGGATAGGGCTGGGGGGTAAGTAGAGACAGAGAGAGGGATGGAGCCAGGACGTTGAACCAAACACAGACTTGACTCTTGCAGTCTCACCACTTTCTGCTGAAATGACTCTACAAATGAAGAAAGAGAACTTTCTTTCACCACTGGAAATCAGAGTGGTGCCCACTACTCTTCCTCAAGACTTGAGTTCCCAAAGAGCAGGAAAATTGGAAAGAGGTGTGGGAGGGAATCCCAGCCTGGCTGATTTCCTTCTATTAGCCCTTTCCTGTATTGCAGTGGGGAGAACGGAGAACCAGCTCAGTCCTGCACACATCCTTTGCAGTAGGTGGGGTGGGAGGGACTGGGGAAAACCCCTGCCAGTCCACTGAATCTTAGAGCCATCTCTGGGAAGCTGGTCACTTCTGCTCACCTGCTGTGTTCTTGTTCAGAGGGAGCAGATCTTGAACCTGAACGCAAGAGGACCCATCAGGTTCTCAGACTCTCAGAGATACCTGCCATGCCCAGAGGCAAGCTGTCTTCGTGGCTACACAGAGAAGAATTTCCTGGCCACCAGACTTTAAAGCCACTTGTAGGTGGCCAGAATAATGCCCCCCATCAAAGATGTCCACGACCTAATCCTCAGAACCTATGAATATGTTATATTACTGGGCAAGGAGGAATTAAGGTTGCAGATGGAACTAAGGTTGCTAATCAGTTGACCTTAAAATAACCTGGAGTATTGTGGGGGGGATGGGGCCAAGTGTAATCAATTACGAGGGTCCTTTAAATGTAGAAGAGGGAGGCCAAAGGTCACAGTCAGAGCGAGATCTGAAGATGTTACGCAGCTGGCTTTAAAGATGGAAGAGCCTTGGCCGGGTGCCGTGGCTCAGGCCTGTAATCCCAGCACTTTGGGAGGCTGAAGTAGGAGGATCACCTGAGGTCAGGAGTTCGAGACTAGCCTGACCAACATGGAGAAACCCTGTCTCTACTAAAAATATAAAATTAGCCAGGTGTGGTAACACATGCCTCTAATCCCAGCTACTCGGGAGGCTGAGGCAGGAGAATCACTTGAACCCGGAAGGTGAAGGTTGCGGTGAGCTGAGATCACATCATTGCACTCCAGCCTGGGCAACAAGAGCAAAACTCCATCTCAAAAAAAAAAAAAAAAGGAAGAGCCAAGGAATGTGAATGGTCTCTAGAAACTGGAGAGACACCTTGCTTTTAGGCCTGTGAGACCTGTTTTAGTCTTCTGACCTCCAAAGCTATGAGACAATACACTCGTGCTGTTTTAAACCACTAAATTTGGGGTAATTTGTTACAGCAGTAATAGGAAACACAACACTAGCCCTGTTTATGAAACCTTCTGTTAGGGGAAGCCGCTTCCTGCCAACATAACTATTGACCAGTGTGCAGGGAAATCAGTGGATAATGCCCATAGCTGTTTATGCTGACAGTCAAGAGCTGCCTTGATATAAATAAGCAAGCAGTGACAAGCCCCTGGAAGCATAAAGAAAATCATTATGTCACAGAAGTGTACACCAAAATCAAAGACCCAATAAATGTTTTCCACTGGAACACAACTGATGTAGGAAACAGTTATGTTTTCAATGGGATCTAAAAATGAAATACAAGCAGGGTGCCATGAAAAGAGGAGAAATCTGAGAATAATACTGAATTCTCAGAAAAAAATGTAATCTGCTGCATTTTATTGGTTGGAAAAGGGAAAATATGAGAGCGGCAATTCATCTGTGAGATTCTAGCTTCCCGGCATCCATTCATTCACTTCCAGGAACAGCCAACAATTTGGGCTCCACCTTCTCAGTCTACAGGGACCCAGTTGGCACTATTTCCCTTCTCCAATGCCACACAAAACATTAAATGGAATTTCAATTTTGAATGAGCCTTTTAACATATCTCTATTCTATCACTCTATGTATTTAATTATTTATGTGTATGTCCATCTCCCCATGTGTACTATGAATTCCTAGAAGGCTAGACTACAATGTCTCACTTATCTCTTTCCCCAGTGTCTATCTGAGAGCTCTGAATAGAGAAGGACTTAAGTAAATGTTGGTTGACTAAATAGATGACCTAATGAGTGAGTGAATACGTGAGCAAATAAATGATAAAATCTGAAATATGGACAGAGAAATTAAGGGATCCAGAAAGTTGATATTGCTCAAAAGAAAGATAAGTAAGGATCCTAAATTTTTTGAAAGGGGGAGGAGTGAGTTTCCATAGTGTAACCACTTTGAAAAACAGTTTAACAGTTTCTCAAAAAGTTAAACATAAGGCTGTAGTGGCTCACGTCTGTAATCCCAGCACTTTGGGAGGTGGGTGGATCACTTGAGCCCAGAAGTTTGAGACCAGCGTAGGCAACATGGCAAAACCCCATCTTTACAAATAATTTAAAATCAGCCAGGTGTTGTGGCACGTGCCTGTAAGCACCAGCTACCAGGAGGCTGAGGTGGGAGGATCACCTGAGCCCAGGAGGTTGAGGCTGCAGTGAGCCATGATCATGCTGTTACACTCCAGCCTAGGCAACAGAGTGAGACCCTGTCTCAAAACGAAAACAAAAACAAACAAAAAACAGTTAAACATGCACTTAGCTTATGACTCAGCAGTTCTACTTATAGATATCTACCCAGAGGAAATGAAAACATACATCCACACAAAGACTTGTACGTGGATGTTCAAAGCAGCATTATTAACAATAGCCAAAAGGTGAAAACAATCCAAATGTCCATGAATCTCCCCCTACCACCCTTCTCCAAAATCCGCATTCACCTGAAATCTGTGACTATGATCTTATTTGGAAATACATAGTCATCCTTCAGTATCCGTAGGTGATTGATTCCAGGGCCCCCCACCAATACCAAAATCCTCGGATGCTCAAGTCCCTTATATAAAATGGCATAGTATTTGCACATAACTTATGCACATCCTCCTATATACTTTAAATCATCCCTAGATTACTTATGTTACCCAGTACAATGTAAATGCTATGTAAACAGTTGTTATAATGTACTGTTTAAGGAATAATGACAAGAAAAAAGTATGTACATATTCAGTACAGATGCAACCACTATAGGCCTAACTACATTTTCAATCAGAGGTTGGTTGAGTCCACACATGTGGAACCCATGGATATGGAGGGCCTACTGAGGGTCTTTGCGGATACAATTAAGTTAAGATGAGGTCACACAGGATCAGGATGGACTCTAAATCCAGCATAACTGGTATCCTTGTAAGAAGAAAGAAATTTGTGAATAGAGATGCAGACAGACTGGGGAGGAGGCCATGTAAAGATGAAAGCAGAAATTAGAGTGATGGGTCTAAGAGCCAAAGAATGCCAAGGACTGCCTCTGGCCACCAGAAGCTGGAAGAAACAAAGAAGGGGACCAGAGAGTGTGCCGCCCATCCAGTTGACTTGATTACAACTTCTAGCCTCCAGAGAATAAATTGGAGAATAAATTGCTGTTGTTATAAACCACCTAGTTTGTGGTGATTGTTATGGCAGCCCTAGGAAACTAATACAGTTTCCTAATACTAATAGTATTAAACTAATACTAATACTGGTGAATGGATAGACAAAATGTGATAAATCCACATAATGGAACTATTCAGCAATAGAAAGAAATGAAGTACTGATACATGCTACCACATAGATTAACCTCACAAACATTATGCCCAGTGGGGGGGAAAACCCACAAAAGAACAGATAATGTATGACCCACTTATGTGATCTGTCCAGAAGAGGCAAGTCTAAGGAGAGAGAAAGTTATTACCTAGGGCTGGGATGAAAATGAGAAGTGACTGTAAATGGGAATGAGGTGTCTATTTGGTGTGACAGAAATGTTCTAAAATTAGATTGCAGTGATGATTATACAACTCTGTAAACATACTGAAATTCATTGAATTGTACATTTAAAATGAGCGAATTTTATAGTATATGAATTATATCTCAATAAAACTGTTCATAAAACATTGGGGTTCCCATGATCCCGAAACACCCTACTCTTATTAGAATTTCTCTTGAGATATGTTCCTCTTACACGTGATCTACAGGGAACTTGAAGCCCACCACTGTGACTTTGGATAAGTCAAAGAAGAAAATGATTCATCTTCTTGTGATGGGGACTAAAGGGAAAAAAATGCTACATCATTCGATTAAGCTAATATCTAAGAACTATACAATGTCCTTCAAATATAGGATTCATGGCTGCATGCAGTAGCTGTTGCCTATAATCTCAGCACTTTGTTTGGTTTGTTTTTTTTAGACAGAGCCTTGCTCTATCACCCAGGCTGTAGTGCAGTGGCACGTTCTTGGCCCACTGCAACCTCCACTTCCTGGGTTCAAGTGATTCTCGTGCCTCAGCCTCCTGAGTAGCTGGGACTACAGGCACGCGCCACCACACCCAGCTAATTTTTGTATTTTTTAGTAGAGATGGTGTTTCACCATTTTGGCCAGGCTGATCTTGAACTCCTGACCTCAAACGGTCCACCCGCCTCTGCCTCCCAAAGTGCTGAGATTACAGGCGTGAGCCACTGCACCTGGCCTCTCAGCACTTTGGAAGGGCGAGGTGGGTGGATCACTTGAGCCCAGGAGTTCGATACCAGCCTGGGCAACCAGCCTCATCTCTACCAAAAAAAAAAAAAAAGAATAAAGAACAATTAGCGGGTGTGGTGGCGTGTGCTTGTAGTCCCAGCTGCTCAGGAGACTGAGGTGGGAGGATTGCTTGAGCCCAGTAGGTAGAGGTTGCAGTGAGCCAAGATTGTACCACTGCACTCCAGCCTGGGCAACAGAGTGAGAACCTGTCTCCAAAAAAAAAGTTAGAAAATATAGGATTGAATCTGAAACCTTCATTTTTCATCTTTTCATTTTCCCTTAGGGCCCAAACAAGCCTGGGTATCTAGTTGGCAGGAACAATGCAAATGGAGTGGACCTGAACCGCAACTTCCCTGATCTCAATACCTATATCTACTATAATGAGAAGTACGGAGGCCCCAACCACCACTTGCCCCTTCCAGACAACTGGAAAAGTCAGGTAGGAAATGAAATTTGCAAACAAAGCAGGTAAATCAGCATCTGGAATTTCTTGCAGAAAGACTGCTTAGCCATCTTTACATCAACTAAACAAGCAAGAATTAAGCATCAACTCAACTCAGTGTTAACCCATCTAGAGCAATAATATCTATTTCTTCTGTGTCTTTTTATTTATTTTCTCCTCACCATAGAGCCCTCCACGGAGCACACACTCACTAAGTGATTTTTTTTTTTTTTTTTTAAGACGGAGTCTCGCTCTGTCGCCCAGGCTGGAGTGTAATGGTGCGATCTCAGCTCACTGCAACCTTCGCCTCCCAGGTCCAAGCGATTCTCCTGCCTCAGCCTCCTGAGTAGCTGGGATTAAAGGTGCACACCACCATGCCCAGCTAATTTTTGTATTTTTAGTAGAGACGGGGTTTCACCATGTTTACCAGGCTGGTTTCAAACTCCTGACTTCGTGATCTGCCCGCCTCGGCCTCCCAAAGTGCTGGGATTACAGGCATGAGCCACTGTGCCCGGTTAAATGTTTGATATTAGTGGTGATTGTGGTGAAGGGTATGAAAGCAGTATCATTTGGTTGCATGGTTCTTAACAATTTTCCAAAATTATTTCACAGCCAGTTTCAGTTGATCATGACATCATGTGAAATGCACCAAGCAGTGTTATCCATCTCTGTTTTATAGCTATTACACTTAGAGAGAAAATAATTTACATTCTCACAGGTGGTGATTGATGGAATCAGGATGAAGAGGCAGGCCTTCTGATTCTTATTCCAACATTCTTTCTACTACACTAGACTGTGGACAGAAGCATTTTATAGAGAAGTCTGTCTTACATGTGATAAGCTGTATGCTTACCCACAATTAGCTATAGAAAGAGGCTCAGGCTGGGTGTGGTCTCTCACACCTGTAATCCCAGCACTTTGGGAAGCTGAGACGGGAGGATTGCTTGAGACCAGGAGTCTGAGACTAGCCTGGACAACATAGTGAGGCCCCATCTCTACAAAATAAAAATACAAAATTTAGCTGGGTGTAGTGGCACATGTCGTAGACTTAGCTATTTGGGAGGATCCCTTGAATCCAGGAGTTCAAGAGTTCAAGATTATAGTGAACTATTGTCCTGCCTGCTCCAGCCTGGGTGACAGAGCAAGAGACCCTGTCTCCCAAAAAAAAATAAAGTTCAAGGAATCTAACCCTTAGTTTTTGGCCAGGTGCAGTGGCTCATGCCTGTAATCCCAGCACTTTGGGAGGCCGAGGCGGGCGGATCACGAGGTCAGGAGATCGAGACCATCCTGGTTAACACGGTGAAACCCCGTCTCTACTAAAGATACAAAAAATTAGCCAGGCGTGATGGCGGGCGCCTGTAGTCCCAGCTACTCGGGAGGCTGAGGCAGGAGAATGGCATGAGCCCAGGAGGCAGAGGTTGCAGTGAGCCGAGATAGTGCCACTGCACTCCAGCCTGGGTGACAGAGCGAGACTCTATCTCAAAAAAAAAAAAAAAAAAGTTCAGGGAATCTAACCCTTAGTTTTATCTTTTCCCTTTCTTTTTTCTTTTTCTTTCTTTTCTTTTTTTTTTTTTTTTTTGAGACAGAGTCTTGCTCTTTTACCCCAGGCTGGAGTGCGAGTGCAGTGGCACAATCTTGGCTCACTGCAACCTCTTCCTCCTGGGTTCAAGCGATTCTCCTGCCTCAGCCTCCTGAGTAGCTGGGATTACAGGCACCCGTCACCATGCCTGGCTAATTTTTGTATTTTTAGTAGAGACGGGTTTTTACCATGTTGGTCAGGCTGGTCTCGAACTCCTGGCCTTGCGATCTGCCCACCTCAGCCTCCCAAAGTGCTGGGATTACAGGTGTGAGCCACCACACCTGGCCCCTTTTCCCTTTCTATATGACCTTTGACTACTTTATCATTACTATACCCTCCCTGATTTCCCTTACTCTTCCAATCGGAGGATCCCATTCAATATTCCTAGGCCTCACTCTCCAAGAGGCCTGTAATGGAAGTCCTTGGTAACGTGAGTGGTTTCACCCTGCTGGTTGGCCTGCTCCTGAAAATAACTAGGCATCCTCTGAGCATCACTGCCACCCCTGCTGATCACGCTGTGTGGGATGGTTTGAAATATTCTATTTGTGAATGTCTAAACTTAGAGACTGGGGAAAGAAAAGCAAAGCAGGTGTAAGCCTTTTAATTGGGAGTTTCCCAAATGGAGTATTCTGGGGGTTTTTTCTCCCTTGAAAATGAAGCAAAAGCCATGCTGACATGTTAGATTTCAAACAGCAACTATCCTCTTGGTTCAGGTAAATAGTAAATAAAAAATAACTTTGTAAGGCTGGGCGCAGTGGCTCACACCTGTAATCCCAGCACTTTGGGAGGCAGAAGCGGGCAGATCAGCTGAGGTCGGGAGTTCGAGACCAGCCTGGCTAACATGGTGAAACACCATCCTACTAAAAATACAAAAATTAGCCAGCTGTGGTGGTAGGCGCCTGTAATCCCAGCTACTTGGGAGGCTGAGGCAGGAGAATTGCTTGAACCCAGATGGCGGAGGTTGCAGATGGCGTCACTGCACTCCAGTCTGGGCGACAGAGAAAGACTCCATCTCACAAAAAAACCAAAACCAAAAAGCAAAGAACTTCGTGTTAGTCAGCATATCCAACCAGAAGAATGTTCTGATGTATTAAACTTGTTTCTCTAAGTAAAATAAGGTAATTGAATCAATGATAACTAGGCTCCCGCTCAATCCTATGTCTAAATTTTAGGGGGAAAAGCAAAGAGGTTTCCCTCGCTCCTGATGGAATATCCTTGAGGAAGAGGAACAGTGAGAAGCTGGCCTTGTTCTGATAGAGGCTTAGGACACAAAGACAGAACTGCCCCAGAGGGTCTGAGCCCTGGTCACAGACCAAGACTGGTGCCCTCACAATTATATTCATTCTGATTGAGACTCAACCCTATTTATCCAGTCCCCTTGGGATGGAAAAGATGGAGCCTGTAGAGCTGACCGTGGTCCAGAAGGAGCCATTAACACAGTAACACTACATAATCTCTAAACTTGTTCATCCTGAGAGGAGGAAGAATGCTGCAGACTGTAAATTATTTACTTATACTGCAAGTCCAAGTGGATTCAAGGCTTTCTTTGGAATACTGTCACTCACTAGCAATATAATATGCAATAGAAAGGTGGAATTTTACTGCTTAGCCAAGACTGGCCCATCTGACGTGTGTCTAACCCGTGAAATTTGGATACGACCACAGGAGTGTGTTCTACATGTCAGTATTACAGCAGGGAGGAAGGAGGTTGAAAACCATCACTGTAAACTAGCATTTTTCAGATTGATTTATTGGAGTCCTAAATTTCTGCTAAGATGACTTAGAAGTCACTGGAGCAGTGAGTAAAATGGGAAACCCTTTTCTAGGGTCTAGAGAGAGGCCAAGCTGGGGCTCTGAGCTCTCCAATCACGATATCTCTTCATACAGAACATCTCTTTTTTGGCTGGGAATGGTGGCTCACGCCTGTAATCCCAACACTTTGGGAGGTGGAGATGGGCACATTGCTTGAGGAGTTCAAGACCAGCCTCGGTAACATGGCAAAACCCCATCTCTACAAAAAATACAAAAATTAGCCAGGTGTGGTGTTGCATGCCTGTAGTCCCAGCTACTAGGGAAGCTGAGGTAGGAGGATCGCTTGAGTCCAGGAGGTGGAGGCTGCAGTGAACTGAGATTGCACCACTGCACTCCAGTCTGGGTGACAGAGTGAGACCTTGTCTCAAAAAAAAAATAAAGAATTTCTCTCTCTCTCTCCCTTTCTTTCTCTCTCAACAGACTTTATTTTTTAGGGTAGTTTTAGGTTCACAGCAAAATTGAGCAAAAAGTACAGAGTTCTCATATACTCCCCACCCCACTCCACCCACCCCACCATCAACATCCCACCCCAGAGGGGTGTGTTTATCACAGTCAGTCATGAACCTGTCTTGACTCCTCATGAGCGCTGTGAGTCCATAGTTACCTTACTGCTCTCTTGGTATTGTGCATTCTATGGGTCTCAACAAAGGTATGATGATATATAGCCACCATTATGGTATCATACAGAATAGTTTCCTTGCCCTAAATGCTCTCTCTTTACCTCTTTTGTATATTGGGATTCCACATAAGATTTCATTTTGAAAAAAGTTCTATATACGCCATTGTTGAAATCATCATTCCAAAGGTCAACATTTCCCCATCTCCACTTTTCATATCCGCCAGGACGTTCACTGTTTCATTCAGACATTTTATCTCCTCAGGCCACTTCCTGACAGACTTACTCTAACCGCCGCCGTTTGTTTGGTAGCCCCAGTTGCCCCTTCACTGCCAATCTCTCGCCTCCTCCCAGGTGGAACCCGAGACCCGGGCGGTGATCCGGTGGATGCACTCCTTCAACTTTGTTCTTTCAGCCAATCTCCACGGAGGGGCGGTGGTGGCCAATTACCCGTATGACAAGTCCTTTGAGCACCGGGTCCGAGGGGTCCGCCGCACCGCCAACACCCCCACGCCTGACGACAAGCTTTTCCAGAAGGTATGTGGAGAAGCAGCTTGTCCCGCCAGGGGAACTTGGGGCTCAGGAGGTGAGCTTAAGGTCAGTAACACAGAACCCTTTTCAGTGCGAGGCCACAGAAAATAATTGAAAATACCGCTTGTTTGTGAGGAGCTTACAGTCTAGTAAATGACATTTGGTTTTTGAATGATAAGCCATAGATTCATAACAAAGTAAATACAAAGAAGGCTTTATAGTAATTACCACGATGCAGAAGATACTTAGGCTAATGATGAGCAAGAAATATGCCCGAAGACTAATAGCACGAGTGTCATTAAATGTGAATTTTTGGGGGAGTCTAAAGTAGAATTTTATGATAATATATCCATATTAATGAAAAATAGACTGTGATAGTATTAGGTGGGGCCTTAAAGAAAAAAAGAAAAATAGGCTACATGAAAAAGGTTTAAATAACGGTTCAAAATGATAGAATAAAATATGTTAACATTAATTTTATATTAATATATAAAATGGTATAATATAAGAAATTTGTAATTATTGGCCTGGCGCGGTGGCTCACACCTGTAATCCCAGCACTTTGGGAGGCCGAGGCGGACGGATTGCCTGAGGTCAGGAGTTCGAGACCAGCCTGCCCAAAATGGTGAAACCCTGTCTGTACTAAAAACACAAAAATTAGCCAGGCACGGTGGTGGGTGCCTGTAATCCCAGCTACTTGGGAGTCTGAGACAGGAGAATCACTTGAAGCTGGGAGGCGGAGGTTGCAGTGAGCCACAATTGTGCCACTGCACTCCAGCCTGGGTGACAAGAGTGAAACTCCGTCTCAAAAAAAAATTATATACTAATATATTAATATATATCTATGTAATTTAAATAAACATTAATGATATTAAGTATTAATCATTAATGAACTACATGGTGAATAGCACATTGTTTTTTTCTCCATTGGTCTCACTTTGTCCACTGTATAGTAAAAGAGTAATGAAGGAGAATTATAGAGTTCAAATACATTCCTCTCCCTCCAACACACGCCTCTCACCCCCTAAATATGCATTACTTTTCCTGGAGAAGTCTTGCCTTACTTACTCCTTGATTTCTTTGACAAAATTCGGCTAGAAAATGGCACAAAAGCAAGGGACCTTCAATATCATCTAGTGCAACTCCTCACTTTGCACAAGAGAAAACTCAGCCCCAAGATAGTAACAAAATCAGAATACAGATCTCCTAACTCTAGTCTACCACACATACACTCTCTTAGACACACAGTCACATTCACACACATGAATTCACACATACGCACCTACATATACACACTCATACACATACACATACACACGCTGTCTCTATCCCTGATCCTATTTTCTTTCACTAAAGCAAATACTCCACCGTTTATGTACCCAGCAGGGCTTCTTGGCTTCATCCTAGCTGTGAGTAGGAGCATTGCCATTTGAGTTGGGAATCATCAAGATCGTTTTCCTCCTGCTTTTCCTCTAGCTGGCCAAGGTCTACTCCTATGCACATGGATGGATGTTCCAAGGTTGGAACTGCGGAGATTACTTCCCAGATGGCATCACCAATGGGGCTTCCTGGTATTCTCTCAGCAAGGGTAAGGGGAGTCCTGGGAACTGCTCAAGCTGAAGTGGAATAGTGCTCATTTCTTCTTCTAAATTCCCAGGTTTCTCAGGGAAACAATGGGAATAGCATAGAATTTTGCACTCAAGTTGAGGTCTGGAAAATGAGGAAGTCTCAGGTTGGCATTTAGTGATCATATTGTGATTCTTTAAAACTAATGTGGGGGTGGCTGGGCACAGTGGCTCACGGCTGTTATCCCAGCACTTTGGGAGGTCGAGGAGGGTGGATCACAAGGTCAGGAGATTGAGACCATCCTGGCTAACACAGTGAAACTCCGTCTCTACTAAAAATACAAAAAAATTAGCCGAGTGTGGTGGCGGGTGCCTGTAGTCCCAGCTACTCGGGAGGCTGAGTCAGGAGAATGGCATGAACCCGGGAGGCAGAGTTTGCAGTGAGCCGCGATCGCATCACTGCACTCCAGCCTGGGTGACAGAGTGAGACTCCGTCTCGAAAAAACAAAAACAAAAACAAAAAATAACTAAGGTAGGGACACCTTTTGGTCCTGCAAAACTGGTGGTTTACACAATAGATTAGGGCATAGGAGGAAAATAATGTAGTCACTTGTGGGATCTGAGAGTAGATTGGGTTGAAAGTGTCTTGCCCATTTACTAGTCATGTGGCTCTGGGATGGATAATTACTTATTCTCTCTGTGCTTTGGTTTCCTCATCTGTAATTAAGAATAATAAGGCCAGGCATGGTGACTCCTGCCTATAATCCCAGCACCTTAGGAGGCCGAGAAGAGAGAATCTCTTGAGGCCAGAAGTTTGAGACCAGCCTGGGCCTCATAGCAAGACCTCATCCCTACCCAAAAAAAAAAGAAAAATTAGCTGGGCATGGTGGTGCATACCTGTAGTCCCAGCTAATGGGGAGGCTGAGGTGGGAGGATCATCTGAGCCCAGGAAGTCAAGGCTGCAGTGCAGTGAGCCAAGATTGCACCACTGCACTCCAGCCTGGACAACAGAGTGAGACTCCAAAAAAAAAAAAGAAAGAATGCTTGCCTTATAATTTTAATATGAGTATTAAATAAAATAATACACATAAGGCATTTGGAAATGCCTGGCTTATAAATGGTGTAACTGTATTTTAAAAAGTAGCACAGAGGTATGCCTCACACTGCAACAGATGAGCAGAGGAGCTGGCCTGGGCACAACCAGTTCCCCTGAGATACATTCCCTGGACCCTGACTGCCAGGCCCCCACAAGCAGGGGTTTGCCATGGACATTGGCCATTGATAATGTAGCCTTCAAGAGCAGAAACCTCCACAAGAGACTTCTGTCTCTATCCCCTGGGCCTTCCCCATGACCAGGGGTCAAGATAGAACCTCTGTTTATGAGCCTTCACTGGATTGAAGGATACAGAAGAGTCTGGAGCAAGAAGCTGAGTTCTTTTAGGAATCATTCTCTAGCACCTGTCTTTCCCCATCCCTCAAATCTGACCTGGCCATGGCCCAGGCAACAGATTGGTGAGAGCTGAGTTGGTGGCTGGTCCTGTGGAGAGTAGAGAGGTGCAAAACTGAGGAGTTGCCATGTACTGGGAGGGTAGACTAGGGACGAAAACTCGCTTGAATACAAGGCACGGCTGGGCGCAGTGGCTCATACCTGTAATCCCAGCGCTTTGAGAGGCTGAGGTGGGAGGATGGCTTAAGGTGGGAGTTCAAGGCCATAGTGAGCTATGATCATGACACTGCACTCCAGCCTGGGCAGCAGAGCAATACCCTGTCTCTAAAAAATAAATAAATACATACATACATAATTTTAAATGTTTTTTTAAGTTACTTTCTTTAGTTTGCATTAGGAAAGCAAAATATTTTTTGCCCTCCAAATTGAAAATAACCAATATACTTTTTCAAATTATGCTTGTTCTTTTTTTCTCTCTCTCCTCCCTCTCCCTCTCCAGCCTCTGAGAGAGCAAGGCCCATGCCTCCACTGAGAATCATTGCCCTAAATTAAGCTGGTACAATTCCAAAGTCATTAAATTTATCAAAACGATTCTTCCAACAGTGTGGTCTCTTGATTACCATATCAGCATGAGCTGGGAACTTACTAGAAATGTACATTTCTAATAAGTTGTACCCCACCTCGTACCTACTGAATCAGAAACTCTGGGGGTGAAGCCCAGCAAGCTGTATTTAGCCAGGAGGTTCAGCCTTCTAGGTGATTCTAATGCATGGAGAGAACCAATTTACTTATTTATTTTATTCAAGCATTTTTTAATTTTTATGGATACATACAAAGTGTATATATTTATGGGGTATATGTGATATTTTAATACAGGCATGCAATGTGTAATAATTACATCAGGGTAAATGAGATGTCCATCCCCTCAAGCATTCATTTCTTTGTGTTACCAACATTCCAATTGTACTCCCTCAGTTATTCTAAAAGGTACAGCAAATTATTGCTGATGGTAGTCACCCTTTTGTGCTATCATTCATTCTTTCTAACTATTTTTTGTATCTATTAACCATCCCCATTCTCCCCACCCCCACCATCCTTCCCAGTCTCTGGTAACCATCCTTCCTCTTTATTTTCATGAGTTCAATTATTTAAATTTTTAGCTCCCACAAATGAGAAAGAACGTGATAAGTCTGTTTTTCTGTGCCTGGCTTCATCCCTGTTTTTGCGAATGACAGGATCTTATTTTTTTTAATGACTGAATAGTATTCCATCGTGTATATGTGCCGCGTTTTCTTTATCCATTCATCTGTTGATGCACACTTAGGTTGCTTCCAAATCTTGGCTGTTGTGAATAGTGCTGCAGCAAACATGGGAGTGCAGATAACTCTTCAACATACTGATTTCCTTTGTTTGGGGTATATACCCAGCAGTGGGATTGCTGAATCAACTGGTAGTCCTATTTTTAGTTTTTTGAGGAACCTCCATACTGTTTGGAGAGAGCCAATTTAATAGGCTGTAGTTTTTATTCTTCAACTTTCCCCATTCTTTCTGTAACAGCTGCTTGCACTCATCAGCTTAAAAAGTAAGTGATAATTTTTTTCATCTTCATTTATTTATTTATTTATTTTGAGATGGAGTCTCTTTCTGTCACCCAGGCTGGAGTGCAGTGGCTCCATCTTGGCTCATTGCAACCTCTGCCTCCTGGCCCAAGCGATTCTCCTGCCTCGGCCTCCCGAGTAGCTGGGACTACAGGGACCCGCCACCACACCTGGCTAATTTTTGTATTTTTAGTAGGGACAGGGTTTCACCATGTTGGTCAGGCTGTTCTCAAACCCCTGACCTCAAGTGATCCGCCTGCCTCAGCCTCCCAAAGTTCTGGGATTACAGGTGTGAGCCACCATGCCAAGCTTCATTTTTATTGTGGTAAAATATACATAACATAAAATTTACCACTGTAATAATTTTTAAGCATATGATTCCGTATTATTAAGTATATTTGTGATGTTGTACGGTCATCACCAGCACTCATCTCCAGAACTCTTTTCAGCTTGTAAAACTGAAACCCTATACCCATTAAACAATAACTCTCCATTTCCCCTTACCCCAGCCCCTGGCAACCACCATTCTACTTTTTGTCTTTATGATTTTCACTGCTCTAAGTACTTCATGTAAGTGGGATCATGCAATATTTGTCTTTTTGTGAATGCCTTATATCACTTACCATAATGTCCTCAAAGTTCATCCATGTTATGGCGTTTGTCAGAATTTCCTTACTTTTTAAGGCTGAACAATATTCCATTGTACATTTATACCACATTTTGTTTCTCATTTATCCACCGATGGACACTTGAGTTGCTTTCACATTTTAGCTATTGTGAATAATGGTGCTACAAACATGATGTGCAAATATCTCTTTTGAGACCCTGATTTCTGTTCTTTTGGATATATAAACCCAGAAGTGGAATTGTTGGACATAAGGTAGTTCTATTTTTAATTTTTTTGAGGAACTGCCATACTGTTTTCCATAGAAAACACCACTTGTGCATGGGATTTTCAATTTCTCCACATCCTCACCAACTCTTTGTTTTTTTTTTGTTTTTTTTGTTTTTTTTTTTTATAGTAGCCATCCTAATAAGTTCAAGGTAGTATCTCATGGTAGTTTGATTTGCATTTCTCTAATGATTAGTGATATTGAGCATCTTTTCATGTGCTTATTGGCATTTATATACCTTCTTTGGAGAAATGTCTATTCAAGTCCTTTGCCCATTTAAAAAATCAAGTTGTTTGGGTTTTTTTGTTGTTGTTGTTGTTATTGTTATGTTTTAGGAGTTCTCTGTGTATTCTGAATATTAATATCTTATCAGATATATGAATCACAAATATTTTTCCCATTCCACGGTTGCCTTTTTACTCTGTTGACATTGTATTTGTTTGTTTGTTGGTCTGTTTGATTCTGTCATCACCTGTTCTGTCCTAGAGATACTGTCTTTTGATGAACAAAATTTTTCCATTTTCATGAAGTCTAATCTGTGATTTTTTTTCTTTTGTTGCCTGTGTCTTTGATTTTATATCCAGGAAATCATTGCCAAATCCAATGTCATGAAGCTTTTGCCCTATATATTCTTCTAAGAGTTTTATAGTTCTGGGTCTTAGATTTAGGTTGCCGATCCATCTTGAGTTAGTTTTTGTATATGGTGTTAGATAAGGCTCCAACTTCATTCTTTTGCATTTGGATATCCAGTTGCTCCAGCACCATTTGTTGACATGACTGTCCTTTCCCCATTGAATGGTCTTGGCATTCTTGTCAAAATTGCTTTGACCATATGTGCAAAGGTTTCTGGGCTGTCTTCCATTCCATTGATCTATATACCTGTCTTTACACCAGTACCACATTGTTTTGATTACTGTAGCTTTGAAGTAAGCTTCAAAATCAGAAATTGTGAGTCTCTAGCTTTGTTTCTCTAGCTTTGTTATTCTTTTTCAAGATTATTTTTGCTCCTCTGGGTTGCTTAAAATTCCATATGAATTTTAGGATGGGTTTTCTATTTTTGCAACAAACATCATTGAGATTTTGATAGGGATTGCATTGAATCTGTAGATCGCTTTGGGTAGTACAGACATTTTTAAGTGGATAATTTTTAACCCAAATGAAATTATAATGTAAGTAACCATCCTAATAATGAGAAACATATTAAAAAGTAATTGATTCAATTGAATAATGTAGAAGATCAGAACAAGCAAGTATTTTACAGAAAAAGAAGAAAATATAGCTGTCTTCTGCTTCTTCAGGAGTCTGTTTTTCTGGGATGGGTATTTTCAGATTAATATTGTGTTCTTAGATAGGAGAAGGGATGTGAAAGCAAAATATTAATCTCATTCCTAACCTCCCAGGTCTGAAGAACATTGTAGTTCAAGGAGAAAATCTGTTCTTTTAAAAACAGTCCATGTGCATAGTCTATAGTAAGGCACAGCTAATAAGCAGACTTTGGAAATGATAAAAGGGACAAGAAGTGAAATTCAGTCATGAAATGGAAAAAAAACATAAAGGATGAAGATGACAAAAGGGGCATTTATGAAGAGAGGAAACTGCAGAGAGAGAGAGGCACGTGAACTGGGAACTCGGGAAAAATTTTATGGAGGAAAGAAAGAAATAGAGGTCAAGAGGTAGAATAGAAGTTGATGAAGAAAAGAAAAAAAGAAGGTAATGAAGGGGGTGCTGGATGTTTCCAACACCAAGAAATGATAAATGTTTGGGAGAATGGATATTCTAATTAGCCTGATCTAATCACTATACATGTGTCTATTGAAACGTCACTATGCTTGCCCCATGAATATGTACACACTGTTATGTGATATACATGAATATGTACACATTATGTGCCAATGAAATAAATAAAATTAAAAGGTAATTCCCAAATAAATAAAAACAGAAAATTTTAAAAAGAGAGAGAGAGATGAGATGGGGCATTGGGTGGGAACCTGCTTATGGAAATCTGCCGCTGCCCTCTTTCCCTTAGGAATGCAAGACTTTAATTATCTCCATACCAACTGCTTTGAGATCACGCTGGAACTGAGTTGTGACAAGTTTCCCCCCCAAGAGGAGTTACAGCGGGAGTGGCTGGGTAATCGGGAAGCCCTAATCCAGTTCCTGGAACAGGTAAAACCTCATTTGTTAACTCTCATGTTTGCAAAAAGAGAAGTGCTTCTCAATGGCAGGCAAGGTGTTTCACTGGTTCAGATCTGACTTTTGCTCTGACTCAGTCCAATAGATTTGGGCATCTTCTTCCATTGAGATTTATTCATTCAACATTATTGAACAGCTGAACACAGTGGTTCTTACCTGTAATCCCGGCAGTATGGGAAGCTGAGATGGGAGGATCACTTGGGCTCAGGAGTTTGAGACCAGCCTGGGCAACATAGCTAGATCCCATGTCTACTAAAAAAAAAAAATAGCCAAGCATGGTGGCATGCTCCTGTAGACCCAGCTACACAGGAGGATGAGGTGGGAGGATCGCTTGTCTTGTGCTGGGAGTTCAAGGCTACTACAGTGAGCTGTGATCATGCCATTGCACTCCAGCCTGGGCAGCAGAGCAAGACCCTTCTCAAAAAAACTTACCGAGCACAACTATTTGTCAGAAACTGTACTATATGCTGTGAATTATGAATAAATAAGCAAATATCCCTGCCCATATGGAACTTACCTTCTAGTGAGGAGAGACAGGCAGTAAACAATAAATTGTATAACATGTTAAAAGAGAAATGCTATGAGGAAAGTCTTACAGAGGAGGTGACATTTAAACAAAACTTTCAAGGAGGTTAGGGAGAGAAACATGCAGATATCTAGGGGATAAAAGGGTTCCTCAAAATGGACACAACTGCAAATACAAAACCAACAAAAAGAATAGGAAAAATGCTCAGCACCACTAATCATTAGGGAAACGCAAATTAAAACTACAGTGAGGTTCCACCTCAGATTGATTGGGATGGCTGCTATCAAAAAAACAGAACTTCACAAATGTTTGCAAGGATGTGGAGAAATTGGAACCCTTGTGCACTATTAATGGGAAAGTAAAGTGGTACAATCATTATGAAAAACAGTTACTGGCAATTCCTCAAACAGTTAGAATTCCTATATGCTCCAGCAATGCCATTTTTGGGTATATACTCAAAAGAACAGAAATAAGGGCCTCAAAGAGATATTTGCACACCCATATTCGTAATAGCATTATTTACAATAGCCAAAAAGTGGGAGCAACCCAGTGTTCATTGGTAGATGACTGTATAAATGAATGTGGTATATCCATACAGTGGAATATTATATCGCCTTAAAAAGGAAGGAAATTGTCACCAGGTGTGGTGGCTCACGCCTGTAATCCCAGCACTTTGGGAGGCTGAGGTGGGCAGATCACCTGAGTTTGGGAGTTTGAGACCAGCCTGACCAACATGGAGAAACCCTGTCTTTACTAAAAATACAAAATTAGCTGGGTGTGGTGGCACGTGCCTGTAATCCCAGCTACTCGAGAGGCTGACGCAGGAGAATCGCTTGAACCTGGGAGGTGGAGGTTGTCGTGAGCCGAGATAGCACTATTGCACTCCAGCCTGGGCAACAAGAGCGAAACTCCATCTCAAAAATAAGGAAGGAAATTCTGACACATGCTACAACATGGATGAATCTTGAGGATATTATGCCAAGTGAAATTAGCCACCCACAAAAAGACAAATGCTGTATTATTCCACTTATATGAGGTACTTAGAGTAGTCAAAATTATAGAGATGGAAAGTATTGATAGAATGGTGGTTGCCAGGGGCTGGGGGAGGGGATAATGGAGAATCATTGTTTAATGGATATAGGGTTTCAGTTTTTTAAGATAAAAAGAGTTATGCAGATGGGTGGTGGTGATGGTTGCACAACATTACAAGTGTTTTTTTTTTTTTTTTTTAGACAGTCTCGCTCTGTCACCCAGGCTGGAGTGCAGTGGCGTGATCTAAGCCCACTGCAACCTCCGCCTCCTGGGTTTAAGCGATTCTCCTGTCTCGGCTTCCTGAGTAGCTAGGATTACAGGCACCCACCACCACACCTGGCTAATTTTTGTATTTTTAATAGAGACAGGGTTTCCCCATGTTGGCCAGGCTGGTCTCGAACTCCTGACCTCAGGTGATCCGCCCACCTCGGCCTCCCAAAGTGCTGGGATTACAGGCATGAGCCACCGCACCTAGCTAAATGTATTTAATAACACTGAACTGTACACTTAAAATGGTAAATTTTATTTTATGTGTATTTTATTACAGTCTGTCACAGCAAATAAAAAAAATAAAAAAAAAAAAGAAAGAAAGAAAAGAAAGCCAGGACACCAGTGGGGCTGGACTGATCTCAGAAGTAAGGGAGAGAAAAGGTGTTTGGAGATGGGATCAGAGAGCTAACAGGTAGCTTTACAGACAGACCATCACAAGAACTTTAGCGTTTGCTCAGAGTGAGTTAGGTTTTGAGTAGGACAGTGACATGATTTGAGTCAGGCTGTAACAGGAACGCTGTGACCACTCTAATTGCGAAGAGATTAATTGGGGCAGGGAGAGAGGCAAAGAGACCAGTTAAGGGACTATTACCATCATCTTTGTGAAGATAAAATGCAAAAACATACGAGAAAGGGCTTTGAGACTCTAAAACACCATACAAATGGTACAAATGTTTTATGATCATAACTATATACTTGTTCCTGCAGGTTCACCAGGGCATCAAGGGAATGGTGCTTGATGAGAATTACAATAATCTCGCCAATGCTGTCATTTCTGTCAGTGGGATTAACCATGATGTCACTTCAGGTAGGTGGTCACTGCTTAGGGGTAGGAAGGAAGCGTTCACTCCTGCATCTTCTTCAGCATAATCAAGGGGCCAGTTTGTAAGCCAGTGAGACCAGCAGGGGCGTCAAGGAGGCTGGGAGTGGGGGGGATGGAGGAAAGAAGGGCAATGAAAATGGAGACAGTAAATTAAGAGGCTGAGTCAAACAACCAAGATGTTTTAATGGAAAATCTTTTGCTTCTGATGCAAGCAATCCCTGAGAGGTCAGGATCAGGAAAGACTGATGTAAATGTAACTTCTCATCAGCATTCAGGAGTCACTACCACATACAATTTTGTTAGGGGTATTTTCTGGGCTTAAGCCTGTTAATAGCTCACATACTCGTGTGAAATTGGGTAGAAACAGGACTGTAAAATGGATAGTTAGCTTTGTTGCTGACTTGGCATTTCCCTACACTCTATTGGGAAAGTTAGCAAGATTCTTTCCATTATAGGCTTACTATGGGGGCAAGATTAATAGTGGAGGTGGATCTTAGAGCTACCTGGAACCTCCTAGAAGGGCACAGAATTATCTCACAGCAGAATGGTGTTGTAAGCTGACTCAGCCCCGCTTGATCATGCACAATGCATAGGATTTTTTGTTTTATTTTGCTCTTAATGCGTAACAGTAGCTACCAATAGTTATGGTTACAGGTAGGTGAGATTTGCCTAAATCCCCACCTTTTTTTCTTTTTTTTTTTTTTTGAAAAGGAGTCTCATTCTGCCATCCAGGCTGGAGGGCAATGGTGTGATCTCACTGCAACCTCTGCCTCCTGAGCTCAAGCCATTCTCCTACCTCAGCCTCCAAAATAGCTGGGACTACAAGCATGCAACACCACACCTGAGTAATTTTTTGTGTTTTTTGTACAGACGGGGTGTCACCATGTTGCCCAGGCTGGTTTTGAGCTCCTGGGCTCAAAAGCTTCCCAAAGTACTGGGGTTACAGGTGTGAGCCACCACATCCAGCCCTCCGCACAACCTTAATACTAGCAAGTCTCACCTGAATTTTACTACACTAACATTTATTACCAAGCAGCCATTTCACAGTTCCTACAATCTGTTTAAGCTGGATGAACTCTCAGCTTTCTCTTCTTTAAAGTGATCTCAATGCATCTTATATGAAAGTTTCATTCAAGGCAAAGGTAATGTCTAAAGGCAGAATCCTGTAGCCTCACAGTGAAGTATCAGACAACTAGAGACTGTTAGCCCCATGTCTGGACACAGGACTGTTTAGGAATCCAAACTCAGGAACCATCCTTTTTATTTGTTTTTTCTTTTTCCGTTTTTTACAGAAATGTTTCTGAGTCGTAGGAGTCATTCCTATCAGCACAGCCTTCTTCAGGGCTTGCCAGATTCTTTCTAGCAAAGTGATGGGGTCTCACTGTGTTGCCCAAGCTGGTCTCAAACTCAAGCAGTTCTTCTGCCTCAGCCTCCCAAATAGCTGGATTACAGGGTCTCACTCTATTGCCTGGGCTGCAGTGCAGTGGTGCAGTCAGGGCTCACTGCAGCCTTGACCTTCCAGGCTCAGGTGATCCTCCCTCCTCAGCCTCCCAAGTAGCTGGAACTACAAGTGCATACCACCATGCTCAGCTAATTTTTTTATTTTTTATTTTTTATTTTTTTTACAGAGTCAGAGTTTTGCCCTGTTGTCCAGGGTGGCCTCAAACTCCTGAGCTCAAGTGATCTGCCTGCCTCAGCCTCCCAAAGTGCTGGGATTCCAGGAAGGCACACCTGGCTTTTGCTAGATTCTTATACTGTGTCCAAGCAAGTGTGGGAATGTGTCTAAAACATTCCAGCCAATCAACATATATTGCTGGGCACAGTGGCTCACGCCTGTAATCCCAACACTTTGGGAGGCTCAGGCGAGAGGAACACTTGAGGTCAGGAGTTCAAGACCAGCCTGACCAACATGGTGAAACCCCTGTCTCTACTAAAACTACAAAAATTAGCTGGGTGTGGCCAGGTGTGGTGGCTCACACCTGTAATCCCAGCACTTTGGGAGGCTGAGGCACAGATTGCCTGAGCTCAGGAGTTTGCAACCAGCCTAGGCAACACGGTGAAACCCCATCTCTACTAAAATATAAAAAATTAGCCAGGCGTAGTGGTGTGTGCCTGTAGTCCCAACTACTCGGGAGGCTGAGGCAGGAGAATTGCTTGAACCCAGGAGGTGGAGGTTGCAGTTAGCCGAGATCATGCCACTGCACTCCAGCCTGGGCGACAGAGTGAGACTCCGTCTAAAAAAAAAAAAAAAAAAAAATTAGCTGGGCATGGTGGTGTGGTCTGTAGTCCCAGCTACTCGGGAAGCTAAGGCACGGAGGCATGAGAATCACTTGAACCCAGGAGGCGGAGGTTGCAGTGAGCCGAAATCACATCACTGCACTCCAGCCTGGGCAGAGGGAGATTCTGTTTCAAAACAACAATAAAAACAAAACATATTAAACCCCACTAATTTTTCTAATAAGTGCCATTTCACCAGCCATTGTGTTAATTAACAAATTTTTAGGTTGGGCACAGTAGCTCACGCCTGTAATCCCAGTGCTTTGGGAGGCCAAGGTGGGTGGATCACCTAAAGTCAGGAGTTCAAGACCAGCCTGGCCAACGTGGTGAAACCCTGTCTCTACTAAAAATACAAAAAATTAGCCAGGCGTGGTGGCAGGCACCTGTAGTCCCAGATACTCAGGAGGCTGAGTTCAAGCAGGAGAATCGCTTGAACCCAGGAGGTGGAGGTTGCAGTGAGCCAAGATCGAGCCACTGTACTCCGGCCTGGGAGACAGAGCAAGACTCCATCTCAAAAAAAAAAAAAATTTTTTTTTTCATTTCATCAGTGAAAAAACCCATTGTAAACATTCATTATATTACTTAGTAAAGCATCTAGTGTTGATGAGAGAGAAAGCTAGCTGAAGCCCTCATAGTAGCTGCATCTGGAATGGGGCCTTTCTGACACAACACTCGCTAACCACTTCAGGATTCAAGTCCCTAGTTAAGAAAACGACAACCCCTGGGGTGTCATTTCAACTATCCAACACGTGTACTTTGCTGAAGCATTTTAAAGTAAATTACAGGCATTTAATAGGGGGCAGAAAAAGACTTCCTCATTATTGTTTGTCTCAATGTTTATTGTATTTATTATTTCAAATATTCATTGCTATATACTTAAAATGAATTTTAAAATCACTGTCATAATTGAGTCTAAAGGGATGGAAAGTCATTAGCCAAAATGCTCTTTCCCTGTTATAGAAAAACAGGCTTCTTTTGAATTTTATTTTTCACTTGCCATACTTTTGAAGGTGATAAAAGAAATTTTTTTGTTTTTTGAGACAGAGTCTTGCTCTGTCGCCCAGGCTAGAGTGCAGTGGTATGAGCCACTGCAACCAGCCCAATAGAAGAAATACTAAAAATAAGATTCTCACTGGGCACAATGGCATATGCCTGTAATCCCAGCACTTTGGGAGGCTGAGCTGAGAGAATTGCTTGAGGTCAAGAGTTCAAGACCATGCTGGTCAACATAGCAAGACCCCATCTCTACAAAAAATAAAAATAATAAAATTAACCAGTCACAGTGGTGCGTGCCTATAGTCCCAGCTATTCAAAAGGCTGAGGCGGGAAAATTGCTTGAGTCTGGGAATTCAAGGTTGCAGTGATCTATGAAAGCACCACTGCACTCTAGCCTGGGCAAACAAAGCGAGACCCTACCTCAAAAAAAGAGACAGGACTCTCAAAATCATATCTTTACTGGTCATGTAGTCCAGCCTTCCCATAAGATTACACCCATACAACACCACCGACAGCTTTTTGTCCAACCCAGGGCCTCCATGTTCAGTGGCGCAGGTTTTGCACTGTACATCTGCGTGGCCTTTCCAGGCTTCTGATCTAGTCTGTGCTTGAGTGCTCACAATTTCATAAAGCAGTCCATTCCTTTCTTTGTAGCTCTGTTTCTGTCAACAGGTTTGTTTGTTTGTTTTATTTGAGACAGAAACTTGCTCTGTCACCAAGGCTAGAGTGCAGTGGCATGATCTCGGCTCACTGTAGCCTCCACCTCCCGCGGTCCAGCAATTATCCTGCCACAGCCTCCCAAGTAGCTGAGACTACAAGCATGTGCCACCATGCCTGGCTAATTTTTGTATTTTTAGTAGAGATGGGGGTTTCACCATGTTGGCCAGGCTGGTCTCAAACTCCTGACCTCAGGTGATCCACCCACCTGGGCCTCCCAAAGTGCGGAGATTATAGGCATGAGCCACGGCACCTGGCCTCAACAGGTTTTATTTCTAAAACTAGCAAAATCTGCCTCCCTGCAACTTAAACCCATACTTCTCATTCTTATTTCTTTAGATAGACATCATTTCTTCACAGTGGCCTTTCAAATATCAAAACTGTGGTCTCACGTGGTTTCTTTATTAGGCAAAACATTCACAGACCTTTCAACCTTTCCTCTCTCTTAATGATCCTTTACTGGAGGTGAGTTTGTATTAAACTACAGGGTCTAGAATTACATTTAACACATTCAGTGTTGAGCACAGTAAAACTCCTGCTTCGTAGGAGCTGAGGCCGTACTCCTATTAAGATAGTCCACAAATGATTTAAATCTTTACTAGTTTCATGCTATTAAGAAAAGCCAGGCTGGGTGCAGTGGCTCATGCCTGTAATCGCAGCACTTTGGGAGGCTGAGGTGGAAGGATCACTTGAGCCCAGGAGTTTGAGACCAGCCTGGGCAACATAGTGAGAACCGGACTCTGTTTATTTATTTTGAAAAAGAAAAGATGGCCAGGCTCGGTGGCTCATGCCTGTAATCCCAGCACTTTGGGAGGCCAAGGCTGGCAAATCACCTGAGGCCAGGAGTTTGAGACCAGCCTGGCCAACATGGTGAAACCCCATCTCTACTAAAAATATAAAAATTAGCTGGGTGTGGTGATGCATGCCTGTAATCCCAGCTACTTGGGAGGCTGAGGCAGGAGAATTGCTTGAACCCGGTAGGTAGGGGTTGCAGTGTGCTGAGATCATACCACTGCATTCCAGCCTGGGCAACAGAGTGACAGAGTGAGACTCCATCTCAAAAAAAAAAAAAAAACAAAAAAAAAACAAAAAAAGCCAACGGGCTCAGCGGCTCATGCCTGTAATCCCAGCACTGGGAGTCTGAGGTGGGCAGATCACCTGAGGTCAGGGGTTCAATAATAGCCCGGCCAACATGGTGAAACCCCGTCTCTACTAAAAATACAAAAATTAGCTGAGCATGGTGGCACACGCCTGTAATCCCAGCTACTTGGCAGACTGAGGCAGGAGAATTGCTTGAACCTGAGAGGCAGAGGTTGCAGTGAGCTGAGATCACGCCACTTCACTCCAGCCTGGGTGACAGAGCAAGACCCTGTCTCAAAAAAAAGAAAAGCCAACCTTGTAGTCAGTTAAAAACCCCAGCTTATTTGGGACAGGTTTTTAATCAGTAGACTGAGTTATATCTTTGTGACTTTCAGGTGACCACGGTGATTACTTCCGGCTGCTGCTTCCAGGTATCTACACTGTTAGTGCCACAGCACCTGGGTTTGACCCAGAGACAGTGACTGTGACCGTGGGTCCTGCGGAACCGACATTGGTGAGTTACGCTGAGCTTGACGGTGCACTGTAAAGATCACTTATACAGTCTTTTTTGAAGGACAGTGTCCTGCTCTGTCACCCAGGCTGGAGTGCAGTGGCACCACTGTGGCTCACTGCAGCCTCGATCTCCCAGGCTGAAGCAATCCTGCCGCCTCAGCCTCCCGAGTAGCTGAGAGTGAGTATAAGAGCACACCACCATGCCCGCCTAATTTTTCTACTTTTTGTAGAAAAAGGATGTCGTCATGTTACCCAGGCTGGTCTTGAACTCCTGGACTCAAGTGTTCTGCCTGCCTCAGCCTCCCAAAGTGCTGAGATTACAGACATGAGCCACTACCCTTGGCCCTTACAAAATCTTAAGTGATTGCACAGCTCTAATCTTTGCCCAGCTTCTTTCTTTTACTGTTTTTTAAAGAATTAATTGCTCACACATCCTAATTTTTGTTCTGTCACTCTCCTATTATATCCTTCCTCACTTCCTTTTGGCTTTTCCTCTTCTGTCTAACATAGCATAGTGATTTAAAGCACTGTCTAGTTCTAAATTCAGCTCATTTGCCCACAGACCTTGGACAAATTACCTAATCTCTCTTATTCTCAGTAAATTGGTAATAATAGTGCCTCCTTCACCAGAGGCTGAAATGAGAACGTGCACATAAAGCCCTTAGTATGCAGGGGCCAAATCAACTCTCAAAAGGCAGATTAATTGGAGAAAAGCCATACCAATTTATTTTTATTTTATTATTATTATTATTATGATTATTTTGAGACAGGGTTTTGCTCTTCTTGCCCAGGCTGGAGTGCAATGGAATGATCTTGGCTCACTGCAACCTCTGCCTCCCAGGTTTAAGTGATTCTCCTGCCTCAGCCTCCCGAGTAGCTGGGATTACAGGCATGTGCCACCATGCCTGGCTAATTTTTGTATTTCTTTTTAGTAGAAACGGGGTTTCTCCTTGTTGGTCAGGCTGGTCTCGAACTTCTGACCTCAGGTGATCTGCCCACCTCGGCCTCCCAAAGTGCTGGGATTATAGGCGTGAGCCACCGTGCCCGGCCTGTTTTTTGTTTGTTTGTTTTGTGTGAGCATACCAGTTTATTTAACGTGTATACACAGGAGCCTTCAGAATGAAGGCCCAAAGATACAGGGGAAATTTGTCCACTTTTATGCGTAGGTTCAACGAAGTAGGTACAGCTAGGTATAAATGCGATTGGACAAAAGAAGTATCAGCTAATGCTATGCACTGAGTGAAGACATCTAGCAAGGCCTATCTTTCCAGATTCTTCTGGGCTCTCTGACCATGAATTTCTTCCTTCTGGGTGTGGGTCAATACCCTCTCTGGAAAGAGGGACTTATGACCTATAGTCAAACAAGGTAGGGTCTTATGACCTACAGTCAAACAAGGGAGGTCAGATATGTCCTCCTCCTCCTCTCTTCCTCCTCGTCCTCCTTCTCCTTGACCTACAGTCAAACAAGGTAGGTCAGATATCTCCTCCTCTTCCTCCTCCTCCTCCTCCTCCTCTTCTTCTTTCATAGAGACAGGGAGTGTCTCTGTCCCTCAGGCTGTGCACTGGCACGATTATGGCTCACTGCAGCCTCAGACTCAAGAGATCTTCTGCTTCATCTTCCCAAGTAGCTGGGACTACAGGCACATGCCACCATGTCCAACTAATTTTTTTTTTTTTTTTTGAGATGGGGTCTCGCTCTGTCACCCAGGCTGGAGTGCAGTGGCTCAATCTCGGCTCACTGCAACCACTGTCTCTTGGGTTCAAGCAATTCTCCTGCCTCAGCCTCCCAAGGAGCTGGGATTACAGGCGTGTGCCACCACCTCCAGCTATTTATTGTATTTTTAGTAGAGACAGGGGTTTGCCATGTTGGCCAGGCTGATCTTGAACTCCTGACCTCAGGTGATCTGCCCGCCTCGGCCTCCCAAAGTGCTAGGATTACAGGTGTGAGCCATGCGCCCGGCCATTTTTATTTTTATTTTTATTTTTTGAGACTAGAGTCTCGCTCTGTTGCCCAGGCTGGAGTGAATGGCACATTCTCGGCTCACTGCAACCTCCGCCTCCCAGGTTCAAATGATTCTTCTGCCTCAATCTCCCAAGTAGCTGGGACTACAAGGCATGCGCCACCACGCCCAGCTAATTTTTGCATTTTTAGTAGAGACGGGTTTTCACCATGTTGACCAGGCTGGTCTTGAACTCCTGACCTCAGGTGATCCACCCTCCTCAGCCTCCCAAAGGGCTGAGATTACAGGCGTGAGCCACCGCACCCGGCCTAATTTTTGTTATTTTTTGTAGAGACAGGGTTTTCTGTGTAGCCCAGGCTGGAGTGCAGTGGTACAGTCATGGCTCACTGCAGCCTTGAACTCCTGGGTTCAAGAGATCCTCACACCTTGGCCTTCCAAAGCACTGGGATTACAGGCGTGAGCCATTGTGCTCCCTCCGCCTAGACTGTGATCGGCCTAAACCTGATAGTTTCTTTAAGACCAGTTTTCGCAGAGAAAGGCAGCGGGCTTGCATTCTTCTGTGCCACTGGCAAGGACTGCCACCAGAGGGCGCTCTACCATCCCTTCTGGTGCTCCATGGGCCCTGATTTTGCTTTCCACTCATGCTGCAAAGAGCCAGCTACTTTTCAAGATTCAACTCTCCAGGGCTTTCTTTTACAGCTAGGATGAGAAGCAAAGAACTTCTTTGATTTTACAGCCTGGATCTTTTCAGGTTTGGTTGTATTAAGATCTCAGAGCTAACAGAGCTCAGAGATCATAGACACTAATCCTCAGATTTCTCAAATGAGAACAAAATAATGAGGCAGTCCTATTTAATGGCCATCTACAGATCTCATTTCCTAAAAGTCAGCCTTTCCTAGGGTCGCCTCACTCCTTCTGTACACAATCCTTAGTAGACCCTCCCACCACCTTTCCCTATTAACACAATGCAGTCAAGTCAAGCTTGTCTTTTACTATTTATTGAATAAGTACTATGTATGACATGATATGAGAGCTTTCCAGCATTATCTCATTTAACCTTCACAACAACCCTGTGAGGTAGATGCAAGTATCCCCATTTGTGGCTTAGAGAAGACAAAAGAAACTTGTGTAAGTATCACATAGCAAGTGGTGGGAGTCAGGATTCGAACCTATATCAGGCTCTCTGGCTCCCTTCTTAGCCAATGTGTTACTGGAATTCATACTAAGTGTACAACCTGTGTTTGTAGCTCCTTATTGTAACACAAGGATCAGGAGAAAGAACTATGCTTTAAGTCCTTTGAGAATTCCTCTGGAATTTCCAATGTTTCTTCCTCCATCCTCTCCCCTAGTCCCATTTCCTAAATAATGTAAATTACTTCTCCTTACAGTTGCCCGAAACAGAGAGTAAATCTTTCATTGCAGCCTATTAGCTGATCTGGGGTCCTCTTTCCCTTTTTTCTTGTTATATCCTAAAATCGAATGACTGTTAAGCAGCTACATATATAAGTTTTGCATTACCAGCAAGTCTGTTCAATGCCAAGTTCAAACAACTGCACGTCCTCTTGAGTAACACACTCAATTTCAAAGGATTTTGCCCCCTTTTTCACATATTCTTTAAATAAATTAACATAACCCATCATTATGTCAAATATACTCAGAGGAGAAAAGATGTCTGTCATTTGGATACAATTTCCAGACACAGTAACAACTAAAAACCCATTTATTGATCACAAAGGAGTCTATCTCCCTTCCCAGTCTAAAGCAGATATCCATCTGTCTGGGAAAGAAAAAAGGAAAAAAATATTGCCCAGGTGTGGTGGCTCACACCTGTAATCCCAGCACTTCAGGAGGCTGAGGCAGGCGGATCACTTGAGGTCAGGAATTTCAGACCAGCCTGGCCAACATGGCGAAGCCCTGTCTCTACTCAAAATACAAAAATTAGCCAAGTGTGGTAGCACACACCTGTAATCCCAGCTACTTGGGAGGCTGAGGCAGGAGAATTGCTTGAACCCAGGGGGCGGAGGTTGCAGTGAGCCGAGATTGTGCCACTGCACTCCAGCCTGGGCGACAGAGCAAGACTCCATCTCAAAAAAGAAAAAAAAAGATTGTTTACTACAGAGTTTCCAGCTTTAAAATGTCTTGGCCAGATGCGGTGACTTACACATGTAATCTCAGCACTTTGGAAGGCCGAGGCTGGCAGATCACTTGAGCCCAGGGGTTTGAGACCAGCCTGGGCAACATGGCGAAATCATGTCTCTACAAAACAGTTCAAAAATTAGCCGGGCATGGTGTCATGCACATGTAGTGCCAGCTACTTGGGAGGCTGAGGTGGGAGGATCACTTGAACCCAGGAGATGGAGGCTGTAGTGAGCCGTGATTACACCACTGCACTCCAGCCTGGATGACAGAGTAAGACCTTATCTCAGAATAAAAATAAAATGAAATAAAATACCTTCCGGGGCCCAGTGTTCTCTTTGCTTTTCCCCAAGGCCTTCTACATGTCACCACTCCTTTACTTTTCTTCTGTCCTTGCCTCATTTTCTGTCTCTCTTCTCTCTCGTTTTTTTCTGTCCTAGATTCCTATGTTATTAAATAGGAACTGGTAAATAATACAGCACAGTTGGCTCTGATTCTCCCCTTCCCTCCTGGAGGAACTAGCAGAAAAATTGGCTGTCAATTTTTGCGGAAAGGGCAGGAAATAACCCTACAGAGAGGCCTCTCAGTCAGTGGCATGTTTTTTAACTCCCAGCTGGCTTCAGGGGCTGAAGCTGTTCCAAGGGTGGGAAAGCCCAGGCCTGCCCCAGAGGAGTGTGGTTAGGACAGTGTGCCACTCCCTCTCCTTCCTCTTCAGCCTGGGATAGTTCTACGGCTCTTCCACACCCAGAATGTCCCACATTTGTCAGTGAAAAGTATCTTTCCATCTGCGTGCTGTGGCCAGAAGAGAAGTTGCAATGTAGCATTTGAAAGGATGCATTAACACACATGGAAATTTCCAGTTTAAGAATCCAAGCAGGGCGTGGTGGCATGTGCCTGTAGTCCCAGCTACTCAGGAGGCTGAGAGGCTGAGGCAGGGGGATCTTGAACCCAGGAGTTTGAGTCCAGCCTGGACAACATAACAAGACCCCATCTCTAAAATAAAAAAAAAAGTAAAATAAATCCCTAAGTCCATACCAACACTCTTTATCATCTCTACTATCTTTGAAGTCAAACAAGTAGGCAGAAGGTTTAGTTCTGAAGCGTGGTGACACTTACTGGCATGCCTGAGCATGGCACCTGTGAGTCACCCAGGCAGCATAAAGGAGATTATTACAGCACCATCAATCATGGCTCTTGTCCTAAGTGGCAGTATTGGTGAAATCATATTTGATGTGTAGATATATTTTTCTTTCTTTTCTTTACTTTTTTTCTTTTTGAGATGGAATCTCACTCTGTCACCCAGGCTGGAGTGCAGTGGCATGATCTTGGCTCTCTGCAACCTCTGCCTGCTGAGTTCAAGCAATTCTCCTGCCTCAGCCTCCCGAGTAGCTGGAACTATAGGCATGTGCCACCAGCCCAGCTAATTTTTGTATTTTCAGTAGAGACGGGGTTTCACCTTGTTGGCCAGGCTGGTGTCTAACTCCTGATCTCAAGTAATCTGCCCACCTCAGCCTCCCAAAGTGAAGGGATTACAGCCACCATGCCCAACCTAATTTTTTTTTTTTTTTTTTTTTTTGAGATGGAGTCTCACTGTCACTCAGGCGGGAGTGCAGTGGCAAAATCTCAGCTCACTGCAGCCTCCACCTCCTGGGTTCAAGCAATTCTACCGCCTCCTGAGTAGCTGGGACTATAGGTGTGCACCAGCACACCTGGCTAATTTCTTTGTATTTTTAGTAGAGACAGGGTTTCACCATATTGGCCAGGGTGGTCTTGAACTCCTGACCTCAGGTGATCCACCACCTCAGCCTCCCAAAGTGCTGGGATTGCAGGCATGAGCCACCACTCCCAGCCCATTTTTTTCTAATACATATAAAATCAATGTATATTAAGTTAATCCAGTCACACTCTATCTATCACCAATGATTGCATACCAATTTTGGGGGAACATTAGCCAAGTCTATATGACACCACCAGTGCTTCTCTGGGTCGCTGCTATAATAATTTTCCCTAGTACCCAGCCCTCAGAAACTGGAACTATGACAAAAGATGGTCAAACGGATCTCCTAGCTTCTGCTTTTTTTCTTCCAGATTAACTTCCACCTCAAAAGAAGCATCCCTCAAGTAAGCCCTGTGAGGAGAGCTCCCAGCAGAAGGCACGGAGTCAGAGCCAAAGTGCAGCCCCAGGCCAGAAAGAAAGAAATGGAGATGAGGCAGCTCCAGAGAGGCCCTGCCTGAAACACACAGTGCCAGGCAACCCTTCAGAAAGGCTTTGCTCCTGCTCTCAGAACAGATGAAGCATTCTTTCTGTTTTATTATCTGGGACATATTTAAATACAAACATATTCAGAACAATTCAGAATGGTCTCCGTCTGTTCCAGGGGTAAGCCATCTCTAGGTCATCATGAAAGAAATTAGGATCTATTGAAAGGTAATGTGGTGGCCGGGTGTGGTGGCTCACATCTGTAATCCTAGCACTTTGGGAGGCCGAGGCGGGTGGATCACCTAAGGTCAAGAGTTCGGAACCAGCCTGGCCAACATGGTGAAACCCTGTCTCTACTAAAAATACAAAAAATTAGCTGGTCATGGTGGCACGCACCTGTAATCCCAGCTACTCAGGAGGCTAAGGCAGGAGAATCACTTGAACGTGGGGGGTGGAGGTTGCAGTGAGCTGAGATTGTACCACTTTACTCCAGCCTGGGCAAAAGAGTGAAACTCTGTCTCAGAAAAAAAAAAAAGAAAGAAAGAAAGAAAAGAAAGCTGATGTGGTAGTACATACATCTAGCGGTGTTTGGTAAGGTTTTTCCATTCTGAGAGTCTGGTTTAGGCTCCCTGCCAGTCCACACTGCATCCAGAGACTGGTTCTGGCTGGCTGGCAGCTGCATCTCCAGAATCTAGCACAGAGTTTGCAACAGAATTAGTGCTTGGTGAAGACTTCTGAACCATGCCTGAAATGCGGAAGTAAGTGATCCATCATTGATGTTGTTCCCATAGCAAAATGAGTGACCAGTTCTTCTGAAATCCCAGAGGATCATTTCAGCACTAGCCAATAGCATCTTAATAAGAAGAGAATTCGACATGCAAATACCTAGTGCCATGGCTACCCTTCTTTGTACGTGGACATTTAATAAATGTACATCTTTCAAAACATTTGCTGGATATGGAAATATGTGCAGCTGCCCCTGAGGCATGGCTGTGTCCTGGCTCTGTCCTAAGCACGACATAGCACTCTGCACCTCTTTGAGTTCCCCAGGAAGAACCCATTTGTACTAAAAGCATTATTGAGCAAAGTAGATGTTACTAAAGATTTTGAAGGGATGTGTAGTCTTTCATCACCTACCTTGCAGCACGCAAGTTTACAAACCCTCATTGGGCATGTGGGGGTTCCTGAGTCCCCTGTGGGAAGTGGCTTTTTGCCATACACCTCGTTTCAGAGCTCAGCCTCAGTTAGACAGGGCAGGCTCCAGTTTCCTCATCTACCCCTCTCCCCGCAGGACCTCTAATTAACCAGCCCTTTTCTTACCACTGAGAAACTGAACTCTACTAAATAATTACAGCCATGTGCCACATAATGACATTTTGGTTAACAATGGACCGCGTGTGTAATGGTGGTCTCATAAGATTATAATACCATGTTTTTACTATACCTTTTCTATGTTTAGATATGTTTAGATTTAGATTAGATATGTTTAGATTTAGAATATGTAACACAGGCCGAGCATGGTGGCTCACGCCTGTAATCCCAGCACTTTGGGAGGCCGAGTTGGGTGGATCACCTGAGGTCAGGAGTTTGAGACCAGCCTGGCCAACATGGTGAATCCCATCTCTACTAAAAATACAAAAAAAAATAGTTGGGTGTGGTGGCAGGCACCTGTAATCCCAGCTACTTGGGAGGCTGAGGCAGGAGAATCACTTGAACCCAGGAGGTAGAGGTTGCGCTGAGCCGAGATAGTACCACTGCACTCCAGCCTGGGTGACAGAGTGAGACTCCATCTAAAAAAAAAAAAAAAAGAATATGTAACACAATTACCACTGTGTTACAATTGCCTGTAGCATTCAGTACAGTAACATGCTGTCCAGATTTGTAGCCTAGGAGCAATAGGCTATACCTTTTAGCCTATGTGTGTAGGAGGCTATACCACCTAGGTTTGTACAAGTACACGCTATGATGTTTGTACAATGATTAAATCACCTAGGGATACATTTCTCAGAATGTACCCACATTGTTAAGTGACATGACTGTATGGTGATCCCTTGGCATCTAGTTGGTTCCAGGACCCCCTCAGATACCAAAATCCAAGACTGCTCCAGTTCCTTTTATAAAATGGCATAGTATTTGCATTCAGCCTAGGTATATCCTCCCATATACTTTTAAGTCATCTCTAGATTACTTATAATACCTGATACAATGTAAATGCTGTGTAAATCGTTGTTATATTGTATTTTTACTTTGTACTATTTTTATTGTTACATTATTTTATTTTTTGTTTTTCTGACAGCCTCACTCTGTCACCCAGGCTGGAATGCAGCGGTACAGTCATGGCTTACTGCAGCCTCAACCTCCCGAGCTCAAGAAATCTTCTCACTTCAGCCTCCCAAGTAGCTGGCCAACATGGTGAACACAGGCACATGACACCATACCTGGCTAATTTTTAAATTTTTTTGTAGTGATAGGGTCTCAAACTCCTGGGCTCAAGTGATCCTCCCGCCTCTGCCTTCTAAAGTGCTGAGATTATAGGCATGAGCCATGATGCCCAGTCTGTATCATTATTATTTATTTATTTATTTATTTAAATAGTTTTGATCCAAGGCTGCAAATACAGAGGGCTGACTGTATTCCCATACCCATCAGAAAACATAGGTGCTCTAGCTGTGACAACTCGCCCTCCTCTGGAGGCCATTCGGGATTAGGATTAACACATAATTCATTTTTCTGTTACCTGAGCAATCTCTCTATCTGTGGTCAAAAAGAAAACAGAAGAAAATGTATCTTTTCCCACTTAGAGAATTCACTCCTCAGGTTAAAAGGCTAATCCTTTCTTTCTATTTTTTATTTCTTCCTAATTTTAATCCCATGTTCCTTGGTGCCTTTCTTGTTGTTATAAAGAGGCAGCTATTTGAGAGGGTTTCCATTTTTCAATTCAGTGAAACTTTATACCTGAGGTTGCCACATGCGCTCAGTTTTCCAGATTGTCTGAATATCACTTACTTTGTGTTCAGGTTCCTTGGTACAAAGTCACCTGACAGAGCTAATGTTTATGAAATACGGTCACAGTACTTTCACTGGCATAGCCACAGAATTTTATTCATCCATTTATTCATGCAGGAAACATATTTTGAGTCCTTGCTCTCGATAAATTCAGAAAATATAAAGGGGAAGAAGATACAGTCCATTATCTCAGTGCAGCCACAGGCTACTTGGGAAGGGAAACAGATCATTCCAGTACCTTGTAATAATTGCTGGGATTCCGTTGACTCTGGGGTGAGGACAGAAGCCAGTGGCAAGGGCCTTATTCTAGTCTTGGGAAGGTCAGGAAAGGGTTCCCAGAGCTAGTGGAGTCTAAGGTGAGATATAATGAGGTCAGATAAAGAGACAGTGGCCAGGTGGAAAGAAATGGGGGAACAACAGTTAGGCTGAGGAGACAGCACAGCTTGAGGCTCTTGGAAGATTTGCAGCTTGTTTAAGGCAGCTGCGTGAAATTCAGCATGGTGGCAGCTGAGTGAGATGCCAGAAGCCAAGGCCAGTGGGGTAGGGAGGGACCAAATCATGAAGGACCTTTGAGCCATAGCACAGAGTTTGGACTTTATTCTGAGAAAAACAAGTACCCATTGAAGGTTCTGCTGAGGGGAGTGCAGAATCAGTTTAGAATGAGTGTCTGGCTGCTGCCTGAAGAGCTGGCTGGGGTAGAGGGGAGACTGAGGCTAGAAGGTCAGTGGGGAGACTACTGAAAGCCAGGAGAAAAGGTGGCCTCAGCCCGGGCAGGCAGCAGGGGTGGGGAACACCAGGAAACTCCACAGCACTTCCTGCCAGCTCCCTAGGGCTTCTCTGCTGCTTTTAGACTTCCAGTCTGACTTAGATCCACCCTGCCTGCCACCTGAGGATTTTAAGTACTAAAGGAGATGCAGATTTTTAAACCAAGCCCTAAAAACCATTCTTAGTAAAATGCACTCAAGCCAGAGGTGATTATACAGACCAAGTATCATATGGAAAATACAGGGTCTGGCTATGACCACATGAAAATTTCTCTGTGCATACAAAGGGCATGAAATCAGGACTCACAGGACGAGAGTGGGCAGGGTTGACAGGACATGAAGGAAGGGCCTCCAACTTTGGGCTCAGCCCTCTCCTGGCTGGTACCCTTTCTATTTTATAGCTAGAAAGTTACTTTAAAGAGGAAACCCTCTGCATGGAATGCCAGCCTGGATAGGTGGCGTTTCCTAAAGGGGAAGAAGCCCCTAATGAAGGGCACAGGTTTTGGACTCCGACAGATGTGGGTTTTAACTCTAGCTCTGTTCCTTATTGGCTGTGTGACCTTGAGCAAATAACTTACCTTCTCTGAGTCATAGTTATTCATCTGAAGAAAAAAAAAAGAAAGAATATCTGGCTGGGCATGGTGACTCACACCTGCAGTCCCAACACTTTGGGAGGCTGAGGCAGGAGGATCGCAGGAGTTTGAGACCAGCCTGGGGAACATGGCAAAACCCTCTCTACAAAAAATGCAAAAATGAGCTGGGTGTGGTGGCGTGGACCTGTAGTCCCAGTTACTCAGGAGGCTGAGGCAGGAGGATCGCTTGAGCTGGGGAGGTGGAAGCTGCAGTGAGCTATGATTGCATCACTGTACTCCAGCCTGGGCAACAATGTGACACCCTATCAAAAAAAGAAAAGACAGAAAAAGAAAAGAGGAAAAGAAAGAACAGAAAAGAAAAGAAAAATGAAAAGAAAAGAAGAAAAAGAAAACCTACCTCACTGTAACGGCCCATTGAGTTTACGTTGCCTGCTGCCTAGACCGAGGTGATTTATCAAGACAGGAATTGCAATGGAGAAAGAGTAATTGGTGCAGAGCTGGCTGTGCAGGAGACCTGAGTTTTATTATTACTCAAATCAGTCTCCCTGAGCATTTGGAGATCAGAGTTTTTGTTTGTTTGTTTGGTTTGTTTTTTTTGAGATGGAGTCTTGCTCTGTCCCCCAGGCTGGGGTGCCAGTGGTGCAATCTCAGCTCACTGCAACCTCCACCTCCCAGGTTCAAGTGATTCTCCTGCCTCAGCCTCCCTAATAGCTGGGATTACAGGCAGACACCACCACACCCAGCTAATTTTTGTATTTTTAGTAGATACGGGGTTTCACCATGTTGGCCAGGCTGGTCTCGAACTCCTGACCTCAAGTGATCTGCCCACCTCGGCCTCCCAGAGTGCTGGGATTACAGGTGTGAGCCACCGTGCCTGGCTTGGGGATCAGAGTTTTTAAAGATAATTTGGTGGGTAGGGTCTTGAGAAGTGGGGAGTGCTGATTGGTCAGGTTGGAGATGGACTCCTAGGGGGTTGAAATGAGGTTTTCTTAATGTCTTCTGTTCCTGGGTGCTATGGCAGAACTGGTTGGGCCAGATTACCAGTCTGAGTGATGTATGCTGATCCATCGAGTACAGGGTCTGCAGAATATCTCAAACACTGATCTTAGGTTTTACAATAGTGATTTTATCCCCAGGAGCAATTTGGGGAGGTTCAGGCTCTTGGAGCCAGAGGCTGCATGACCCCTAAACTGTAATTTCTAATCTTGTAGCCAGTTTGTTAGTCCTGCAAAGGCAGACTGGTCCCCATGCAAGAAGGGGGTCTTTTAAGGAAAGGTCTATTACCAATTTTGTTACAAAGTCAAACCATGAACTGAATTCCTTCCCAAAGTTAGTTCGGCCTACACCCAGGAATGACCAAGGACAGCTTAAAAGTTAGAAGCCAGACGGAGTCGGTTAGGTCTGATTTCTTTCACTGTCATAATTTCTTCAGTCATAATTTTGCAAATGTGGTTTCATCACCCTGAGTTTGTGGGGATTAAAGGTGCCGCCCTTATAAATCAGTCAGGAGGCGGGAGGCCAACACTCACCCCACACTCTCCTCAGAGGATTATCGCTTATCTGCCAGCGACATGAGGGACTTAGGGGTGCAAAAAGGAGCTTGGAAGTGAGGCATTCTCCTGAGAGGCTGAACCAAGCCCACCCTGTCTTTTCTCTCTCTCTCTCTCTCTTTTTTAAAAAAACTTCAAGCCGGGTGTGGTTGCATGTGCCTATAATTTCAGCTACTCAGGAGGCTGAGGCAGGAGAATCGCCTGAACCCGGGAGACAGTGGTTGCAGTGAACCGAGATCGCACCACTGCACTCCAGCCCGGGCGACAGAGCGAGACTCCATCTCAAAAAAAAAAAAACTTCATACACTGGAATCCAACCTTTAGTAGTTCCTTATTGTTCCTGGCACTTTTCCTTCTAAGTTGAGGATTTCATGACACAGTAATTCCCCTCATCACTTGAGGAGATAGGAGAATTGCCAGTTTTCAGACAGCATGACACCTGATGACTTCTGGACCTGGTACTGGTTCCCACGGAGGTTTCTGCTAGTGGGTTTCCGCTCCAGTAAGTTGTGACTACCCTGTCTTTGTATCTTTACATCCCAACACTCAGAATATAAAGAAACGTATTACACGTATGAACTGAGTGCACAATCTCCAATATTACTTTCACATTTTTTCTCCTTCTCACCTCTTTCACTATTTTTCTTCTTTTATCTAGTAGTAATAGTTTTGCACATCTATTTTTTGAATTAGAAACCCTGGTAGGCAGAATTCTCACATCTTTCAATGCTCCATGCGCTTGTATAATTCTCCTTCCATGCATGTGGGTGGACTCTGTAAACATGAGATAGCATGTGTAAACCAAGAGTATGTCAGACAAGTCTCAATCAATTTAGAACGTTTATCTTGTCACAGTTAAGGACGTGCCCATGTCACAGCCTCAGGAGGTCCTGACATTTGCCCAAGATGGTCAGGACACAGCTTCAGGGAGACATGAGACATGAATCAATATATGTAAGATATATTGGTTTGGTCCAGAAAGGTAGGACAACTCGAAGTGGGGAGGGGCTTCCAGGTAACAGGTAGATAAAAGACAAATGGTTGCATTCTTTTGAGTTTCTGATTAGCCTTTCGCTGAATACACAAGGCACAAGTGAATACTCACTTATGCCTTAGTCTGGCTTAGTGAAACAATAGGGCAAAGGAAGCAATCAGATATGGATTTGTCTCAGGTGAGCAGAGAGATGACTTTTGGAGTTCTGTCTGTCGTTTGTCTACAAGGAATTTCCTTGTGGGCAAATTGTGAGGGGGGTATGTAGCTTTTATTATTATTATTATTATTATTATTATTATTATTATTATTATTATTATTATTATTATTTTAAATCTTTGTGGCTATCTTACTTAGGAATAGAATGGGAGGCAGGTTTGTCTGATGCAGTTCCCAGCTTGACTTTACCCTTTGGTGATTCTCCTTTCACATTTCTCCCCTTTTTAATATCTTTCGGAGAAAGCTTTTTAGAAGGAAATGAGCCTCTGGTCTCAGGTTATGTCTCATCTCTCATGGCTAGGATGGTTTATTGTTAGATTAGTAAGTCCCATGTTATTAGAAAAGCTCATTTTTAGCAGATTGTGAAGGCTCATGTCCAACAAAGAGAAAATAGGGGAGGAAGGGAGAAAACAACAACAAACAAAAAATGAAGAACAATCCTGGAAAATCGATACAGCCCACGTTACTCTGAAGTTCTTACATCAGTAGACATGTATGAAAGTGGCTTACGTATGTATTTTCTTCCAAAGTTTAAGTTGTCTAGCTTCAATTCACAGGGCTTTAAGAAAGCAAAGCTTGATTTGTAGTGCTTTCTTTTTCCTTTTTTTTTTTTAAGACAGAGACTTGTTCTTTCACCATGGCTGGAGTGCAGTGGCATGATCTTGGCTCACTACAATCTCCGCCTCCCAGGTTCAAGTGATTCTCCTGCCTCAGCCTCCTGAATCTGGGATTACAGACATGCACCACCATGCCCAGCTGATTTTTGTGTCTTTAGTAGAGACAGGGTTTCACCATGTTGGCCAGGCCGGTCTTGAACTCCTGACCTCAAGTGATCCAACCCCCCTCAACCTCCCTCTAGTAATTTCAAAGCAGGAAAAATGGGGGGGAAAAGGAAAGGAAATAAGGAAGAAAATGGAAAACATTATTTTGGAGACATGTAGTCAGGAAAAATTTTGGAATTCAGTTAAAACTGTGGAAAATACTAACAATTGAAAAACACTAGGCAACACTAGAATCTAAAAACAGGTGTACTATAGTTTATTTTAAAACATAATTTTTCTCTCTCCAGTCCTGTTTTCATAAAGACAAATCACAGGACAAACTCATTTGCAAAATAAGTTTTAGTCTTACTATACTTGGCCAGAATATTTGCATAAAGTCGGAAAGAATAATTATTTGCCATATAGGCTCCTCTTCAAAACAAAAAGCAGGCTTTGCTGGAACTTTATTCCATAAGGAACCTCAGATTCCACTTTAATGCCTTAAGCCCAGCCTGTGCCTGCAAATACCTGTAATAATTGGGTGAATTCCTCACTTCAAGGTCCCAAGAAAACTTGGGGCTCCTGGGCCTGTCAGAAAGTGACATTCCATACCTACCATAGGCGAGGAACCTGTATAGGGACTATGTAGACAAGGCATGAGACCAGCTGTCCCAAGGGGCTTTTGTTGGTTCATTGGCTCTATAAGTCAATTTTGATTCCTTAAAGGAGTCTGCAACTGAAAGCATACCATTCCAGTCCAAACCTTGGTAAAATTTAACCAGTGTCTCCAACTGTGTCTTGTTACAAAAGAAAACAGATTCTTATTGCACTTATGCAAATAACTATATTGCCATAAGTTAAGAATACTCACAACTAGTTTCCAAATTTTGGAGAAATCAGGAAGCAAGAAATATGCATAGCGAGCCCACTGTCTCTACAAAAAAACATGAAAAAGCCAGGTGTGGTGATGCATGTCTGTAGTCCCAGCTACTTGGGAGGCTGAGGTGGGAGGATCACTTGAGCCCAGGAGGTCAAGGCTGCAGTGAGCTACGATCATGCTACTGCACCCCAGCCTGGGTGACAGAGCAAGAACCAGTCTCAAAAAGAAAAAATTTCTAAAATGGTAAGGTCTCAATACAATGAAATCAAGTTTATTTCTGTTAAAGATCCAGGAAATGAATTCACAGTGTGACATTGTGACCTATTAAAAGAAAAACCTTAGACAGGTCAAGTGTAGTGGCTTGCACCTGTAAATCCAGTGCTTTGGGAGGCTGAGTCAGGAGGACTGCTTGAGTTCAGGAGTTCAAGACCAACCTGGGCAACATAGACCTCGTCTCAATTAAAAAAAGGTTTCTTAATTAAGAAAAACCTCGGCCAGGTGCAGTGGCTCACGCCTGTAATCTCAACACTTTGGGAGGCTGAGGCGGGCATATCATGAGGTCAGGAGTTCGAGACCAGCCTGACCAACATGGTGAAACCCCATCTCTACTAAAAATACAAAACTTAGCCAGATGTGGTGCCTCATGCCTGTAATCCCAGCTACTAGGGAGGCTGAGGCATGAGAATTGCTTGAACCCAGGAGGCAGAGGCTGCAGTGAGCCGAGATCGCACCACTGCACTCCAGCCTGGGCCATAGAACGAGACTGCGTCTCAGAGAAAAAAAAAGAAGACGAAAAACCTACATTTTCTGTTATTTCAAAAAAAAAAAAAACCTTAGACAGATTAAATTTAACAATTTTTAATTGAGCAAAGAATGATTTGTGAACCGGGTAGCACCCAAACCAGAATAAGTTCAGGGAGACTCTGGCTCTGCTGTGTGGTCTAAATTTTATGGACAGAAAAAGGAAAGTGATGTACATAAAACAGAAGTGGACGTACAGAAGCAGCTGGATTGGATATAGTTTGATATTTGCCTTATTTGAACACAGTTTAAACAGTTGGCCACCTTTGGTCAAAACTCAATGATTGGTATAATAGTAAGGTTACAGCCTGTTTACACATTTTGGTTACAGTTCACTATGTACAAAAAAACCTTTAGGCTGAACTTAAAATATGTAAGAAGGCAGCTTTAAGCTTTCATATTGAATTCTGAAGGGAAACAAAAACAAAAGTGTTCTCTTAACCTATGATGTAGGTTAAGAGAAGTCCAATGTTCTGTTTCTGACTGATTATGGAACAACAAAGGTATTAAAATTTCTTGTCCATGTTGCCTCCTTATCTTCCATGTATCAAGGGATAAGTTTGTCCATGTACAAATAAAAGTATACCCTATGAGTACACACAAGATACCTCTTTTTCAGTTCTATTGTTCATAGAGGCATAAGCAAGGAAAAAACTGAGAGATAACAGTCTCATGATACCAGAGGAGTCTTGATCTGTGATCCTGGGAAATAGCCGTCTACATCTAAGATGCTGTCTGCTTTTAGGGAGAAACTTCCCTGGGTAGACTTCTTTCTTTCTTTTCTTTTCTTTCTTTCTTTTTTTTTTTTTTTTTTTTTTGGTTTTTGGAAACAGAGTCTTGTTTGCTCTGTCGCTCAGGCTGGTGTGCAGTGACACAATCCCAGCTCACTGCAGCCTCGAACTCCCGGGCTGCAGCAATCTTCCCATCTGAGCCACCCGAGTAGCCGGGACTACAGGTGCGTACCATTGTGCCTGGCTAATTTTTGTATTTTTTGTAGAGATAGGGTTTCACCATGTTGACCAGAGTGGTCGTCTTGAACTCCTGAGATCAAGGTGTTCGCCTGCCTCAGCCTCCCAAAGTTATGGGATTACAGAAGCGTGCCACTACATCTGGCTAATTTTTTAAAGTTTCTTCTTTTGAAATGGAGTCTGGCTCTGTCACCCAGGCTGGAGTGCCGTGGCGCGATCTCGGCTCACTGCAAGCTCCGCCTCCCAGGTTCACGCCATACTCCTGCCTCAGCCTCCCAAGTAGCTGGGACTATAGGCGCCCGCCGACACACCCAGCCAATTTTTTGTATTTTTAGTAGAGACGGGGTTTCACCATGTTAGCCAGGATGGTCTCGATCTCCTGACCTCGTGATCCACCTGCCTCGGCCTCCCAAAGTGCTGGGATTACAGGCATGAGCCCCCACGCCCAGCCTTTTAAAGTTTTTGTAGAGACAGAGTCCCACTATGTTGCTCAGGCTGGTCTTGAACTCCTGGGCTCAAAGCAGTCCTCCCACCTCAGCCTCCCAAAGTGCCAGGATTATAGGCATGAGCCACCACGCCCAGCCGGATTTACATTAAGGTCCCCAAAGGGCGGTAGTTCTAAGAATCTGGAGGGACCCTTCTGAGTTGTGAGATTAGGAACCTAAAGCTTAAAGTTTAGAAGTTTTGCTGCAATGTGGGTGACAAGGGCAGTCTTTCTCTACTGTTCTCAGAAGAACCCATCTTTTAGTCCTAGGTTGTGAAGAGTTTGATCAGTGAGTAGACCATGAAAAGCTTTATTAACCTGGTGAAAACACACTTTGGCATAATGCATTAAAGTTTTTTTTTGTTTGTTTGTTTGTGGTTTTTTTGTCTGTTTGTTTTCTAGATGGAGTCTTGCTCTGTCGCCCAGGCTGGAGTGCAACGGCGCGAGATTGGCTCACCGCAACCTCTGCCTCCCAGGTTCAAGCGATTCTCCTGCCTCAGCCTCCTGAGTAGCTGAGATTACAGGCGCTCGCCACCATGCCCGGCTGATTTGTGTATTTTTAGTAGAGACGGGGTTTCACCATGCTGACCAGGCTGGTCTCAAACTCCTGACCTCAGGTGATCTGCCCGCCTTGGCCTCCCAAAGTGCTGGGATTACAGGCGTGAGCCACCGCACCCGGCCATAATGCATTAAAGTGTTAAAGCATTTAGCCATATTAGAGTTTAGGAGCAGAAGATACATGGGGTTCTATGATTAAGAGCATAGGCTTTTCAGTGACTATTTCATGAGGATTCAATTTATGTTTTCCACTAGAGATGGATCTGATTATCATCAGTCTGCAATACCTTTGACCAAGGCAATCTTTTTTTTTTTTTTGAAACAGAGTTTTGCTCTTGTTGCCCAGGCTGGAGTGCAATGGCACGATCTCGGCTCACTGCAACCTCCACCTCCTGGGTTCAAGCAATTCTCCTGCCTCAGCCTCCCAAGTAGCTGAGATTACAGGCACCTGCCACCACTCCCAGCTAAGTTTCTGTATTTTTAGTAGAGACGGGGTTTCACCAGGTTTGCCAGGCTGGTCTCAATCTCCTGACCTCATGATCTGCCCTCCTCGGCCTCCTAAAGTGCTGGGATTACAGGCATCAGCCACCACACCTAGCCTGACCAAGGAGATCTTAATCTTATAGTATATGTGTATCTATTTTTTGAGACAGCTTCTCACTCTGTCACTCAGGCTGGAGTGCAGTGGTGCTATCTCAGCTCAGTGCAGCCTCGACCTCCTGGGCTCAGGTAATCCTCCCATCTCAGCCTCCCGAGTAGCTGGAACCAGAGACATGCACTACCATACATGCCCAGTTAATTTATTTTTGTATGTTTTTTATAGAGTCAGAGTCTCTATGTTGCCCAGGCTGGTCTTCAACTCCTAGGCTCAAGAAATTTGCCCATCTCCCAAAGTGCTGGCTTTCTAAAGTGCTGGGATTAGAGATGTGAGCCACTGTGCCCGGCCAATTTTTTTTTGTTTTTTTTTTGAGACAGAATCTCAATCTCTGTCACCCAGGCTGGAGTGCAGTGGTGTTATCTTGGTTTACTGCAAGCTCTGCCTCCCGGGTTCAATGATTCTCCTGCCTCAGACTCCTGAGTAGCTGGCATTACAGGTATGCACCACCATGCCTGGCTAATTTTTTTTCTTTTTTTTTTTTTTTGAGATGGAGTCTCACTCTGTCACCTAGGCTGGAGTGCAACGGCGTGATCTCAGCTCACTGCAACCTCCACCTCCTGGGTTCAAGCGATTCTCCTGCCTCAGCCTCCCAAGTAGCTGGGACTACAGGTGCATACCACCACGCCCGGCTAATTTTTTTGTATTTTTAGTAGAGACACGGTTTCACCATGTGGCCAGGCTGGTCTTGAACTCCTGACCTCTGGTGATCTTCCTGCCTTGGCCTCCCAAAGTGCTGGGATTACAGGCATGTGCCACTGAACCTGACCTTTTTTTTTTGATACAGAGCCTTGCTCTGTCATTCAAGCTGGAGCACAATGACATGATCTCGGCTCACTGCAACCTCTGCCTCCCAGGTTCAAGCAATTCTCCCTCAGCTACCTGAATAGCTGGGATTACAGCCACATGCCACCAGGCCCAGCTAATTTTTTGTATTTTTAGTAGAGACAGGGTTTCTCCGTGTTGCCCAGGCTGTTCTCAAACTCCTGAGCTCAAGCATGAGCCACCATGCCCTGCCTGGCCAAGTATTTTAAATACTGAAAAGAATTTTGGGCTGGGTGCAGTGGTTCACGCCTATAATCCCAGCACTTTGGGAGGCCAAGGTGGGTGGATCACTTGAGCTCAAGAGTTGGAGACCAGCCTGGGCAACATGGCGAAACCTCGTCTCTACCAAAAATCCAAAAGTTAGCTGGGTGTGGTGGTGGATGTCATCCCAGCAACTTGGGAGGGTGAGGCATGAGAATCACTTTACCTGGGAGGCAGAAGTTGCAGTGAGCCGAGATCACACCATTGCACTCCAGCCTGGGCTACAGAGCAAGACTCTGTCTCAAAAAAAAAAAAAAAAAAAAACAGAATTTTGAAACTGTGTCACAGGTACCCTCCCCAATGTCTTTTCTAGTCGTCCTGGGTCTCATGTAGTCATGTGGCACCCAGAAGGACTATAAAGGGCAGGGCCTGAGTCCTGAATTTATATACCAGGTGTAGAGCTCAGGACAGAAGACAGAGCGTGAAGATGGTACCTGGAGGATCAAAGCCCTCCTAGAATAGGTAGGAGGCAAAGCTGGGGAAGGGAAAAGGGACCATAATTGAGTTTGACTCTGCCTTGCAGCTGGTGGTCTAGGAACTGGGAACATGTCCCCAGGCCTGCCTTTGTAATCACCCCACAGGTTCTTCTTGCCTGCTGCACAGACAAAATCAATTTATTGAGACCACTACATTGCAGTAAACAAAAAGTTTAATTGATGCAAGGCTGGCCCATTTGACTGGAGTTATCAGTCAAATTAGTCTCCCTGAAGGTTTGAAGGTTAGGGGATTTTATGGACAATTTGGTGGGCAGGGGGCTAGGGAATGGGTGCTGCTGATTGGCTGGAGAAGAAATCATAGGTGTGTGGAAAATCGTCCTCTTGCTCTGAGTCTGCTTCTGGGAGGGGCCACAGGATCAGCTGAGTCATAAGTCATGAGTCTAGGTGGGGTCAGTCTGAAAGATATCTAAAGAAAATCAACCTTAGTTTCTACAATAGTAATGTTTTCTATAGGAGCAATTGGGGAAGTTACAAATCTTGTGCCTTCTGGCCACATGACTCCTAAGCAGTAAGCGCTTATTGAAATTACACCTACAAACCTGGGAAACAATGTGAGACCCTGGCGATATGGTTTGGATATATGTTCCCACTAAATCTCAGTTTGAAATGTAATCCACAATTTTGGAGGCGGGGCCTGGTGGGAGATGTTTGGGTTAGGGAGGCAGATCCCTCATGCCTTGCTGGAGTCCTTATGATAATGAGTGAGTTCTCGTGTAATCTGATTGTTTAAAAGTATACACAGCACCTCCCTCCCCACTCTCTCTTGCTTCTGCTTTCATCAAGTGAAAACTCCCTGAGGCCTCCTCAGAAGCTGAGTAGAGGCCAGCACTATGCTTCCTGTACAGCCTACAGAACCATGAGCCAATTAAACCTCTTTTCTTTATAAATTACCTAGTCTTTGTTTTTTCTTTATAACAATGCAAGAACAGCCTAACACACTTGGCTCTACAAAAATAAAAAATAAAAAATTAGTAAGGCTGGTGGTATGCATTTATAGTCCCAACTACTTGGGAGGCTAAGATGGGAGGATCAGTTAAGCCTGGGAGTTCAAGATTAAAGTGAGCTATGATTGCATCACTGCACTCCAGCCTGAGCAACAGAGCAAGACTCTGTCTCTAAAGCAAAACAAAACAAAAGAAACTATGCCTCTATCTTAACAGAATTCAAGCCCTTCCCATGATACTATTCTTGTGCCCTTTTATTAATCTTAAAAAGGTAGGTTTCAGTCGCTGAGCAACGAGTGGCTAAGTTTTAGGGAGGGACTATTATCATCCTTTCTTTAAACTGTAAACTAAATTCCCGCCAAAGTTAGTTTGGCCTATGCCCAGAAATGACCAAGGACAGCTTGGAGGACAGAAGGAAGATAGAGTCAACTATGCCAGATTTATCTTACTGTCATATTTTTTTTTTGACATGGAGTCTCACTCTGTCACTCAGGCTGGAGTGCAGTGGCATGATCTTGGCCCAGTGCAATCTCTGCCTCCTGGGCTCAAGCAATTCTCCTGCCTCAGCCTCCTGAATAGCTGGGACCACAGGCATGCGCCACCATATCCGGCTAATTTTTTTTTTTTTTTTTTTTTTGAGACAGAGTCTCGCTCTGTCACCCAAGCTGGAGTGCAATGGTGCAGTCTCGGCTCACTGCAACCTCTGCCTCCCAGGTTCAAGCAATTCTCCTGCCTCAGCCTCCTGAGTAGCTGGGATTACAGGTGTGCACTACTACGCCTGGCTAATTTTTGTATTTTTAGTAGAGATGGGGTTTCACCATGTTGGTCAGGCTGGTCTTGAACTCCTGACCTTGTGATCCACCGGCCTTGGCCTCTCAAATTGCTGGGATTACAGGTGTGAGCCACCGCGCCTGGCCTAATTTTTGTATTTTCATAAGAGACTGGGTTTCGCCATGTTGGCCAGGCTGGTCTCAAACTCCTGGCCTCAAGTGATCCACCCGCCTTGGCCTCCCAGAGTGTTGGGATTACATGAGCCACCACGCCTGGTCTCTTACTGTCATATTTTGCAAAGGCAGTTTCACCATGACCACTCATCCAGACCCCAGAATCCAGAGGCTCAAAACCAAAATCGTAAGCTCACAGTCAAATCAAACAAGTATCAAAAAATATTAAGAAGCAGCAGTAGTATAACTTTAAAACATGTAGCAGAGAGAACATACATCTGTCTGACCAGTAAATCCAGGCAAAAATATTGTGATTTACTTTCCAACCTGACTCTGCATAACATTACGAGACAAAGAAGGTCAAAATATTTTACCCTAAAATACATTTCTGTCTGACCAGTAAATCCAGGCAAAAATAACCTAAAGAGATTAACTAAATCTGAATAGGAAACATTTGTCATCTATTGCCTCTAAGGGCAGCCACTATAAGACTTCAAAATAACTTTGTTCTCCACAATCTTTATCTTAAGCTGAACATTCCCTCTCTATCAATCCCAGGTCTTTAGACAAACTCAACGAATTGTCAACCAGAAAATGTTTAAATTCTCCTATAGTCTGGAAGCCCTGCCCCGGTTTGAGTTGTTCCACCTTTCTGGACCAAACCAATGTATTTCTTAAATGTATTTGATTGATGTCTCATGCCTCTCTAAAATGTATAAAACCAAGCTGTGCCCCAACCACCGTGGGCAAATGTTCTCAGGACCTCCTCCTGGCTAAACTCCAGTGTTAAGCCTGGAACCTCTGCCCTAAGCGAAAACAGCTGACCCTATTTTTTCTGCCCAAATGATTGCCTTTTTGGCCCACTCCACCCCCTATCCTGTGTCCGTAAAAACCAGATCAGTTGGCAGAAAAAAAGAAAGAGCAACATGAGCAGCCGATGCAAGTGGTCTGGAACGCAAGCTGCTGAGCCTCAGGATACAAGCAGCTGAGCAGCAAGCAGAGAAGCAAGCAACTGAGCATCGGAGACTACAAATAGATGTAGCTAACTTCAGATGGTGCGGCTTCAGGGAAAGATCACCTTCTTCCTGCACCATCCCCTTTCCAGCTCCACATGCCGCTGAGAGCCAGTCTTCAAACAGTCTGTGTGATCTGATTCTTCCTGCACACTGAAAAAGAACTTGGGTGTCAAAAAGGTAGGTGCAGGAGGCTGTCACCCTGACCCTTCACTGAGCTGTTAACACTTAGCCATCCAAGGGCTGCAGGCTGAGTGAAACCAACCACTCCAGTTCCTGCCCGCCCATGAAGGGGGTCAGGGTCAAGGGAACTATCCCATCTCATGCCAGATAGTAATGAAGCCAAAGGATGAGCAGATTTAATTCCTCTTGTTCTTCCTTTCCTTCTTTCTTCTTCCTTCTTCGATCTTTCTTCTTTCTTCTTCTTCTCAGAATCTTGCTCTGTTGCCTAGGCTGGAGTGCAGTGATATGATCATGGCTCGCTGCAGTCTTGACCTCCTGGGCTCAAGCAACCCTCCCACCTCAGCCTTCTGTGCCTAACCAGATCTTTTGAAAAAAGCAATAAAAACATTGAAATCTTTTCAGAAGCTTCTGTACATCAATACTTATCTCTGGATGAAACTAATTCTGGAGCCCTCATTTTTTTTTTTTTTTTTTTTGAGACAGAGTCTTGCTCTGTCACCCAGGCTGGAGTGCAGTGGCGCAATCTCCGCTCACCGCGAGCTCTGCCTCCTGGGTTCTCGCCATTCTCCTGCCTCAGCCTCCCGAGTACCTGGGACTACAGGCACCCACCACCATGACCAGCTAATTTTTTGTATTTTTAGTAAAGACAGGGTTTCACTGTGTTAGCCAGGATGGTCTCGATCTCCTGACCTCGTGATCCGCCTGCCTCAGCCTCCCAAAGTGCTTGGATTACAAGCGCGAGCCACTGCGCCTGGCCTGGGGCCCTCATTTTTTTAAACTTTTTTTTTGACACAGGGCCTTGTTGTGTCACCCAGGCTGAAGTGTAGTGGTATGATCACAGCTCACTGCAGCCTCAATCTCCTAGGCTCCAGAGATCCTCCCACCTCAGGCTCCTGAGTAGCTATGACTACAGGTATGTGCATCACACCTAGCTAATTGTTTTGTATTTTTTATAGAGACAAGATCTCACCATATTGCCCAGGCTAGTCTCAAAGTCCTAGGCTCAAGCAGTCCTCCTGCCTCACACTCCCAAAGCGCTGGGATTACAGGCAAGAGCTACCATGCCCAGCCCGGGGCCCTCATTTTTAAATACACTTTTAAAAGTGCAGTATTCATTTGAAATGTTGTAATTTTGTATTACTTTTAGCAAGATCTTGCCATTTCTGTATTTGCTGCTTCCAGGGCCAAATTTTTTTTTTTTTTTTGAGGCAAAGTCTTACTCTGTTGCCAGGGCTGGAGTGCAGTGGCGCGATCTCGGCTCACTGCAACCTCTGCCTCCCGGGTTCAAGTGATTCTCCTGCCTCAGCCTCCTGAGTAGCTGGGATTACAGGTGCCTACTACTATACTCAGGTAATTTTTTGCATTTTTAGGAGAGACAGGGTTTCACCATGTTGGCCAGGCTAGTCTCAAACTTCTGACCTCGTGATTTGTCTGCCTCGGCCTCGTAAAGTGCTGGGATTACAGGCATGAGCCACCATGCCTGGCTCCAGGGCCTAATATTTATGCATGTATAGGCAAGCATAGCTGGAAGGTGGAGTACTAAGTTCTTCAGTAGTAAAGGATTATTATTATTATTTTGAGATGGAGTCTCGCTCTTGTTGCCCAGGCTGGAGTGCAATGGCACGATCTCGGCTCACCACAGCCTCCGCCTCACAGGTTCAAGTGATCTCCTGCCTTAACCTCCCGAGTAGCTGGGATTACAGGCATGCGGCAGCACACCCGGCTAATTTTGTATTTTTAGTAGAGACGGGGTTTCTCCGTGTTGGTCAGGCTGGTCTTGAACTCCCGACCTCAGGTGATCCGCCGCCTTGGCCTCCCAAAGTGCTGGGATTACAGGTGTGAGCCACTGTGCCTGGCCAAGGACCCCCATTTTTACTTTGGATCTTGTCCTTAACTCTCAGATCCCTTTGATTAACTTAGCTAATGCTTTTTTTTCTACCTAAGTATGCAAGAAAAGGAAACAAAAGGAATACTACAACACAAAAATCTCTGTGAATTTCTAAAAGCTGAAGTTCACAGCCTCTGTGCTATTACCATTTACTGCCAGTTTCTCTCTGAACCACTCAGACATCTGAGGCCTCTAACTGGATCAAAGCCAGTTAACTATTCCATGTAATCTGATCCTAGACCTAGTCCAGTTTGTATCACAACTTCCAAACCCAATTCATATAAAAAATTCACTCAAACAGATAGCTCAAAACACAAACCCATAGAGCTTCAGAATCTGAGAGAGAAGATATCCACGATCCTCAGTTGTAAGAGAGAGCAATGGACAAAATGAGTCTGGTTGATACCTCGTTTGTCACTCAATGCCCCTGGTGGGGGTAGAAGCTCTACTTCAGATCCCATTTCTGACACCATCTGTTAAAAAGAAAACCTTAGGGCCGGGCATGGTGGCTCACACCTGTAATCCCAGCACTTTGGGAGGCCGAGGCAGGTGGATCACCTGAGGTCAGGAGTTCGAGACCAACCTGTCCAACATAGCGAAACCCTGTCTCTATTTTAAAAAAATACATGCCGGGCTCATGCCTATAATCCCAGCACTTTGGAAGGCTGAGGCGGGTGGATCACGAGATCAGGAAACTGAGACCATCCTGGCTAACATGGTAAAACCCTGTCTTTACAAAAGATACAAAAAATTAGCCAGGCGTGGTGGCGGGCACCTGTAGTCCCAGCTACTCGGGAGGCTGGGGCAGGAGAATGGCGTGAACCCAGGAGGCAGAGCTTGCAGTGAGCTGAGATCATGCCACTGCACTCCTGTGTGGGCGACAGAGCGAGACTCCATCTCAAAAAAAAAAAAAAAAAAAATTAGCTGGGAGTGGTGGCAAGCACCTGTAATCCCAGCTACTCAGGAGGCCGAGGCAGGAAAATTGCTTGAACCTGGGAGGTAGAGGTTGCAGTGAGCTGAGATTGTGCCACTGCACTCCAGCCTGGGTGACAAGAGCGAAACTCCATCTCAAAAAAAAAAAAAAAACCCTTAGGCAAATTAAATTTAACAGAGAGTTTATTGAGCAAAGAATGATTTGCAAATCAGGCAGCCCCCAAAGCAGAATAGGTTCAGAGAGACTCCTGCACAGCTGCGTAGTCAAAAAAGACTTACAGGCAGAAAAAGGAAACTGACGGACAGAAACAGTTGGATTGGTTACAGCTTTGCATTTGCCTTATTTGGACACATTTTGAATAGTTGGTCACCTTTGATTGGCTTAAATTCAGTGATTGGCATAAGAATAGGTTACAGTCTGTTTATGCATCCAATAAGGCTATAGTTCACTACGTATGGCAAAATCTTTACGCTGAACTTAAACTATGTAAGGAGGCAGCTTTATGATAAACCTAACTTAGCAGACCTATTAAGAAATGTATATTTTGTCTTTGTCCCCTGGCATACAACTTCTAAAACCCTTGTAACTTCCTGAATGACAGAGGTAATAGGAGCTCTTTTGCTACCCATAACAAGCCCCTGAATTTCAATCACACCTGAGTTTATGTTAATGAGATGACTGGTAGCTGAAAGCCCCTAGATAGCTTCAGGATGGGTCTGGTTGCCAAAGAAACCCACCATGTGCTTATAATGGCAGGGGCGGGCCATCTGGAGTGGCTGCTGCCATCACGCCAGCTGCAGCAGGGAGGTACAGCTGGGGCTGCAAGCTCCATAGAGCCAGAGGGAGCCAGGGACCAGCGGGAGCCCCATTCCTTCTGAGTTGGGGCAGGAGCTCCCCAGGTGCCGCTGCGACTGCCCAAGCCATGGCTATGGACCCAGGCATCTCAGTGCACTTGGGGCCCGGGATCAGGCAGGAGCCCCATCCTCCCAGGCACATCTGCAGCCACTCAAATAGCAAGCCCAGCAGCCCTGTGGCAGGAAAGAGCCCACCTGGTTCTAGCAACTGCATCTCTTGAATGTAAGGGGGCGTGTGTGCGTGCTCAGTTTCCTGATTTATGATTTCAACGTGCTAGAAGTCTAACTCAGCATAGGTCCAAGACAGTGTAGCAGCCAAACCACATTGAGTCTATTAATAAGTGAGCCAGTAAGATTCACTTTTTCCGTGGCCACAGAAAACACCCCTAAACCCAACCAGCCATCTTGAAAGCAAGGATGTAGAAAGTAGGACAGCATGACTTGGTACAAATCTGCCGTCAGAACTGGAGAAGTTAGACTTCCTGTGTCTAGAGCATCATCTTTACACATGTGGTACCACAATTTCTCTCATACACACACTCTCAGCACACACCCTGCACTCCATCATGCCCACCTCCTGCCTGGAATGCAGCTTCATTTCTACTTTAACACTAACTGCATTCTGGGTTTAACGGTAAACATTCCCCCTGAGCAAATGCCTAAGCAAACATCACTTCTCTCCCTCCTCCCAGAAGTTAAATATCACTATTTACAAAGGCTTCCCCCTACCCCTACTGTCTCTTATTCTTTCCCTCACCACTTGATGATCCTCCCCACACTGCTGCTCGTGAATCTTTCTTTCTCCCACCTTCATTCTGTTCACATACTTCCTGCACCCCTTCACCCCCACCCCACCAGGCCCTGCTGCAGGTGGGGTGTAGCATCACCTAAGAAGGAGGGCCTGGAGCCATTAAGGGATAGGAGGCCAGCAGCCCGGGGAAAAGCAAAACAGAAAAAGCACTGCTTGTTTCTGCTGTTACTCTGCCTGCCTCCCCCTGCAGTCTCAGGGAGGAGGCAAAGAAAGTCATCCCTTGGATCCATGTTCACCCCGCAGGAGGAGGGAGAAAAGGCATCTTTGACTTCCTTTTAGATTGTCCCATATGAGCCCTTTGGGATGAAGTCCATCCTGGGCACTAGATCAAAGGAATTGAGTGAGTTTCCTGAAATCCTTTCTGGAATCAGATGAAGAATAAATAAACGAAGAAATACAGTGACCACAATTTTGTTCTTTTTAAAAATATCCAAATATAGTATTTGAAACACACTGTAGTTTATAGAAGGCTTTTATTTTACAAGCCAATAATTTTTTTTTAATGTCAGACATTGGTACATTACCAATGTTGTAGCAAGGTTTGAGGGAGGTACATCTTACGCATGAGCATGAAAACTCAATCATCATGCTTATGACCTAAAAAATGACCTAATTTTTTTTTAATGGAAGGATAGATAAAGGCCCACCAACTTTCTTTCTTTTTTTTTTTTTCTGTTGCCCAGGCTGGAGTGCAGTGGCACAATCACAGCTGACAGCAGCCTTGGCCTCCTGGGCTCAAGTGATCCTCCTGTCTCAGCCTCCTGAGTAACTGAGACTACAGGCATGTACCACTATGCCTGGCTAATTTTTAAATCTTTTGTAGAGATGGGGTTTCACCATCTTGCCCAGGCTGGTCTTGAACTCCTGAGCTCATGTGATCCTCCTCCTTCAGCCTCCCAAAGTATTGGGGCTACAGGCAGGAGCCACCATGCCTGGCTACTTTCTATTTTGGACTAACTTTCTAATTTTCTATTAAGGACTATTGGTAAAATATAATTGTTATCCACTATCACCATCAATTCGTAAATACTTTAACACCAAAAATTAGGAAAGATATAATCTCAGAATAAAGAAGTCTCGTAAATGAAATATTTCTCATCTTACTAGGGAATAGTAAATCTTCCATCTTAGACTGGCATATTGAGCCAGTAGCTTAAAGATGAGACCTTTAGTGGCATATAACTAAAAATTTTTATGTAAGGATTTCGGACATAGCTGGATTGAGGTGCCTAAGTTAGGTGGTATGGAATCTCTCTCCATTTCTTGATTTCATTGTCTTCAGTAGTGACTTCATTCTCACATAGTCTCTCTCCATGAGGCAAGGTGAACAACAGCTCCTTTTAGCTTATCTTCTCTCAGCTATCAAAAGACAAAATTACAACAAATTTAGATTAAAGATCGAATTGGCTTTTATTTGCAATTCTAGAATTGGGCAACAACTCATTCTATAAGATAGAATGAGTGTTCAGATGAGCAGAGAAATTTGACTTTATAGGCAGAAAAGGGCTGAAGAATGTAGAAACAGAACACAAACTGATTGGTTGTTACAAAGTTACTTTCCTTATAAAGGTTAAAGCAGAGGGGGCCGCCTCATCATGCTTCCCAAAACAGGCCTGTTTGGGGATTTGGCTATTACCTTTTTCTTGCCTGATTTCTTGGAAGGTCAGATAAATAGCTTAGTTTTGGCTTGGTGGAAACTTCAGTATGAGTAACTCCATTTTGGTTTTATCTGTTAAGCCTAGTGCAAGAGCTCAGTTCCACCAATGGCCTCCTATACATATCATTTAACACAGTTTAGCAACAAACTATTGATTCTTGAGCATGAATCTCAATAGCACAAACTGGATTATGTGCCTATCTCTAAAACTATCATAGTGACTCTGATTGGTCAGTCTGGGGTCATATGATCACTTCTGGGTGCTGGAATGGAAATATGGGGGGTTGCGAGTATAGATGAGTTGTTTCCCATTAAAACAAACAAACAAAAAATCCCTGGGAGATCAAGGCAGGCAGATCACTTGAGGCGAGGAATTTGAAACCAGCTTGGCCAACATAACAAAACCCCGTCTCTACTAAAAATAGAAAAATTAGCCGGGCGTGGTGGCACATGCCTGTAATCCCAGCTACTTGGGAGGCTGAGGCAGGAGAACCACTTGACCATGGGAGGCAGAGGTTACAGTGAGTGGAGATCATGCCACTGCACTCCAGCCTGGGCAACAGAGAGAGACTCCATCTCAAAAAGAAAAAAAAAAAGAGGAATGATGGTTGTGGACAAAACAACAAAACAGCATTATAATTTTGTTGAATTTAAGCATCATTTTGATTTTACTGTGACTTTTTTTCTGCTTTATGTATCTTTCATTGACATATAATAATTGTACATATTTATGGGGTACAATATATGTATACATTGTATAATTAGCAAATCAGAGTAATTAGCAAATCCATCATCTCAAATATTTATTACTTCTTTGTGGTGAAAACATTCAGAATGCTCTCTTTTAGTTAATTTGTTTTTATTTATTCTTATTTTTTATTTTTAAATGGAGTTTCGCTCTTGTTGCCCAGGCTGGAGTGCAATGGCACGATCTCAGCTCACTGCAACCTCTGCCTCCCGGATTCAAGCAATTCTCCTGCCTCAGTCTCCCAAGCCGCTGGGATTACAGGCATGCGCCACCACACCCGGCTAATTTTTTTGTATTTAGTAGAGACAGGTTTTCACCACATTGGTCAGGCTGGTCTAGATCTCCTGATCTCAGGTAATCCACTCACCTCGGCCTTCCAAAGTGCTGGGATTACAGGCGTGCCCCACCGTGCCTGGCCCTTATTTTATTTTATTTTTTTGGAGATGGAATCTTACTCTGTTGCCCAGGCTGGAGTGCAATGGCACAATCTCGGCTCACTGCAACCTCTGCCTCCCAGGTTCAAGCGATTCTCCTGCCTCAGCCTCCTGAGTAGCTGGGATTACAGGTGTACACCACCATGCTCAAGCATATTTTGTATTTTTAGTAGAGACGGTGTTTCACTGTGTTGGTCAGGCTGGTCTCAAACTCCTGACCTCAGGTGATCCCCCTACTTCGGCAAAGAAAGTCACCCCTTGGATCCATGTTCACCCCGCAGGAGGAGGGAGAAAAGGCATCTTTGACTTCCTTTTAGATTGTCCCATGTGAGCCCTTTGGGATGAAGTCCATCCCGGGCACTAGATCAAAGGAATTGAGTTTCCTTAAATCCTTTCTGGAATCAGATGAAGAATAAATAAATAAAGAAATAAAGTGACCACAATTTTGCTCTTTTTAAAAATATTCAAATATAGTATTTGAAACACACTGTAGTTTATAGAAGGCTTTTATTTTACAAGCCAATAATTTTTTTTTAATGTCAGACATTGGTACATTACTAATGTTGTAGCAAGGTTTGAGGGAGGTACATCTCACCCATCAGCCTTCCAAGTAGCTGAGATTACAGCCACGCGCCACCATGCCCGGCTAAGTTTTGTATTTTTAGTAGAGACAGGGTTTCAGCATGTTGGCCAGGCTGGTCTTGAACTCTTGGCCTCAAGTGATCCACCCGCCTCAGCCTCCCAGAGTGCTGGGATTACAGGTGTGAGACACCGCGCCCAGCCATGGTTTTTACTTCTGAGTGTGAAATAATTCTCTGTTTTCCAGTAAACCAATTCAAGCTTCTGCAAGTAGATAGGAAGAGGAGTCCCTAGGCATCAGTATATCAATATATTAAGAACAGCCCTGAAGATAAACATGATACAGTCTTTTCTTTAGAATGCAGAAGCTTTCTTATAGGGTCTGTTCTCTTCTAGGAAGAACAAAACAAGACCTGGTCTTACTCTTGCCAACCAGGGTCTATCCCTAAATGAAACCAAATGGCCTCTGTTGTCTTCTAGGAGTTGGCCTTGTCCTAGTTCAAGTCCACCAGACAGATGCCCTCTGTGAAAACCATCCTGACTTGGCTGAGTGTGGTGGCTCCGCCTGTAATCCCAGCACTTTGGGAGGCCAAGGCAGGTGGATCACCTGAGGTGAGGTCAGGAGTTCGAGAACAGCCTGGCCAACGAGGTGAAACCTCATCTCTACTAAAAATAGAAAAATTAACCGGGTGTGGTAGTGGGCGCCTGTAATCCCAGATACTTGGGAGGCTGAGGCAGGAGAATTGCTTGAACCCGGGAGGCGGAGGTTGCAGTGAGCCGAGATCGCGCCATTGCACTCCAGCCTAGGCAACAAGAGCGAAACTCCGTCTCAAAAAAAAAAAAAAAAAGAAAAGAAAACCATCATCCTGACTTCTCCTTTTCCCTGTGAGATCTGATCACCAATCTTCCTCTGTCGATCTCTTTTCAACTTGAATTCTCACCGTTCTGAACCTTGGCCATGGGACTCCAAGGTGCATTGTGTCAACATTTTGATGAATAGTTGTTAGTATTTCCATGTGATGTCTGACATTTTAGGATGCAAACCTATGTCTTCCATGTTCTATCACTAGGTTGTTGGATCACATCTTCTTTAATAATAGAAATAAGCATATATTAACAGTATTTTATCTATACATCCCCTCCTCCCCACCGCCCTGGAATTTGGTCCCCTGGCTATTCCAGGATGAACGGTTAGCTGACATGGCATGAGCAAGGCCAGCTTTGATTAGTTTCAGCAGCTCGCTACTCTCATCTGCTTGCCATTGCAAACAATAGCTTATGGCTGTGACATGGTGCATTGTGGGGGGAAGCCAGAGGGAGTTGCCTTTGATATGGGGCCAAGCCATGCCAAACTGTTAGTTCATGGTGCAGTCCCTCATAACCGTGATAGAACTTCAGTTACAGTACATCCTGACAGGTTGGATTTCAGTTCAGACAAGAGCTCAAAGGATGACACACCCAAATAGTTTTAATCAATTAGATGAATCAAAATGTGAATTGAGCCATTCTGTGTTTTGGTTTATTGAGGATTATTCAAGGGGGAAAAACAATGTACTTTTTAGTTTTAATATGACGTATACAGATACAATCCTTATTGTTAACAAGGCAGTTCCACACACATTTATCTCGTTTGGTTATTTTCATTTCAGTCCCTTCATTTGGGGATATTTTAATCATGTCTCAATACATCAACTTATCACAAAAATCAATCTCTTTACCATGGCTCACCAAACCAGGAATGACCTACATACTGTTTGTTAGATAGTTATTATTTGGCCGTGTGTGGTGGCTCATGCTTGTAATCCCAGCACTTTGGGAGGCTGAGGAGGGTGGATCACCTGAGATCAGGAGTTCAAGACCAGTCTGGCCAACATGATGAAACCCCATCTCTACTAAAAATACAAAAATTAACTGGGTGTGGTGGCACACGCCTGTAATCCCAGCTACTTGGGAGGCTGAGGCAGGAGAACCACTTGAACCCGGGAGGCAGAGGTTGCAGTGAACCAAGATTGCACGCACTACTGCACTCCGGCCTGGGTGACAGAGCGAGACTCCATCTCAAAAAAAAAGAAAAAAAAAGATACTCTTCTTATTATTAAGAGACAGGGTCTTGCTGTGTTGCCCAGGCTGGAGTGCAGTGGCTATTCACAGGCACAATCATAATGTGCTGCAATCTTGAAATCCTGGGCTCAAGCAAGCCTCTCACCTCACCCTCCAAAGTAGCTGGGATTACAGATGCGTGACACTACATCTGGCCCTGTTTGTTTTCTAATCTCATCTCATAAAACTGCCTCCCTTGTTCACATGGCTTATTTTGTGTTTCTGAAACTCACTAGATAGTTTTCTACTTCAAGATTTTGCACCTGCAGTTTCTCCTGCCTGAAGAGCTCTTTACATGGCTGATTCTTTCTTTTTTTGAGATGGGGTTTCACTCTGTCACACAGGCTGGAGTGCAGTGGTGCCATCACAGCTTACTGCAGATCGTGGGACTACAGGCTTGAGCCACCACATCCAGCTTGATTCTTTCTCATTATTCAAGTTTCAGGTAAATGTTACATCCCCAGAGGGGATTTCCCCAACTATCTCTATATTCAGAGAAGGTTCCCATCCCTCACTTTGGCCTTTATCAGCCTAGATTCCTTATCTAAACCACATGACATAGAAGCTGTGTGGAGTGAATTGTCTTCTTAGTTCTTTCAAGGACTGAGTATAACTTGTACCGTTCTGGTTGCTGTTGGGGTCAGGTGAACTTCCTCTTCGCCCTCTGAAGTTTTGCTGAAAAATCAAGTCACAAAAGGCAGATTAATTGGAGAAAAGGCATACGCATCTGTTTGACAATAGTTTTATGTGACATGGAAGACCAACCCCCCAATGGGGTGCAGAAGCTTATGTACCATCTTGAGGCTACAGAAAAAATAGTGGCTTGGATGCTGGCAAAACAGGTTATGGGAGGGCGAAGAAGAGGAATTCTATTGAGGGCAATAAATGATTTCTAGGGAGAATTCAATGAACTTGAGGAACTTCCAATGGTCTGGGACAAAGTCTGTTGGGCCTGCAGACCAGACAATGGTTTGTGACAAAAGTCTGTCCAGGTTTATTGACAGACTTTGGTCTTCCTTCTCGCAATGTGGGTTCAGTTAATTAAAACTCGGGAAAGAGACCAGAGATAATTGTTTTTCTTTGGTAGGTCAGGACTTTGGACAGATAAGGAAACTTCAGAGAATACTATGCTTTGGGAGAGATAGTGAAGAGGGGCAGGTGGGGGGAGATTGAGAGAGACCTTGAGGCTGCTTTTTCAGCTCAACATGTACAAAGCACCCTATTTTAGCGTATTGGTTTCTAAGCCCCAACATTGCATAGGAGAGAAGTTAACTCATTACATACAACAAATGCCTAGGGCACTAGGCTTTAATTCTCTACGATCTAATCTATCGCATCAGTTGGTTTGTTTCCTTCATAACACTCAACTACACTCCATGATTGTCTGGATTATCATTTGTTTATTTCTTTATTGTCTGTTACCCTACTCTAGAATGTGAGCTCCATGAAGGCAAGGATCTTGTCTGTGTTGGTCAGCCTGAATGCCAAACACCTAGCACAATGCCTGTTACATCACGAATGTACAGTAAGAATTCATTGATAAATGAAAACTATAAAACCACCTTTGCAAAATGACAACTGAGGAACTTATGAAGTGAAAGAAAGCAGACCTAACTGACCCCATCTTGCTTCTAACCTTTAAGTTGTCCTTGTTCATTCCTGGACATAGGCTGAACTAACTTTGGGAAAGAATTCAGTTCATGACTCTGAAACAAATTGATAATAGCCCTTTCCCAGAAAGACCCGCTTCTTGCCTGGGGACCAGTCTGCCTTTGCAGGACTAACAAATGAGCTACAAGATTAGAAATTACAGTTTAAGGCCGGGAGCGGTGACTCACACCTGTAATCCCAGCACTTTGGGAGACTGAGGTGGATGGATCACTTGAGGCCAGGAGTTTGAGATCAGCCTGGCCAACAATGTGAAACCTCATCTCTACTAAAAATACAAAAATTAGCTGGACGTGGTGGTGCATGCTTGTAATTTCAGCCACTAGGGAGGCTGAGGCATGAGAATCGCTTCAACTCAGGAGGTGGAGGTTGCAGTGAGCCAAGATTGCACCACTGCACTCCAGCCTGGGCAGTAGACTGAGACTCTGTCTCAAAAACAAAAAAAAAAAAAAAGAAATTACAGTTTAGGGGTCATGCAGCCTCTGACTCCAAGAGCCTGAACCTCCCAAATTGCTCCCGGGATAACATCACTATTGCAAAACCTAAGATCAGTGTTTGAGATATTTTGCAGGCCCTGCACTTGATGGATCTGCTGACACCACCCAGACCGGTAATCTGGCTCCACCAGTTCTGCATTGCACCCAGGAGCAGAAAACAGCAAGAAAACCTCATTTTGACCCCCTATGTTTCCATCTCCAACCTGACCAATCAGCACTCCCCACTTCTCAAGACCCTACCAGCCAAATTATCTTTAAAAACTCCACAAGGTCAGGAGATGGAGACAATCCTGGCTAACACGGTGATAGTCCGTCTGTACTACAAAAATACAAAAAAAATTAGCCAGGTGTGGTGGCGGGCGCCTGTAGTACCAGCTACTCGGGAGGCTGAGGCAGGAGAATGGCGGGAACCCGGGAGGCGGAGCTTGCAGTGAGTCAAGATCACGCCGCTGCACTCAAGCCTGGGAGACGGAGCAAGACTCCGTCTCAAAAAACAAAAAACAAAAAACTCTGATCCCCAGGCTGGGCATGGTCGTTCATGCCTGTAATCCCAGTACTTTGGGAGGCCGAGGAGGGTGGATCACCTGAGGTCAGGAATTCAAGCCCAGCCTGACCAACGTGGTGAAAAAAATAAATAAATAAAGTGAAATGCTTGATTTTTCATCTGAATTTCATATGGCATACTTGACTCCAAACAACATTAGAAAGCTACATCCACAGAAAACAAAATTGTAGGTAACTGAATAATAAGTTATCGTTATTTTGGCTAATAACATTATCCAAAAATAAAGACAATAGATTTGCAATGTTAATTACTTTCTTGAGGAAAGAAAAGTCACTTGTTTTAAAATATTTATTTATTTATTTATTTGAGATGGAGTCTCGCTCTGTCACCACGCTGGAGTGCAGTGGCGCAATCTCAACTCACTGCAACCTCTACCTCCCGGGTTCAAGTGATTCTCCTGCCTCAGCCTCCTGAGTAGCTGGGACTACAGGCACCCGCCACCATGCCCAGCTAATTTTTTATTTTTAGTAGAGACGGGGTTTCACCATGTTGACCAGGATGGTCTCGTTCTCTTGACCTCGTGATCTGCCGAAAAGTCAGTTTTACAGGCAAATGAAGCATTTGCTAAGAATTTTAATGACTCTCAGAACGTTGATATTTTACTACAAAATGTTCTCTTTACAGTGTTAACATGCTTCAAAAAGCAAAGGAAAAAATAGTATGGTGGTTTCTCAAAAAATTAAACATAGAATTACCACATGATCCAGCAATTCTTCTGGATATATACCCAGAAGAATTGAAAGTAGGGACTCAGATATTTGTACCCCCATGTTCATTGCAGCATTATTCACCACAGCCAAAAGGTACAAACAACCCAAATGTCCACGGAAAGATGGGATAAACCAAAGATGTTATATACGTACAATTGAGTATTATTCAGCCTTCAAAAGGAAGGATATTCTAATGCATGCTACAACATGGGTGAACTTTGAAGACATTATGCTAGGTGAAATAAGCCACTCACAAAAGGACAATATTGTATAATCCCACTTATATGAGGTATCCAGAGTAATCATAGAGACAGAAAGTAGAATGATGGTTACCAGGGGCTGGAGAATGAGGAGTTAGTGTTTAATGGGTACAGTTTCAGTTTGGGAAGATGAAAAAGTTCTGGAGCTGGATGGTGGTGATGGTTGCAGAACAATGTCAATGTACTTAATGCCACTGAACTGTATACTTAACAAGGATTAAAATGGTAAATTTCATGTGATGTATATTTAACAAGTTTTTAAAAAGCAAAGGAAAGGAGAAACATATACAGTATGGGATGAGATTTGTGAAATATTTATTTTTGTTGTGCATGCACAGTGATAGACTCGCCGCCTTCTTCAGAATCACCTAGGTAGATTCCAGAAACTTGAGGCGCAGCAATTCCAGCAACATAGCCAAGCTGTGTAACTTCGTGATCTTTAACAAACAACGCGAATACTGCGGGGATTCAGAAACTGAGTTGGAGGAGTTCTCTCAGCCCTGCCCAGTTCTTGCTTTCTGTCATTTCTTGCTCTCAAATTCTCAAAGATGTCCTGAGAGACTTTCCTCAGAAAAAAATGGGACGGATAGAGGCGAACCCCAGCGAGTATTGTGTGGTATAATAAGGGAAACTGCCTCGGGGTAGCAAAGAGGACAGCATCACACGCAGACAGGAATCGAGTTGGACTTCTCTGAATGGAATTTTGACTTTTTTCTAGGTTGGAGGGTGGTGTCGGGAGTGGGGGAACAGCAAGAGGGGAGGAACTTGTCCGCAGCCAGGGCTGCACGTAGGACTGCGTGAGGCCGAGGCCGGTCGAGCCGTGTCGGCGTGCTGCGGCGGGCGGGGGGGGGAGCCCCCGTGCCTCAGTTTCCCCGGTGGCCGTTCTGGGAGCGTCGCCCCTCTGGCGTCGCGAGGCGAGCAGGGCCGGGCCGGCCGCCAGGGGGCGCGAGCGCGGGGCGGGCGCCGGTGAGGTGGGCGCGCGGGCAGCTGAGCTTGGCGCCCCCGGGGCCGCGCGGACCGCGCCTGCAGAGGCGGAAGCCTGAGCGGGAGGCGGGGCGGCGCGCTGACTCACACGGGATCGACCCGCCCGCCGCTTCCAGGGGCGGAGGTGACAGCGGGCCGGGGACGGGCGGCTGCAACTGCCTGCCGCGCCGAGGGACCGCCGGGCGGCGGAAAGCAGGTCAGAGGCCGGGCCAGGCCGGAGCCGGGCGGGGGCCGGGCGGGGAGCGGGGGTCGCGGTCCGGGGCCGCGGGCGGAGGGGACCCGCACCCCGAGAGACGCGCCGCGCCTCGCGGCTAGGCCTGTATCGGCGCCTTCCCCGCGGCGGCGCTGCGCTCGGTGGGCCAGGAGCCCGCGAGGGACAGTGGGGCGCCGCGGGCCCCCTTGCACTCCTGTAGTCCCCAGGAGTTGGAGGGGTGGTCAGAGCGATGCGAACGTGGGCTTTTCAAGCGGTGTCAAGCCCAGGGCTCTTTCTCTGCACCGCGCTGCCACTCCAGCAATGAGGCGGAATTTTGAGAGCTGGAAAAAGAATTCAGCATTAGTCCACCCCCCTTATTTTACAGATGCTCGGAGCCTTACGGCATAGGAGGCCGTGATTCTGTGTCAGGGAGACAAGGACAGATGGCTTCCGAAGCAAGGTTTAGACCTGTTCAGCTGGAGATGCAGCTTTGGTGATGGTGGAGTTTTGCAGAAACCCGTGGACACCCGCGTTCCTGCTGCAGGCACAGATGTCCACCGGGCATCAGTGTCTCAAAGGGTGGTGATGCTGTCACTTTAGTAAAGGAATATTGAGGTTACCAAACAGGCCGGGGCCTGATGCAAATGAGGAGTATAGACTTAAATTTTAAGTGCAATAACAACTTTAAATGCAGTCTCATTATTACTGCCTATCTCATTTGTACTGTAATGAAGGGTGAATATTTTTGGCACTCACTTATTCTGGAATATGGGTAACTTGCCTTTAGGTCTGTTTTATAGTAATTCTTTTACACAAATATGAAGATCTTGTATTAAAACACTTTCATAACTAATGATGCTGTAGTATGTGGCAGGCGAGTGTTAACGCTAATATTTAGGGTTTGAGCATAGTCTAGCTCTGCTTGTTTACATAGCTGAGTTAAAGGGATGAGCAGGACTGATTATTCTGTAGTAGTTTTTGCAAGACTGAAGTACCTGACAGCATTCGGGGATCATTTCTCAGTTGGTGTTGCGTTTATTTCACAGCATGAATACCGTCACGGTGATCAGCAAGTTAGTTTATCCTTTACCCATTTTTCTCTAAAATATTGAATTAAAGGATCTCTAAGGTCCTCTTCTGTCTCCAGAGTTCTCCAATTTTACATGTTAACTTGAAACACGTCACTCATTGTGACAACAAAAATGTTTTAAGAAGAAAAGTTTTTTAGAATTCTGCATAATGGGGCATAGCGAATCTCCAAATTCATTATTATTCTCAGCTCTCTCAGTCACTTTATCAGGGTTGGGCTAAAATAAGTGAAAAGTGACTTTTCAAATTGCAGATACTTACGTGTTAAATTCACTTAAATTCAGAGGCTGCAATGGAGTGATTTCTGGAGGGTAGAGAGTAGCTCAAGTCTGGCTTGGGAACGGGATTCGTGTAGTGCCACTGATAACTTTTGCAATAAGCCAAGAACAGTCTGACTCAGAGAATGTGATAAGTTGACTTTTATACAGTGTTCATATTGTGTATTTTTTGGCTGAGATAATAATCTTCATAAACGATCTGTTTAAATATGCACCAGTTATTTATTTGTCTTGCAGCCCCAAGGCAGGGCATTTCCCTCTACGTTCCATCAATCTCTGCCTCTTTTCTGGCTCCTGGCTTCAGGTGATTTGCCTGCCTCAGCCTCCCAAAATGCTGGGATTACAGGCGTGAGCCACTGAGCCTGGCTTTTGGCTTGTTTTCTAGGTTTAGTATTCTGTCGTTTCTAGAGTCAACTAATGGATTACCTACAACATGGTATTATTACGAGATTATCTCCTGTGAAATTCTCGAATGTGCTTGATCATCTGCCAAAGCATCCTTAGAATTCATTCAGAATACTTCTGGAAAGTTTTGCAACACCAGTTCAATTAATATGAAATAGTTTCTTATTATACCCACTCTGGAAAACATCTGAATAAGCTAATTTTCAAGATTGGTTAACTTAGTCTTGTTGGTCAGGAGTTAATTATGAGATATTAGTTTCTTGCCTGGAAAGGCAGAAAGTTCTTAAGTAGCAGCAGTGAAATGAGCTCTTTAATGAAAGAGCCGTTAAACAAACCAAGGTGTTAACTTTTAGTTGTGTATTTTATCCTCCCTGCTATGAAAGGCAGCTGTGGGAGGTGAAATAGAGTAGCTAAAATGTATTATTTCATTTTTAGATTTCTAGATCTTTTCTTCTGACTGAAGGACGTGACCACCAAGAACTGAACAAGCACTTGAGGGCAGGCACATAGGGCATTGTGTGAGGAGTCTGAAGGCATGGCTTTTGGTCCTTGTTTATTCACTGAACACATTCTCACTGAGCACCTGTGTGTGCTGAGAGGGTGGGCACCTGTGTGTGCCGGGAGGGGGAACAGCTGTATGTGCTTGTGGGGGGCACCTGTGTGTGCCGGGGTCGGGGGGAGCACTTGTGTATGCTGTGCGTGCTGGGAGGGGGAACCAGTTTGAACAAAACAGACTAAGCCCTCGTGGAACAGACACATTCTAATCGGGTGGAGACAGACAAATATGTGAATGTATAGGTCAAAGGATCATAATGCTATGGAGAACTTTAGAGTCAGGAAAGGGTAAGAGTGTGTGTGTGTGTGTGTGTGTGTGTGTGTGTGTGTGTGTGTGTATGTGTGGTAGGGGATTTACTTTTTATACAGAGGGGTCAAATAAAGCCTCTACTGAGATAACTTTTTTTTTTTTGGAGACAGAGTCTTGCTCTGTCACCCAGGCTGGAGTGCAGTGGCGTGATCCCAGCTCACTGTAGCCTCAACCTCCTGGGCTCAAGCGATCCTCCCATCTCAGCCTCCCGAGTAAGCTGGGACTACAGGCTTGTATCACCACGCCGGGCCAATGTTTGTGTTTTCAGTAGACGCGGGGTTTCACTATGTTGCCCAGGCTGGTCTGGAACTCTTGGCCTCTAGCGAGCCACCCACCTTGGCCTCCCAAAGTGCTGGGATTACAGGCATGAGCCACCATACCTGGCCTAACTCATGATGGGAGACTGGAAGGAAATGAAGTGAGCAGGAGGCAGTGGGATGAGCATGTTCCAGACCCTGGTGCAGGAGCATGCTTGGCATGTCAGGGGCAGCAAGGTCATGGTGGCTGGTCAGTGTGGATGTGGGTTGGGGGGAGGTGGCAGCAGATGAGAGAGGGTGGGAGTGGGGAGGGCACATCAGTGTAGGTCATTGTAAGGATTTTGGCCTTTACACTGAGTGAGGGGGAAGCCATTGGAGAGCTTTGAACAGTGAAGTTGATGATGACTTACGTTTTAAAAGGGTAACTCTGGCTGCTGGGTTGAGAATAGACAGGAGGAGGACGAGGACTGAGTCAGGGAGACCGTTTCAAGCTAGAGCTGTGTGACTCACACCATAATTCTTCCTTGAGTCTTCGTTTCCTCATCTGTAAAATAACTGGGCCCTCTCTAAGCGCAAGAATTTTAAGTTTTCAAGTAGTGCAGGGTATTATTTCTACGGGGAGGCAAGAGGATTGTGTGGGAATAGGTTCTGAAAGTAAATTGCTTCAGATGACCTGAAAACTTGACACCAACCTGCCTGTAGCTGAATCATCCCAAATCAAGAGGTAATCAGGTCTTTTTCAGTCAGGTTGTCAGGTCATGAGAACAAAAACACTGTTTCGTAAATATTCTCTGCTCATCCCTTTTGTACTTTGCTGATCCCTGAATTTTCCCTTCCTGATTGAAAAAGGATGAAAAGCTGTTACTCATCAACGGAACTGGCAACCAGAGTAGCTTTTGTTGTTTGGAAAATAGGGAACTTTGGGGAAGGAAACAATTCTGTGTTTATCGTAGGTCATAAGAGTTTTTCTTTTATAACACGCAAAGAGTCTAAAAGATTGGTTTTGTTGTAGAATTCCCTTGTCCCATTCATCTCACGCCTCACAGGTGTTCATTCTTAATGCATTGCATGTGTTTCCTTTGTTTACGTAGGAGCTCGCAAAGTGGGAATGTTTTATGTGTATGTATCTTGATTTATAATGCTGTAATTCATTTTCCTTTATGTAGTGTTTTTTTGTTTTTTGTTTTTGGAGACTTTTGAGACGAGAGTCTCACTCTGTTGCCCAGGCTGGAGTACAGTGGCGAGATCTCGGCTCACTGCAGCCTCCGCCTCCCAGGTTCGAGCCATTTCCTGCCTCAGCCTCTTGAGTAGCTGGGATTACAGTCATGCGCCACCATGCCCAGCTAATTTTTTTGTATTTTAGTAGAGACGGGGTTTCACCATATTGGCCAGGCTGGTCTCGAACTCCTGACCTCAGGTGATCCACCTGCCTTGGCCTCCCAAAGTACTGGGATTACAGGTGTGAACCACGATGCCAGGACTCTGAGTAGTGTTTTTAAGATCCATCCATATTGTTATGTGTCTGATTCTCTGCTTTGGAATGCTGCGTTATACCCCATGCTGTATGCATCCATTGGTTTTGCTTTATCTGCTCTCTGTGGATACTCAAGTTGTTCCTACTCCCTAACACCATAAATATTGCTGCAGTGAACATCTTCCTACATGTCTACTTACAAAGCTATATAATATTTCTGTGGAATTGCTGGATTATAGGCTTGCAGAGACTGAATTTGATTAAATAGTGCCAGATGCCTTTCCACAGTGGCTGCCCCAGTCTCTGTGCCTCTGGAAGTATTAATATTTGAGGACTCCTATATCCTCATGTTCCACCAGCACTCACCTCTTTCCAGCTCTCCATGTTTTTCAATCTCATAAGCACAAAGTGATATCTTGTCGTTTAATTTATATTTCTTTGAGGTCTAGTGATTTTGAGTATCTCTTATACAGGTAGCTTCCTCTGTAAATTGCTTATTCATGTCTTTGGCATTTTCTGTTGGAGTTGATGTCTATTTTGTTGCTGTTGACTTGCAGAAATGATTTTATAATATAGGTATTTATTCCCTGTTATGTTTAGACTTTGCAGATGTCTTCTCATTTGGGCATTTTGTCATTTGGTGATCAAATCTTCTCATTTAGTTCTCATTTTGTCTTTGCCATCCTTTGATCAAGAAATATTTTTAATTTTGATGTAATCAAATAGATAAATTCTTTGACTTGTGGTTTATGTTTTTGGAGTTTTGTTTAAGGAACTCTTCCTGAACCCTAGGTCATGTCTGTGACTTTAATCTCTCTAGGGCCCACATTTTCATGTGTTAGATAGGAATCCAGCCGTATTTTTCTCCATTTAATGACCCAGTTTTTCTAACAACATGTCAACAAAATCCATGCTTTCCTCTGTGAAATTATGGTATCTCTTTCTCATTTATGGTTTCCATGGATACACTTGTCTGGCCCTAAGCCTTTATTTTGTTCCATTAGTCTGTCAATTCTTACTTCATTTTTTTATTGCTCTAATTTTATTACAGTGACTTTGTAGTATGTCCTAATGATTGGCACAGCAAGCCATTCATCTTAAAGTTTATTTAGCTCTTCCTGGACCAAAATTTTTTTTTTCATATAAAATTTGGGATAAGTTTACCAGGCTACCCAAACATTATATATACATACATACATGTATTTTTTTATATATATATTTTTTTCTTTTGAGACCTTGTGTCACTCTGTTACCCAGGCTGGAGTGCAGTGGCACCATCATGGCTCACTGCAGCCTCAACCTCCCAGGCTCAAGTGATCCTTCCATCCCAGCCTCCCAAGTAGCCGAGACCACAGGCATGTGCTACCATCCCTGGCTAATTTTTTTTTTTTTTTTTTGGTAACTTTTTTTAGAGATAGGGTCGCCCTTTTTTGTCCAGGCCAGTCTTGAACTCCCGGGCTCCAGCAATCCTCCTGCCTTGGCCTCCCAAAGTGCTTGGATTACAGGCACGAGCCACTGTGCCTGGCCAAAAAATTATATTTTTGAGGAATTTTTATTGGAGTTTATTGAGTTTATAAATTATTTGAGGAGGGTTAACATCTTTTTTTATTTTATTTATTTATTTTTTGTGTGTGCCATGTTGCTTTTTTTTTTTAATTTTTTATTTTTAAGACAGGGTCTCCCTCTGTTGCCCAGGCTGGAGTACAGTGGTACGATCATAGCTCACTGCAGCCACCACATCCAGCTACATATTTTTATAAGTTTTTTTTTGTTGTTGTTGTTGTTTTAATAGAGATGAGGTCTCACTCTGTTGCCCTGGCTGGTCTTTAACTCCTGGCCTCAAATGGTCTTCCCACCTCAAAGTGTGCTGGGATTACAAGTGTGAGCCACTGAAATAGTAACTCATTCCATCCAAGAGCATATAATGTGTCTTTCCATTTATTCAGCTCATTTTTGACATTTTTATAATTTTGGAAATAATTTAAAACTAACAGAAGAGTCCTAAGAGTATGTTTTCTTTGTATGCTTTTTCCCCTGACCCCTTTAATTGTAGACATCATGTCCCTTGAATCTCTAAATACAAGCTTCATCAGTTCTTTTTTTTTTTTGGGGGGGGGGGGCGGGGGACGGAGTCTTGCTCTGTCGCCCAGGCTGAAGTGCAGTGGCTCGATCTCTGCTCACTGCAACCTCTGCCTCCCGGGTTCAAGCAATTCTCCTGCCTCAGCCTCCTGAGTAGCTGGGGTTACCAGTGTGTGCCACCACACCTGGCTAATTTTTTTTGTATTTTTGGTAAAGATGGGGTTTTATCATGTTAGCCAGGATGGTCTTGATCTGACCTCATGATCCATGTGCCTTGGCCTCCCAGAGTGCTGGGATTACAGGCCTGAGCCACCATGCCCAGCCCTTTCCCGTTCTTATACTTCTTATTTATTTTTCTTCCCTTACAGCATTGGCCAGGACTTCTAGAACTGTGTCAAAACAGCTGCTACACTAATGGGCATCTTTGTCTTGTTCTCAGTCTTAAAAAGAGTGAGTCTAAAGATTTCCTATTTCATATAATATTTGTTTTAGGTTTTGTATGTAACCTTTATCAAATTTTAAGGTATTACCCTCAATCCTAGTTTACTGGGAGTTTTCATCATAAATAGGTATTAAGCCTTACCAAGTACTTTTCAGGATCTGTCCTTGAGGAAATAAGATGGCATCAGGAAGGCTGTGTACCAAAATCCTAACCCTATGCTGACTTTGTTTCAAGCAGAAGATATTTATTAACCCTACATATATAATTTATGGAAGGCATCCCAAGATTCCAGTACAAGTTTATTTCACCATGAGGTCGGCGTTTTCCTCCTGGCATTAAGAGTCAGAATTTAAATAGCTGATGTGAAAAATGAGAGAAAGAACCATACTCAGGATGATAACTTTTGTTGTCAGCATGATTGTAAATATAAGATATGTAAAATTATAGTTTCCTAACTCTGTGGATCAGTCTTTACTCCAGGCATAAATCTTACTAAATTATATCTCAAGAAATACTGAGGTGGCTCGTCAGTAGAGCCACAGATAGCTGTTTAGCAGCACTAACTGCTAGGGTGTTGGGCAGTGAATTCTCATGGCCAGCTCTTCTCTTTCTCCTTCTTTTTAGACTAGCCATTTTTTTTTCCTAATTGTAGAAATTATACCTCTTTATTATAGAACATTTGTAAAATATAGAAAAGCAAATCTATAATCCTGCCTTTTAGCACCAACCCTTGTTAAAATGTTGGTTATTTCTCTGTCTCTGTTTTTTATTGGGGTGGGGGAGCATGTTGAGGAGGAGAGGGCACTTAACATTGCACTATATAATTTTCTATCACCCCTCCTTTTTCAGGGCTAGATCATTAACTCATGTTCATTTTGCTTTGATTGGCCCTCTGGGGGAAAAATCAATAGAAAACTTATAATTAACTTGTAGCAGTGGGGTGATAACTTGCTCCTCTCTTGGAACAGTTTATGCCTGAGGGAGCCTCCGTGTACCAACAGCCCGGAGTCATTGTCAGAACTTGGAGCAATCCTAGCCCTAAGCCCAACAGACCCAAAACTAGCTTAAGGGTGTGGAGGGGAGAAGTACTTCTGAGGTCTCTTTGCTTCAGTTCAGTCCCCCCAGGTTGTCACCTTCCTTATCTAGACCACGTTGTTTTAATCTTTCAGAAAATAAACAGAATGGAGAAAATAGTCATTTATTTTCTTTTGACTCTGAAAACCTAGCACTGGCCGCGTGCGGTGGCTCACACCTGTAATCCCAGCACTTTAGGAGGCCAAGGCAGGCGGATCACTTGAGCTCAAGAGTTCAAGACCAGCCTGGACAACATGGCCAAACCCCGTCACTACCAAAAAATACAAAAACTAGCTGGGCATGGTGGCATGTGCCTGTAGTCCTAGCGACTCGGGATGGCAAGGTGAGAGAATTGCTTGAACCTGGGAGGTGGAGGTTGCAGTGAGTTGTGCTGGCAACACTGCATGTCAGCCTGGGCGACAGAGTGAGACCCTGTCTCAAAAAAAAAAAAAAAAAAAAAAGACAACAAAACCCCATCACAATTGTTTTGTTTCCCTAAACACTTCTTGCCAGTGTGGAAGTGACAGAATTCATAGGTGAACATCCCTATGGTGAGGAGATTCAATGTCTACCTGCCTTCCTTTCTCACTCTCTATCCTTTTTTTTTTTTTTTTTTTTTTTTTTAAATGAGACGGAGTCTTGCTCTGTCCTCCAGGCTGGAGTGCAGTAGTGCCATCTCGGCTCACTGCAACCTCCGCCTCCTGGGTTCAAGCAATTCTCCTGCCTCAGCCTCCCGAGTAGCTGGGATTACAGTCACACACCACCACAACTGGCTAATTTTTGTATTTTTAGTAGTGACGGAGTTTCCCCATGTTGGCCAGGCTGGTCTTGAACTCCTCCCTTGTGATCTGCCTGCCTTAGCCTTCCAAAGTGCTGGGATTACAGGCGTGAACCACTGTGCCCAGCCCTTTTTTTTTTTCCCAGTGTCCTTTGGTGTTGGAACTGAAATTCCTCATTCCTATACCCTACTGTGTTTTTTTTTCTTTTTTTTTTTTTTTTTTTGGCCATAACAGATGTCACTTTCTAAAACACGATCGTCTGCCTTCCCAATTCCTCAAGGAGAAAATTCTTCAAGGGCAGGAATCTTTGTTTTGTTCCCTGTTCATAACCCAAGCCCACCTCGAACAGCGCCTGGTACCTGATGTGCCCTCAACAGATGAATCTGTAAGATGAATCAACCTGTAAAGAAGCCACACTGTGATCCAGAGAAGGGTCATCTAAGGGAGGGGTGAGAGAAGAAAGCTCTCTTAGCTTCCTTTCAATGCATAGGTTCAGCAGGCTAGTAGAATCCCCATTTTTGTCTTTGACATTGCAAATGAAACCATCCACCCAGACACAGAGAAATTAGCTCTCTGCATCTGTTCTAGCCCCTCCTGCGGAGGCTGCATTTTCCCGAAAGTAGCATGTGAATGTTTGTGTTGCTGACAAACACATGGACTGGGAGAGAATAATCAGCACTGACATTCTAGCCGTGGGTCTGGGCCCAGCGTGCATTCTGCATTGTTTTCATGAGGTGATTCTCTTAGGATAAATGAGCCTGCCCCATCAGCAGAAAATGTTGCAATGGATGTGCCGAGTTATGCTTACCTCCCCAGCCTCACACCCCAGGTCCTCCTGCTTTCTAGTTGGTTCTTTCCTCCCCTCCCTTGCAATGTGGAAACTTTTCAGCTTTTCTGTCATTTCTGAACAATAAGTATTCTGAACAGTAAGTATTCTAATCTGGTTCAGAATTGTTATGATGAACAGTTATGCCTTGCATACCTGGTCACTGTTTTCTAAAGCAAGGCTTCAAATTATATTAATAGCACTATATAAAATGCTGAAAAAATAAAAAAGCTGCCACAAATACACCATAATGGTGTTCTTGAGGCCAGTGTCACACACCCAGTCTATCCTGTAGAGGCCATTGCTTGGCTCATATTCCTGAAATACCGCTTTTATTATTCTACTGCCTGACACTTACCAGTGCCTACCACCTCTCCCAGTAAATTTTAAACTCTGCTGCCTGCCTGGCCCTCAAGTCTGCCCCAAATCCACTTATATAAAGTAGTCCCTGCTTATCCACAGGGGATACGTTCCAAGACCTCCAGTAAATACCTGAAACTGTGGATAGCACCAACCCTATATATACTCTGCATTTTCCTATACATACATACCTGCGATCAAGTTTAATTTATAAATTAGGCGCAGTAAGAGATTAACAACACTAATAACAAAATAGAATACTTATAACAATATATTGTAATAAAAGCTATGTGAATATGGGCTCTCTTGCTATCAAAATGTCTTAGCAGTGTACTCACCTATTTTTGGACCGCAGTTGACCATAGGTAACTGAAACCGTGGAAAGTGAAACCGTGGATAAGGTGGGGACTACTGTGTGTAACAACAATAATGTAAAAACAGCAGCTCATATTTTAGCTACCATACTACATGCATTGTCATTTAATTGTAAAATGATTTTATGAGGAAGGTACTGTTAGAATCTTCATTTTATAGATGGAGAAACTAAGGTACAGATTGTAAGAAACTTGCCCTAAAGTTATACCACTGTTAAGTGATAGAATTAGAATTCAAACTCGTGTCTGTTTACCTCCAAAGCCTGTGCTCTTAACCGTCTTGCCATAGTGGGCCCCAGGTAAATGAGTGCCTGAAGACAGTGAGTGACTTGTACAGTCCAGCAGTTACTGACGTGGTCCTCTTTCAGGGTGTGCGAGACTAACTCACCAGCACTCGGTTAGCTGTGGAGGGAAGGGAGGATTCTGTCTGGAGCTGGAACTGCTCAGGGAGCCCCTCTCTGGATTCTGCACTGACAGCTACAGACAGAAACCACGTGGCACCTCCGAAAGGAGAAAGCTCTGAAATCATCCAGGTAGCATTATTTGACTTTTCAATCCTTTTCATAATAAAGTATTTAAAATGTACAAAAATGAATAATACATCTGACGTCCATGTATCCAACACTCAATTTAAAATCTAAAAAGCTGACTTGGTTTCTGTATTCCACCTCCCTTTGCTGTTTTATAGACCTTTTGGTTCTAATGACTTAAAAAAAATAGGATTCCCTTTTATTTACGTATGACAACAATACCATTATTATCACTCCCCAAAACAGCAGTAATTCCTTAATATAATCAACAGTCTAGTCAATGTTCACAGTTTCCCACTTACCTCATTTTTCCTTAAACAATTGATTTGTTTGAATCAGGGTTCAAGAAAAGTACATATATTGTATTTAGTGTTTCTTTCTTTTTTTTTGAGACGGAGTCTCACTCTGTCACCCAAACTGGAGTGCAGTGGTGTGATCTTGGCTCACTGCAAGCTTCGCCTCCTGGGCGCTAGCGATTCTCCCGCCTCAGCCTCCTAAGTAGCTGGCATTACAGGCGTGTGCCACTATACCCGACTAATTTTTTTTGTAGTTTAGTAGAGACGGGGTTTCGCCATGTTGTCCAGGGTGGTTTCAAACTCCTGAGCTCAGGCAATCCGCTCACCTCGGCCTCCCAAAGTGTTGGGATTACAGGCGTGAGCCACTGCACCCAGCCGTTAATGTGTTTCTTAAGTGGCTTTTAATTTATGAATTTATGGTTTTCCTTTTTTTTTTTTTTTTTTTTTTTTTAATGAGATGGAGTCTTGCTCTGTCACCAGACTGGAGTGCAGTGGCGCGATCACGGCTCATTGCAACCTCCACCTCCTGGGTTCAAGCGATTCTCCCGCCTCAGCCTCCTGAGAAGCTGGGAATACAGGCGTGTGCCACCACGCCTGGCTGATTTTTTGTATTTTTAGTAGAGATGGGGTTTCACTGTGTTAGCCAGGATGGTCTCGATCTCCTGACCTCATGATCTGCCCACCTTTGCCTCCCAAAGTGCAGGGATTACAGACGTGAGCCACCGCGTTGGCTTTTACCAGCCTGGTTTTTTTTGAGATGGGGGGTCATTCTGTCGCCCAGGCTAGAGTGCAGTGGCGTGATCTCAGCTCACTGCAGCCATTGCCTCCTGGATTCAAGCAATTCTTGTGCCCCACCCTCCCAAGTAGCTTGAATTATGGGTGTGAGCCACCATGCCTGGAATAGAGATGGTTTTGCCATGTTGCCCAGGCTGGTCTCGAACTCCTGAGCTAAAGTGATCCACCTGCCTCAGCCTTCCAAAGTGCTGGGATTACAGGCGTAAGCCATCGCACCTGGCCTCCTTTTTTAAATTTAAATTTTTTGCTTGCAATTTATTTGTTGAAGAAACTGGTCGTTTATTCTCTAGAGTTTCCCACATTCTGGATTTTTTAAGGATGTCTAATGTAACTTTGCTGTTGTCTCTGTAGTGAGTTAACTTACCCTTTAATCTGTTGGTCACTGCAGGAGGTTCCAAGTTATTCAGGCCTCCATAAATAGAAGGGATTCACTGGCCCTTGTAGTTTGGTCTGGCCCCAAGGTCATTGCTGAGGAGTCTTTCAAAATGTTCCAGGTGTCAGGGAATGACATTATCAACAGCAGGCCATCTCTAGTTGAAAACATTCTGCCTCAGAAGGAATTTTACAACTGCTATGTGGAAAGGCATTTTTGTGTTTCCCTAGAGTTAGGGGAGAAAATCGTTAAGAGAATAAGTACCCTGGTTTTCTTCTTTTAGACAGTGCTTGTTGCTTTAAGGATTTCTGGGGCTCAGTGCCAGAAACTCCTTGGGATATTATTGTCTTACAGTCTAGATCTGCTTATCAGGAAACGTCTGAGAATCCCTAGAGGGTCAGGGAAGAGGAGAATGAGTTTACATTAAAACCAGACTTTGTTAGTGCCTGTTAGAGTCCCGTATTTTTGAGCAGCTATATGGGCTGTGGAACATAACACTCATCCATATGTTTTTCAAACCCATAGTTTTAATTACTTGTTCTTTTTGCTACCACTGTCTAGATGTTGTTCAATAATTATAATATCTGGACTGCTGTAGACACGAAGAAATCCGTTTCGTTGTATTTTTCTTTTAGTTTTGCTGCCTTGACCTGCTAGTCAGCTGTGATAGTTCTGTGGGGTAGTGAGCCAGTATTAAAGTGAAAGGAATGAAAATTGTTGAAGTATGCAGCTGTGTTTGGATTTATTTAGTGATTTGATGGGTATAAGAATAAAGTATCTCAATATTTTCATTTAAAGTCAAATGGTTAATAAGTCAAGACTAAAAATCTAAACTAGAAAAAGAAAGACATTCAATAAATTTATTATAACCCTACTTAATACTTGTATTAGTATTTTACTAGCTGGTTATTTTAAGTAAGAATTTTGCTTTGATTAAAGATGTTGAAAATAGTTATGAATATCTTTTGGGTTGAATTTTATTTTTTTAATTTAGTTGGAGTCTCGCTCTGTCACCCAGGCTGGATTGCAGTGGTGCGATTTCGGCTCACTGCAACCTCTGCCTCCTGGTTTCAAGTGATCCTCGTGTCTCAGCCTCCCAAGTAGCTGGGATTACAGGCGGGTGCCACCATACCTGGCCAATTTTTTATTTTTAGTAGAGACGGGCTTTCGCCATTTTGGCCAGGCTGGTCTCAAACTTCTGACCTCAGGTGATCCACCTGCCTCGGCCTCCCAAAGTTCTGGGATTACAGGCGTGAACCACCACCCCCAGCCTTTGGGTTGAATTTTACCAATATGTTCAAACTTTATTCTTGTATCCCATAGGTGGGATTCAAGCTTGGTGAATATTCTCTTCTTGTGATTCCAAATGTTTAAAAATTAAAATATAATTATTATTCACAGTGTTGATCAGAGGTGATTTGCTAGTTTACTGATTGTTTTCCCTGCAGTGATCAGCTAACAATAAAAATAGCACTTCATGTTCACAACTGTTCACAGGTAGCAATAATACATACAGGAGATAATGTATTTGAAAAGCAGTCTTGTAAATGTAATTGTACTGTAATAATGTGTCCACGTGGCCTTGCAGAGAACTGCCCATTGTAGATCAATGCCCACTGTGCCTGACGTGGTAGCACCTGGGTGACTCCACTGTCCCTTCTTGAAGACAGACGTGCTTATTATTTTGGCAACAGCCACTGGCCCCAAAAGGCAAAGATAATCAGACAGTGTTTATATAGTTGCTCTTCTAGATTAAGTTTGTCACATTCTTATAGAATAGTCTGTCTCTCTATGTATTCACTTTTATTTCTGTCCATCATAAGACACAGGTGCTCCAAGTCACATATCTGCAACTGCTCTGGCCCACCAGCACTTCAAAGCTCACCCCATGAAATGCCCCCAACAAGCCTGTTTGGTCATGACTTAAACAAGATTGGATGTCTTTTTCCTAGATTCCCCTGCTAGTATTTTGGTGAGGCTAGAGCTTAGTGTATATGGTAGGTAGAGGGTGTCAAGAAATGAGGTCAAACTCGTATGCAGGGACTAGCTCATGATAGGCTTTGTATGATCTGCAAACAAGTTTTAGACACTTCCTACAAGTGATGGATGGGGGAGCCTTACAGGAACTTCAGGCAGTGAAGATGTATACGATTTCGGTTTTTGCCAGGTGCCATGATCATGCCTGTAATCCCAGCACTTCAGGAGGCTAAGGTGGGTGGATGGCTTGAGCCCAGGAAGAGACCAACCTGGGCAACATGGGGAAATCCATCTCTACAAAAAATACGAAAATTAGCTGAGCGTGGTGGCGCACGTCTGTCGTCCCAGCTACTTGGGAGTCTGAGATGGGAGGATTGCTTGAGACTGGGAGGTCAAGGCTGCAGTGAGCTGTCATCGCATCACTGCACTCCAGCCTGGGCAACCGAGTGAGACTGTCCCCAAAAAAAAAAAAAAAATGTTTTCAGGCCAGGCACAGTGGCACATGCTCAGCTACTTGGGAGGCTGAAGCTGGAGGATCACTTGAGTAGGAGTTTGAGTCTAGCCTGGGCAACATAGCAAGACCCTGTCTCTTTAAACAAACAAACAAAACCATTTTTAAGAAGATAATCCTAGTTGGGTGTGGAAAATAGGACAAAGGCAGGTAAGATTGATAGGTAGCCATTTAGGACGCTATTGCAGGAGCCCCAAAGAAAAGATGATGAGAATCATAGTTTGATGTGTTTAAAGGATTTAACAGTAATGCCAATGTTTTTCCTAGAAGTACAGGATATGTTTTAGAAGAGTCAGTAAATTGATTTCATATCCCTCTTCTATTCCTGGAAGGCATTTGGCAAAGGCTTTCCTGGACCCATATGCAGGGATCTCATTTATAAACTTCTGCCAAATCCTTGTGGGTCTGCTGTGAAGACACAGCTCATTTTAGAGCTTAGAGTAGAGGGGCACGTCAATTGCGTTGTCCTGGTGACCAGTAACCACAGAGTCACATGACTCCCCCTTCCTCTCAAGAAGACAGCAGCAGTTTTGAGAAGTTGGCCCCACTTAGAGCCTGCTGCCTCATCCCTATTATTTATGTTCCCCTCCGCCTGGGTGATGATGGTCATCATCGTCATCACCTGCCATTGTCATCAGTGTTCTCATTGCTGACATTTACTGAGTACTGTATGTACCATTTGCCAGGAAATATATTAAATGTTTTACCTACATTATCAAATTTAATCCTTATACACCCTATGAAATAAATTACTGTTATTATCTTCCATTACACATGAGGAAACTAAAGTTCAGAGGGGTTTAAGTAACTTGCCCAAGGTCACATAGCTTGATAAATGGCAGAGCCAGAAATTGAAACTAAATTCTGTCTGACTGGAGTCTGGGCTCCTAACTGTTATGTAGTTATTACTTAATACAATTTAGTAGCAAATATGACTTCTCTTTTTAAATTTGCTCTTTTATGTAGCATCATCCACCCAGTGAAAGCTCACTTAATCAAACACTGTGTTTGTTACCTACCCTCCATGCCCATCCTATAACAGGCATAAAACCCAAGTTTAAAATATCTATTAAAACATGAAGTGTAGGAAAAACTTTGTAGGGGAGGGGAGGTGGATGTGGGTGGCAGAATAGGGAAGCTATTTAAATTTCTAGCTTTTTTCAAGGCAGAGTATTCATGCATGCCTTCTGTATTTTTTTTCTACCTTCACAGTTTTTTTAAAGACAGGGTCTTGCTCTGTTGCCCAGGCTGGAATGCAGTGGCATGATCACAGTTCACTGCAGCCTCAAATCTCCCAGGCTTAAGTGATCCCCTTCCACCTTAGCCTCCCAAGTAGCTAGGACTACAGGTGCACACCGTCATGCCCAGCTAATTTTTAATAAATTTTCGTAGAGGCAGTCTCCCTATGTTGCCCAGACTGGTCTTGAACTCCTGGCCTCAAGTGATCCAACCCCCTTGGCCTCCCAAAATGCTGGGATTACAGGCATGAGCCAACATGCCTGGCCTGCCTTCACTATTTTGTGTGAAGTATAGAGATTTCAGAAAGAGGAGAGACACTTACTTTTAAAAATCGAGATACAATTCACATACCACAAAATTCACCTTTTTGAAGTATATAATTGGTTTTTAGTATATCCGCAAAGTTGTACACCCATTCACTACTAATTCCAGAGCATTTTCATTACCCTCAAAAGAAACTTCATACCCAGTAGCAGTCAGTGCTCATTTTCCATTCCTGAGACATTCATTTTCAAACATATTAAATACCAAAATACATCCCAATGCTATGAAAAAGGTTTTGGGAGTGTCTATCCACAATTCCTCTCTCTTTAATGCAGATAATGATAATAGCTGACACTGGTGTAATGCTTACTATTTGTGAGGTACTATTTTTAGTGCTTTACATATATTAATTTCATTACAACCCCATGAGCAGGTTTTATTTTTATTTTTATGTTGAGTCTTTATTTTTATTTTTATGCTGAGTCAGGGTCTTGCTCTGTAGCCCAGATGAGAGGGTGCAATACCACTCACTGCAGCCTTGATCTCCTGGGCTCAAGTGATCCTCCCACCTCAGCCTCCTGACTAGCTGGGGCTACAGTTGCACACCACCATGCCCAGCTAATTTTTTGTATTTTTTGTAGAGACCAAATTTCACTGTGTTGCCCAGTCTGGTCTTAAAACTCCTAGACTCGACCGGACGTGGTGGCCTACACCTGTAATCCCAGCACTTTGGGAGGCCCAGGCGAGCAGATCACGAGGTCAGGAGATCAAGACCATCCTGGCTAACACGGTGAAACCCTGTCTCTACTAAAAACACAAAAAATTAGCCGGGCGTAGTGGCGGGCGCCTGTAGTGCCAGCTACTCGGGAGGCTGAGGCAGGGGAATGGTGTGAACCCAGGAGGCGGAGCTTGCAGTGAGCCGAGATCACGCCACTGCACTCCAGCCTGGGAGACAGAGCCAGACTCCATCTCAAAAAAAAAACAAAAAACAAAAAAAACTCCTAGACTCAAGCAATCTACCTGCCTCAGCCTCCCAGAGTGCTGGGATTACAGGCGTGAGCCACTTGAACCAACCAGTTTCTATTAAACTCATTTTACAGATAAGAAAGTTAAGACACAGAGAATTAACTTGCTCCAAAGAAGCAAGTAAGTAATTAATTGTTTTAATAAAAAGTAATTGCTGTAATAAGGGATGGAGCTGGCATATAGATCTAGGCAGTCTGGCTCTATGGTCTGTACTCTTAACTACTACATTTTGTTTTGTTTTGTTTTTGAGACAGGATCTTGGTCTGTCACCCAGGCTGGAGTGCAGTGGTGTGATCTCAGCTCACTGCAGCCTCAACATCCTGGACTCAAGCAGTCCTCCCACTTTAGCCTCCCAAGTAGCTGGGGCAATAGGCACATGCCACCTCACCCCCCCAATTTTTGGATTTTTTGTTTTAGAGATGGGGTCTCACTATGTTGCCCAGGCTGGTCTTGAACTCCTGAGCTCAAGCCATCTGCCCCTCTTAGCCTCCCAAAGTGGTGAGATTACAGGCATGTGCTACTGCTCCCAGCTTAACTTACATACGCTTTAAGCTGATCATATTTCTTTTTTTTTTTGAGGCGGAGTCTCGCTCTGTCATCCAGGCTGGAGTGCAGTGGCGCAATCTCGGCTCACTGCAAACTCCGCCTCCTGGGTTCATGCCATTCTCCTGCCTCAGCCTCCCGAGTAGCTGGGACTACAGGAGCCTGCCACCACGCCTGGCTAACTTTTTGTATTTTTAGTAGAGATGGGGTTTCGCCATGTTAGCCAGGATGGTCTTGATCTCCTGACCTTGTGATCCGCCCGCCTCGGCCTCCCAAAGTATATGGGGTCTTTTGTGATTGGCTTCTTAGCACAATGTTTTCAAGGTCTTCATGATGAAGCTGATCATATTTCTATTTTAAAATGATATGAAGACCTTGAAAACATTGTGCTAAGAAGCCAATCACAAAAGACCCCATATTACATGATTTCATTTATATGAAATGTCCCAAATAGGCAAATCTATATATAGAGAAAGTAGATTAGTGTTAGCCTAGGGCTGGAGAGGAGAGGGGATGTCGTGGAGAAATGGGAAGTGACTGCTAGTGAGTATAAAATTTCTCAGACCAGCCGCGGTGCCTCACGCCTGTAATCCCAGCACTTTGGGAGGCTGAGGCAGGCGGATCATGAGGTCAGGAGTTTGAGACCACCCTGGCCAACATAGTGAAACTCTGTCTCTACTAAGAATACAAAAATCAGCCGAGCATGGTGGCACGTGCCTGTAGTCCCAGCTACTCAGGAGGCTGAGGCAGGAGAATCGCTTGAACCCAGGAGGCAGAGGTTGCAGTGAGCCAAGATTGTGCCACTGCACGCTAGCTTGGGCAACAGAGTAAGACTTCATCTCAAAAAAAAAAAAAAAATTCTTTATGAGGTGATGAAGTTCTAAAACTGATAGCGATAATGGTCACACAACTCTGAATATGCTAAAAACTCATTGTACACTTTAAATGGGTGAATTGTATAGTATGTGAATTATGTCTCAATAAACCTGTTTTTAAAAAATGATATGAAGAGAAACAACCAGAATATGATGTTGCTTAGAATATCTTTGCCTTCACCTGGAAAAAGATATATATATTTATATGTATATATATGTATAAGTGTGTGTGTGTGTGTGTATATATATATATATACATATACACTTATACACACACTGTCTCTCTTTTCCTTTTTTTTTTTTTGTTCATTAATTTGGGGTGTTTAGTCATTTGCAACCAATCCTATTTTTTTTTTTTTTTGAGACAGGGTCTGGCTTTGTCACCCAGGCTGGAGTGCAGTGGTGTATCTCAGCTCACTGCAACCTCTGCCTCCTGGGCAGAAGCTATCCTCCCACCTCAGCCTCCCGAGTAGCTGGGACTACAGTTGCACGCCACCATGCCCAGCTAATTTTTGTATTTTCAGTAGAGATGAGTTTCACCATGTTGCCCAGACTGGTCTCAAACTCCTGAGCTCAAGCCATCTGCCCACCTTAGCCTCCCAAAGTGCTGGGATTACAGGCATGAGCCACCACGCCTAGCTGGCCAATCCTAATTTTAACCATTGTATCTGCCTACTAAAAAATCTTCAGGTGCTGCTAATTGCCCAAAAAACAAAACCCAACCTTCCTAACCTGGAAATAAGTCCTGTGAAACCTCATGTACCTCTGTGGGAAAGAATAGTGTGATCACTGGGAATGTGAATGTACATTTTGATGTATAAATTAAGATAGTTCAGTATGTTAAACTATTCACCATTTAAATATTTATGGAGGGCTTACTGTGTATCAGGCAGAACTCTAGGTGCCTGATTGACATCAGTGAATAAAATAGACAAAAAGAATCCCTGCCCTATAGGACATACAGGAAACAGGGATGGATCCAAAAGATAATAGTTAACTCAGATGATAAGAGTTATGTGTGGGTTTAATAGAAGAGGGGGCACATAGCAGTTTAATAGAAGAGGGGGTACATAGCAGTTTAATAGAAGAGGGGGTACATAGCAGTTTAGCTGATCTGAGCTAGACTAGGTTGAATCCTATAGTCTTCCATTTGGGTTCAAGTCTGTTTTTTCTTTTTTTTGAGACAGAGTTTCGCTCTTGTTGCCCAGGCTGGAGTGCAATGGCGCGATCTCGGCTCACTGCAACCTCCGCCTCCCAGGTTCAAGTGATTCTCCTGCCTCAGTGTCCCAAATAGCTGGGATCACAGGTGCCCACCACCACACCCGGCTAATTTTTGTATTTTTAGTAGAGATGGGGCTTCGCCTTGTTGGCCAGGCTTGTCTTGAATTCCTGACCTCAGGTGATCCACCTGTCTCAGCCTCCCAAAGTGTTGGGATTACAGGCATGAGCCACTGCGCCTGGCCTCAAGTCTATTTTTTTCTTGTCTTCATTCTGGGGCCCAGGCTAAAGAGCCAGGGGCTTTCGGGGCATGCTCTTCTAATGGCAGATTACAGGAGCACTAGAGGACAGGCCAAACCATAAAATAATGGCTGAAAGCCTATGCTTATGCCATCTCCACTCCACTCCAAGTCCTACCAAAATGTGACAGGGAAACATACTCTGCCTGTAGTGGGAGGCACTGCACAATTACACTGTAAAGGGTGTGGATATGTAATTCTGTATTTGTATACTGTTAATAATATACATAATGATATACATTATTATACACATATAATTACACATCTTGTAAGGATATATAATTCCTACAAGAGAGTGAAGATTATTGAATAGCAGTTCTGTCTACTGGAGTATAATAATAAGAAAAAGTAGCTGAAAAAGTTTGAATATAGAGGTGAATGGACATGGGTATAGAAAGGGCTAAAAGTTGGCTGGGTGCAGTGGCTCACGCCTATAATCTCAGCACGTTTGGGAGGCTGAGGCAGACAAATCACTTGAGATCAGGAGTTTGAGACCAGCCTGGCCAACATGGTAAAACCCCATCTCTACTAAAAATATAAAAATTAGCCAGGTGTGGTGGCTTATGCCTGTAGTCCCAGCTCCTCGGGAGGCTGAGGCAGGAGAGTCACTTGAACCCAGGAGGCAGAGGTTGCAGTGAGCCGAGATCGAACCACTGCACTCCGGCCTGAGTGACAGAGCAAGACTCCGTCTCGAAAAAAAAAAAATTTGTCAGGCATATCAGGATATTGCTAGAGGAGTGGGGACAAATTGTGAATTATGGTGGTTAAATGATGCACTGATCTTTGTCTTGTTTCAGTGTTGCTAGTATGAATTCTAATTCATAACACTATGGTATAAAGACATTAGATATTTACTTATCTAAATCTCATTTACCTATTCTAAGCTCCCCTCTACCTGGCTATTGGAAAACTTAATTTTAGGCATCATTGGAGCCCTTCTTCCTTTCCTGTACCCAGTGGGCCAGGCATGAACAGAGCAAGACTAACCCTTATATGCAAATCTGACAAGGACATTTAAAGAAAAGGGAGTTATAGACTAATAACCCTTGAGAGCACAGGTGTAAAAATCTGTATCAAAAAACTACTAAATTGAAAATTGAAGTCTCTAAAGAGGATAATACATCATAAGCAAGTAGAATTTATCCCAGGAATGCAAGGTTGATTTAACATTTAAACTTATGACATCAGAATAAAGGGGGAAAATGTTCATCTCATTGGATGCAGGAAAAGCATTTGATAAAATTCAACAACTAGTCGTGATTTTTTTTTTAAGCAAAACGAAACACTGCAGAACTGGAGTGAAGTTGTGAACTATTTCCCCTGCCCACCTCTGAGCAGGAATCCCAATGATCAGACATGCTAGCTGCCTAGATGGCCCCGCAAAAGTCTGTGGAGTCTCTAGGACGTAGTTAATTAATCGACCTGTGATCATGTGCATTTGCTAATTGTCAGGAAGTTAGTAGTCCAGTTTATATCAACTACCACATGCTACTGTTAGTTTCTGTATCAATTTTGTAATATGATTAAAATATCCTTTTTGTTCTCTCTCATAGCAGTCTGTAATATAAATCTCCCACCTGTTTCTTTCTCCTTTCATCTTTTTTTTTTTTTGACATGGGGTCTTACTCTGTTGCCAAGGTAGGAGTGCAGTGGCATGATCTCAGCTCACTGCAACCTCCACCTCCCCTGGGTTCAAGTGATCCTCCTGCCTCAGCCTCCCAAGTAGCTGGGACTACAGGTGTGCACCATCCTGCCCAGCTAATTTTTATATGTTTAGTAGAGACAGGGTTTCGCCATGTTGGCCATGTTGGTCTCAAACTCCTGGCCTCAGGTGATCCACCTGCCTTGGACTCCCAAAGTGCTAGGATTACAAGCGTGAACCACTGCACCCAGCCCCTCCCTTATCCCAGCTACTCTTATCTTATCCCAGCTACTCTTCGTAATGTTTTATCCCCAGATTCATGGGTTTTCATGTGGATATATTATTTTCTTTTTCTTATTTATTTATTGTGGAGATGAGATCTCACTCTGTTGCCCAGGCTGGTTTCTAGCTCCTAGCCTCAAGTGATCCTCTAGCCTCGGCCTCCCGGAATGCTGGGATTATAGGTGTGAGCCACGTGCCCAGCCTTAGAGATTTCTTTTACATGAAGTGAACCTTCCCACTGTTGAATTTTGGGATGAGTTCTAACATACCTTAAGAGTCATAGACTGCTTTTACTTTGTTGTATTATAATTTCAGCCTTACTTTGTTGCTCATACTCTGGGCCTTGATATACTGTATGGCTATCCTAACCCCTGAGTATTGTTTCAAGCTGACTTGTGTTTGTTTTCCTTTTTCTTCATTAAATATTATCCTGCATATTATCCTGCCTTGCAGGTTTTTTTTTTTTTTTTTTTTTTGAGATGGACTCTCGCTCTGTCTCCCAGGCTGGAGTACAGTGGCACGATGTTGGCTCACGCCTTGCAGTTTTATATCTGGGGCTTTGTACTTTTTCTTTTCTCTTTTTCAAAATTCAGCTTAAAATAATTGGAATCATTTTGGCACATTTCCCACCAAATAAATTCTCCCTTGCTTTTGTGAAGGGCAGCTGTCCTTTACCAGAACATATCATGGAAATATTGTTAGTCTCTGAACTAAATTTTTTTTCAGAGATGGGGTCTCACTATGTTGCCCAGGCTGGACATGAACTCCTGGCCTCAAGCAATCCTCCCATCTTGGCCTCCCAAAGAACTGGAATTATAGGCACACGCCACCGCGCCTGGCTAAGAACTAACATTTTAAATCAGAACTTTAATAAATTAATGTGGGTCAAGATTTTCCATGAAATAGCATTAACTTTACTCATGAACATTCCCATTTGCTTTCTTGAATGGATAAGAAACATGTATATCCTCTGTGTCTTAGAGAGGGAAAAAAGACTTGAACATCTAGGACATTGAGAGGCCAGGCACCGTGGCTCACATCTGTAATTCCAGCACTTCGAGCGGCCAAGGCAGGCGGATTGCTTGAGCTCAGGAGTTTGAGACCAGCCTGGCCAACATGATGAAACCCGTCTCTACAAAAAATATAAAAAATTAGCCAGGCATAGTGGTGCATGCCTGTGGTCCCAGCTACATGGGAGGCTGAGGCAGGAGGATCACTTGAGCGCAGGAGGCAGAGGTTGCAGTGAGCCGAGATTGCGTCACTGCACTCCAAACTTCACTTTCTGACACCTCTCATCCTTTCACGCAAAGAGAAGAAATTATTCATTTAGCCTTCACATTGTCTTGTATGAGCTCTTGTATTGTCAAGGACAAGAGAAATGTGCAGTTGCTTTTAAGGTTAGATATTCCTTCTCATTGCTGGGACTTGAGATTTTTTAAATGGATTCTCGTTCCCAAAAGGTAATGTTGACTGGAGAGTTAAGTTCCAAGACATAAGGATGCTCGTGGAAGCATATTCTTTTGAAGGAACCTCCACCTGACAGCCCCTACAAAAAGGCAACCCCTTTCCCAGCTTTTCCCAGGTAGGCACTCTCCCCTGGGTGGCTGAGCGAGACCCTGACTCAAAAAAAGAAGGACATTGAATTCTTTTGACACCATCTAAAGAATCAACCATTCACTGGGTTTGCCGTGTTGTGGCATATTCTCTGGTTCATCTTGAAATTATATATACATTTTATTTTCAAGTATAGTGGCTGTAGTTTCTATAAAAAGCAAGCAATACTGCAGTTTTTGTTGTTGTTTATGTAAAGCTGCTCATCCCTGGTTTTCCATGGTGCTCAAACGTTGGTACTCCTTAAAATGATCCAAAATCACCTACCCTGCTAATGATCTTAGCTATTTTTAACTCCAGTTGGACAGTTTGTTTCCTCCCAATTTTTCTTCCTCAAAATCTTCAGTTTTCTGAATTCCTTTCCTGATTTTTCTTCCAAAATATCAAGAATATTTTATACCTTAAAATAGGTTGAGGCCAGGCACAGTGGCTCATGCTTGTAATCCCAGCACTTTGAGAAGCTAAGGCTGGAGGATTGCTTGAACTCACGAGTTCAAGACCAGCCTGGGCAACATGGCGAAATCCTGTCTGTACAAAAAGAGAAAAAAATTTGTAAATTAATTATCTGGGTGTGGGGGCACATGCCTGTAGTTCCAACTACTTGTGAGGCTAAGGTGGGAGGATCACTTTAGCCTGGGAGGTCAAGGCTGCAGTGAGCCGTGATCATCATTGCACTCTAGCCTGGGCAACAGAGTGAGACCATATGTCAAAAAAAACAGGTTGAAAGGTAGAGAAATTCCTCATGTCTTTTTAAATCTTCTGTAGCAGAAACACAAGTTTGTGCTTGAAACAGATAAGAAAAAGAAACAATGCCTGCCTTGCAGATCTCACTAACATTTGTCCTCACAACTTGGAACACTGGGTTAATAAATTTTCTTAGTGTCTTCTGGAAACTGTCTTAAAAACTGCCTGTTTTTACACGTTTATTGTGTTCTTTGTTATCTATAGCCACACCCTAAAGTTTCACTTTATAGTTTCACCTTAATCTGCACGTCTGCAACTGCTATCATGGGTATTACATCTACAACATAGTGGAGCTGTTAATTTTAATATGTTGCTCAGCTACTTAGCTCTGACATGTCCAATTTATTTAGTTATGAGTCAGTGGTTCTTAAATTTCCACCCATAATTGAGATTCATGCATTATTTAAGAAATGTAAATCAGAGAGGATACTTAGGAACTCCTAGGTTAACCCATTTAAAAATATTTCTTGAACGTAAATTTCCTCAAACTTTGTAGGTCCTGAAATATTAATCTTGGGACCTCCCTCCACCAGTGCAGTTTCATTAAAAGACAAAACTGATGTGGAGATATAGAAGTAATTTTTTTTAAAAAAAGAGCTAAAAATGGAAGGAAAACAGCAGTTTAATATGGGTGGTGTAGAAGCTGTAAATGAGTTAAAACTACTGTACTGTGAGAGTCAATCTTGAAGCTTTCTTATTTTAAATTCTGTCTTTCGTAAAACAAAAACAATTTATAGAAGTGTTTAGGTGGTTTAGACAAGGGTTGCTCAGTTTAAATCCTGAGAAGGACTGAGGTGGCCTTCCACGATTGGTGGAAACTGACATGTATCCTGTTCCATCTGGAGTTGTTGCCTTCCAACTTGGGCCAAGTTTGAAATCAGCAAAGTGTTGCAATATAGTTTCAGACAGTATAGGACAGCAGATTCCTTTACTTTCCTACCGTAGTTTCTCTGGTCAGCTCACCTAAGCCAGTGCAGGGTTTTCATTTGTTCTTCCAGTTCGACATTCTGTACCCTGTGGAACCAGAGTCCGTGTGATGAGTCAGTGCTGCGGTCCTGGGGACACGCAGGGTAGGAGGCCGCTGTTGAAGAGCAGATGGCCCAGGCCGTGCTTCTCAGCCATCTGGGGATGCTGCGGCCAATGGGGGGGGGGGTCCTGCTTTTCCCTCATCTGTTGCTAGTTATCTGAGGAATCTCTGAGGAACCTGGCTGTGACTGCTGACCTTCTGTCCGGAGTGAACTCCAGCGACATAAACCATAGGAGGAAGTGCTGTTTTCCTAGCTTCTCTCATTTCCTTCCTTCCTGAAGCACATTTAGACTTCATTTTCTGACACCTCTCATCCTTTCATGCGAAGGGAGAAAATTACTCATTTAGCCTTCGTGTTGTCTTGTATGAGCTCTTGTATTGTCAAGGACAAGAGAAATGTGCAGTTGCTTTTAAGGTTAGGTATTCCTTCTCATTGCTGGGACCTGAGATTTTTAAAATGGATTCTCGTTCCCAAAAGGTAATGTTTTCTGGAAAGCAGTTCCAAAACATAAGGATACTCACAGAAGCATATTCTTTTGAAGGAACCTCTGCTGGACAGCCCCTACAGAAAGGGAATCTCTTTCCCAGGCAGTCTCCCCTGGTAGAGTAAGCAAGAAAGGAGAGACAGCTGTCTTTTGTCTTTCAGTTAAGGAAACCCCTGCAGAAGTTTTGTTCTGGGACCCCAGCACTTGAATTTTTTTTTCTTTTTGGCAGGGTCTCGCTCTGTCGCCCAGGATGGAGTGCAGTAGTGTGATCTCAGCTTGCTGCAACCTCCACTTCCCAGGTTCAAGCAATGCCACCTCAGAGCTGCTCCCCCATACCCCCGCCCTGAGTAGCTGGAACCACAGGTGCTCACCACCACGTCCAACTAATTTTTATATTTTTGTAGAGACAGGGTTTTGCCATGTTGCCCAGTCTGGACTCGAACTCCTGGGCCCAAGGGATCTGCCTGTCTTGGCCTCCCAAAGTGCCGGGATTACAGGCGTGAGCCACTGTGCCCCGCCTCACCAGTGCTTTTTGAAAGAATATACTGACTCATTTAGGGGAGTACAGGGAACCCACGCATTAATATTTTTCTAAATTTTTTTTAAGCCTTCAAAATGTATGTCTCCAGTGCTTATCTCTCACTTGGATTTAGAATGGTGGATTTAGGGAACTATTTTTATAGTTTTCTATACACTTTGCTCAATTCTTTATTTTATTTTATTTCATTATTTATTTATTTATTTATTTTTGAGACAGGGTCTCGCTGTGTTGCCCAGACTGGATTGCAGTAGCACGGTCTAGGCTCACTGCAGCCTCAACTTCCTGGGCTCAAGTTATCCTCCCACCTCAGCCTCCCCAGTAGCTGGGACTACAGGCATGCACTACCACGCCCAGCTAATTTTTGTGTTTTTATAGAGACAGGATTTTACCATGTTGCCCAGGCTGGTCTCGAGCTCCTGGGCTCAAGCAATCCACCCTCCTCTGCCTCCCAAAGTGCTGGGATTATAGGTGTGAGCGACTGCGCCTAGTCATCCCCATTTTTTTCATGTGTTGTTCTCATAAATCCAAGTCATCCTTTTGGGCATGTATCACTCAGGGGCCCAGCAGAAAACAGAAGGCACACTCAAATTGGGTAATTGGAAGAGGTCCAACTTAAAGCAGAATGGAGAAGTTTAGGGAAAATAACAAAGCATTGTACCATATGTCAAGGCTAGCTGGAGAGCCACCCTGCTCCTGAAGGGGTGGGGGATGAGATGGTTACCTGATGCAAGAGAAAGCTGTTTTGAGGAGGTCTTCATATGGTAGCTGTGGTGTTTAATAGAACAATACAGCCAACTCACAACCCAGCAGGGAGAGAGCCAGGGGAGTAAATATCACAATCTCACTGTCCCTCTGCCTTCAGACCTCCTGCCAGTGCCACCCATTGGCTGAACCCAACTGAAAGCCAGAGATGGGGGAGGCCTTGTTCAGTTCTGGTGGGGCAGCCTCCGGGAACAGAGGGCAGGCTGGGGCAGACCTGAAAGGGCAGATTTTCAGTATCCTCAATCTGTGCCAAGTTCAGACTTTGATTCCAAAGGCCACATTAGAAATTACTTATTAAACTGTTTCATATCAGTGTCTATCAGGGTAAAAGTTTATAGTTTGTGATCTCAGGAGATTTTTTAATGAAGTATGTCCAGACTTGAAGATATGTTGCTTAATAAAAATTACTGGCCAGGCACAGTGGCTCACACCTGTAATCCCAGCTCTTTGAGAGGCCAAGGTGGGCAGATCACTTGAGGCCAGGAGTTCGAGACAAGCCTGGCCAACAAGGTGAAACTCCATCTCTACTAGAAATACAAAAATTAGCTGGGTATGGTGGTGCATACCTGTAATCCCAGCACTCAGGAGGCTGAGGCACGAGAGTTGCTTGAGCCCAGGAGGTGGAGGTTGCAGTGAGCTGAGATCGAGCCACTGCATTCCAGTCTGGCCAACAGAGCTAGACTCCGTCTCAAAAAGTAAAATAAACATTACTGAGTCCTCCAGGCCTTCTTTCACATTCACATTTTATGACATACCTTAAAAATGTTTTTTATTGTGGTAAGTGTACATAACATAAAATTTACCATTTTAACCATTTTTAAGTGTACAGTTTTGTGGCATTAAGTAATTCACATTGCTTTTCAACCATTACTACCATTCATCTCCAGAACTTTTTTTATCTTTCTAAACTGAAATGCTTTACCCATTAAATACTAACTCCCTATCTCCTCTTCTCGCCCCTACTCCCTGGCAACCACCATTCAGCTTTTAATCTCTTATGAATTTGACCCCTCTGCGTACCTTATTCGTGCAGTATTTGTCCTCTTGTGTCTGGCAGATTTCACTTAGCTTAATATCTTTTTTTTTAAGACAGGGTCTCACTCTGTGGCTCAGGCTGGAATGCAGTGGCACAATCACTGTTCATGGCAGCCTCAATCTCGTGGGCTCAAGCAACCCTCCCACCTCAGCTTCCTGAATAGCTGAGACTATAGGCACCTGCCACCGCGCCCAGCTAATTTTTTTTTTCAATTCTAATTTTTTGTAGAGTTGGGGTCTCACTATATTGCCCTTCTGGGCTCAAATGATCCTCTCCTCTTGGTCTCCCAGAGTGCTGAGATTACAGGCATTAGCCACTGAGGCCAGCCTTAGCTTAATGTCTTCAAGGTTCATCTGTGTTGTAGCACTTTACAGTGATATATATTGTAACTTTTTTTTTTTTTTTTTTTGAGATGGAGTCTTACTCTGTTGCCCAGGCTGGAGTGCAGTGGCCCAATCTTGGCTCACTGCAATCTCTGCCTTCTGGGTTCAAAAGATTCTTCTGCCTCAGCCTCTTGAGTAGCTGGGATTGTAGGCATGCATCACCATACTTGGCTGATTTTTTTGTATTTTTAGTAGAGATGGGGTTTTGCCACGTTGGCCAGGCTTGTCTTGAACTCCTGACCTCAGATGATCCGCCTGCCTCAGCCTCCCAAAGTGCTGAGATTACAGGCCTGAGCCACCGCACCCGGCCCTACATTGTAAATTTTATTTTATTTCTGAATATGTTTTCTCTGATACATTTACTCTCATGGCTTTTAACTTTTACATGTCCAGTCCAATGTCTCACAAATCTGCAAGATGGATGATATAAGAGCACGGGCTGCAGGACTTAAGACATGGCAAATGAGTGGACCTGAGCAGGAGAGGTGGCATCATTTGGGGAAAGTACTCCGGGTGTGGAAAGTGTTTAAATATGTGGGACTGACCATGGAGGAAATAAACAGCAGTAAACCAAAAAACAAGTTCTGAGAGGAAAGTGCCTTATGGGAGCTGAGACATTTCGTTTGGATGGGGCTGCCCTGAATATTATTTATGAATGACAAGTAGAGTGGGACAAGGTTACACAAATCTGAAGTGGGGCCTGAAAACGGCGTGCTGTGGCCAGACAAGTTTAGAAATGCCGGATTGAAAAGGATTCTTGCCAAATTGTCTCAGTCTTTAATATACTAATTTTTTTATGCTCCTCTAAGAAGGAAATATGGTTTATAGCCTTCCTGGAGTTTCTCATGATCATGGAGCTCTTGTATCTTGGAGCACAAAGATTAGTGTCCTCAGAACATGTTTTGGGAATTGGTGGGGACTAAACTAAGCTTCTTGGGTGCGGGGACTGTAACTTATCTCCCACACAACACCTGGAAGGTTCCTGGACACATCATTGGAGCAAAGCTGGATTAATAGGTAACTGCCAAAGGCTTTAGTCCATAGAAAGTATTAAAATATCCTTGAGGCACAAAAGAAATCACTGCAGATTTGAGTCCTTCACTGACCCCCGCATTGAATGGGTAAGACTGAGTGAGTGTCTCCTTTTGAGATTAGTGCTCAGGCTTTATTTTTTTCCCAGTTGGGTAGATACTTGGTGATAGGAGTTGAATTGCTCAGGACAATAGAGGAGACTCTAAATGCTACTGTCCGCCACCAGCAGGATGAGAGAATAAATACTTAGAATGTTGGGTGAAGGGTCATCAAATGATTAGCTTACCCAGTCAAGCCAGATTTTTAGTTTGCATAGGGCTTTGGTTGATGCCATTTGGCTTGATAAATATTTGTTGAATGTATGAATTATAGAAAATAGGAGGACCTATAAATTCTTATCCAACTGTGTTATATATAAAAATTGACATTTTAGAAAGATTAATCAGATTTACTGCCATTTTAGTGGGGAGAACAGAGCTGCAATTCTGTTAAAATTTAGAATTTGTAATTCCTTGGCCAGTAGGGAGAGAAAAAAGGTACTTTAAAAAAACAAAAACAAAAAAAAACTGCTGGCCAGGCGTGGTGGCTCACGCCTGTAATCCCAGCAATTTGGGAGGCCGAGAGACCAGCCTGGGCAACATGGCAAAACCTCACCTCTGTAAAGAAGTTAGCCAGGTGTGGTGGTACACGCCTGTGATCCCAGATATTCAGGAGGCTGAGGTGGGAGGATCACCTGAGCCTGGGAGGCAGAGGTTAGAGTAAGCCAAGATCACACCACTGCACTCTAGCCTGGGTGACAGAGACTCTGTCTCAAAAAAGAAAAAAACAACAACAAAAACTGTAAACAAATATTGGACTCTAGTTAAGATATATATGTCAAAGTTTGGTGGGAAATATTTATGGTTCATTTTGAAGTGCATCAAAATAAAAAATACATATATTTGAAATGTATCCAAAAAATAACACAAATTGATAAACGAATAAAGGGATAGATAATCTGTGATAAAGTAACTGCAGTAAGATGTTAATGCTAGAATCTAGGTGGTGGGTGTAAAATTCTTTCAACCTCGCTGTTTGAAAATTTTCGTAGTTAAATGTTGGAGAAACAGAAAAATGGAAGTCTAGAGGATGTTGAAGGAAGAACCAATGAAGTTTAAGAAAAGTGATGTTTGCCGTAAAAAGAAGGTGGGCATGGGAATCAAACAGGCCTGACTTCGGGTTCTGGTTTGGCTATTTGTCAGCTAAAGAGATTGAGTAAATTGCTCAGTGGTGGTGCTGGGATTGGAATGCAGGCACCCTGGCTTTGGAGACTTGCTGTCTACCTTGCAGAGTCATGAGGATTTAAGCTCCTAGATCAGTGTCTGACACTTGGTAGATAATCATACAGTAGCTGTTGTTCTTAGTGTACCATCTGCCATAGAGGATGAGGAAGTCCAAGATATTAATGCTTGACCTGGAAGATTTCTATGACATTTCTATGGCACTGTTGCCAGTGCCATACATAGACAAGCTGGAAGGTAGAACTATTTTTGGGGAAGAGATGGTTAATTTAGTTTTAGATAAGTAGAACTTGAGATTTTGATATGAATAGTTTCATATATTGTGACAGGTTGGATTATTGGAAAAAAATTTTTAAAAGATAAGAATAAAAAAAGAGTTTCATATATTTTCCCAAACTTCAACAAATCATTTGTTCACCAAAAATCTGAAAATATTTTATGTGCCAGGCACTGCTGTAGACCAGTGAATGAAATAAATCTCTTCCTTCACAGAGTTTACATTCTAAAAGGGTTTGAAGAATTTTCTTTCCAAAGATATCTATATTTCAGATGCAGAATGACTCTCTAAAGGTGGAAAGACAGGCGTTCACCAGCAAGGGAAGAAGATGGTGTTTTCATAGCAAATTTTTCTGCTGTCCCTGAAATCATGCCATATAAGCAGTAATTTCCTCGGCGTTCTCTCAAGCCCATCTGTGTTCTGATTTCCTCTGCAGTTCTTTTTACTTCTATCTGGAGTTGGTGGACAGCTTATAGAAGCCATTTGTGATTGTTTCAAAATATATGCTCAGGCTTCTAAAATGGCCCTGGCATGAATAAGAGTAGCTGCTTTTCATAGTGTATACAGGGCAGAGAAGACAGATGAGATTCATCATATTATACATACTTTTGGGTCTCACACACGAATCATGTAATTTAGCGAGGCCGTGACTTCAGTACCCTTCTAGGGTGTGTGCTCCTCAGTGATTACACACTCATTCCAATGGAGTAGGAGGTCAGTCAGTAAAAGTATTTATTGAGCCAGATTCTCCTCTGCTTCTGAGTCATTTTCTGGTAGAGCGAAAAGGTTCTCTGGGAGAAGCTTTAACTCTTTCAGATTACAAGCATTACTCTCTTTGTGTAATGGGGTAGTTCTCTAAGTAATCATATGGGGTTTATGCTAATTCTTTACTTGATATTTTAGATAATTAGATATATCTAGTCTGATAGTGAGATGAAATTTGAGAAAATGTAGTATAAGAAGAAAAACAGTATCTACTTTGGCCCAAGGTTAAGGAATTGTTTTAATAACATAAACATCTAGATGGCTAAGAAGTTTGCACGACATTATGTGCGTGTGGGTTTTTTTTTTTTTTTTTTTTTTTAAGAAAATACTTAGGACACCACCCTTATGTGGAAATCTGACATCTGGCAACTTGAGTCCTCTGGAAGACAGCCAGAAAGAAAGGGGCCTCAGTGCACATAAAAATAACTGTTGAAAAACTCTACCACGAACATGTGTCCTTTCCCACCACAGTAGAGTTTGTTAGCCTCGCATTTAGAGCTTGTTTACTTTTATTTATCTGGGAACTTTACATAATTTTGGTAGTATGCGTGTGGTCTCCCCTCCATAGCAGATCATAAACAGCAATATAGCAAGGGGGTGGAAAAGTTGACGGAGGAGAGCAGAGGGTAGGCTGGCATTGAAAGAGAAAGGCCTAAGAAGTAGACAGTGCTGGTATTGTGTATCACAGCTTAATACAGTAATGTGTAGTCTTAATAATGAACTTGGACCCATCAGCCAAAGAGTAAATCATGTTCAAGGTCTTCTAATAAAGAAGTCAGGGAAGTCTGGAATGTGTCTATTTTTAAACAAAGTTAACCAGGTTTTGACATGTTGAAATGGTAAGCTCTGTAGTGTTTATGTGTTTGAAATAGCACATTCTCTGGTGATGCTATATCAGTGACACAAATTTGAGCTTGCAGTTGATTATGGAAATGATGCTTTGTAATAATGACTAATGTTTATTGAGCAGCTACTATACCAGCCCTGACCTAGGTGCCTTCACAGTTAGCATACTGGTTAAGGCTTTGGAGACAGACAGATTTGGGTTCCCATTACACCCCTGACTTATTATGTGACCTTGGACAGCTATCATCTCTCTGATCCCGTGTCCCCACCTGCCAAATGGGAACCAATAACATATGATAGGGTCCTTGCGAGGACTCAGGGAAGTACATGGTAAATGCATGTACCTAGGAAGTACTCAATGGATGTTAGGCACTGTTATAACTGTAATAGTCTTGATGGTTATTATGAAAGTATGATTATCTCCACTTATCTGGATGAGGAAACTGAAGCCCAGAGAGTTTAAGATGTCCAAGGTGAAAATGCTAATAAATAGTGGAGCTGGGCTGTGGACCTGGGTCTCTCTGACTACAGAAGCCTAGTGCTTTACATTCATATATGCTGCCTCCTCAGCATGTAATTATAATTAGATTTTTTTTGGTAATACTTGGAGAAAATGTGTTAGTAGCATCTGTGGGAAATACCCACTTACCACTTCTCTTTTCCACCGTGGACTCAAGTTATCTTATTATAGACAAAAAGTCTATAATAAGTAACACAAAGATAACCTACTTTTGCTTGACAGTACAAATTAAATTGGTAATGTTTGTGTAGTATGATTTATTAACATCTAGGTACTCCATATTAATATACTAAATGATTTATTATATGCCTAATATGTTTATCCATATCAGTGTTTTCTTGGATATAATTTTTTTTTTTTGAGACATAGTTTTGCTCTTGTTGCCCAGGCTGGAGTGCAATGGTGCGATTTTGGCTCACCGCAACTCCGCCTCCTGGGTTGAAGCGATTCTCCTGCCTCAGCCTCCCGAGTAGCTGGGATTACAGGCATGCACCACCACCCCCGGCTAATTTTGTGTTTTTAGTAGAGACGGGGTTTCTCCATGTTGGTCAGGCCGGTCTCGAACTCCCTGACCTCAGGTGATCCACCCGCCTCGGCCCCCCAAAGTGCTGGGATTACAGGCGTGAGCCACCGTGCCTGGCTGGATTATAAATTAACAGAGGTCAGGTATGGTGGCTTCTGCCTGTAACCCCCTGGCACTTTGAGAGGCCAAGGCGGGTGGCCCAGGAGTTTGAGACCAACCTGGGCAACATAGTAAAACCCTGTCTCTACAAAAAAGTACCAAAAAAATTAGCTGGGCATGGTTATGCATACCTGTAGCCATATGTACCCAGGAGGCTGAGGTGGGAAGATTGCTTGAGCCCTGGATATCGAGGCTACAGTGAGCCAATGCACTCCAGCCTGGGCCTCAGAATAGACCCTGTCTCATAGATAAATACAATTAACAGAGCTACCACTACCTTTTCTTTTTTTGTAGTTAGGCACTTCATGCTTTTTGATGTGATGATGGTTGTATGTGAGATGGAAGGTAGAGTCCTCATTCATCTCTACCAAGACCAAATAAGTACTTGAGATGGTTAAAGAAAAATAGACTTGTACTTGGGAGGCTGAGACAGGAGGATCACTTGAGCCCAGGAGTTCAAGGCTGCAGTGAGCTATTATTGCACTCCAGCCTGGGCAACAGAGCAAGACCCCATCTCTAAAAAGAAAAGAAAAGAAAAATAGATTTCAGGCCTGGATACTCTGGTCATCTTCAGCTGCTCCTTTAAGAGACGTAGGGAGAAATGTAGCTGTCATCAAGGCCGATTGTCTACAGATGGATGGATGTCCACTACTTATGTCCTCTCTTTCTGCTGCGTCAATACATATGTAGGTTCCCCAGCCACATGCATCAAGGTAATGGACACATCGTCTTATTACAGCACAGACACTGTTAACAGTACAAGGATACTCTCCGGGGTTGGGCCACTGACTTCTGTGAACCAAAAACATATACTTGATCTGGCATAGGATGCTAAATCTTGTCTGGAGGTGCCATCTACATAGTCCTTTCTTCCTTTCTTACAGATTTTTACTTTTCTAACTTTTTTTTTTGTAAAATAGAGGTGAAGTCTTGCTCTGTTGCCCAGGTTGGTCTTGAACTCCTGACTGCAATTGATCCTCTAGCCTCAGTCTCCCAAAGTGCTAGGATTACAGGCATGAGTCATTCAATAGGTTTTCCCTTTCCTTTTCCTTTTTGCTTTTCTGAGTCTCACTCCGTCACCCAGGCTGGAATGCAGTGGCACGACCTCGGCTCACTGCAACCTCGGCCTTCTGGGTTCAAGTGATTCTCCTGCCTCAGCCTCCCAAGTAGCTGGGATTACAGGCACCCGCCACCGTGCCTGACTGATTTTTGTATTTTTAATAGAGACGGGGTTTCACCACGTTGCCCAGGCTGGCCTCAAAACTCCTCACCTCAGGTGATCCGCCCGCCTTGGCCTCCCAAAGTGCTGGGATTACAGGTGCGAGCCACCGCGCCAGCCCCCAGTAGGTTTTCCATCTAGGCCTTTGAGGCATGGTTCTGCGGCTGTTCTTCAGGTTGTGGTACATTTGTTTGCAGATAGTCTCAGTAGGTAGGAATCAGAATGCCCTCAGTTTGAGTCCTGGCCCTGCTGCTGTGAGCACTGTGATCTTGGACTAATAATGTTTTCTAACTATACTGAGCCTTAGTATCCTAATCTTTAAACTCTGTGGGGAATAAAATGCCATATTTAAAATCTCTACTTTTTAAAGTATTGTATTTTAAAATTACCATGCTGTCTGGTGCTTTAAAAATGTTAATTTCCTTACTGCCCTCTTCAGGCATTCTGAAAAGCCTACATTTGCTGACACTTGAATCTTTTCTGTCACTGAGAGGTCTAGGGTTTTTGTTTTGTTTTGTTTTGTTCCTGAATTCCTTTGCGGGCCAAATGAAAAATATATGAGGAAATTATTATTTTTAAATTAGACCAGGTGTGGTGGCTCATACCTGGAATCCCAAGACTTTGGGAGGCCGAAGCAGGAGGATCACTGAAGCCAGGAGTTCAACACTAGCCTGGGTAACAAAGTGAGAGCTCATCTCTACAAAAAAAAAAAAAAAAGGCTGGGGCAGTGGCGCACGCCGGTAATCCCAGCACTTTGGGAGGCTGAGGTGGGCAGATCACTTGAGGCCAGGAGTTTGAGATGAGCCTGGCCAATGTGGCAAAACCCGTCTCTACTAAAAATACAAAAATTAGTTGGGCATGGTGGCGCATGCCTGTAGTCCCACCTACTTGGGAGGCTGAGCCTCTTGAATCACTTGGGAGACTGAGCTAGGAGGCGGAGGTGGCAGTGAGCCGAGATTGTGCCACTGCACTCCAGCGTGGAACACACAGCGAGGTTTCATCTAAAAATAAAAATAAAAAGTCAGGCACAGTGGTGTGCGCCTGTAGTTCCAGCTACTCAGAAAGCTGAGGTAGGAGGATCACTTGAGCCTGGGAGCTGGAGACTGCAGTGAGCTATGATCACACCACTGCACTCCAGCCTGGGTGATAAAGCAAGACCGTGTTCCTCGCCCCTCATGCCCAAAAAAGGAAAAAGAAATGAGAAATAACTTTGATATTTTAAAATATGAGGCCAGCTACAGTGGAGCATGCCTGTAATCCCAGCACTTTGGGAGGCCAAGGTGGGCAGATTGCTTCAGCCCAGGAGTTTGAGACCAGCCTGGGCAACATGGTGAAACCCTGCCTCTAGTAAAAATACGAAAAATTAGCTGGACATGGTGGCACATGCCTGTAGCCCAATCTTCTTGGGAGACTGAGCTGGGAGGATCACCTGAGCCCAGGAAGTCGAGGCTGCAGTGAGCCGTGATTGCTCCACTGCACTCCAGCCGGGGCGATGGGAGTGAGACCCTATCTCAAAAATAAAATAGGAAGTGCTAACTTATTTGCTTAGCTTTGGCTTCATTTTAAGTATATTTGTATCTCAAGCTTTATCATTCCCAAGAAATAGATCTATATTGCAGTGTCTTAAATATTGATGTTTTCTGTTTCTCTTGATCTATCTTTCCAGGTTATAAAACATGGAGGCTGGCTCAGTGGTTCGAGCCATTTTTGACTTCTGCCCTAGTGTATCAGAAGAACTGCCGCTCTTTGTTGGAGATGTTATTGAGGTGCTGGCAGTGGTGGATGAATTTTGGCTTCTAGGAAAGAAGGAGGATGTTACAGGTAAGTAAGAGACTCATAGTGGACCACAGGCCCTGACTTCTTTCCATATTAAAAATAAAGGCCGGCACTGCACTCCAGCCTGGGCAACAGAGTGAGACCCTACCTCAAAAAAAAAAAAAAAAGAAAAAAAAAGAAAATTAGTTCTAGCTGGGCACAGTGGCTCATGCCTACAATCCCAGCACTTTGGGAGGCTGAGGTGGGTGGATCACCTGAGGTCAGGAGTTCAAGACCAGCCTGGCCAGCATGGTAAGATGGTGAGACCCTGTCTCTACTAAAAATACAAAATTTGCTGGGTGTGGTGGCATGTGCCTGTAATCCCAGCTACTCAGGAGGCAAGGCTGGAGAATTGCTTGAACCCAGGAGGTAAAGGTTGCAGTGAGCTGAGATTGTGCCATTGCATTCCAGCCTGGGCGACAAGAGCGAAACTCTGTCTCTAAATAAATAAATAAATAATAAAAATAAAAATAAAGGCTGGGCACGGTGGCTCTTGCCTATAATCCCAGCACTTTGGGAGGCTGAGATGGGAGGATTGCTAGAGGCCAAGAGTTCGAGACCAGCCTGGTCAGCATAGCAAGATACCATCTCAATCAATCAATCAATCAATAAGAAAGGACGGGAAGTAGGAAGGGAGGTAGGGAGGGAGGAAGAGAAAGAGAGAGAGAGAAAGAAAGAAAGAAAAGAAAAGAAAGAAAAGAAAGCTAGCTAAATGGGAAGCCCAAGTCAATAAGTTTCAGAATCCTTTTGTGTTTTCCTTCTGTATTCATATGTAGTCTTTACCAGTTAGGGGAAGATTTCTGTTACCATTTCATGTCTCTTTGTTGATTCCTTCAAGAGATTGCACCACTAGACACCAGCTGCCCCAGCCCAGGTTTCTATCCAAGTCTTTCCCTTTCACCCCCTTTCGCTTCCCAGGTCTTTATCCTTTGTGTTCGGTGCTATTATTTCTCTTCTCAAAACGTGTTATTCCTTTCTTCATAACCCTGTTGTTTACTACTGCTTTTCTTTTTTTTTTTTTTTTTTTTTTTTTTTTTTTTTTTTTTTTTTTTTTTTTTTTTTTTTTTTTTTTTTTTTTTTTTTTTTGAGACGGAGTCTTGTTCTGTCGCCCAGGCTGGAGTGCAGTGGCAGGATCTCGGCTCACTGCAAGCTCCACCTCCCAGGTTCATGCCATTCTCCTGCCTCAGCCTCCCGAGTAGCTGGGACTACAGGCGCATGCCGCCACGCCTGGCTAATTTTTTGTGTTTTTAGTAGAGACGGGGTTTCACCATGTTAGCTGGGATGGTCTCAATCTCCTGACGTCATGATCCGCCCGCCTCGGCCTCCCAAAGTGTTGGGATTACAGGCATGAGCCACCACACCCGGCACTACTGTTTTTCATAACCAGCTTTATGATTTGTGGAACACAAGGTGCTCTCCACCTTGTTTCCTCTGGCTGTCTTCTTTAAACATTTTCTACCCTTTCTTTCATTCTTCACTTGATCTTAGGCAAAAGGCCGAGAAGTGATCGTTCTTTCATTTTCTTCAAAGGAGCATGATTCATCCTGTTCACTCCTTCCTGGATCCATGGCTGGCCCAAATTTATTAAAGTTATCCTTTACCCTACATGCTGCCTACCTCCCACATTCCACACACCTGGTTAGCTGTCTTCGATTCTGTAAAATATATATTCACATCGATTTCTTTCATTAATTAGCCTAGGGAAGGGTGGAAGCTTTTCCCACACCACATGCATCTGTGTTAATCCAGTCCTTAACTTGCATATATTCATATTTATGTAAGTCTGGGTTGGAGTCCTTCGAGCACACTCCGTTGACACTTAACCCACATTTGGGAGATAAATTATTTCCCAGTAGAAAAGATATCTCAGCTGAGACAAATGATGAGAAGGAGTTAGCAAGGCAAAGATGGTAGGCAGAGAGGATTGCTTGTTGAAGGTCCCTGGAGTGTGAGAACACTGGCGACTTAGAGAAGTTTAGTAGGACACGAGGTGTGAGTGGTTGAGGGAGAAAGGTGGGCTGGAGAGATGAGCAAAAGCTGGATCATGGGAGGCAGAGTATGCCATGGTAAGGAGTGAAGGAAATGGGAAACCCTGAAAGTGCTTTGAACATGATCAGATTTGAATTTTAGAAAACTCACTGCTCCAGACTTAAGAATAATAGGGACAAAACTGAAGGCAGGGAAGCATTTGGAAGGTCGCTGCAGTAATCCAGGTGAGAGATGGTGATGGCATGGATCAAGGTGGTGGGTCTGGAGATAAATAGACCCAGAGATAGAAGGTAGAATCAGTCAGACTTTCTGATACTTTCCAACTGGCAGGCCCTGTCTTTCTACCACCACCTATTAAAACCTTATCCACCTTCAGATTCAAATGCTATTGTTTTCATAAAGTTTTTTATGTTCTTCCTGACCGATTACCTGTCTTCTCTGAGCTTCCGTAACAATTTGTGTGCTTAGGTTGTGATACCAGATTTCAGGATTGAATTATTATTTATGTCTGAATTTGACTTTTTATCTGAACTAGGTTTTTAGCTCTTTGAAAACCAAAACTGTCTTACTTAGGTTTTCCTCTGCAGCGTGCTTTGCGTATAGCAGCCCCCAGTAAATGTGTACCGAATTGAATTGCATTCTCTCTGTTGTGCATGCATCCAGTTTTGTGCACTATACTTCTTCTCCAACAGATTCTCCAATTATGAGTATTCACTGAGTTTTCAAGTTAGGGTCTATACATGGACTCAGAAGAAAAGTTTTTGTCCTTGTACACAGACGGGAAAAGAAATCTCAGCATTAAAATTTAATATGTTTGCTTTTATTTTCAGGACAGTTCCCCAGCAGTTTTGTGGAAATTGTGACCATTCCCAGTCTAAAAGAGGGAGAGAGGCTGTTTGTGTGCATTTGTGAATTCACATCCCAAGAATTGGATAATCTTCCCCTCCATCGAGGTAAGCTGCTCATCAAATAGTAGACTATTTGAAATTAGATTTTTGGAGTCTGCCCGTTTCGACAACCAGATCCTTTTTGAATTTGTGAAGTGGCTTAACCTCTAGAGAGTCCTCGGCAATACCAAAGTAGCGTGGACGTAATGATGCCTTATAGTTTAGTACCATTTTACAATTTCCACGGTATTTTCTCACAAATATATTCTCATTTGATCTTCAGCACAGACCTGGGAGGTAGGAAAGTGGGGATTATTAACGGTATTTTATAACTAATGAGAGCAAAATTCAAAGACTGTTGGCTGGAGGTGGGAAGTCTTGGCCTCAGAATATGAACTCATCATATTCTAAGTCCAGGATTATCTTTCCACTGCCCCCATGCCATAGCCACACTTCAGGCACACTCTCTCTCTCTCTCTTTTTTTTTTTTTTTTGAGACAGTACTCTCACTCTGTTGCCCAGGCTGGAGTGCAGTGGTGTGATCTCAGCTCACTGCAACCTCTGCCTCCCAGGCTCAAGCAGTCCTTCCACCTCAGCTTCATGAGTAGCTGGGACTGCAGGCACATGCTACCATGCTGGGCTAATTTTTAGTATTTTTGGTAGAGATGGGGTTTTGCCATATTGCCCAGGCTGGTCTCGAACTCCTAGGCTCAAACAATCTGCCTGCCTTGGCCCCCCAAAGTGCCGGGATTACAGGCATGAGCCACTGCGCCTGACCAACTTCAGGCTTTATTTCTCTTTTAAAAACTGATATGGGGCGTGGGGGGGAGGGAGAAAAAAAAATAACTGTATACGGCTTTGCTAACAGTATTACCATTTATTAATGCATAATAGTAGAGCAGGAATTTTGATGTGGAAATTAAGAGACAGGTGCAAAACATCCCTATTTTACTGCTGTCTCATCAGAGCCAGTTTAAAAGGAAGTGATTTAAAACAGATAGTCATACTTAGCCAGGCATGGTGATATGCACCTATAGTCCTAACAACTCAGGAGGCTGCGGCAAGAGGATCGCTTGAGTTGGAAGTGTCAGTGAGCTATGATCACATCACTGTACTCCAGCCTGAGTGACAGAGCGAGACCCTGTCTCAAATAAATAAATAAATAAATAAATAAATATAAATTAAAACAGGTAGTCATAGCCATCTCTCAGTGATTTTCCAAGTATTTCTCCCTTCTTGCACTCTGATTAGATGAACAAACTATAAACTATAAACCATTTCAACAAGTATCCTTAAGTCCATTCTGCATAAACAGAGAAGCCAGTAGTGTCTAAAAGACAGAAGCTTCTGATCAATCCAATTTTGTGATGACTCAGTCATCAAAACAGTAGAACTTATTAGGTGTGTTATTAATATCATTACTTGCTCTTTGGCATATGGCACAAAAGGGACAGGCTTGATTTCTTAAATCATGTACACACACACACACACACACACACACACCCAGAAAAACCTAGCAAACTTCTCTAACCCTTAGTGATAAGAATGGAATAATGGATTTTGACCTTAATCCTCAAAATCTATTTTGAGAATTTCTTTTAGATTTTGTTTTATTTTGTTTATTTATTTGTTTGTTTGTTTTTTGAGACGGAGTCTCATTCTGTCGAGGCTGGAGTGCAGTGGCGTGATCTTGGCTCACTACAACCTCCGCCTCCCAGGTTCAAGCGATTCTCCTTCCTCAGCCTCCCGAGTAGCTGGGACTACAGGCGCCTGCCACCACACCCGGCTAATTTTTGTATTTTTAGTAGAGATGGGGTTTCACCATATTGGTCAGGCTGGTCTCAAACTCCTGATCTTGTGATCTGCCCACCTTGGCCTCCCAAAGTGCTGGGATTATTTATTTTTTATTATACAAATTTTGTTTTATTTTTTAAGACACAGGGTCTCACGTTGTTGCCCAGGCTGGTCTGAAACTCCTAGTCTCAAGTGATGCTACCACCTCAGTCTCCCGGGTAGCTGGGATTACAGACCTTACTTAACTTTAAGAAGTATCATTAGGATTGATAAGAGGCTGGGTATAGTGGCTCATGCCTGTAATCCTAGCATTTTGGGAGGCCAAAGGCAAGAGTATCCCTTGAGCCCAGGAGTTTGAGATCAGCCTGGGCAACATGGCAGGACCTTGTCTCTACAAAAAAAAAAAAAAAAAATTAAATTAACCAAGCATGGTGGTGCATACCAGTGGTATATGCCTGTGGTCCCAGCTACTCAGGAGACTGAGGCAGGAGCCTGAGCCGAGGAGGTTGAGGCTGCAGTGAGCTGTGTTTACGCCACTACACTCCAGCTTGGGCAACAGAGCAAGACCTTGTTTCAAAAAAAAAAAAAAAAGTTATTAATGAGAGAAAACGCCACCACACTCTGTTGTTTTGAGAGTTTCTTACACTTCACTTTATACTCAGTCTCCTCTTCAGCTCTGTATGCTTTCTTGTTAATCAGTGTTGGGAAGGTAGACAGAAATAGATTAAGAGATTATAGCAGGGACCTTATCTGTCCTTAGTCATAGCTCTCCCAGTGGAGTCTGTAGTCCATATCTGATGGAATGGAGAAAGGACAAGAGTGCAGTGGCTTCCACTGAGCTGTTCAGAGGATGTGGGTAGCATGGACTCTTAGGAAGCATGGCCATCCGAGAGATTCTCAGAACCTGGCATCGTGAGTCACCTGTCCGAAGACTGACTCAAGGTCAGGCCAGGACCTGGAATCTGTAATTTTATCTTGACTACCTTTTAACCACTTAAGCCTAATAAGCTTAAAGATGTTAAGTGGAATCCAAAGGAAGAGGATACTGGCAGGGGGATACACTGGGAAAGAGAGACTAGAACGAGATATACTAATTATCCATGGTTTTATCTTGTTCTCCTCTCTGTGATAATCTACTCAGTAAACACACAGTCAGCTTTCCTTCTATGCCTTTCACGTTTTTTTTTTTAGCTCTGTCTTTTAATTTAGAATCACAAGCCTTTGAAGATGGAGAAGTTAATTATACCTATGCAACTTGCCTTTTTCTAGGAAACTTAGCTTATCACACAAGTCATTTTAATTTCTCTTTTTCTATACATGATAAGTCACATCAACAGGTATTAATTTTACTGGTGGGAAACAAAATCACTAAAAAATGAAAGTATTGTTTCATGCCAGATATAGTTTATCAGACTTGCATCTAGGCTTCCTGTTTTTTAAGTCTAGTGCTTGGGATGGTGCCTCAACTTCCTAGACTGAAAATCACTTTTTCCATCAGATCAGTGTGTCTGTAAATGAAATGTTGATGATGGAATATGTCAGGAGGGGATTTGGAAACCTTAAGAGTATGCGGGGCCAGGCATAGTAGCTCATGCCTGTAATCCCAGCACTTTGGGAGGCCTAAGCAGGTGGATCACCTGAGGTCAGGAGTTCGAGACCAGCCTGGCCAACATGGTGAAACCCCATCTTTACTAAAAATACAAAATTAGCTGGGCATGATGGTACATACCTGTAATCCCAGCTACTTGGGAGGCTGAGGCAGGAGAATTGCTTGAACCCGGGAGGTGGAGGTTGCAGAGAGCCAAGATTGTGCCACTGCAGTCCAGCCTGGGCAACAAGAGCGAAACTCCATCTCAAAAAGAAAAAAAAGTATGTGGGATAATGTTTGGGATCTGTTGTGTTTTACCACGTGCCTTTTTAGTTCATTGTTATTTAGTTACCTTTAAGAAGTATCATTAGGATTAATAAGAGAAAAATATATATGTAATTTATAGATGTCTATATGTATTTAGAGCAGGCAGTATGGCTTAGGGGATAAGAATTCTGACAGGCCTAAGTTTAAATCCAAGTCCACCACTTAATAGCTGTGACCTTGGACTAGTTAAGTCTCTCAGGCTCAGTTTTCTTATCTACAGAATGAGGATAATAATATAATACCTACCTCAGGGTGATTGTGAGGATTAGATGAGGTTGTACATGGAAAGCATATGGTAGTAGGTAAGCGCTCAGTAAATGCTAGCTGTTCTTATTAGTCTTAACCTGGGCGCCTGGGCTTCGTTGATGTGCTTTGGGTATCTTGTTTCTGGGATAATTCTGTGAAGTTTTGTGTGTCTGTTCTCAGAGAGATTCTATGTGAAATCAGAACCTCTGATCTTTGTTCCAGCAGGTGTCACCCTTCTTCCTTTTCCTGAAGCTATGTAATTGTTTTGGACTATTCCTACTGTTTTGAGTTAAAATATATATATATACCTATATATATATTTTTCTTGGGACGGAGTCTCACACTGTCGCCCAGGTGGGAATGCAGTGGCGCAATTTCTGCTCACTGCCACTTCCGCCTCGTTGGTTCAGGTGATAATCATGCCTTAGCCTCCCGAGTAGCTGGGATTACAGGTGTGTGCCACCACACCCAACTAATTTTTGTATTTTTAGTAGAGACGGGCTTTCACCATTTTGGCCAAGCTGGTCTGGAACTCCTGACTTCAAGCGATTCGCCTGCCTGGACCTGCCAAAGTGCTGGGATTACAGGCATGAGCCACCACGCCTGGCCTCGAGTTCTATTTAAACTGAGAAACAAGTCTGTCTCTTAGAAGAAGAATCAAAACAGGTGGCCAGTGCCCCTGACTATCCTAAAAAAAAAAAAACAGAGAGGAGAAAAGAAAGGTGGGGGGTGGAGGGGAGTAAAGAACAAAAGCAAAATAAGAGATTAGTGCAAGGAGGCTGGGCGCAGTGGCTCATGCCTGTAATCCCAGCACTTTGGGAGGCTGAGGTGCGTGAATCACGAGGTCAGGAGTTTGAGATCAACCTGGCCAAGATGGTGAAACCCCGTCTCCACCAGCACGGTGGCAGGCACCTGTAATCCCAGCTCCTCGGGAGGCTGAGGCAGGAGAATTGCTCAAACCCGGAAAGCAGAGGTTGCAGCGAGCCGAGATCGCACCACTGCACTGCAGCCTGGGCGACAGAGCAAGTCTCTGTCTCAAAAAAAAAAAGAGAAACTAGGACAAGGAAAAGACAGAGAGGAGAGAAAAAAGTTAGTGCATATTATGACAAGTAATAGAATATTACTAATAATTGCCTCATATAACACAGAATCCTCATCCCTTGCCTATAACCACATGTTTCTAGATCACCTGCCCCTTCAAACAAAAGGCCAATAAAAAGTAAATTGACCAGTGGTATTTATCAGTCAAAGCACATGTCTTGTAAATTTGTGATGCCATGAATGTGAGCTCTCAGGAAAGAAGTTTTGACATGGCTAGTATGGAAACCTGAATAAAACACTGTACGTGGTCAGGCTGCATAAAGCACATAGTTCCCCTGGCATTTAGAGAGAGCCCAAAAGCAGTCCGTGAGGAACCCAGGACTGCAGTCAGACTGCTCATATCCGATTCTAAGAAGACCTGCACTCCTTTTTACCATTTTATTCCTAATGCATTTCCCGTTCAAATAAAAAATCCAAACAGAGGAAACAAGCAGTGTGGCTGGGATTAATTGTGCATGAGTCAAAGGCTTGGGCTGACCCTAAGGGTCACCACACTTCCTATTTTTCTGTTCTCAAAATCTGGTCTTGCTAGTCCAGGAGTTCCTCATATTGGTATTTCAGAAGTCTGGGAATGACCACTAGTTATTCTGGAGATACCGATCTAATGGAAAAAGTGATCCGTTCCTAAGGAATCACCTAGGATCCCAGGGGAATAGCTTGTATGACTCTTTCTGATGAAAAACAGAGACTCATGCTTCAGTAACAGGGCTATAAAATAGGGGCATTGAGGCAGAATATGGTGACCCCACCTTTAATCTCAGCAGTTTAGGAGGCCTAGGTGGGAGGATCACTTGAGCCCACGAGTTTGAGGCCAGCTTGGGCAACAAATGAGACCCTATCTCCACAATAAAAAAAAAAAAAAAAATTAGCTGGGCACAGTGGCACACACCTGTAGTCCCAGCTACTCAGGAGGCTGAGGCAGGAGGATTGCCTGAGCCTGGGAGGTCAAGCCTACAATGAGCAGTGATTGAGCCACTGCCCTCCAGCCTGGGTAACAGACTGAGACCCTGCCTCAAAAAATAATAATAATCAAATGAATTTTAAAATAAAAAGGGTATTGAACTAAATAATCTCTAAAGTACTTTCCAGGTTCTAAGTTGTGTATGTTTTTGAAGATTCACCTTTACTATGTAGAAATAACCAATAAAATAGCAGGCCATCAGGTAATAAAGCTTATCAAAACAGTTACCCTGCTGAAAATAGACAGGAAAACAAGCCTTATTATATGAGTTCATGGGGATCTGGCAAAACAAGGAAAATAGCATAATTCTACAGCTTTAAGAAAGCCAGTTGATTTCAAAGCCAGCAGAGTGGGAGTTATGGCACGCTTTTATTCTTCCCCTTCACCAAGAGGCCCATTGTGTCTGAACAGCAGTCAGTCACTAGTGCATTCCCTCTGTGTTCCCGATGGATGGCCTTACGGCCAGAGGGGGAAAAATTACTTGTGGATTTTTGTTGTTTTTTTTTTTTTTAGACAGTCTCGCTCTGTCACCCAGGCTGGAGTGCAGTGGCGCAATCTCGGCTCACTGCAAGCTCCGCCTCCTGGTTGACACCATTCTCCTGCCTCAGCCTCCCTGGTAGCTGGGACTACAAGCGCCCACCACCACACCCAGCTAATGTTTTGTAATTTTAGTAGAGACGGGGTTTCACCGTGTTAGCCAGGATGGTCTCGATCTCCTGACCTTGTGATCCCCCTGCCTCGGCATCCCAAAGTGCTGGGATTACAGGCGTGAGCCACTGCGCCCAGCCTTGTAATTTTTTAGGACCCCAACTTCTGACCAAGGGATAGGGAATCATAAGTTAAAAGAATGTAGAAATACAGGACCAAGACCCTATTTTTGGGGAACATTGAAACCAAATAATATCAAATTTGTGAAAATATGTTGGGCATCTCTCTCTTAAGTCTAAAATCTTATGTTAGGTGCTGTATAGTATATAAAAATACAAGTGTCAGAATTCATGATATAGACAATAATTTCTTTTCTAGGCTATAGACAGCCAAGATGAATGTGAGCTTCTAAGGTTTTTTAGAGAAGCAAGCCAAGGTTTCAGATGGAGAGACAGTGTAACATGAGTAAGGCTTTGGGGTTAATAATGATGTGGCTTCATAACAATGAAAGCCTCCTTGTGTGGAACAGGGTCTCGTATCATAGGAGAGATAATATTGGATAGTTGGAGAAAGGGAAGGTTATAACTGGATAATCATGAATGTAAGTTTGCTTTGGAGTGAAAGCATAATAAGTCTTTTGGTAGCTCAGTAAACCTCTAGAGAGAGTGTCCAGAGCAAATTTACTTTTTATATATTTTGGGTAATAAGAATAGGATTATTGAGGAAGAAGCCATTAGCAGTAGGCTCCTTGTGCTTCATGGTAAAAGTTTGGCCCGGGGAGGGAGATGATAAAACTGGTACATTTGTAATCTTGATTTGTCATACTTGAAGAAATAATGCCTGGGGACAAGATTTGAAAGGGTGAGATGGTGGGAATTGGACCAGGGTTGTAGCATAGAGCAATTAGTAGAAGGAAGAGGCTGGGCACAGTGGCTCACACCTGAAATCCCAGCACTGTGGGAGACTGAGGCGGGTGGATCACTTGAGTCCAGGAGTTTGAGACCAGCCTAGGCAACATAGTGAGACCTTGTCAAAATAAAAACTAGGTATAGTGGCACATGCCTGTAGTCTCAGCTGCTTAGGAGGCTGAGGTGGGACAATCAGTTGAGCCCGGGTGGTCAAGGCTGCAGTAAGCCATGATTGCACCACTGCACTCGGCCTTGGTGATAGAGTGAGACCCTGTCTCCACAAAAAAAAAAAAGAAAAGAAAAAAGGAAGAAATATTTTGAAAGAAGGAATTAGAAGAAAAAAGGAAATTAGCAGCAAAAGTCAGTTTGGAAAGCAGAATGTAATGAATTTATTTGGGAGTTGGAGTTGAAGAATAATCATCATTAGCAAATGAACATCAAGTGCTTGCCATGCAAAAGGCATCATACCAGACTCTTGAGATACCAAAGAGAAGGTGGTACCTACCATTAAAGAACCTGTAACCTACTTGGGAATATAAGACAGACTTAGTTTTTTTTTTCTTATTTGTTTATTTTATTTTATTTTTTAGAGACAGGGCCTCTCTTTGTCACCCAGGCTGGAGTTCAGTGGTCTGATCATAGTTCACTGTAGCCTTGAACTCTTGGGCTCAAGCAGTCTTCCCACCTCAGCCTCACGAGTAGCTGAGACTACAGGCAATAGCTGCCTTGCCTGAGTAGACTTAATTTTTTGTTGTTGTTTTTGAGATGGAGTTTAGCTCTTGTCACACAGGCTGGAGTGCAATGGTGCAGCCTCAGCTCACTGCAACCTCTGTCTCCCACGTTCAAGCCATTTTTCTTCCTCAGCCTCTCGAGTAGCTAGGGTTATAGGCATGCACCCCCCTGCCCGGATAATTTTGTATTTTTAGTAGAGACAGGGTTTCACCATGTTGGCCAGGCTAGTCTTGAACTCCTGACCTGAGGTGATCCACCCACCTCGGTCTCCCGAAGTGCTGTGATTACAGGTGTGAGCCACCGCACCTGGCCTAAATTTTTTTTAATCAAGAGCATATAAAAATCAAGAGCATATAAAAATCAAGAGCATAAAAGACAACTGGTTTTCCAATGTGCTTGACTATAAAATGACTCATAGGATTTTGCCAGGTGCTTTGCTACCCAGATCTTATTTTACCTAGGCCAGGTGCATTCCTTGAGCACCTCTGACTTGGGTACTGAGTGAGAAGGAAATTTTAACTATAAAAGTATAGGTAAGATTAACTTTAATCTTAACTGTAAAATTAAAATAGATAATCTACAAATGAACAGCTTATAATCAGATAAGAGTTTGTTATAAAACAATTGATTATAAAATTAGAGTAATTTTTTCAAAATTAAATCATAAATCATATAGAACTGAATTTTAATTTCATTTTTCCAGAAACATATACTGTGCTCTTATCCTTTCTTTACTCAACTTCTTCTACAATAAGATAGATGCTAACTGTTCAGCTTACATTTTGTGAGGATAACCTGAAAATTGGTTATTTTCAAAAACAAAAGTGGTGATTATTGGTACCTTCTTTTAAGATCTCATTTTAATATATTTTCAGGATAGGGACAGTTCAGGAAGGCCTCTGGAGAACATGATCGAACATTCACTGCCCATACCCTTCATCTCCAACAAAGAACCCTTTTTTTTTTTTTGAGACACGGTCTCGCTCTGTTGCCCAGGCTGGAGTGCAGTGGTGCCACCATAGCTCACTGCAGGCTCAAATTCCTGGGCTGAAGCAATCCGTCCTCCTGCCTCAGGTTCTCAAGTAGCTGGGACTACAGCGCTCACCACCACACCCGGCTGATTTTTTTTTTAATTTTAAATAGAGATGAGGTCTCGCTATGTTGCCCAGGCTGATCTTGAACTCTTCTGCTCAAGCAATCCTTCTACCTCAGTCTCCCAAAGTGCTGGAATTACAGATGTGAGCCACTGTACCTGGCCTCCCTGTATCCTCTTAAAAGTTATTGAGACCCCAAAGAGCTTTTTTGGTTTTTTGGGGGTTTTTTGTTTTGTTTTTGAGACAGTGTCTTTCTCTGTCGCCCAGGCTGGAGTGCAGTAGCACAGCCACGGCTCACTGCAGCCTTGACTTCCCAGGTTCAAGTGACTCTCCTGCCTCAGCCTTCCAAGTATCTGGAACCACAGGTGGGCACCACCACACCTGGCTAATTATTGTATTTTTCCCAAAGAGCTTCTGTTTATGTGGGCTGTGTCTGTTGATATTTATCATATTAGCTATTACAACTGGGAATTTTTAAAACTTGTTTTATCAATCTATTAAAAACCCATTACATATTAACATAAATAACATATTTTTATGAAAAATAAGTATAGCTTTCCAAACAAAAAAAATTAATGAGGAATGACATTGCTTTACATGTTTGTAAATATTTTTAATGTTCGACTTACTAAAAGAAAACCAGATTCTATTTGCATCTGTATTCAATCTGTTGCAATGTGTTGTTTTCATGGAATTATGTGAAGAAAATCCAGCCTTACACAAATATGCAATGGGAGACGGGAAAAGGTATTTTAATAGTCTTTTCAAATAATTGCAAATATTCATCGTTGACACTGCACCAAAATTCAACGATTGGTAATTTCTTATGAGTTAATTGCAGTGTGGGATCTGAAACTATGTTGGTGAACTTTCATAATATTACACTAAAATTCATTAATCTGTCTTGCTTTTGGAGTGTGAATCTTTTAGCCATGAATGATTTTATACCAGCATGCATTTGTCATTTGGGAAATATTGATTTAATTAGCTACTCAGTTATTCCAAATGTTGACCATTTCAACATACAATATGAAAAAATCATATTTGTTACTATCTCATCAGAAGAATCTTTAAATATGGGAAAGCTGCCAAGCCTGTGGTAGTAGATACAAGTTTTCCAAAATTCTGATTTTCTCTTGGAAGTTGGAATTTTATCATTGGCAACAAATACTGTCATTTGTTCTCCTTGATGTTTCAGACTCACTTTCATTTTGGAGGAAACATCTGCCAGATATCTAAGTCTGAATAAACATAGTTGTCTGTTATTCATTCTTGCACATAAAATGGTGTTATGTGAAAATAAACAGATGGTTCAGGCATGTAACTCAGTTACTCGTGCTTCTCCTCAGCCAGTAAAAGTGCTTTATGTGTAATTCCTGTATTGTCACACAGAATATTACAAGAGAATTGTTCTTAAGGGTTGAGATTTAACACAGTGCATAATTTGTATTGCTTCTTAACTGAAAATGGCTTTTTAAAAAACTGTGAGTACATGGTTATGAAGAATACAATGACCATACAGTGACTATTCGTGTAATTTGTGGCTACTGCCTTTGCTTATGAATTGCCAGCAATTTTTAATTAATTAATTTTTTTTTTGAGATGGAGTCTTGCTCTGTTGCCCAAGCTGGAGTGCAGTGGTGTGATCTCAGCTCACTGCGACCTCTGCCTTCTGAGTTTAATTTCTGCCTCAGCCTCCCGAATAGCTGGGACTACAGGCACGTGCCACCATGCTCGGCTAATTTTTGTATTTTTAATAGAGACGGGGTTTCACCATGTTGACCAGGCTGCTCTCGAACTCCTGACCTCAAGTGATCCACCTGCCTTGGCCTCCCAAAGTGCTCGGATTACAGGCATGAGCCATCGCGCCCAGCCATTTTATTTTTATTTTTGAAACAAGTGTTGCTCTGTCACCCAGACTGGAGCGTAGTGGTGAAATCACAGCTTACTGCAGCCTTGACCTCCTGGGTTCAAGCTATCCTCCCACCTCAGCCTCCTGAATAGCTGGGACTACAGGCATGAGCCACAAGGCACAGCTAATTTTTAAATTTATTGTAGAGACAAGGTCTTAACATGTTGCCCAGGCTGGTTTTGAACTCCTGGTCTCAAGCAATCCTCCTGCCTTGGCCTTCCCCAAAGTGCTCGGATTTCTGGTATAAGCCACCACACCGAGCTGGCCAGCAGTTTTAATCACCATTCCTTTTTCACAGAGATTACAAAAGTCAGCAGAATAAAATATGTAGATAAAGTCTTAGTGTTATTATGAGAATGGTTTTGACCTCACAGATTCTCTGCTAGGATCTCGGAGACCCACCCCTATGGTTCCATGGATCACTCTGAAAACTACAGTTTCATAGAACTGCTCCAATTCAATAAATTGTCAAAATTGTTCATGCTCCTAAAGCTCTAGGTGTATTTCCTTGAATTTGGTAGCTGTTTAAAATGAGAGGTTGCACTATTAGTCGTGATAATGTTCTGCTGGGTGATGACTGAGGTCACCATCTCTGCTCCTCTTTTCTTTAGGTGACCTGGTGATTCTCGATGGCATTCCCACTGCAGGCTGGCTGCAGGGCCGAAGCTGCTGGGGCGCACGGGGCTTCTTCCCATCTTCGTGTGTCCGCGAGCTCTGCCTCTCCTCACAGAGCCGGCAGTGGCACTCCCAGAGCGCCCTGTTTCAGATTCCGGCATATTCCATGGGACAAGCCCGGGCCCTGATGGGGCTTTCTGCTCAGCTGGATGAAGAGCTGGACTTCAGGGAAGGGGATGTGATCACCATTATTGGAGTTCCTGAACCAGGCTGGTTTGAAGGGGAGTTAGAGGGCCGAAGAGGCATTTTTCCAGAAGGTTTTGTAGAGCTCTTGGGGCCCTTGAGGACTGTGGATGAGTCGGTAAGTTCTGGAAATCAAGATGACTGCATTGTTAATGGTGAAGTAGATACCCCTGTAGGAGAAGAAGAGATAGGGCCAGATGAGGATGAGGAGGAGCCAGGGACCTACGGGGTCGCCCTGTACAGATTCCAAGCCCTGGAGCCAAATGAGCTGGATTTCGAGGTCGGGGATAAAATCCGAATTCTGGCGACCTTGGAAGATGGCTGGCTGGAAGGATCCCTGAAGGGCAGGACAGGCATCTTTCCTTACCGGTTTGTGAAATTATGTCCTGACACACGGGTGGAGGAAACCATGGCTCTGCCCCAGGAAGGCAACCTTGCCAGGATCCCGGAAACTTCTTTGGATTGTTTGGAGAACTCCTTAGGAGTAGAGGAACAAAGACACGAAACCGGTGACCATGAGGCCGAGGAGCCTGACTGCATTATTTCTGAAGCACCCACTTCTCCCCTCGGTCATCTGACTTCAGAGTATGATGCAGACAGAAACTCTTATCATGATGAGGACACCACAGGAGGGCCCCCGAGAAGCCCAGGCGTGGAGTGGGAAATGCCTCTTGCCACAGACTCTCCCACCTCTGACCCTTCAGAGGTAGTCAATGGTACTTCCTCCCAACCTCAGGTCCCTTTTCATCCCAACTTGCAGAAAAGCCAGTATTATTCTACAGTGGGAGGAAGCCACCTGCACTCAGAACAGTACCCTGACCTTCTTCCCCTAGAAGCAAGGACTAGAGACTATGCCAGCCTACCTCCCAAAAGAATGTATTCCCAGCTAAAAACTCTTCAGAAGCCAGTGCTCCCTCTTTACAGGGGCTCTTCTGTTTCAGCTTCAAGAGTAGTCAAACCCAGCCAATCGAGTCCTCAGCTCCACGGCCTAGCCAGTTATGCTAAAAAGCACCACATGTCCAGCGTTTACTCCGTCTCAGAGAGATTGGAGATGAAGCCTGGTCCGCAAGCCCAAGGGCTTGTTACGGAAGCAGCAACACATTCACAGGGAGACGGCAGCACTGACCTGGACTCGAAGCTGACACAACAGCTAATCGAGTTTGAGAAGAGCTTGGCAGCGCCCGGCACAGAGCCAGATAAAATTTTACGCCACTTTTCAATCATGGACTTTAACTCTGAGAAGGATATTGTCCGAGGTTCCTCAAAGTTAATCACCGAACAGGAGCTGCCGGAAAGGAGAAAGGCCCTAAGGCCACCGCCACCTCGTCCCTATACTCCAGTATCCACTTCTCCCCATTTGCTGGTTGACCAGAACCTAAAACCTGCACCACCCTTGGTGGTGCGACCCTCTCGCCCAGCTCCCCTGCCTCCCTCAGCACAGCAGAGAACAAATGCGGTATCCCCCAAGCTCCTATCTCGACACCGTCCTACCTGTGAGACCTTAGAAAAGGAGGGCCCCGGACATATGGGAAAGAGTCTGGACCAGACCTCCCCATGCCCCTTAGTGCTGGTGAGGATTGAGGAAATGGAGCAGGACTTGGATATGTACAGTAGAGCTCAAGAAGAGCTAAACCTCATGCTGGAGGAGAAGCAGGATGAATCATCAAGGGCAGAGACCCTCGAGGATCTCAAGTTCTGTGAAAGTAACATTGAAAGTTTGAATATGGAACTCCAGCAACTAAGAGGTAAGTGACGAGGAAATAATATATACCTGTTTCTTGACACTCACAAGTCCCAGAAACAGCCTACCCAGGCTTTTTAAGGATATGTTACCATCCTCGATGGACAAAAAATGATTTACATTTTCATTACCTAATTTCTTTTCTTTTTTTTTTTTCTTTTTTTGAGACAGAGTCTCGCTCTGTTGCCCAGGCTGGAATGCAGTGGCATGAACTTGGCTCACCGCTGCCTCCGCCTCCTGGGCTCAAGTGATTCTCCTGCCTCAGCCTCCCAAATGGCTGGGATTACAGACATGCGCCATCACCACACCTGGCTAATTTTTGTATTTTTAGTAGAGACAGGGTTTTGCCATGTTGCCAGGCTGGTCTTGAACTCCTGACCTCTGGTGATCCACCTGCCTTGGCCTCCCAAAGTGCTGGGATTACAGGCATGAGCCACCACGCCTGGCTTCTTTTTTTTTTTTGAGACAGAGCTTCGCTCTTGTTGCCCAGGCTGGAGTGCAATGACGCGATCTTGGCTCACCACAACGTCTGCCTCCCAGGTTCAAGCGATTCTCCTGCCTCAGCCTCCTGAGTAGCTGGGATTACAGGCATGCGCCACCATGCCTGACTAATTTTGTATTTTTAGTGGAGATGGGAATTCTCCATGTTGGTCAGGCTGGTCTCGAACTCCTGACCTCAGGTGATCCGCCCGCCTCAACCTCCCAAAGTGCTGGGATTACAGGCGTGAGCCACCGCACCCAGCCTCACTACCTAATTTCTTATTTCATCACCCTAGATAGGCTGTCTTGAGCCTCTGACTCTGCTTTGAGCCTATGACTGCTGCAGCCTCCTGACTTCATTTGCTTCTCAGATAAAGAATCTTAAACCTTGCCGGGTGTGGTGGCTCACACCTGTGATCCCAGCACTTCGGAAGGCTGCAGTGGGTGAATTGCTTGAGCCCAGGAGTTTGAGACCAGCCTGGGCAACAGGGCCAAACCCTGCTTCTACAAAAAAATACAAAAAATAATTAGCCAGGCATGGTGGTATATCCCGGTAGTCCCAGCTACTCGGGAGGCTGAGGTGGGAGGATTGCTTGCACCTGGGAGACAGAGGTTGCTGTGAGCAATGATCATGCCACTGCTCTCCAGCTTGGGCAACAGAGTGAGACCCTGTCTCCAAAAAAAAAAAATCTCATACCTCGGAGACACGTATCCCTCCGGGACATTTATGTCTCTTATTCTGCTATGGCATCCATAGCAGTGGTGCAGATGGGAAGTCCCTAAGTAGAACTTCCTTTAATCGGGCTCCACTAAGCACTAAAGACTTCCAGGTTAAGACTCATGAGAAAACTCCATCTTGTATCTTTGCTGTCCAGAGAGTAGATTTCTTTTTTTCCTTTTTTTTTTTTTTTTTTTTTGAGACAGAATCTTACTCTGTCACCCAGGCAGGAGTGTAGTGATGAGACCTTGGCTCACTGCAACCTGTGCCTCCCGGGTTCAAGTGATCTTATGCCTCAGCCTCCCAAATAGCTGGGATTACAGATGCATGCCACCACACCTGGCTAATTTTTCTATTTTTAGCAGAGATGGGGTTTTGCCACGTTGCCCAGGCTGGTCTCGAACTCCTGACCTCAAGTGATCCACCCACCTTGGCCTCCCAAAGTGCTGGGATACCATGTCTGGCCAAGGGAGTAGATTTTAATAATAGTAATAGCTAACACTTATTACCATATTAGTAATCATGTGTTAGAATTTGCCTACAGGAAGAATGTTCACAGCTACCCTAAAGGTACAGTGATAATTCATATGGCTACTCTATAGATGAGGAAACTAAGACATAGATATTGAGTAGGCTCAAGCCTGTAATACCAGCACTTTGGGAGGCTGAGATAGGAGGATCGCTAGAGCCCAGGAGTTCAAGAGCAGCCTGGGCAACATAGACCCTGTCTCTAAAAAAAAAAAAAAAAAAAAAAATTTAAATTAAATTTGAAAAGAGATTAAGTGATTTGCCAAGGGAGTTGGGATTTAAGCTTATGTTTCTAACAACTATAGTTCACTGCCTCCTACCTGGCACATTGAAAAATTCAAATTATTTCCCTTAATTTGGGAGTGATAAGCCTCTGGAGACTTCATTCATATTCACCAGACTCACAGGAGAAAAAATTTATAAATAGGAAGAGTACGAGAGGGAGGCAACCAACGGCAATTGGTCTAGGGCCCAAGAACGTGAATGCATGTCACTTTTGGCTTGTGTACCAGAGACCTTTGAACTTACGTGTCATCAGGAAAGTCAATAATAGAAAGCAACCCAGGGGGTCTAGGAATAGCAGGATACTAATAAGAGATAAAAGCAGAATGGTGATCCAGAGATCCTGGATCAAGATGGCAGACTGAGCACACATAGCTACCTCCCTCCCTTTCTACTTTAGGTCTATAAAAGTGAATGGAAATAATATAATTAAAAAATTCCAATAAAAAAGTATTATTGGAAATCAAGTAATCTTCTGAAAGATGGTATAGCAGAAAGAGAGGGAAACCTCTATTTAAAATATTCTCAGGAAAGGACTATTATGCATGTGGGCAGAGTTCTAAGGGAACTGCAGACTAAGAGATGCTGTGGTAGAAGGGGTCCTAGAGCACATTCAGTGTAATTGATTAGGGGATAGCTAGGGAGCCAGGTCGCTGGGTTGCTTGTACTGAACAGCAGGAGCATTTACCCTCAAGCTACAGCATGAAGTAGATGCTTAGACAAGTCCTCAAAAAGGTGTTCATTTAATATGAGTACCTGAGCTCTCAGGGGAATGCCAGATACCTTGATTTCAGAGTCCCTGAAAAAGAATTCTGAGGGAACCTTGGCTGGGTGTTACATTCCCAAAGCCCTAGCAAACTCCAGATTCTCCATCACTTTCTATACCTACAAGTTTCAAGATAAACCTGTAAACAATTCTTGCATTAGATACTGTATTAGTCCATTTTCACACTGCTGATAAAGACATACCAGAGACTGGGCAATTTACAAAATGAAGAGGTTTAATGGACTTAGAATTCCACATGGTTGTGGAGGCCTCACAATCATGGTGGAAGGCAAGGAGGAGCAAGTCACGTCTTACATGGATGGTAGCAGGCAAAGAGCGAGTTTGTGCAGGGAGACTCCCATTTTTCAAAACCATCAGATCTCATGAGACTTACTCTCACGAGAGCAGCACAGGAAAGACCTGCCCCCATGATTCAATTATCTCCCACCGGCTCCCTCCCACAACACATAAGAATTCAAGATGAGATTGGAGTGGGGACACAGCCAAACCATATCATTCCGCCTGGACCCTCCCAAATCTCATGTCCTCACATTTCAAAATTAATCATGCCTTCCCAACAGTCCCCCAAAGTCTTAACTCATTTCAGCATTAACTCAAAAGTCCACAGTTCAACGTCTCATCTGAGACAATGCAAGTCCCTTCTGCCTATGAGCTTGTAAAATCAAAAGCAAGTTAGTTACTTCCTAGAAACAATGGGGATACAGGCATTGGGTAAATACAGCCATTACAAATGGGAGAAATTGGCCAAAACAAAGGGGCTGCAGGCCCCATGGAAGTCTGAAATCCAGTGGGGCAGTCAAATCTTAAAGCTCCAGAATGATCTCCTTTGACTCCATGTCTCACAACTAGGTCACACCGATGCAAGAGGTGGGTTCCCATGGTGTTGGGCAGCTCTGCCCCTGTGGCTCTGCAGGGTACAGCCTCCCTCCTGGCTGCCTTCACGGGCTGATGTTGAGTGTCTGCGGCTTTTCCAGGCACATGGTGCAAACTGTTGGTGGATCTACCATTCTGGAGTCTGGAGGATTTTGGCCCTCTTCTCACAGCTCCACTAGGTGGTGCCCCAGTAGGGACTCTGTGTGGAGGCTCTGACCCCACATTTTCCTTCTGCACTGCCCCAGCAGAGGTTCTCCATGAGAGCCCTGCCCCTGCAGCAAACTTCTGCCTGGACATCCAGGCATTTCCATACATCCTTTGAAATCGAGGCAGAGGTTCCTGAACCTCAATTCTTGACTTATGTGCACCCGCAGGCTCAACACCACGTGGAAGCTGCCAAGGCTTGGGGCTTGCACCCTCTGAAGCCATGGCCTGAGTTCTACATTGACCCCTTTCAGCCATGGCTGGAGCAGCTGGAACACAGGGCACCAACTCCCTAGGCTGCACACAGCACGGTGACCCAGGAAACCACTCTTTCCTCCTAGGCCTCCGGGCCTGTGATGGGTGCAGTTGCCATGAAGACCTCTGACATGCCCTGGAGACATTTTCCCCATTGTCTTGGGGATTAACATTTGGCTGCTCTTACTTATGCAAGTTTCTGCAGCCAGTTTTTCTCTTCAGGAAATGGGATTTTCTTTTCTATCACATTGTCAGGCCGCAGATTTTTGGAACTTTTGTGCTCTGCATCCCTTATAAAACTGAATGCCTTCAACAGCACCCAAGTCACCTCTTGCATGCTTTGCTGCTTAGAAATTTTTTCTGCCAGATACCCTAAATCATCTCTCTCAAGTTCAAAGTTCCACAAATCTCTAGGGAAGGGGCAAAATGCTACCAGTCTCTTTGCTAAAACATAACAAGAGTCACTTTTGGTCCAGTTCCCAACAAGTTCCTCATCTCCTTCTGAGACCACCTCAGCCTGGATTTTATTGTCCATATCTTTATCAGCATTTTGGTCAAAGCCATTCAACAAGTCTCTAGGGAGTTCCAAACTTTTCCACATTTTCCTGTCTTCTTCTGAGCCCTCCAAATTGTTCCAGCCTCTGCCTGTTACCCAGTTCCAAAGTCAGTTCCACATTTCCGGGTATCTTTTCAGCAGTGCCCTACTTTACTGGTACCATTTTACTGTATTAGTCCATTTTCACACTGCTGATAAAGATATACCCAAGACTGGGCAATTTACAAAATAAAGAGGTTTAATGGACTTATAGTTCCATATGCTGGGGAGGCCTCACAATCATGGTGGAAGGCAAGGAGGAGCAAGTCACATCTTACGTGGATGGCAGCTGGCAAAGAGAGAGCTTGTGCGGGAAGACTCCCGTTTTTCAAAACATCTCTTGTGAGACTGATTAAGTCACGAGAACAGCACAGGAAAGACCTGCCCCCCATGATTCAATTACCTCCTACCAGGTCCATCCCACAACATGTAGGAATTCAAGATGGGATTTGGGTGGGGACACAGCTAAACCATATCAGATATATAGGTGGGAGAATAAAAGACTCCCAAATTTCAGGTAGCAGGAATTTCCCAATAATGGTACTTTTTAGAATTAATAGTGTTCATGGAAAATGTTATGTCTTCTGTGCTTAAGAACACTTCAGTGTTTTTATTTTTATTTTTTGTGTGTGCAGTGTTTTTAAATGGGTAAATGGACCAGTGCTACATAAAACTGGTGTTCTTTTTTATTCACCCAGACCTTCATTTTCAGAATTAGTTTATTCAGCAAGTGTTCTGACTTTTTTAACAAATTGCAGTTTAGTACTGTGAAAGACTTAATGTGGGTGTAGTCTATTTCAGAAAGACTTTGTAAAATTTGAATCCACCAAATACAGTATTGGGTATGTTAATGTTGATTTGATTGATTTCTCAAAAGGTGTTTTGATAATATCTATTGCTAATATGATAAAATTACTTATTCCTTGCAGTAACAGCCAATTTCTCATAAGGTCATTTTTTTTCTGTCTTCATAAAAGGTGTATCCAACAATATAAGCTATCCCTCAAGAGGTGGAAATTAACCAGTTTGAGCACCAGGCATTACTCCTCTAATCTGGTTCTGTATAAGTTATAATTTTAAAATGTAAGGCCTAAGATTTAAAGAACTTTCAATACAGCATTTATCTAATTCTGATCAATATTATATTTAGTTGTTAATATGCTTACTGAGAAGACAGGTTTTATCTATTATTCAGTGTGTCATTTCCCACACACCTGGTATAATGTTCTATACATAGTAGGGACTCAACTACCTAATGAAGGGAGTTGAGTTTAACTGAATGGATTTGAATTGAATTGCCTGCTCTACCTCCCAGAGCTTTCAGAGATCTCCTACTTCTGTTGTTACTTTGAACTGGTCTACTTGGGACCTGGTAACTGTCAGTGCAGAGATGCCAGGCCCCTTGTCAGACCAGTGCTGTGCCAGACCCACAGTGAGGTTTTTAGTGTAGCTACTGCCTCTTCTGAAAACTCTGCATTTATTTGTTTGTTTGTTTGTTTGTTTATTTATTTATTTTTGAGATGGAGTCTCACTCTCGTTGCCCAGACTGCAGTGCAATGGCACGATCTCGGCTCACTGCAATTTCCGCCTCCCAGGTTCAAGTGATTCTTCTGCCTCAGCCTCCCGAGTAGCTGGGATTACAGGTGCCCACCACCACGCCTGGCTAATTTTTGTATTTTTAGTAGAGATGGGGTTTCACCATGTTGGCCAGCCTGGTCTCGAACTCCTGACCTTGTGATCCGCCTGCCTTGGCCTCCCAAAGTGCTGGGATTACAGATGTGAGCCATCATGCCCGGCCTTGGTTTTTATTTTCTTTCCCTATGATAAGCATAGCTGTTTTATAGTCTATGTATGATTCCAAGATATTCAGTCTTAGTGGGACTGTTTTTGATGTCACGTGGGTTCTCATTCTTGTGGTCTAGGCTCTTTGTGTGTCTGGTTATCTTACTGTGTGCTGATCATAGTATTTGGAAAATCTTAAGACTTGAGGTGAAGACACCTGAACTCTAGAAGGAATTTGCATTTGTTTCTGTCAGTTGTTTGTAGTCAACTAATGTTTTCAAATTCCTGAAGGATAGTAATATTTGAGATTCAGGAGTAAGAAGTTGGAATTCCTAAATTATAACCTTGTATTTTAAAAAACTTTTACTTACTACACATTCTTGAATAGTAGTAGAGATCATAATCAAAGGTGACAAGTTTTCCTGTGTTGGTATTACACTAACATTTTCAGAGGTTTTATATTTGTGTATGATAAATGCATGGTTTGTTGTTGTGAGCCACAATGTCGTGATATGATTGTATATTTTAATAACATAAAAATATTCTCTACCTGATAATAGACTTTTTTAAACCACTAGTTTTTTGTAAGAGCCGTTTTAGATTAACAGCAACATTGAAAGGAAGGTACAGAGATTTCCCATATCCCGTGCCCCCACACATACATAGCTTCCCCATCATCAACATCGTAAAAACATTCTTAAATTTCATTTTTAAATAATTTTAGATTTATAGAAAGCTGCAAAAATAAGAGCTTCCATATACTTCGCTTAGCTTCTCCTAACCTTAATATCTTACACACCTATAGAAGATTTATAAAATCAGAAAATTAATGTGATAATATAAAACATTAAAAGAAGAACATTAGTACAAGATAAATGTCAAAAACCATTTAAAAATTGAAAGACCACAAATATTTAGTATTTTAAATTACTCTTAAAATAGAATTTTATTTTAACTTTTAAATGTTAGATTCAGGGAGTACATGTGCAGATTTGTTACAAGGGTATATTGCATAATGCTGAGATTTGGGCTTCAATTGATCCCATCACCTGTGTAAGAGAGCATAGTACCTAATAGGCAGCTTTTCAACCTTTGCCTCCCTCCCTCCCTCCATTGTCCTGTGGTCCTCAGTGTCTGTTGTTCCTATCTTTATGTCCATGTGTACCCAGTATGTAGCTCCCACTTGTAAGTGAAAACACGCGATATTTGGTTTTCTGCTTCAGCCTTAATTTTCTTAGGATGCAGGCCTCCAGCTGCATCCATGTTGCTGCAAAGGACATGATTTCATTCTATTTTGTGGCTACATACTATTTCATGGTGTATATACACCAGTTTTTTTTGAGACGGAGTCTTACTCTGTCGCCCAGGCTGGAGTGCAGTGGCGCAATCTCGGCTCACTGCAAGCTCCGCCTCCCAGGTTCCCGCCATTCTCCTGCCTCAGCCTCTCCGAGTAGCTGGGACTACAGGCGCCCGCCACCACGCCCGGCTAATTTTTTTGTATTTTTAGTAGAGACAGGGTTTCACCGTGGTCTCGATCTCCTGACCTCGTGATCCGCCCGCCTCGGCCTCCCAAAGTGCTGGGATTACAAGCGTGAGCCACCGTGCCCGGCCACCAGGATTTCTTTATCCAGTCCACTGTTGATAGGCACCTAAGTTGATTTCATGTCTTTGCTATAGTGAATAGTGCTGGAGTCAACTGAGTGCAGGTGTGTTTTTGGTAGAAGAATTTTCCTTTGGGCATATACGCAATACTGGGATTGCTAGGTCGAATGGTAGTTCTACTTTTAGCCCCTTAAGAAATCTCCTTGTAATCCCAGCACTTTGGGAGTCCGAGGCGGGTGGATCACGAGGTCAGGAGATCGAGACCACGGTGAAACCCCGTCTCTACTAAAAATACAAAAAAATTAGCCGGGCGTGGTGGTGGGCGCCTGTAGTCCCAGCTACTCGGAGAGGCTGAGGCAGGAGAATGGCGTGAACCCGGGAGGCGGAGCTTGCAGTGAGCCGAGATCGCGCCACTGCACTCCAGCCTGGGCAACAGAGCGAGACTCCGTCTCAAAAAAAAAAAAAAAAAAAAAAAAGAAATCTCCAAACTGCTTTCCACAGGGGCTGAACTAATTTACATTCCCACTAACAGTGTATAAGTGTTCCCTTTTCTCTACAACCATGCCAACATATCTGTTATTTTTTAACTTTAATACCCCTTCTGACTGGTGTGAGATGGTTTCTCATTGTGGTTTTGAGTTGCACTTCTCTGATGATTAGTGATGTTAAGCATTTCTTTCATATATTTGTTGGCCACTTGTATGTCTTCTTTTGAGAAGGGTCAGTTCATGTCCTGTGCCCAGTGTTTAATGGGGTTGATTTTTCTTGTTAAGTTCCTTATAAATTCTAGATGTTAGGCCTTTGTTGGATGCATAGTTTACACACAGTTTTTCCCAGTCTGTTGGTTTTCTGTTTACTCTGTTGATAGTTTGTTTTACTGTACAGAAGCTCTTTAGTTTAATTGGGTTCCAGTTGTCAATTTTTGTTTTTGTTGCAGGTTGCCTAAGCCAATGTCTAGAAGAGTGTTAACTAGGTTTTATTCAAGGATTTGTGTAGTTTGAGGCCTTACATTTAAGTCTTTAATCCATCTTGAGTTAATTTTTGTATATGGTGAGAGATGGAAGTCCAGTTTCATTCTTCTGCGTATGGTTAGTTTTTCCAGTACCATTTATTGTATAGAGAATTCTTTCTCCATTGCTTATTTTGGTCAACTTTGTTGAAGATTACTGGGTTGTAGGTGTGCAGCTCTATTTCTGGATTTTCTATTCTGTTCCATCGGTTTACATGCCTTTAAATAGTATGATAAATACACAGAGCATTAGTTGCTCTATCTGATAGTGTTGATCTTTGTTTTGTGACTAATATTTCATGCATCAAAAAGAGGTTTTCATTTTATGTTGATGTTGGTGGAATTGTTAAGTGTGTATTCAAAAGCATTTCCGGAGCTGGGCTCAGTGGCTCATGCCTATAATCCCAGCACTCTGGGAGGCCGAGGCGGGTGGATGACTTGAGGTCAGGAGTTTGAGACCAGCTTGGCCAACATGGTGAAACCCCATCTCTACGAAAAATACAAAAAATTAGCAGGGCATAGTGGTGTCCACCTGTAATCTCAGCTACTTGGGAGACTGGGGCAGGAGAATGGCTCAAACCCAATAGGTGGAGGTTGCAGTGAGCCAAGATCGCGCCACTGCACTACAGCCTGGACGACAGAGCGAGACTCTGTCTCAATTAAAAAAAAAGAAAGAAAGAAAAAGCATTTCTGGGTAGGGCTGTTCGGGTGTGTGTTGTCTCATGAAAGCTCATTTTCTTTTTTAATGTTGAAAACATTTTGTCTGCTTGTTCTGATTTTGGCTTTGCCATTGAAATTGATATTGCTTGTGCTAATTCAGATTTTAGATATGTTCCTGATTTTGTGTAGGGATATTTCACAACAATATTCACATCCTTTCTTTTGCCTTTCTTCTGTTAAAACATTTATAGAGAACTATTTAGCAAATATGATGCAGTGGAAAACACTGGACAAACATTACTGGGTGGTATTCAAATAATGGAACATTTGCCTCTCTGAGCAAGATTTAGCACTATACAGAATCATGTGTCAGAATTGCTAATTTAAGGACTTTGTTTGCAAAACTTTATTTCTTAGACTACCCTTATAAGATCTGTATAAAGCATACTATACAAGTAAGCTTATTAATCTTTATTTTATTTTTAAGAATGACTCACTGTTGGCAACACACAGGGCCATGAACACAACTCTTCTAAACACACGTATTACATAGCAACAACTATGAGCAAAGCTAACTGATTAGACCCTGGCCCTCCTACTCACTCTTGTCCTCGTTCCCAGAAATGTCACCTTTAACATTTTACTCTGCGTGCCAGTATGCTCTTGCATCAACTTGACATTGGTGGATTTCTTTAAACTCTTAATGTCTCTGCCTTTATTGTTAGGCTTTATTCTCCCAGGAGAATCCTAGTACCTTCTTTCATTTTCTAGAGTTCTCAGCTGATTTTTTTTTTTTTTTATTTAGAAAGACATATAAATTTCCTAAGAAATGCTGAGAAGGAATTTCCACATGGAAACAAACACTAGTCATTCTCAGCCCAGGTCCAACTTAAACCAATTTCAAGGCTCAGTGTACCTTGTACCTTGGATGACCAAGGTGTTGGAACTCAGCTGTAATTTAGCAAGAGGGCTGGCCCAATTCTGATTTACCCTCGGGAGTTCTTTAGGATCTTAGCTTATTACAGAAAAGGTCTCCTTTTAGATTTCTATTTTAAAGATTTTTTTTTTTTTCTATGAGAGACTGATCCAAATAACGTAGACTTCAATTATTGGAAATAAAAAGTCCAGTATTAGTTTTAGATAAGCCAGTCTTTGGCTGTAACTGAGAATTAGGAGTTTTAAATTTGGAATTATTGTCTAGAGTCAGGGTAGAATACTAGACAGTATTTGTGATTGCTGTGTGTTGGGGAATGAAACATCATTTTGTGGGCTTCCATGTGGTATTCAGGTCAATCACTCATTCATCCAGGAAATACTCATTTATTTTTACCATGGGCCAGGCACTGTGCTGAGGGCTGGGTACATAGCGATGAACATTATAGATGTGCTCGCTGGTCTCAAGGAGCTTCCAGTCAAATGAGTTGCTAATTAACAAGTTAAGGTTTAGATCTCAAGCACATTACCTTCAAGTCTGAACAGGTTGACTTGCAAAGCAGTAGAAACATTAAGAGTTAGTTCTCAGACTTTCAGGTTTCCCAGTACATATTATTTTTAGAAGCTCTGATCAGGACTACCTAGTGCTACCCTATCTCTAGGTGAGGTTCACACACCTGAATTTGAAAAGAGGTTGTGCATTCATTTCTTTATTTAGTGTATATTTCTTGAGCACACACGATGAGCCAGGCACTGGCTACACGTTGATGAATTTTAAAAAGCATAGTCATATTATCATTCATATTTATGTGTGTTTGAAACCCCAGTGATCGTATTGATATTGACCTCTATAGCTAATTATGCTCTTTCCTGCTGCCTTGGAATCATGACCAATGGCCACTTTCTGTGTGGGTCAGTTCTGGAACCCCATTGTTCTAAATCGGTGCAGTGGATGCCAAACTACAGAGCGAGTCAGGAACCTTGCTCCTAAACTTTCCTCTTTCTGGCCTTTAAGGTAATGTCAAAGGAACGTTGACCAGAGACTCTAAAAGTAATTTTCAGCTGATGTCTGTTGGAAATTAAATCAGAACATGTTTTTCAGGAAAATAATATTTCCCCAGTCTACTGGGTAGCATCTAAGATGCACTAAAGACAGCCAGTAGATTAACAAGCTGGAGAATGACTGATATGGAACAATAACATCTTTATACTAAAGTGATACATAATATTCTAGACAGATTTTTAAAATTTTAAAGTGTAACTGTTTTATATGCAGAAGCAATTTGTCATTCTGCAGCCTCCTTGGAATCCCTTAGGTATAAGAATTATTTCTCAGCCAGGCATGGTGGCTCATACCTATGTGTGGTGGTTCATGCCTCTCAGCACTTTGGGAGGCCAAGGTAGGAGGATTGCTTCAAGACCAGCCCAGGCAACATGGTGAGACCTCGTTCCTAAAAAAAAAATACAAAAATAGCTGGATGTGGTGGTGTACACCTGTAGTTCCAGCTACTAGGGAGACTGAGGTGGGAGGATTGGGTGAGCCCAGGGGGCCGAGGCTGCAGTGAGCTGTCATCATGTCATTGCACTCCACACTCCAGTCTGGGTGACAGAGTGAAACTGTCTCAAAAAAGAAAAACAAACAAAAAAACCACACACACACAAGAATTCCTTCTCAAACTACTAAGAGATAATAGAATTAAATAGCCAAATCATTGTGTTTTTTTTTGTTGGTTTTTTTTTTTTTTTGAGACAGAGTCTCGCTCTTGTCACCCAGGCTGGAGTGTAGTGGTGCAATCTCAGCTAACTGCAACCTCTGCCTCCCAGGTTCAAGCGATTCTTCTGCCTCAGCCTCCTAAGTAACTGAGATTACAGGTGCCCGCCACCATGCCCAGCTAATTTTTGTATTTTTAGTAGAGATGGGGCTTTGCCATGTTGTCCAGGCTAGTCTCGAACACCTGACCTCAGGTGATCCACCCGCCTCAGCCTCCCAAAGTGCTGGGATTACAGGCATAAGCCACCACACCCGACCCATTCTGTGGTCTTTCAAGATAATGAAAGTTTATGTAAAGGAAATAATAATCTTTCTTTCCAGGTTTTCAGTACCTAGGAAAAAAGCAAGTATCTTCAACTTGTATAACATCTGGTTGAGGGTGTTGGCTCAGTAAAAATGAGCTCAGAGTTACTTCTAAAGGATTTTATCCTAGTATAAGACAGCAGCCATCATCAGAACCCATTAATAGGCTATGTTAAGTCAGGAGAGAAACTAGTTTCTCATTTTAGGATGGATGGTTGAATGTATGTCAAGAAATGTAGCTTAGAATGGTGAACTGAGGTATAATTGACCTGTGAGTCACTGTTCTTAACAGTTTGTAGGATGGCCTTGTGAACATTTCCGCACTCTCAGCTCCAGGCACAGGGTGGAGAAGCTGGAATGCATCGAGGTACTTAAGTATCGGTTTCAGATTTCACTGAGGCTTTGCAGCACGGTACAGGAAAATAATTCACCTTCAGATAGCCTGAGACCCTGAGTTGTGAGCGTTCCCACCATCACACCCCTACCTGAGCTGCTTGCTGCCTTCTTTTACTGTTCACTTTACCAGATGTAATAAGACCCAAAAGACAGGGCAGTCATCAGTCAACCAGTATGATTGAGCTCCCACTGTATTCCAGGCAGTGCTCTTGAGTCACAGTAGCAATCTCTGCCCTCATGGGAAGAGACAAGCAATAAGTAAGTAAAAGTCTAAGTATATTTTTTTGCCTTTTTGTCAGAAGGGAAAACAATCTATGGAGAAAAGAAATCAGAGAAAACCTTCTGAAAAATAATGTTTGAGTAAGATTGTTGGGGGCCAGCCAAACCATTTCTGGGGGTGGGATGCATCGTTCCAGACAGATAAGACAGCAAGCACGAGAGTGTGTTAGGTGTTTGAGGAAAAGCAAGGAGACCGGTTCAGCTAGAGCAACGGCACAGTTGTAGTTCATCATTTAGGGTAAGAAGAGAAGTTACTGGAAGGTTTTGAGCAGGGGAATAATATGACCTGACCTACAATTTAACAGAATAGACAGAAGAGACACAGGGCAGAGGCTGAGAGACCAGTTAGGAGGCCACTGCAGTGACCTAGGCAAGGGATGGATGCCAGCAGCTTGGACCAGGATGGCAGCAGTGGGGATGATGAGAGGTGCTCAGCTCTCAGCATATTTTGAATTAGAGCCAGTAGGACTTGCTGGTGGATTAGATGTGAGGTATAAGAGATTGAGAAGGCCGGGCGCGGTGGCTCACGCTTGTAATCCCAGCACTTTGGGAGGCTAAGACGGGCGGATCACGAGGTCAGGAGGTCGAGACCACAGTGAAACCCCGTCTCTACTAAAAATACAAAAAATTAGCCAGGCGTGGTGGCAGGCGCCTGTAGTCTCAGCTACTCGGAGAAGCTGAGGCAGGAGAATGGCGTGAACCCGGGAGGCGGAGCTTGCAGCGAGCCGAGATTGCGCCACTGCACTCCAGCCTGGGTGACAGAGCGAGACTCCGTCTCAAAAAAAAAAAAAAAAAGAGATTGAGAAGAGGCCAGGCGTGGTGGCTCATGCCTGTAATCCCAGCACTTTGGGAGGCCGAGGTGGGCGGATCACCTGAGGTCAGGAGTTCGAGACCAGCCTGACCAACATGGAGAAACCCCGTCTCTACTAAAAATACAAAATTAGCCGGGCGTGGTGGCACATGCCTGTAATCCCAGCTACTAGGGAGGCTGAGGCAGGAGAATCGCTTGAATCTGGGAGGCGGAGGTTACGGTGAGCCGAGATTGTGCCATTGCACTCCAGCCTGGGCAACAAGAGTGAAACTTCATCTCAAAAAAAAAAAAAAAAAAAAAAATTGAGAAGAGTCAAGGGTAACCCTGAGGGGTAACCCTGAGGTTAGGCAACTGGAAGAATTAGAGTTGCAAGTAGCAACCACATTTCTGGTCATATCAATACTTCTTGAATTCCTGCTGTGTGCCAGGTAATTGGGCGTATAGGAGAATAAGATCTAGAACTTAGCCCTGGGGCATTCCAGTCTTTAGGAATATGGAAGGCAAGGGAGATGGGCCAGCAAAGAAGGGGCAACCAGCCAAGGAGAAGGAAAGCCAAATGGAAAAACGGTTTCACGAAGGGGCAAGTGATGCCAGGCATGGTGGCTCACGCCTGTAATCCAGCACTTTGGGAAGCCGAGGCGGGCAGAGCACTTGAGGTCAGGAGTTTGCGACCATCCTGACCAATATGGTGAAACTCTGTCACTACTAAAAACACAAAAATTAGCCAGGCTTGGTGGCGGGTGCCTGTAATCCCAGCCACTCGGAAGGCTGAGGCAAGAGAATCACTTGAACATGGGAGGTGGAGGTTGCAATGAGCCAAGATCACGCCACCGTACTCCAGCCTGGGTGAAAAAGTTAGACTCTGTCTCAAAAAAAGAAAGGGCAAGTTACAGGATCAGAAGCTGCCGAAAGGCCAAGTAGGGTGAAGTCTCCAAAATGACCGTGGGATTTAGTGACCTTGTCAAGAACAGTTTCACTGAAGGGATGATGTTGGAATGCAAGCCCTATTGGAATGGATTCAAGAGAAAATGAGAGGTAAGGAAGAGAGGCATTGGGCATTTCGTGTGTTCAAAAGTCTTTTGAAGAGTTTTGCTATAAAAGAAAGCAAAAAAACAGTAGTGGCAGCAGGGGACGTTGGATTGAGGTGCCAGCGGAAGTTGTTTGTAAGATGAGAAACAGCACGTGTTCATAAGCTCACAGGACTGATCCACTAGAATGGGCACATTGAAGAAGCAGGGAGAGGGGGCCTCACTGCTGTTAGATAGTGAGTGGTCAGGAGGGGAGGGGTCCGGCAAGCCAACAGAGAGATTGGCCTGGGATCAGAGCAGGGACACTTCCTCCATTGTTAAAGGAGGGAGGCAGAGCGTTTGGGTGCACAGGCAGGTAGCAGGGTAGGTTTGATGGTGAAAAGGTGAAGAAACAAGCCTAGAGAGATTAAATAACCTCCCCAAGATTATATAGCTAGTAAGTGGCCAAGTCAGGATTTAAGTCCAGGGCTATCAAAGCCCGTGCACTTAACCTCTAAGCTAGATTACCTTCTACCTAGCATCTAGCATGTGCCAAATAAATGCTACATGCATTGATTCATTAAACATTTAAATACCTACTGTGTACCCCATTGAAATCACCCAATGGGTTCTTCCTGCCCACTGCACAAACAAAACCAATTCACTGAGGCCATTGTATGAAGAAAGAGTGATTGACATGCAGCTGGCCACTCCATGTGGGAGATGGAGTTATTACTCAAATCAGTCTAAAAAAATGCAGAGGTTTTTCCAGGGTGGTTTAGTGGCTAGGGGCTAGGGGAATGGGTGCTGCTGATTGGTTGGGGATGCAACCATAGGGGTGTGGACAATGGTCCTCCTGTACCAAGTCCCTTTCTGGGTGGGACCACAGGACTGGTTGGCAGGTCCAGGTGGAGCCATCAGTCCTCAGAAATGCAAAAGCCTGAAAGGACATCTCAAAAGATTAATCTTAGGTTCTACAATGATGGTGTTATCTGCAGGGGTAATTGCGGAAGTTGCGAATCTTGTTGCCTTCTAAATAATGGCTAGTAATCCTTTATGTCTATATCTTAGCAGAATTAGGCTCCTCTCATCCTTCCGACTTGGTGATCTTTCATTAGTTTTACAAAAGTGGTTTAGTTTTGTGGAAGAGCTATTTCCATTTCAACTGTAAACTAAATTTCTCCCACAGTTGGCTTAGGCCAAGCCCAGGAGTGATCAAGGACGGTTTGGAGGTTAAAGACAAGATGAGGGTTGGTTAGATCCAATCTGTTTCATTGTTGTAATTTTCTCACTGTTATAATTTTCTCAGTGTTATAATTTTTGCAAAGAGGTTTTACCATCTACAGAGCTATGCTAGAGATAGGAAGACAAGCTAGACCATCCTTGCCCTCAAGGAACCTTCAGTATAATAAAAGGAGATAAGCAAGTCTAATGAAGTAACAACATAGGTTACAAACATATTTGCAAGGTGCTCTGGAAAATAGCAAGAACTATAGGAATCAGAATGTCACTGGGCAGAGTCCTAGAGAGTGAGGGGTTGTTGACCCTCAGAGTCAGAAGGGTCAACAGGAGCAACAACATGGGCAGTCACAGAGGAATCCACAGAAGTTTAGGGAGTTACATATTCTTGCTCTTTTTTTTTTTTGGCACACTTTTCTCCCTTTTTTTCCTTTACCCTTCTTCTACGTTCTCCCTCTCTTCTCTCTCCTTCCAAATCCTACTTCCCCATCTTCACTTCTAGAATAGGTGGCAGTCTGTCCACTCTGGGCATCACACAGATAGTCATGATAGCCCACCCACTAGGAGCAAACAGCAAACATCATGGTGAGGTGGTGCTTCAGGACTGCTGAAAAGAGCCAGTGGAGTGTGACTATTGTGTAAAGTGAGAGGGGGTGCTGAAGGAGGGATGGCTGTCTACAAGGTTCTATTTCACCAGCAGTCCCATCATTGAGAAAAGTAGAAAAGTCATTCTCCCTTTTTCCTTGGCCACTTTCTCTGTACACAGATTTATTACTAAAAAATGGCAACCCATTCACAGCTTTTGTTTAGATCTGAGTCATAGTGGTGTGGAGGTAAAGCTGAGGGAGTTTACCTCTTTATGCAAACTGCTTATCTTTAATGTCCTAAAGGCAATCGGACTTAGAAAAGGAGGGGGAAGCCCCCTTTTGTAACCAACTGTTCAGTCTCCACTTGCCCAACTATAATTTCTTTTTTTTATTTTTTGAGACGGAGTCTCGCTGTGTCACCCGGGCTGGAATGCAGTGGCGCCTATCTTGGCTCACTGCAGCCTCTGCCTCGCAGGCTCAAGCGATTCTCCTGCCTCAGCCTCCTGAGTAGCTGGGATTGCAGGCTCCTGCCACCACACTCAGCTAATTTTTTATATTTTTAGTAGAGATGGGGTTACACCATGTTGGCCAGGCTGGTCTGGAACTTCTGACCTCAAGTGATCCGCCCACCTTGGCCTCCCAAAGTGCTAGGATTACAGGCCTGAGCCACCACACCTGGCCAATAATTTCTTTTTATAACTAGGATCCTTACCTATAATTTAGTCCTCTCTTTTTATCTCTTCTCTTGGTTGATTTATTGGGTGTGTTTTTCTTATCTTGCTAGCTTTATCAAAGATACCAAGTTGCAAGAGAACTTTGTTTTCCATAACAGAGAAAATTTAATCTTTTAATTGGATTAGAAATAAGCAAGATCATAGAATTGTAGACTTAAAGTGGCAGAGAAATCATTAATGTCCACATTTCCTACATAGGAAAGTGACAGCCAAAGAGGGTAATCATACCTGAAAACTGGTTATTAGCAGAAATTGAACTTCTAGAAGGCAGGTGTCATTTCCTCATCTGGTCTCCAGTGCTCTCTCTGTTACACTGTTGCTCTGTTTTAACTTGTGGTGAAAGCCATCCTCCCGAATAATGTTGACTTCCTATTGGTTTGGTGAACCAAGTCGCAATCTTTATTGGGTTTAGGTGATTGGTTGTAATGACTGAGTCACTCCGGCTGGGCTGTCTTGTCTTGTGTGTCACTGCCATTCTGTGTGCTCATAGTGGTTGGTTGGTGAGGCCCAGCTGAGGGCAGGGTTGGTCGGCCAGGACTGGAAACAAAGAGGGAATGACGGTGTTGGGGTGTATATGGTTTGCCTCAGTAGTGGTCCACTTTTGAATTAGGCCAGGATAGTGTCTATTTGTTTGTTCACTTGGTTTGAGGGAAATTAAGATTTACTGTGTTTTGAGATATTCTTCTTAGTCTAGTGCCATGAAATCAAACAGATCTGGGTTCAAACCGTGGCCCTGCCATGTACTAGTTTGTGTGATCTTGGACGGGTTATTCACACTCGCAGATTGTTTCTTTATCTGTGGTAAAACAAGTATAATAAATGCCCTCCTTAGAGGGTAGTAAAAATGGAAAACCTCTACCAACTTCCTAGTGCTGATCATAGCCCGTAGTACACACTGAAAACATGGTAGCTGCCAGGGCTGTTGCTGCTGCTGCTGTTGGTTGAGGAGGTACAAGGGACCAAAACAAGTGGACATCAGAAGGCTTGACAATATAGAGGTTTGTTCGGGCCCGGTGCACCTGTAGTCCTAGCACTTTGGGAGGCCAAGGTGGGCGGATCACTTGAGGAGTGATCAGGTCAGGAGTACAGCAGTTCAAGACCAGCCTGGCCAACATGGTGAAACACTGTCTCTACTGAGAAATATAAAAATTAGCTGGGCGTGGTAGCAGGCACCTGTAATCTCAGCTACTTGGGAGGCTGAGGCAGGAGAATCTCTTGAACCCTGGAGATGGAGGTTGCAGTGAGCCAAGATCATGCCACTGCACTCCAGCCTGGGTGACAGAGTAAGACTCCGTCTCAAAGAATAAGAAATAAAAGAAGGTTTGACAATCTAGAGTTTAATTTAGGCTGGGCACGGTGACAAATGCCTGTAGTCCCAGCTACTAGGGAGGCTGAGGCAGGAGAATCCCTTGAGCCCAGGAGTTCAAAGCTGCAGTGAGCTTAGATCGTACCACTTCACTTCAGCCTGGGCAACAGAGCGAGACCCTAACTCCAGTAAATAATAAAGGCTTATTCAGTAAGTCAGTAAAGAATCCAAAAGGCGCATAATAGCACATCAAGTATTTGAGGAAAGGAAAAATAAGTTGTGACGGAAAATAGAAACATGGATTGTTTGAGCCTGCAGTGAGCTATGATGGCACCACTGCACTCTGGCCTGGGCAGCAGAGTGAGACCGTGTCTCAAAAAAAAAGAGAAATCTTCAGTAAAGGGTTCTTTGTTGGAGGGTATGGGCAATGAATGTTCAATAATGTTCTCCAGAGGCCTTCTTGAACTGTCCCTATCCTGAAAATATATTATAATGAGATCTTAAAAGAAGGTACCAATAATCACCACTTTTGTTTTTGAAAATAACCAATTTTCAGGTTATCCTCACAAAATGTAAGCTGAACAGTTAGCATCTGTCTTATTGTAGAAGAAGTTGAGGTAAAGAAAGGATAAGAGCACAGTATATGTTTCTGGAAAAATGAAATTAAAATTCAGTTCTATATGATTTATGATTTAATTTTGAAAAAATTACTCTAATTTTATAATAAATTGTTTTATAACAAACTTAATTATCTGATTATAAGCTGTTCATTTGTAGATTATCTATTTTAATCTTACAGTTAAGATTAAAGTTAATCTTACCTATACTTTTATAGTTAAAATTTCCTTCTCACTCAGTACCCAAGTCAGAGGTGCTCAAGGAATGCACCTGGCCTAGGTAAAATAAGATCTGGGTAGCAAAGCACCTGGCAAAATCCTATGAGTCATTTTATAGTCAAGCACATTGGAAAACTGGGTTATCTTTTATGTTCTTGATTTTTATGTGCTCTTGATTAAAAAAAAAAAATTAGGCCAGGTGCGGTGGCTCACGCCTGTAATCCCAGCACTTCGGGAGACCGAGGTGGGTGGATCACCTCAGGTCAGGAGTTCAAGACTAGCCTGGCCAACATGGTGAAACCCTGTCTCTACTAAAAATACAAAATTATCCGGGCAGGGGGGTGCATGCCTATAACCCCAGCTACTCGAGAGGCTGAGGAAGAAAAATGGCTTGAACGTGGGAGGCAGAGGTTGCAGTGAGCTGAGGCTGCACCATTGCACTCCAGCCTGTGTGACGAGAGCGAAACTCCATCTCAACAACAACAACAAAAAATTTAAGTCTACTCAGGCAAGGTAGCTATTGCCTGTAGTCTCAGCTACTCGTGAGGCTGAGGTGGGAAGACTGCTTGAGCCCAAGAGTTCAAGGCTACAGTGAACTATGATCAGACCACTGAACTCCAGCCTGGGTGACAAAGAGAGGCCCTGTCTCTAAAAAAATAAAATAAATAAGAAAAAAAAAACTTAATCTGTCTTATCTTCACAAGTGGGTTACAGGTTCCTTAATGGTAGGTACCACCTTCTCTTTGGTATCTCAAGAGTCTGGTATGATGCCTTTTGCATGGCAAGCACTTGATGTTCATTTGCTAATGATGATTATTCTTCAACTCCAACTCCCAAATAAATTCATTACATTCTGCTTTCCAAACTGACTTTTGCTGCTAATTTCCTTTTTTCTTCTAATTCCTTCTTTCAAAATATTTCTTCCTTTTTTCTTTTCTTTTTTTTTTTGTGAAGACAGGGTCTCACCCTATCACCAAGGCCAAGTGCAGTGGTGCAATCACGGCTTACTGCAGCCTTGACCACGCGGGCTCAACTGATTGTCCCACCTCAGCCTCCTAAGCAGCTGAGACTACAGGCATGTGCCACCATACCTAATTTTTATTTTGACAGGGTCTCACTATGTTGCCTAGGCTGGTCTCGAACTCCTGGACTCAAGTGATCCACCCGCCTCAGTCTCCCACAGTGCTGGGATTTCAGGTGTGAGCCACTGTGCCCAGCCTCTTCCTTCTACTAATTGCTCTATGCTGCAACCCTGGTCCAATTCCCACCATCTTACCCTTTTAAATCTTGTCCCCAGGCATTATTTCTTCAAGTCTACCAAATGATTCATGACAAATCAAGGTTACAAATGTACCAGTTTTATCATCTCCCTCCCCGGGCCAAACTTTTACCATGAAGCACAAGGAGCCTACTGCTAATGGCTTCTTCCTCAATAATCCTATTCTTATTACCCAAAATATATAAAAAGTAAATTTGCTCTGGACACTCTCTCTAGAGGTTTACTGAGCTACCAAAAGACTTATTATGCTTTCACTCCAAAGCAAACTTACATTCATGATTATCCAGTTATAACCTTCCCTTTCTCCAACTATCCAATATTATCTCTCCTATGATACGAGACCCTGTTCCACACAAGGAGGCTTTCATTGTTATGAAGCCACATCATTATTAACCCCAAAGCCTTACTCATGTTACACTGTCTCTCCATCTGAAACCTTGGCTTGCTTCTCTAAAAAACCTTAGAAGCTCACATTCATCTTGGCTGTCTATAGCCTAGAAAAGAAATTATTGTCTATATCATGAATTCTGACACTTGTATTTTTATATACTATATAACACCTAACATAAGATTTTAGACTTAAGAGAGAGATGCCCAAATTTTCTCAAATTTGATATTATTTGGTTTCAATGTTCCCCAAAAATAGGGTCTTGGTCCTGTATTTCTACATTCCTTTAACTTATGATTCCCTATCCCTTGGTCAGAAGTTGGGGTCCTAAAAAACCACAAGGCTGGGCGCAGTGGCTCACGCCTGTAATCCCAGCACTTTGGGACGCCAAGCAGGGGGATCACGAGGTCAGGAGATCGAGACCATCCTGGCTAACACGGTGAAACCCTGTCTCTACTAAAATTACAAAACTTTAGCCGGGCACGGTGGTGGGCGCCTGTAGTCCCAGCTACTACGGAGGCTGAGCAGGAGAATGGTGTGAACCCGGGAGGCGGAGCTTGCAGTGAGCCAAGATCACGCCACTGCACTCCAGCCTGGGCGATAGAGCGAGACTCTGTCTCAAAAAAAAAAAAAAAGCATCAAGTAATTTTTCCCCCTCTGGCCCTAAGGCCATCCATTGGGAACACAGAGGGAATGCACTGGTGACTGACTGCTGTTCAGACACAATGGGCCTCTTGGTGAAGGTGAATAAAAGCGTGCCATAACTCCCGCTCTGCTGGCTTTGAAATCAACTGGCTTTCTTAAAGCTGTAGAATTATGCTATTTTCCTTGTTTTGCCAGATCCCCATGAACTCATATAATAAGGCTTGTTTTCCTGTCTATTTTCAGCAGGGTAACTGTTTTGATAAGCTTTATTACCTGATGGACTGCTATTTTATTGGTTATTTCTACATAGTAAAGGTGAATCTTCAAAAAGATACACAACTTAGAACCTGGAAAGTACTTTAGAGATTATTTAGTTCAATACCCTTTTTATTTTAAAATTCATTTGATTATTATTACTTTTTGAGGCAGAGTCTCAGTCTGTTAACCCAGGCTGGAGGGCAGTGGCTCAATCACTGCTCATTGTAGGCTTGACCTCCCAGGCTCAAGCGATCCTCCTGCCTCAGCCTCCTGAGTAACTGGGACTACAGGTGTGTGCCACTGTGCCCAGCTAATTTTTTTTTTTTTTTTTTGTATTGTGGAGATGGGGTCTCATTTGTTGCCCAAGCTGGCCTCAAACTCCTGGGCTCAAGTGATCCTCCCACCTAGGCCTCCTAGACTGCTGAGATTAAAGGTGTGGGTCACCATATTCTGCCTCAGTGCCCCTATTTTATAGCCCTGTTACTGAAGCATGAGTCTCTGTTTTTCATCAGAAAGAGTCATACAAGCTATTCCCCTGGGATCCTAGGTGATTCCTTAGGAACGGATCACTTTTTCCATTAGATCGGTATCTCCAGAATAACTAGTGGTCATTCCCAGACTTCTGAAATACCAATATGAGGAACTCCTGGACTAGCAAGACCAGATTTTGGGAACAGAAAAATAGGAAGTATGGTGACCCTTAGGGTCAGCCCAAGCCTTTGACTCATGCACAATTAATCCCAGCCACAGTGCTTGTTTCCTCGTTGGATTTTTTATTTGAACGGGAAATGCATTAGGAATAAAATGGTAAGAAGGAGTGCAGGTCTTCTTAGAATCGGATATGAGCAGTCTGACTGCAGTCCTGGGTTCCTCAGGGACTGCTTTTGGGCTCTCTCTAAATGCCAGGGGAACTATATGCTTTATGCAGCCTGACCACGTACAGTGTTTTATTCAGGTTTCCATACTAGCCATGTCAGAACTTCTTTCCTGAGAGCTCACATTCATGGCATCACAAATTTACAACACATGTGCTTTGACTGATACATACTACTGGTCAATTTATTTTTTATTGGCCTTTTGTTTGAGGGGGCAGGTGATGTAGAAACATGCTGGGGGAATCCGAGGAGTCATTGTGGCCAACCGCCTTATTTTATTGATGGGTAGATTGAGTCCCAGAGAGAATTAGTAGTTACCCAAGAGTAAACATCTAATTATTAGCAAAGCATATAAGGCAGTTTTCCTCAGGGTTCTGGATATTATTTCACAAATAAGGATTAAAGTTCAAGGAATCATTCCTAGACATCCAAGAAATGACCAGACAGCTAAAAGAGTAATCTTATTAAGGCCTGTCTCTTAGCATGTGTTTCCCGCGCTTAAAAACCTCATGACTCTTTGCTTTCCATTGAATAAAATAAATGTCATTGACATCCTCTGGGGTCCACCCCAACCTATCTCTTCAGCCTCCTCTGTTATTTTCCACGTATTATATCCTTCAGATGATTCCCCGTTTCTTAGTGCTCCATATGTGAAGTCTGCCGAGATCCTGCTTCTCCTTGAAGTCACTGTTCACATCCAACTGCTTCCCTGAAGCCTCCACTTGCCATGCCAGGGACTTTGCTTTGGTGCTGTTGCTGTTTGTCTTTGCTCCATAGCACTTATCACATTAGATCTTTCTTTAAGCGTGTTGCTTCTGCATTGTAAGAGGCAGGGACTAACTTGTTTGTCTTTTTCTCTTCCACAATGCCTCCTCTATGATAGGTAACCATCTAATATTTGTTGATTTAAATAGCCATTTACCTGCCTTTTTGATTTCTGGCCTCATTTTCGACTTCTTAAATATGTGTATGAATTAACTAGAAAAGAGGTTTAAGAAGTGAATGTTTTTGATGCTTCCCTGGCATGACAAGTATCTGGGAAAATGTGAACACATACCTAACTCCATTCTGGGAAGAGTATTTACACTATAAAATCACCTACTCACCAGATCAAAGTAAAAGGAAGTACTTTTTCTTCCTTCAGTTGTATGACTAACTGTCTGCAGGTGGGTGCTTCAGCAGCTTGCAATTGGAGTGTACACTAACTGGTGACTTGAATTCCAGAAAAGCAAAGCACTCAGAAGAGTCCTGCCTCTAAGTTAAGGGATGAAGTCCTGAAAGGTTTCAGATGTTCAAGGATTAGAAAGGTGGACTTGGAGGATGGGGAATGGAGGTGCAGCTTGAGCTGCACGAGAAGGAAAGCACTTGTTTATACCCCTGGTGGCTTACTAAAGGATTAAAGAGGCAGGGGAGACTGATATATGACCTGACCTGGACTTCTAAAGGGGGGCTGTTTCTCTTTCACACGACTTTTCCTGCAAAACCTTTCGAGCAGCAGAATGCCTCTATCTTCAGCAGTAAAGCAGCCAAGCCAGTTTGACCAGCTTGAGGGAAACACCAAACAAAGCTGGCAACTCCAATCACATGCATACTAGTTACTCATTATCTTCTGGCCTCTGGAGAAAGATAGAGTAGCTCGCTGATTGGATCCTGAGGTTGAAATAACTCCACATCTCTCTGTGCTCCGACCACAGCAACAAGAAGAGTGTCTGGAATGCTTGGGAGACATTTTAAGCAGGACAAATCCAGCCTTAGGCTAGACTGCACCTGTCCACAGCCCAGCCCAGGCCCATGGAAAAGAAAAGTAAAACCTTTGTCTTTAAGCACATAGAATATGTGTGAAACCCAGAAGGCTAGAAAAGAAAGGGAAGTGGAGGAGAAAAGGCACTGGGACTCCAGCTGGGAGTATGAAGACTACGGGAGTCTACGGAAAAGGAACCTTACGGTGCTGGATGGACTCTACAGAGAAAATGACTTGGATCCCAGGTACTGGGCCAAGGGGCAGCATCGGCCCTACAGAAAAAGGGATTGTGGATACTGGGATTTTGAACAGAGTGAACCAAGCTATATGGACTGTGGGGAAGCACGCAAAAGTGGAAAGGGCTGTGTGTACCACGGAGATCATGATGGTTATAGGAGTCCAGAAAATGTAGATTATGAGAGTCCCAGCCCTGGGACGAAGGATAATTCACCTACGAGAAGCCCAGATGTGACCTCAAAAGCTGGTGGATACGGGGAGGCAAATGGCTACTCAGACCGTAAGAATCTGAATTATAATCCTGAGGACTCTAAAAAAGCTGAACAATTGACTGACTGTAGGGGTTTGGATGATTCTTCAGCGAATTTAGGTCAGCCTCAGTTGTGGTATATAGACCATGAGAATGTTAACTATAATCTTGAGGATTGTCGGGCAATTAATTTTTATTGTAGAGAACACAGCAATTTATATCATGTTCCTGGGAGTTATCCTGATGGTCAGCCTGTGAGCTTTTCAGATTCGAATGGTGTCAATGAAGATAAGGAATTTATCAAATACCATGAAGGGGACAGGAATGTTCATCAAAATGACAAAATGTATCCCAAAGCAAAGACTCATATCATGGATCAGGGAGATTTTGATACAGAAAATAAAGGCTATGATGCTTTATTTGCAAACTGTGCATATAAATCTCATAATTCCAGAGGAACAGATTCTCTCCATCAAATGGAGAATTTAGAGTATAATGGCATTGACATACCAAGAACGAAGGCACATGGGGGCAGCGGGATCCTTCTGGATGGTCTGCAGACTCAGTGTACCAGGGGAGAACAAGGAGGACGTCATTTGGGGATTCCTCAGAGCTTGTCATTAGAGAAGAACATCTGGCATTTAGAGGAAGAGAGAAAATTAAATGGCCCAGAGACTTGGAGAAGGAATAGTTGCCTCCGCCGCACGGCACCCAGCACCCTGAGGCGCTCAGAGTTCGTGCAAAACAGGAAGAAAACCCAAGGTATGAACTCAGCCAGCCTTCTTAAGATAAAGCATAAAAATAGATTTAAAGGGTAGTTATACCAGGTACTAGGAACACTTGTGTTCTTAAGGAACCCGGGCCCTGAACTTCTTATCAAGTGCACCTTGAGTGAGAACAACCTTAGAGATTTAATTACTTTGGAAGGCATTGTACAGAGCAAGAGTATATACAGTGCTAAAAATATGCAACATTCAGACAGTGCTCTCATGAGAACTTTTATTTACTCTTCCTGGTTTTTTCAGATGTCTCTAATCTCAAGTATCTTTCCTTTCTTACTTTCATGTTTTTGTTCATCTTGTCGGGGCAGCAAGTTTATTATCAGGGCATCAAGCTAAAATTCATTTTCCTGGCATGTTTTTTTTTTTTTTCTCTCAGTCCCTACACTTCTTTGGACAGTAATGGAAAAGAAGACTTGACTTTATTTTTGTTATTTTTTTGAAACAAGATCTCATTCTGTCCCCCCGGCTGGAGAACAGTGGCATGGTCATGGCTCACTGCAGCCTCAAACTCCTGAGCTCAAGAGATCCTCCCGCTTCAGCCTCCTGAGTAGCTGGGACTATGGGCACATGCCACCATGCCCGGCTACTTTTTTATTTTTTTGTAGGGGCAGGGTTTCACCATGTTGCCCAGGCTGATCTTGAACTCCTGGGCTCGAGCAAACCACCCACCTGTGCTTCCCAAAGTACTGGGATTACAAGTGTAAGCCACCATTGCCAGGCCTTCATTTTGATTTTTTTTTTACTGCTCCTTTCAGAGCAGGGCTACCCCATAGGCAGTGTGCCCAGAGTAGCCCTGATTTGTTTTATAGATTGTTCACTCCTTGACATTCAGGAATCTTAAGTGAATGATGAGTACTGACACTCTTGTGGATTCCAGAAGATTATTTCTAGCTTTCAAATCACTTCATCTCACTGAGCCTTAACTACGTTGTCTCTGAAATGAGAATATTAGGAGTCTTTTATCATGTAGAGATGCTTTCTTTCTTGCCATTATATCTTTTCTTCAGTTCTCATAAGTGAGCTTTATTTCTACTGTGTTATTTTTATAATTACTGGACTCTGTTAAACCTTGCGTGTGTGTATGCTGTATGTTGTCTTCATGCCAAACAGCCTTTCCGGTTCTGGCCAATTTTGGGGTCCAGGCTGTGACCAGAGGATAAAGGTTAGTCAGAGAATGTGAATGATCTGAAAAATCCATCTCATACCCTCCCCCTAAGTGGAAAGTTTCTCGTCTAGGTCTCCTTCAGAATGGGCTGGCTGGTTAGATTTGTACTGGGGGCCACCACAGACTGAAAAAGATAAGCCTGCTGTGGTCCTGGGATGGCCGGTGGTTTACCTGGTGGTCTTCCAAATGGGCTTGACTTAACTGAATTTCTGGGGCACCATTTTGGACCTAACAGGCTCTTAACCTGCACCTATAAAAACAAAAATGAAACCAAACCCAGCTTTAGTTGGGAGGCTGAGGTTTTTAGCAGCTAGTCATTTTTTCCTAGGTGCATTTTCTCTCTGAAATGATAGGGACTGGATAACTTCTAAATTCCTTCCAGCTAAAAAAGAAAAAAGTCTGATTCTGTGATTCTTTATATTGGTTTTTGTATTGTTCCTCTTCCCTTCCCCCCACATCTGTTCCTTCGGTGAACTTTGTTTCCTATCTTTAGTTCCTTATTGTATTAAGCCTCCCAACTGTAATCAAAGTGTGTTTATTCTGTTTGACTTAACAGGAGTGAAACCCTTCTCTCTGCAGTGTTGTAATGTGCCCTCTGATCTCTCTGAAACCAGCTCGGTTCCACCCAATATCATTTCCATTTCTACAACTCTCTTTATCTTTGAGGACTTAACTTTTGAAAGTATATTCATATTTAGTTCACCCCTTTTTGTACCCCTAATATCCTTCTTGACCTATAACAAATTCTGTCTTTACTAGAAATCTTTCAGCATTCTAACGTTCTTTTTTAGCTCTCTCACGCCATCGCCCTTCCTGAATATTACAAGGGAGTACTGTGTAATTACACAAAGGAACAAGCATCAGAGTTGGTCTGCCTTGAGTTCAAATCTCAGCTCCACCATTTCCTAAATGGCCTTAACTTGACAAAAATTACTTAACCTCTTGGAGTTTCGGATTCTCAATTTTTAAAGTGAAGATAATACCTCTCTCATAATGAGATAGAAAAATAAAACAGTCACATATCCGGAACATAGTAGGTGCTCATAAATGGCCATTTCTTTGTGTTTTATCCGCCCACCTCCCTTCCCCTTTATAAGTTGCCCCACCCACCTGTCACTCCATGGTTTCGTCTCTGAGTTCCAGATTGATAGTTCCTGCTCCCTGTTGGACATCTACCCCAGACCATAAACACTTCAAGTTTGATTGTCTAAGTGGAGTGCCCTGTCCCTTCCTCTTCTCCCGTCTTCCCCTTGCCACCCCTCCTCCATCTGAGACAGAGCTCTGTTCAGTGGCTGCTCCCCAGCCTCTCCCCCAGGCAGGAAGCCAAGTTTTCCCCTAGGCTTTCCTTTCTCACCTGCCTGATCAGTCATTCTCCTGAGGCCTCAATCTGAGGTTTTTTAGGGCAGGTCTGTTAGGGGTTTGCTCTTAGTCCTAGGGTGTGGCCCTCTAGTTCTGAGAGGTGGGCCTTATTCCTAAGGTGTGGCCCTTCTGAGGTTTCAACAGAAAACTGGAAGTATTTATTGAACCTCCTAATTTGGAGGGACTCAGATTTCAAACTCTGTCTTCCCAGAGCCAGACAGTTGGTGAAGATCTATCTGCTGGGCTCTTCTGGCCTCCAGCTTTCCACGGGGTTCCTTGGAGTCTCATCACCTGCATGTACAGTTGAAGGATTGAGAGGCATTTCTGCACAGATTTTGGGGCTCTCCTCTCTGTGGCTTACTGTTTTCCAGGATTTCCCCCTTAATAGCTAATGTCTTCAGAGCCCCCAGACTGGAACCTTTGGCTGCTGAGCCCAGTAAGATTGCCCCATGTGGGCTTTCTTCTTTTGCTTTATTTCCCGGCGTGCTAAAAGACTAGGGAGTGCCCTGAGGGGAGGACTGGAGACAGATGCATCTTACCTAGTTTGCTTCCCTTGTTTTGAGTCATATCCCCTCCAGATTCTGCCTGCTTTTGATTGCTTTTCAATGCCTGCATATAGTTATTTTTTAAAATATCTGTCAGAAGGCTGAGGTGGGAGGATCACTTGAGCCTGGGAGGTCGAGGCTATAGTGAGCTATGATGATGCCACTGTACTCCAGCCTGGGTGACAGAGTGAGACCACGTCTCTAGAAAAATAAAAGTAGATACATAAAAGTTAAAAAAATAAATCTTGTAAAGTGTTTTTGGTAGTTATAAGTAGGGAGATTAGTACAATGTGAGCTACTCAACCGTTACTAGACCAAGTGTGGGCACTAAGGTTTTGCACTTGCTAATAACATACGTGGTTATGATGAGAAGGGGACCTGGTGTTTCAAATTCCACATTACCTGTTTTGAATGTAAGTAATATTAGGATATCTAAATGAAGAGCTCTTACAGAGAAAACTATGAAACTAGAGAGGGCTCTAAACAAAACTAGAGAGGGCTAAAGGTTCAGGGTTGGAAGGCTACAACATAGGAGCCTCTTGTGTTATTACTGGAAGGAAGCTTGTATAGCCACAAGTCCCATGTTCTTTCTAAATAATGGGTAGCCACTCATGAATGGGTCTTGAAGTCTATTTGGGGGTTGCAACCAGCAGTTCTGAAAAATAAAAGTAAATAGAAAAAACTTTCATACTACATTCTGTGTAGTAAAAGTAAGCATGTAATACTTTGTGTATGTGTATGTGTATAGACATAAATGTATTATGTAAATGTGAGTCACAGCCTAAAGTGTGGGTCAGGCCGGGCGTGGTGGCTCACGCCTGAAATACCAGCACTTTGGGAGACCGAGGCGGGCAGATCACTTGAGGTCAGGAGTTTGAGACCAGCCTTGCCAACATGGTGAAACCCCCTGTGTACAAAAATACAAAAATTACCTGGGCGTGGTGGTGGGTGCCTGTAGTCCCAGCTACTCCGGAGGCTGAGGCAGGAGAATCGTCTGAACCCAGGAGGTGGAGGTTGCAGTGAGCTGAGATTGTGCCACTGCACTCCAGCCTGGGCGACAGAGTGAAACTGTGTCTCAAAAAAATAAAATAAAAAATAAAGTGTGGGTCACAGTAAAAAATGTTTGAAAAACACTTAAATACAACCCATTTATTTTATAAATGAAGAGATAGAGCTCAGAGAAATTGAAATGTGTTTTCAAGGTAACTGGGTCAAGGATTAGGGCAGGAATAGAATCTGGCTCTCTTAACACCTAGACCACTGCTTTTCCAACATTACCACCTTTGAAGGCAGAAGCACAGCCGTAGATTGAGTCTGCAAAGATGAATTTAGAAGATCAGAAAAGTGTTAGGTATTCTCTGCAGAGTTCACAGAAAAAAAAGTGTTAGGAAAGTCAGAGGGAGGCTGCCAACAGAGGGTGCAACTATATTATAGACAGCAGAGGTGCAGAGGTGCAAGAGAGGATATGGACTCGGGAAAGACCTTTGCATTTGGTAGGTTGGTAGAGGGTAGGAGCAGGGGCACAGAGCATATGACAGGGAGTTTAGGAGGGCAGTGGTGATAAGGATGTGAAAGCAGTCCCTTAAAAGTTGGGACAATAATTGCTGTGGAGCAGGAAAATCTTCTGTTTTGTTTGTCTCCCAAGATAAGAAAAACCTGCATTGATTTGAAGGCACTTTTGCCAAGTAGTACGCAGACAGCTCAAAGTTTTTAGGACTCTGGTATTCAAGATTTCTTTTCATTGCAAACATGTGAACATGATATCTGTTCCAACAGTCTGTATTCAAGCTTATTATTAATATACCAGCACATAGATCCCATATCTCCTTTAATTGCAGTCCACCAGGTGTTTATTAACTAATGTCTGTACTTGGCATTGTACCAAGCATTGGAGGTATTCAGAGAAGGCAACTCTATTCTTAAACACCTGCCATGCAGGAGCTTGCAGATCAGTTGAAGAGACAAAATACAAAAGAAGTATATAGCATAGACGGTAAATGCTATGGACAGTTGGAAGGTAGACCAGGTTTTTTGTTTCGTTGTTTTGTTTTTTGTTTTTTTGTTTTTTTTTTTTGAGACGGAGTCTCGCTCTGTCACCTGGGCTGGAGTGCAGTGGTATGATCTCAGTTCACTGCAAGCTCTGCTTCCTGGGTCCACGCCATTCTCCTGCCTTAGCTTCCCGAGTAGCTGGGACTACAGGTGCCCGCCACCACGGCCGGCTAATTTTTTTTTTGTATTTTTAGTAGAGACGGGGTTTCACCATGTTAGCCAGGATGGTCTCGATCTCCTGACCTCGTGATCCACCCGCCTCGGCCTCCTAAAGTACTGGGATTACAGACGTGAGCCACCGCCACCGTGCCCAGCCTGGAGTCTTACTCTGTTGCCCAGGCTGGAGTGCAGTGGCATGATCTCAGCTCACTGCAACCTCTGCCTCCCAGGTTCAAGTGATTCTCCTGTCTCAGCCTCCCGAGTTGCTGGGATTACAGGTATGCACCACCACGCCTGGCTAATTTTTGTATTTTTTTGTAGGGATGGGGTTTCACCATGTTGGCCAGGCTGGTTTCAAACTCCTGGCTTCAGGTGATCCACCCACCTCGGCCCCCCAAAGTGCTGAGATTACAGGCGTGAGCCCCCACGCCCAGCCGAAAGACCAGTTTTTGCTTGAGCTATTAGGAAAGACTGTAGGGAAATGTTTGAACTTGGCTGAAACTTAAAGAAATAATGGAGTTGGGATAGGCAGAGAGAAGCAAGGAGAATAGTTCTGGTTGGGGAAACTATGAGAAAGACACAGGGTTGTGGTGACAAAGACATGGGGAAGGTGGTGAGGAACACGGTGGAGGAAAGAACTAGAGTACTGAAATCTTAGACGCCAGTAGGAGTTTGGATTGGAGCTCGAGGAAGAAATCAGAGCTGGGCCTGTATGGAGGTGAGCCACCTCCATAGATGTATCACTGAGATACAGCTCAGGTACAGAGGGAAGGAACAGCTGGGGAGAGGAGCAGGTGCCTGAGAACTGAGCCTCAGAGATGCCCACAGTTATAGTGCAGGAGGAGGGAGGCAGTAAGAGAGATGGGGCAAGAATATTGGAGGAGGTCAGGAAGACATCAGAATTTTATTATTATTATTTTTTTTTTGGAGACGGACTCTCACTCTTTTGACCAGGCTGCAGTGCAGTGGTGTGATCTCAGCACACTGCAGCCCCCCACTCTGGTGTTCAAGTTATTCTGCCTCAGCCTCCCGAGTAGCTGGGATTACAGGCATGTGCCACCACACCTGGCTAATTTTTGTATTTTTAGTAGAGACGGGATTTCACCATGTTGTCTAGGCTGGACTCAAACTCCTGACCTTGTGATCCGCCAACCTCGTGATCCGCCCACCTCGGCCTCCCAAAGTGCTGGGATTACAGGTGTGAGCCACCGCACCTGGCCCTAATTTTTGTATTTTTAGTAGAGGAGACAGGGTTTTGCCAAGTTGGCCAGGCTGGTGCTGAACTCCTGACCTCAGGTGATCTGCCCGACTCAGCCTCCCAAAGTGCTGGGATTACAGGAGATGTCAATGTCTGAAGCTGTTTGATATGCAACAAGATCCTCAAAGTGTCAAGAAAAAGAAGGAAAAAAATGTCTGAAGATAAATGGGGTAGTTAGGAGGCAAAGGAGAGGGAAAAAATAAATATGTGGAGGCAAGAGGAAATGAATGCAGGGCCATATTTCTTCAAGAGTTGGGAGATAACTGAAGCTTTCGAGTGAATTAGGCACTCCTCTTCCGAGATTAGAATGCTCCAATTTGGCCAACTCTCATCCAGCCTTGCTTCTTGGAATCATGAGCTGTATTCTCAAGAAGCTAGACAAACAAAATTAGCAGGGCATGGTGGTGCGTGCCTGTGGTCCCAGCAGTTCAGGAGGCTGAGGTGGTTAAGACTGCTTGAACCCAGGAAGTTGAGGCTGCAGTGAGCTATGATTGCACCACTGCACTCCAGCCTGGGCAAGAGAGGGAGACCTTTTTTTTTTTTAAGAAAAAAAACCCAAAAAAACAAAAAAAAGCAGCAGCTAGGTTATGTGTTTTCTTCCCAAGCCATTACCTATATTATTTTTACATAACATTCCAGAAAACAATGAAGGAATGTTGGTCTGGGGAGACCCCAGGCCTCTGTAAAAGCAAGAGGTATCAAGGAAAGGCAAGATATTGAGTTAGGATGGGAAGATACACTCTTCTAGGGTATCTTCTTTCATATGGACCTGAGGGTGTTAAGGGGTACAGTGGGAAAGGGGAGTGAATCAAAGCAACTAACTTACAATATCATGGCATGCTCAGGTGGGACCTCAGATCTCTGACTCACTCGCCCTGATACCACAGTTTTCCAATTTGATATTTCCTGAGAAACCAGGAAGTGCCCGTGGCTGTACATAAATACCAGGCCAACAGGCTACAGGGGTGTGACAGTGCTGGTAGTCATATTTGGGAAGAAGATCCATGTTTGTATTCATAGCTGCACAGCAGACCTGATTCCACAGTGTCAAGACACCCCTTTCTTCCCATCATAAACTGAAAGGAAACAAATCAATGAAATACATTGCATTTCATTGAATCTAAAACATCACAATCATAGCAGAGTGATGCTTAGGGCACTCTGCTAAGTAATACTAGTTGCTGTTTTTTTTTTTTTTTTTTTTTTTGATGGAATCTCGCTCTGTTGCCCAGGCTGGAGTGCAGTGGCGTGATCTTGGCTCACTGCAGCCCCCCACCTCCCAGGTTCAAGCAATTCTCATGCTTCAGCCACCTGAGTAGCTGGGACTATAGGCATGTACCACCACACCCAGCTACGTTTTTGTATTTTTTTTTTTTTTTTTTTTTTTCAGTAGAGACAGAGTTTTGTCATGTTGGCCAGGCTGATCTCAATCTCCTGGCCTCAAGTGATCCACCTGCCTCGGCCTCCCAAAGTGCTGAGACTACAGGCATTGGCCACCACGCTTGGTCTCAATTGCTGCCATTTATTAAATGCCAGTTGCTATGCTAAGTACTGTAGGTTGAGTGCATACAGAGTACACAGGTCAGTCCAGTAGAGTCTAAGCTCCATGATAGCAGTGGATGAAGATGGTGTTTCCAGAATCTGACATAGTACTTGGCATATAATAGATGCTCAATAAATATTCTACTTTGGGTCCCAGAATGTGTATATCAGAAGTTAAATAGCAAGGGTTATTACCTGTTGCCGAAGAGGTGAATTTCGAGGAAAGAGCAATCCAAGGACTAGAGAAAGTGTCATGGAGAAGCTGGGACTTGAGCTTTAAATGACAGCAGGTGAGCAGAAAGGATGGAAAAGGCCCAGAGACAAGCTAGGCTTGTCTTGTTCAAGGAATAATAAGGAAACAGACCATTAAACTTTGTTGTTACAGGTTTCATAATAGTGGCAGGTGCCCAGTTCTCTGGGCTCACTGAGAGGAAATGACTAACTGGATGATTAGAAAGAGGCCTCCCATAGTAAGTGATGTTCCTTGCGGAACTGGTTAGAGGTTAGTGTGCTCATACCCAACTGAGAGGAGTAAATGAAGTAAAAGAGTGGGAAGTCAGCTGGGCACGTTGGCTCACACCTGTAATCCTAGCACTTTGGGAGGCTGAAGCAGGAAGATTCCTGGAGCTCACTAGTTGGAGCCCAGCCTGAGCAACATAGTGAGACCCCATCTCTACAAAAGATAAAAAAAAATAACTGGGCGTAGTGGCTTGCGCCTGTGGTTCCAGCTACTTGGGAGGATTGCGTGAGCCCAGGAGGTTGAGTCTGCAGTGAGCTTTGAGTGTGCCGCTGCATTCTAGCCTGGGCAACAGCGAGACTCTGTCTCAAAAACAAAACAAAAAAGACTGAGAAGTCAAGTCAGAGTTCAGAGCTGAAAGTGACAAAGAGGCCCAACCCCTTTGTTACACACACAGAAGCAACAGCCCAGAAAGGTTGTATAACATGTCCAAGGTCACACAGGTAGGAGGGAGGCAGGGTGAGGCCTTCTGAATTATTCTCTGGGTTCTTTATTCACCACACCTGCTACTCTCCCAAGATCTAGGAGCAGCTCCACATATATCCCCAAAAGTCGAAGCCCGGGAAGAGACAGGGGAATGAAGTGACTTTACCCACCCATATCCTAGGTTTAATCAGATTTTACCATCAAAATATTGGAAATATAGGGCTGGGCGCAGTGGCTCACACCTATAATCCCAGCACTTTGGGAGGCCGAGGCGAGTGGATCACCTGAGGTTAGGATTTCAAGGCCACCATTGTGACCAACATGGAGAAACCCCCTCTCTACTAAAAATACAAAATTAGCCAGGCGTGGTGGCACATGCCTGTAATCCCAGCTACTCGGGAGGCTGAGGCAGGAGAATTGCTTGAACCCAGGAGGTGGAGGTTGCGGTGAGGCGAGATCGCACCATTGCACTCCAGCCTGGGCAATAAGAGCAAAACTCTGTCTCAAAAAAAAAAAAAAATGGAAATATAGTAATCCTTATTTTGAGAGATTAGGTTCACCCTTTTAAATAAATAAAACCTAAACACTTACTACCTTAGTTTATTCTATTTTGTCTTATTCTTTTGTTTCATGAATTTATATCTTGTGTGTTAGACTAGATTCATTCACTCAAATGGAACTAACTTTAAAGACCATCTAGTTTAATTCCACTTGTTTTGCTAATCCTGAAGTTCCAACAGATGAAACTTCTTGACTGAAACTACAGAGTGCTTTAGAGGACATTTCAGCTTTCCATATCCTTGCCCCAGCTCCCAGATGGAGTCTCCCTCTGTCACCCAAGCCGTAGTGCCGTGGCACCATCTTGGCTCACTGTAGCCTCCGCTTCCCAGGTTCAAGCGATTCTCCTGCCTCAGCCTCCCAAGTAGCTGGTGGCGTGTGCCACCACACCCGGCTAATTCTTGTATTTTTAGTAAAGACGGGGTTTTACCATGTTGGCCAGGCTGGTCTCAAACTCCTTACCTCAGGTGATCAACCTGCCTTGGCCTCCCAAAGTGCTGGGATTACAGGCGTGAGTCACAGCACCCAGCCTATAATTAAAACTTTAAACGATTATAATTTAGATCAACTGATTTTTGGGGGGGAAGGTGGGATAGTTGTAAAAGATATATAAAATGTTATGAGAGCAAGTGGAAGGAATAAAAGTAAACTGCCTAATTAATATAAACTGAAGAAAGTGATTTTATAGAGTAGGATAGAAAAATAGAGGGTTATGTAGTTGAGCAAATTTTGAACCATCACTGTAGTGTTAATGGAAATATAATGCAGGAAATGGCCATGCTTTTATGGATAAGACACAAAATCCAGAACAGGCCTTGACGTTTAATGGAGAGCACTGGCTTGGGAGGCTAGTTTTGAATATGCTGCTTTATGAGCTGTTTGGTCGTAAACAAGTCATTTCATTCCTCTTTGCCTGTTTCCTCATTTGTAAAACGTGAGCAGTATTACCTTGCCTCAAGAGCCTTGGTAAAATAGAAATCGGATTGTGTGTGTATGTGTGTAGAAAATAGAGCTTTTCATGTAAAGTTTTATTGACTGACATTATAAAAATGTGCTTATTAAACAGTGACAACTTTAATTTTACAAAAATTATCTTTGCCCTGTTGATTATTTTACTTATGCTGCCTAAAGATTAAAAAATAATAATCCCACAGTTTTAAGCTTATCAGCATACCATGCTAGGATTTATGTGTATTTGGTGAGTGTTCAGAAATGGTGTTTGAGTTACTCCTAGTATTAAACTCACTATCCTGCAGCATAAGAAGTTGCAGACCATGGTGAAACCTTGTCTCTACTAAAAGAACGAAAATTAGCTGGGCGTGGTGGCGGATGCCTGTAATTCCCAGCTACTCGGGAGGCTAAGGCAGGAGAATTGTTTGAACCTGGGAGGCGGAGGTTGCAGTGAGCCCAGATTGTGCCACTGCACTCTAGCCTGGGCGACAGTGAGACTCCTTTTCAAAAAAAAAAAGAAGTTGCAGACTCCTGTAATTTGGGCACTTGATCCTCATTTGTTGTCCTGTTTGCCTAGATTGGGACCTGGATATGAAAAGGGGAAAGGGAGGCTTTGAGCTAGGTCTCCGAGGTGGAGTTTCTCCCAGCAGGGATTTTGCTTCAGACTACTTGCCAAAATAGACCGGCATTACAGAGCGAAAGCCACCAGGAACGTTTTTCCTCTTGCTGTTGAGATTTAGGACCTAACTGTAATAGATTTAAAGTTTGGTGATCCAGGAAGTCTGCTATGAGCCCTGCAGCTCTGGAAGTTTTACACAGAGCAGGATAAAATTTCTCCAAATAGAAGTAAAGTAGGTGCTAGAGGAAAAGCAATGGGGGTTGGGTGGGCTGGCCAGAGTGTTATGGTAACACGGAAAACCAGGGTTTGTGATTCCTCCAGGCAGGGCTGGGGAGGAGATGAGCACGTGTACAGACAAATCGCCTCCTCTCAGGGTTTGCTGCAGAAAGACTGCTTCTAGATGCATTGCTAGGCAGGCAGTTGTGTTTTTGCTTTCTTTTTTGCATATTATTTCAACAATGTTTTCCTTTCTTTTTTTTTTTTTGAGACAGAGTCTTACTCCGTTGCTCTCAGGCTGGAGTGCAGTGGCGCCATCTTGGCTCAATGCAACCTCCGCTTCCTGGGTTTAAGGGATTCTCCTGCCTCAGCCTCCCGAGTAGCTGGGACTACACTACAGGTGGGCACCACTGCGCCCAGCTAATTTTTGTATTTTTTTTTAGAGATGGGGTTTCACCATGTTGGCCAGGCTGGTCTCGAACTCCTGACCTCGTGATCCACCCGCCTCGGCCTCCCAAAGTGCTGGGATTGCAAGCGTGAGCCACCGCGCCCGGCCCCTATTTTCTTCATCCATTTAAAGGGATTGATAGGTCAGGAAAGAAACCTCAGATTATTAAAAGGTGAAGAACGTTTGAAATGGACTAACGGTAATTGGGGGCTGACTGTTAGAACATTCTCGTTTTACAGCAAATGTTCTTTTTTCTACTTTATTATTCTTTGTCATAGCAATATTATATATTCATCGTAGAAATACTAGAAATGGGGCCGGGCGCAGTGGCTCACGCTTGTAAACCCAGCACTTTGGGAGGCCGAGGCGGGCGGATCACGAGGTCAGGAGATTGAGACCATGGTGAAACCCCGTCTCTACTAAAAATACAAAAAAATTAGCCTGGCGTGGTGGCGGGCGCCTGTAGTCCCAGCTACTCGGAGAGGCTGAGGCAGGAGAATGGCGTGAACCCGGGAGGCGGAGCTTGCAGTGAGCCGAGATTGTGCCACTGCACTCCAGCCTGGGCGACAGAGCGAGACTCTGTCTCTAAAAAAAAAAAAAAAAAAAAAAAGAAATACTAGAAATGGGAGTAAGTGAAAAGAAAGGAAAAACTCGGTTTCTGTCACCTTTAACACTTTTTTCAAATATGTGCGTTTAAAATATTTTTCCCTTTTTAACAAAACTACAATTCTTTCATAAACTTTTTTCAGCAATTCACGTTAGATGTCATCCAGGCCGGAGTACATTGACACAATCTCAGCTCACTGCAACCTCCATCTCCCAGGTTCAGGTGATTCTCCTGTCTCAGCCTCTGGAGTAGCTGGTATTATAGGCGTGTGCCACCACAACCAACTAATTTTTGTATTTTTAGTAGAGACGGGTTTTCGCCATGTTAGCCAGGCTGGTCTTGAACTCCTGACCTCAGGTGATCCACTGCCTTGGCCTCCCAAAGTTCTGGAATTATAGGTGTGAGCCACTGCACCCGGCCTTATAAGAGTATTTTATTAAATGGACATGCCATAGTTTATTTACCTGGGCCCTTTTGCTTTTTTGGTTTTTTATTGAGACAGAGTCTGACTCTGTTGCCAAGGCTGGAGTACAGTGGTGTGATCTCGCTCACTGCAGCCTCGGCCTCCTGGATTTAAGCAATTCTTCTGCCTCAGCCTCCTGAGTAGCTGGGACTACAGGCACACTCCACTGCTCTCTACCCAGACCCTTTTGAGGAAATTTTAGTTTTTTCTGTTTAGGTTGCTTCTAAGCTTTTTAAAACATTGACCATCCCTGTATGAACATATTTGTGCCCTTGTCCAATTATTTAGTAGAATAAATTCCTAAAAGTAGGCTTCTGGGCTATCAGGTTTGATTTTTTTTTAAGTAGATAAAGTATTGAGGTTTGATTTTTTTTTTTTAGGTAGAAAAAGTATTAAAGTTTTAATTTACTCCCCTATCCCTCTTTGCCCTCAATTTTAACTTTTAAAATGAAAGGACTTGATAAAATTGGCCTTTTCCTTCCATTTCACATGATTTCTGCCATAAATTACCTGGAATACTGTTGCATATTTGCTGTGTGTGACACAACTAGGTTAGATTCTGTCTGAGGGATTTACTTATGTATTCTTTTATTTTGAGACAGAGTCTCGTTCTGTTGCCCAGGCTGGAGGTGCAGCCTCCGCCTCCCAGGTTCCAGCGATTCTCCTGCCTCAGCCTCCTGGGTAGCTGGGATTACAGGCACACGCCACCATGCCCAACTAATCTTTGTAATGTTAGTAGAGACAGAGTTTCACCATGTTGGCCAGGCTGGTCTCGAACTCCTCACCTCAGGTGATCCACCTGCCTTGGCTTCCCAAAGTGCTAGGATTACAGGCATGAGCCACTGCGCCCAGCCTGTCTAAGGGATTTATAATTTATGTTATATTGGGTGGCGTTTTGTAAATGCAATCATATTAATATGTGCAAATATGCTTAAATGTATCATTGTTCACAGTCTTATTGTGGGCAAATTGTGGCTCTAAATATCAGGTTAAATTGTGCTCTAGAATTGCACCACTTTGTTATTAGCTACCAGATGGCTACCAAAACCCAAAAGTGGAATTCCAGGTTAGAATGCATATGGTTTGCCTGCCTGGGAAAAAACTGGAGACAGAATAGCTATTGGTCAAGAGCATAGACTCTGGAGCCAAGGTAGGTTCAGATCTCAGCTCTTCTACTTACTGGGGCAGTTACTTAATTTTTCTTCCTTCCTCATCAGTAAAATGGGGACAATAATAGGGAGTTATAAAGCTAAATTAATATTTGTAAAATACCTAGAACAGTGCATGACACACGTAGTGCCATATAAATATTTGTTTTCGTTTCTTTTTGACACAGGGTCTCACTCTGTTGTCCAGGCTGCTGTGCAGTGGAGCTATCACAGCTCACTGCAACCTCAACCTCGCAGGCTCAGGTGATCCTCCCACTTCAGCCTTTGGAGTAGCTGGGACTACAGGCAGGTGCTACCACGCCCAGCTAATTTTGTTTGTTGTTTGTTTTGTAGAGACTGAGGGTCTCACTATGTTGCCCAGGCTGGTCTCGAACTCCTGGTTTCAAGTGATCCTCCTGCCTCTGTCTCCCAAAATGCTGGAATTACAGTCATGAGCCACTGTGCTCAGCCAGTATGACTTTTGTTTTTTTTTTTAATTATTTTGTTCCTGTGAGGTTAAAAAGTATCAGTTAAGCTTGAGTCCCCATTGATCTCAACTTCTACCCCAAATCCTAGTTCCTTTCCTGAGACAAACTCTGGGATGAATTTCATGTGTTTTCCTTCCAGACCTTTTTCTGTACACTTACATAATTTTTTATATATATATATATATGTATATGTGTGTGTGTGTGTATATATATATAATTTTTTTTTTTTTTTTTTTTTTGAGACAGAGTTTCACACTTGTTGCCCAGGCTGGAGTGCAATGGCGTGATCTCGGCTCACTGCAGCCTCTACCTCCCGGGTTCAAGCAATTTTCCTGCCTCAGCCTCCCAAGTAGCTGGGATTACAAGTGTGTGCCACCACATCAGGCTAATTTTTTTGTATTATTAGTAGAGATGGGGTTTCACCATGTTGACCAGGCTGGTCTTAAACTCCTGAGCTCAGGTGATCCGCCCATCTCGGCCTCCCAAGGTACTGGGATACAGGCCTCACGTGAGCCACCACGCCCAGCCTATATGTTTATATAGAAATATGTATGGGTTTTTGCAGATTTTCCTTTCTTTCGTCTCTTTTCCCTGTTCTCCATTTTCTTACAAAATTGTGCATTTTCTTAAAAAATTGTGGCATATTGTTGTGTGCCTTTCTTCTCCCTGGTTCATTTAAGTGTAAATGTTTGGAAGATGGGAGCGGGACTCCCAGTTCCTGTGAATCACTCCTGCCATCCCTGTTCTTTCTGTCCTGGGACCACCCAACTGAAATCTGCTCTGTGATGGCTTTAGGGTTCATTGCCTAAAGGAGGGGGAGGTTTGGGGTCCCTTGGCTAAGCTCTGGGTGAAAGACTACAGAAAGAGGCCCAGGGGCAGACTAAACAGGCAACTGCTGCCCACTTTACAGTTTTGTCTCATCACAAGAGACGGCTGGGCCTTTGGAATTCTTTCCTCAAAAGGGCATTCCCCATTTCCCACGCAAAGCAACAACAAAAAGGCTTAGCATGGGGAAGAAAAGGAAGAGGTAATCTTAGATTCAAACTCCAGAGGTGGAATTTCGAGGGTTTTAGGACTAGGAAAGGAAACCAAATAGAAAGGAAAGTGTTGATCCAGGTACTGCTGGGCCCGCTGGTGCACTTCTCAGTCCAGTACGCTTAGGGTTCCAGCTCCATCCTTTAGGACGAGCCCTGCTGTGATAGCCCGGGTGACTTGCGCGATTCATATGTAAATGTGGGGAGCCTGGGGGAAATGCCTACCCTATTCAAAGGAGTTTAGGGGGTTGTGGAGCATTCCAGAGCTCTGGGAAGATTCTGCCCTGCCTGCTTACCCTCAGGCCCACACCTCCACACACAGCCAACTCTGGGCACTGCAGGTAGGTCCTGGGGTATGGGAGCCAGCACAGAAGGAAGTGGAACAGGCAGCCTCTTCGTCACTGCTCAAGGGCACCTGGGATCTGGCCGGGAGCTCAAAAATTTCCCCATTAAAGATAGAGCCAGCTTTCTGAGGCAAGGGAAGTGTGCATGGCTCTGCTCTTTAACTCTGAAGTGTGTGTGATGGAGTTGTGGGAAGCCGTGGGCTAATGCCTCCCTTCCTTCGAACTTTAGGAAGTGAGCCTGGTGATAATGTACTAACCAGAAAGCGTTGGGGGTGTCTTGAGAAGGAATGGAATCAGGACTTGGGGTTGGGGGTAAGCCGCAATCACTGAAGGAACCCCACAACTAATTGTTTTATCACAGGAAGTAAATTTGTGCAACAGTCCCAGCTCATTTAACACCTGCAGGGCTATCCTAGGAAGAAAATAAGAGCTCGTCTGCACATTTTATTGTTCCATAGAAAAGTGGAATTTTAGAGTCTGCACAGGGCACTTCTCTGCTTGGTACATTTTACCAAGTGCATTTACCATCTATCAGGTGCAGATGGCATATTCGGGCCCATTGTGGGAAAAGGACTAACGTTTGTTGCGTTATTACCTTGTTTAACTCCCTCAACTACTCTGCAAAGCAAGTATTATTATCCGCATTTTATAGATTGGGAAATTGAGGCCAGGAGATAAAAGTGGACATTTCCAGGGCTCCCCAGCTACATAGTGGGGAAGTGCAAGATTCAAAGCTTCTTTTTCCACCACAGCTGGCTGAGGGTGAAGGCCGCCTTCTCCCGCTTTGTTGTCCGGGATACTAAAAATTTAATTTTTTTTAGAGACGGGTGTCCCACTATATTGCCCAGGCTGGTCTTGAACTCCTGGGCTCCAGCAGTCCTCCCACCTCAGACTCCCAAAGCGCTAGGATTACAGGCATGAGCCACCATGCGTGGCCCAGATACTAAAATTTTAGAGCAGATATTTTTATTAGAATATATGTGGCATAAAGGAAAAAGTTTTTATATTTACAGTCATTTCAAGCCAGACTTTAAAATTTGACTTAATCTTTGAAAACTCTGAGTGTTAATAAATGTTTGTGGCACCTGAAGGTCACCTGTGTCTTCAGAAATACCTTGGGTTGCCAGGAGCAGTGACACAGGCCTGTAGTCCCAGCTACTTGGGAGGCTGAGGTGGGAGGATCGCTTGAGAGCCCCAGGAGTTTGAAACCAGTCTGGGTAACAGCCCCCTCCTTTAAAGAGAGAGGAAGAGAAAGAGGAGGGAAAGAAACACCTAGGGTTTTATTAAAATTGCGGATACCCCGGTCCCACCCAGATTTGCTGAATCTGAATCCCAGGGATGGCGTCCAGGAAACTGCAATTTAGTGAAAACATCCCAGATGGGTTTTTAATCACACCAAAATGTTTGCAGTTTTAAAGGCTGCTCAAGAGTTTATAAACCCCATTTTCGGGGGGTGGGGGCACAGGGGAAGGCATGCTGGTAGTTTAAAAGAATTGTTACTGTTTTTCTCCGTTTTAAAGAAATAAAAATCTAATACATAGGCTGGCTGGCTTCTGATTGATGAGTAAGTGCTTGCTGGTACTTTGTGTTTTCAACTACTATAATTAGTAGAATTTTGATTCTCAGGAGAGTACACAGTGGTTTCCAGGGAGTTTTTAAGATTTGAAGCAAATAAGTCCCTGATCTTTTCTCATTGAGATTCCAGGCCAGGGAAACCAAATGGTGCAGGATTAAGTGCACAGGATTTGGATTTAAATATATTTAGGTTCTAAATCCACAACTGCCATTTACTCACTATATAACCTCAGACAAGTTTGTCAGCCTCTCCAAGCCTGGATTTTCTTACCTATTAAATGGGAGTAATAATACCTACTTAAAAACTCTGATGGGAGTATTAAATGAGTTCAGGGATATAATCTGTAAAGTCACTGGCATGTGATAGGAATTCAGTAAATGTTCTCCCTCTCCAGAGCTTTTTAGACTTGTATTTAAAATGAGTTTCTATTCTCAACTTGGCACTAATGAGACCATATTTGGGATTGAAAGTCTGTTGCTTTGAGATCACAAAGAAAATTTAAAACAAGGCTATTAGAAATAAATTTTACATGTAACACAATGAATTTAGAATCATAATCAAACACTGATGAAATGAGGGTTATGCTTCAAGTTTTGCCATTCATTCTACCAAAAAGTTCAAGAAAGAGCTTTTTCTGTTATGTCTTAAGTTTTATTTTGAATAATATCAAATATACAGAAAATTGCAGTAGTACAATGAAACTCCTGTATACATTTTATACAAATTCACCCATATTTAACATTTTGCTGTTTTTAGCTCGTTCTCTCAATCCCCACTCTCCACATGCAGTTTTTTTTTTAATGAACTAAGAGTACATTGCATATATTGTGCCCCTTAGTAAGCTTCAGTGTGTATTTTGTATGAACATGGATTTTTTTTTTTGAGATGGAGTCTTGCTCTGTTTTCCCAGGCTGGAGTGCAGTGGTGCAATCTCGGCTCACTGCAACCGCTGCCTTAGCCTCCTGAATAGCTGGAATTACAGGCAAAATACAAATTTTTGTATTTTTAGTAGAGATGGGGTTTCACCATGTTGGTCAGGCTGGTCTCGAACTTCTGACCTCAGGTGATCTGTCCGCCTCAGCCTCAGCCTCAGCCTCCCAAAGTGCGGGGATTACAGATGTGAGCCACTGCACCTGGCCGGATTTTTTTTTTTTACTCAGGCTGGAGTGCAGTGGCATAATCTCAGCTTACTGCAACCTCTGCCACCCAGGCCCAAGCCATCCTCCCACCTCAGCCTCCTGAGTAGCTGGGACTATAGGTGTGTGCCAGTCCATGCCCTGCTAATTTTTGTATTTTTTGTAGAGATGAGGTTTCACCATGTTGCCCAGGCTGGTCTTGAACTCCAAGCTCAAGTGATCTACCCACCTCGGCCTCCCAAAGTGCTGAGATTATAGGCATGAGCCACCACACTTGGCCTAAAATGGTGATTTGCTGACTCCATTATTTCTTCTTTTATCAGCTGACATTCTACTACAACAAAGAGCTTTCTCTTCTCCCCCATTTATTTATGTACTTATATATTATCAATATGAACTTACAGATTCTTATTTTATTCAGTGGAATAATCCATTGTTGTGCTTTTTCATTTATACTCAAATTGTGCCAGATTGGCCAGTGGCAGCCCCTTCAAGCTGGCCTCTGTGCCCTTTGACCTATCCCTACCATGTTGTTGAGTACTTCTTCACTTTCTGCCACATTTCAGGCTCAGCTATACCTTCTCTGCCCCAGCCCTGGAATTAGCCATTTCTCCAAAGAACCCTGCCTCCTTTTAGTGGAGAATGGCATCTAGAAACCAGAATTTGGGTTGTATTCTAAAACACTGAAATTACTTTTTTTTTTGAGACAGGGTCTTTCTCTGTCACCCAGTCTGGAGTGCAATAATGGCACTATCTCGTGTCGCTGCAACCTCTGCCTCCTGGGTTCAAGTGATTCTCATGCCTCAGCCTCCCAAGTAGCTGGGATCACAGGTGTGTGCCACTATGCTTAGCATTTTTGTATTTTTATTTAGTAGAGATGGGAGCTCGCCATGTTGGCCAGGCTGGTCTTGAACTCCTGACCTCAAGTGATCCACCAGCCTTGGCCTCCCAAAGTGCTGGGATCATGGGCGTGAGCCACTGCACCCGTCCCAGAATTCCTAACTTCTGAGAGAAAGCAGTGTGGAAAAGTTTTTGGAGAATAAAATCTGTTGTGAAGGCCGACTTTCCATAAGTAGTTTGAACACTTGTGTTTTTGCTTCTTAAATCTGGGTTAAAATATTCCTGTAATTGTACTCAGACTTACTAGTATATTTACATACCAAATTTGTAGTTGTTTAATTGGATCGTAAAGAATTTGATAGACTAAGCAGAGGCTGATTGTTTCACTGCTGTTCTTTTCCATTGTTTATTACCGTGTTTAATGCTCATTTCAGGTGAACAAATGCTGTTCCATGTTTATAAATAACTCTCTCATCCTATGTATCTAAGTAATAGTCAGATAATTATAAAAGCTAATGACAGGATACATATTTGTTTTTTAGAATAATGCAGTTTAGTTCATAGAGATTCTTATACTTGAAAATACTATTGATAAGCTTCATGTTTATAGTAAGTTTGTATCTACTAGGACATTTGAGGTAACAAAACCTGCTTGTGAGTTTTGGTTAAGGTTTTCATAGGGAAAATCTAAACAATTTTTTTTTTTTACCTATTTCATTATATGCTAATGTTGACCTACCATTACAGTGACTAGAAAATGATAGGTCCTGTAATTATCCAGATCTCAGATGAATAATTTATTTTTTATTTTACCCTTAGTTGGCATTGTTCTGTGTTCCCCATAATATTCTGTTTAATGTGCTACATCTGTATTTTGAACTTCCAGCTTGTTATTTCTGGTGCTTTGATCATGGACCATGTTTTATATCTGATTAAGTGAAAGCAAGTCTTTATAAGGTCAGACCCCTCTAACCTCTTTTGCAAGGAGCTTGTAGACATGCTTTGTTCACTCAAAGTGGGCTAGCTACTTCTTTTCAGGACACATTCTCAAAATGGTATTGCACAGGTTGGAGTTCTCTCTGCAGTGATGGCTTTCTAAGCGCTTCAGCTGTCCCTGTTTACAACTGACATGTGCGATCTGATTTCCTGAGGGTTGACAGTAGTGAGACCTTTGGTTCTCAAGGAAGGGGTTCTGTTTGCCTCAAACTGTGGAAGGGTGCTGCTTTTACACCCAGAGCTGCTAACCAGTTCTCTTTTCCCTTCTAGAAATGACGCTCCTCTCCTCCCAGTCTTCATCACTGGTGGCCCCTTCTGGGTCTGTGTCCACCGAAAATCCAGAGCAGAGGATGCTAGAGAAGAGAGCCAAGGTCATAGAAGAACTTCTTCAGACAGAAAGAGACTACATTCGGGATCTGGAAATGTGTATTGAGCGGATCATGGTACCCCTGCAGCAGGCACAGGTGGGAACTGGGAGACAGAGTTAGTTTGACCTTGAATATGGTCCTCCAGGCCAGAGCATTAGGATATAGGAGCTTTCACCACAGATTTATTGGATTTGAAATAGAAACTGTGACTGTGAGTGCTGCTGCTCTTAATCAAGGGCCTCAACATACGTGTGTCATCAGCTAAGCCTTCAGCATCCTTTCACTTGTCAAGTCTACTGTTAACCTACCAGACACTGCAGTCACTCCCAGGACACTTCCTGTTTCTGTGGCTCCTGAAAACAGTTCCAGGGAGTCTGAATCATGGCCCTGCTGGAAGGCTGAGTGATGATGTAACAAAGCCTGGGGGTGAGCAGTTACATGACTCTAGTACCTGTTCATATAGAGTTTATCCAGGAAACCCTTACGAACATGTGAGTAAGCTAGGAACTTTTCTAGATGCTGGAGGTAGTAAGAAAAGGGTGACAATGTCCCAGTATTTATAGTCCTTATTGCTTGTAACTTGACTAGCTGGGCTGGGCTTGGGTTTACACCCTTGGAGCATTCACTCCCAAGTACTTCTGCAGCAGGTAGGCAGTGCTACGGGATGTTGGTTGCGGGTGAGAATTTGTATCCCAGTGGATTTGTAGACCAAATTGGTTCCATTATTACTAAAGCGCTGGTGGAGGTGGCAGAGAATAGTTGGATCAAGGACAAAGGATGACACTAAAGATAATGTTGGGTATTTCTAGTCTGGAAACTTCGTGAAAGTGAGTGAAGAAAGTGACCTTGAGCAATTTTTCTACAATTCTTGAAGAGCTGTTCCTAAGATGATTGAAATGCCATTAAGCTCATTTCTGTGCATCTTTATGTTTTGTTTCCTTTTCTCAGGTACCAAACTTTGATTTTGAGGGACTTTTTGGAAATATGCAGATGGTGATTAAGGTCTCGAAGCAATTATTGGCTGCTCTGGAAATCAGCGATACTGTAGGTATGAGCTCCTGTGTTGTTTCAGAAGCAGCTTTTTAAAAAAAAACTTCATGGGCAGGAGGAAGGGGCCTTCCTGATACTGAGTAACTATGCTGCCGGGAAGATACAGGTGTAGGTACTTAGTCCAGAGGTTACTTGTCCTTTGCTTTCCTTCTGTCTCAGCCTACTTTGGGGTAATATAGGATGTTAGCAATAGAAGTAGTTTTGGATGTCATACAGTACAACGTTTTCTCCACACTAATGGTTGCAGCCCATTACTGGGTCATGAGATCAACTTACTTTTCAATAAAATATCAGAATGCGGCCAGGCACAGTGGCTCACACCTGTAATCCCAGCACTTTGGGAGGCCATGGCAAGAGGATCACCTGAGGTCAGGAGTTTGAGATCAGCCTGGCCAACATGGTGAAACCCTGTCTCTACTGAAAATAGAGCTGGGCGTGGTCATGGGCTCCTGTAATCCCAGCTACTTGGGAGACCAAGGTGAGAGGATTGCTTGAGTCTAGGAAGTTGAGGCTGTAGTGAGCTGAAATCGTGCCACGAGCCACTACACGACCGCCTGGGATACAGAGCAAGACTTGGTCTCAAGGAAAAAAAAAAATATATCAGAATGCACTGTAAGTTTAACTAACAATTTTTGAAACTTACCTGTTTCTTTGACACAGGATTTTTACACTGTCGCCCAGGTTGGAGTGCAGTGGTGTGAATTCAGCTCACTGCAGCCTCAACCTCCCAGCCTCAAGTCATCCTCCCTACCTTGGTCCCCCATGTAGCTGGGAATACAGGCATGTGCCATCATGCCCAGCTAATTTTTGTAATTTTTTTTTTGTAGAGATGGAGTTTTGCCATATTGCCCAGGCTGGTTTCAAACTCCTGGGCTCAAGCGATCCACCCACCTCGGCCTCCCACAGTGCTGGGTTTACAGGTGTGAGCCACCACATCTGGCTGAAACTTTTATTTTCATTTCACATATATGTGTACTGAGTCATAATTTAAAATACATTTATGTAGGACATTGTCAAAATATTTTTAAAACATTCATCTAGTTCTTATAAACAAGGGATCTTATTGATTATCCATTGCTATTTAACAATTGCACCGAAACTTAGCAGCTGAAAACATTAAACATGTATTACCTCGCTGCTTCTGTAGGTCAGGAGTCTGGAGGTGGCTCCGCTGGGTGGTTTTGGCCTAGGGTCTCATGAGGTTGGAGTCAGTTGTTGGCCTGGACTGCCGTCATCTGGGGCTCAGGGATCTGCTTCCAGGAAAGCTCACTCAGCTCTTCAGGCCTCAGTTTCTTGCCACATGAGCCTCTCCCTGGGCTTTCCTCATGACGTGGCATGAATCATGAGTCACCTAGAGTGACCTGTGAGAGAGCGAGAGACAGAAGGAGAGAGAGCATGCAGGAGCAAGCACGCCTGAGACAGGAGCCACAGAGTCTTCTATAACCTGATCTTGAACATGACACAGCATCACTTCTGTCATATTCTGTGGGTCATACAGACCAGCCCTGGCACAGTGTGGGAGGGGACATCCTATCATTTTGCTGCTTTATTGGAATCCTAATTACAAGAGGCTACCCCAGTTCTAGCCATGACACTATACACAACAGCATCCAGCAGAAGGAAGGAGTGACCCCTGTGTCATTTTAAGAGTTTGCAAACCTTTTCCAGAGCTCCCTGATCAGATACCTTATTTCTCGTTGGCCAGAAGTGGGTGACATGCATGCAGCTAAACTGATGGCTAGAAAGGGGAATGGGTCATGACGCTGGCTTACGCTAGATGGAATTTACCTGACTCACCTGGGAGAAAAATGGACACAGGAACAAAATCAGGCTTCTGCCCCCTGAAGGGAGGAGGAAACAGCTCTGGGATGTTGTAGCATGGTTCGTTGTTCATGTTTCTGGCCAGGTGCAGTGGCTCATGTCTGTAATTTCAGTAGTTTGGGAGGCCAAGGCAGGAGGATTGCTTGAGGCCAGGAGTTCAGGCCCAGCCTGGGCAACATAGTGAGACCTCGTTTCTACAAAAAACAAACAAAAATTACCCAGGTGTGGTAGCACATACCTGTAGTCCCAGGTACTTGAGAGACTGAGGCAGGAGGATTGCTTGAGCCCAGGTGTTGAAGGCTGCAGTGGGCAATGGTCACGACACTGCACTCCAGTCTAGGATATGGAGTGAGACCTTGTCTCAAAACAATTTTTTTTTTTAGACAGAATCTCGCTCTGTGCCCAGGCTGGAGTGCAGTGGCACGACCTCTGCTCACTACAACCTTTGCCTCCTGGGTTCAAACGATTCTCCTGCCTCAGTCTCCCGAGTAGCTGGGATTACAGGCACCTGCCACCATGCCCGGCTCATTTTTGTATTTTTAGTAGAGATGGGGTTTTGCCATGTTGGCCAGGCTGGTCTCAAACTCCTGACCTCAGGGGATCCACCCACCTTGGCCTCCCAAAGTGCTGGGATTACAGGCTTGAGCCACCACATCCGGCCAACAATTTTTTTTTTTTTTTTTAAAGGGAGGCAGCCGGATGCGGTGGTTCACACCAGTAATCCCAGCACTTTGGGAGGCTGAGACGGGCAGATCACCTGAGATCAGGAGTTTGAGATCATCCTGGCCAGCATGGTGTAACCCTGTCTCTACTAAAAATACAAAAATGAGCCAGGCGTGGTGGCGCATGCCTGTGATGCCAGCTACTCAGGAGACTGAGGCAGGAGAATCGCTTGAACTCAGGAGGCAGAGGTTGCAGTGAGCTGAGATCATGCCACTGCACTCCAGCCTGGGCGACACAGCGAGACTCCGTCTAAAAAAAAGAAAAAAGAAAAAAGGGAGGCTTCCAGTGAGAAAGGGCAGTGTGAGGTGATATGAAAAAAATTAAGTTTCTCTTACAGAAAGGAGTTATACATTAAGGAAAATAATTTAAATAGAAACTTTTTAGGCCAGGCGTGGTGACTCAACGCCCGTTATCCCAGCACTTTGGAAGGGCCGAGGCAGGTGGATCACTTGAGCCCAAGAGTTTGTGACCAGCCTGACCAATGTGCCGAAACCCTGTCTACCAAAAAATGCAAAAATTAGCAGGCGTGGTGGTGTCCCAGCTACTCAGGAGGCTGAGGTGGGAGGATCACTTGAGCCCAGGAGGTGGAGGGTGCAGTGAGCGAAGATTGTACCACCGCACTCCAGCCTGGGCAACCCAGGAGACCCTGTCTTAAAAAAAGAAAAAAAAAAAAGTTCTGCACAAGAACAGGGACTTCCATGGGACACAACAGTGAGAGAACAGAGGTGACTCCACAGAAGCAGCGATAGGCTCCCTGAGGGAGGGGTCGTGCCTGGACAACTGGTAGGGGTGGTTGGTTGTAGGGAAGCAGTAAATAGTACCATATTGGAGGGAGGAGAACAAGGATGAGAGCACTTTTTTGTGGAACACGGAGCTGAAGAAGGGAGCACCAAATACACTGAGAGGAGGAAAGAAGGGCAAGAGGAAGAGTCATCGTAGTAAGCCAGGGACCTGCACATTCAGGCCACAGCTCTGAAGGCAATTGTTCTGTGGAAGTTTGCTTAGAAACTGTTCCTGTGCCTAACTGGCTCTAGAAGAGGGGTCTGGGGATAGGGAAAAAAAATGACATCTTCATTTTTTTTTTTTACTAATTTTTAACTGAAATATAGCATTTATTTAAAGTATGAATGTAGGGAATAAACCACATAGTAGTAGCTGTGACTTTGTCACCAACAGAAGTCACATGTTTCTGTCACATTAGGTTGTTACAAATGTCTTGAAATTTCAGTAACCCTCAACCAGAGGCAGCCAATGTTACCAGTGTGTGTCACTCCTCAAGCTGTGACAGTATGGGGATTGTTAGACTCAGTGCTACATTTGGTTATTTAATACCTTATAAAGAAGTACATATGGCTGGGGCTCACACCTGTAATCCCAGCACTTTGGGAGGCCCAGGCAGGTGGATTGCTTGAGCCCAGGTGTTTGAGACCAGCCTGGCCAACATGGCAAAACCCTGTCTCTACTAAAATTACAAAAATTAACCGGTATGGCAGCACACATCTGTAGTCCCAGCTGCTCACGAGGCAGAGGTTGGAGGATCACTTGAGCCTGGGAAGTAGAGGTTGCAGTGAGCCAAGATCGTACCACTGCAGTAGAGCCTGGGCAACAGAGTGAGACCCTGCCTCAAAAATAATAAAGAAGTATATAGGTTACTATATCATAAGTTGGGGATTTATCATTATAGGTATTTTAATGTAATAGACTTTATCCAGTCTTATTTATGCACAAAAATGTTAGAAACTGCTGCTGTAGAAGAACTCTGTCTCTACAAAAATACAAAAATTAGCTGGGTATGGTGGTGTGTGCCTGTAATCCCAGCTACTTGGGAGGTTGAGGCAGAAGACTCACTTGAACCAGGGAGGCGGATGTTGCAGTGAGCTGAGATGTGCCATTGCACTCCAGCCCGGGCAACAAGAGACTCCGTCTCAGGAAAAAAAAAAATAAGAAAGTGAGGGGGTCCTTATGGGGTTCTCATTACATCCCTACATGGAGAACGCTCTCAGATGCCTGACTTGGCTCGACTGCAAAGGGACTGGAGGCTCTGTTTCAGAGGCCAGTTGCATGTGTGCGTGTGTGTGTGTGTGTGTGTTCTAAAACAAATACATGAGCCTGGGCAACATGGCAAAACCCCCTCTCTACCAAAAATACGAAAAATTAGCTGGGCATGGTGGCATGCACACGTGGTCCCAGCTACTAGGGACCGACCTGAGTCTGGGAGGTCGAGTCTGCAATGGGCTGAGATTGTGCCACTGCACTCCAGCCTGGGTGACAGAGTGAGAGACCCTGTCTCGAAAAAAAATAAAATAAAATGAATACATACATCCATGGATGACATGGCTTTCTAAATTTTCCTTTAAATGATTACAACTTTAAGCTGTTAGATGGAAGTTTCTTACTATTTGATGGATAGTCTTACTATCATTTCTTGTAATAGGTAGGATTTAGCTGGTACTAAAGTTTGGCTGTGTACCTTACGTTTAGTATACTGAGAAGAAAGTTTACTAAAAACACTGTATGTTTGTGTGTATTCCAAAGGACCTGTGTTTCTTGGTCACCGGGATGAGCTTGAGGGAACATACAAGGTTTATTGCCAGAATCATGATGAGGCCATTGCGCTGCTTGAAATCTACGAGAAGGATGAGAAGATCCAGAAGCATCTTCAAGACTCCTTGGCAGATCTGAAGTAGGAGTTTTGACCACTTAACTTCCATTACAGCTCTTTAGTTCTCTAAGTTATACCTGTGTATATGCCTGGACTTAATGATGATATCTATCTTATTTTAAACATAAGATATCCATGATATATATCATTTAAGTGGTTTCCTGATTGTATTTTTGTCCATGTTAGTAAGTTTTATCTGTATGGAGTATTAGGTTAGTATTATCAGGTTAAAAAGCAGCCAGGAGAGGATGGTTTGGTCCAGATAAACAAGAGCATAGGTGAGAAGACTAAATACAGGGGTTTTTTTTGAGACAGAGTCTCACTCTCACCCAGGCCAGAGTGCAGTGGTGTAGTCTCAGCTCATTGCCCAGGTCAGCATGCAGTGGCACAATCTTAGCTCACTGCAACCCCTGCCTCCTGGGTTCAGGCGATTCTCCCGCCTTAGGCTCCCAAGTAGCTGGAATTACAGGCGCACACCACCATACCTGGCTAATTTTTGTATTTTTAGTGGAGATGGGGTTTCACCATGTTGGCCAGCCTGGTCTCAAACTCCTGACCTGCCTCGTGATCCGCCTGCCTCGGTCTCCCAAAGTGCTGGGATTACGGGCGTGAGCCACCGTGCCTGGCCGGGGCTAACATTTTTTAGTAGACTAAATATGTTACCATAGACATTCATAATTTTTTGTCCCACATGATTTATGTTCTGAGAAGAATGTGAAACTCAAGATTCTCTAATAAGCTGTCTCTTTTCTTTTCATGCCCACTGCCTTGTAGGAGCCTATACAACGAATGGTAAGTTCCATTGCTGCTTGATGTATGCGCTCATTTCTTCTGTGGATTTTTCCTAACTCTTCAAACAACTATATTTTCTTCCTTTATAGACAAACCTAGAAGTAGACTCACCTTGCTGGGTTTTCTTTCATAGCACTTATCCCCAAGGGAACACTTTACTTATCTGTTTATTGCCTATCTTCTCCTACCAGGGTGGGGACTTTTGGGGTCACTATTAAATCCCCAGCACCTAGAACAGTACCTGGTGTTTATTAGATGAATACATGTTGAATGACTGAAATTGGAAAGTAGGGTAAAAGAACAGAGAGCAATATTTAGGAACAAATCCTGCCCATAGGCATACATTATTATTATGTTAAAAAAAAATTTTTTAAGATGGGGTCTCATGATGTTGCCCAGGCTGGGCGCTATATTATTGATAGCTTGCTAAAGTCTTTTTTCCTTCTCTTACAGGGGGTGCACAAATTATATTAACCTGGGCTCCTTCCTCATCAAACCAGTACAGAGAGTAATGCGTTACCCGCTGTTGCTAATGGAGTTGCTGAATTCCACCCCAGAATCCCACCCAGATAAAGTGCCTTTAACCAATGCAGTCCTTGCGGTCAAGGAAATCAACGTCAACATTAATGAATATAAACGGCGAAAGGACCTGGGTAAGAACAGCATAATTGCTAAAAAGGAGGTATGCCCTTTGAGAATGCTTTTCTTCTCAAAACAATTCATTACTTCACTAGAGTTGGACAAGGCAGGTGATAGGTATAATAGGGCTGTGATGAAGAAATGGTGGTAGAATTTGGGGGAAATATGATTTTTTTTTTTTTTTTTTGAGACAGAGTCTTGCTCTGTCCCCCAAGCTGGAGTGCAGTGGCGCTGTCTCAGCTCACTGCAACCCCCACCTCCCATGTTCAAGCAATTCTCCTGCTTCAGCCTCCCAAGTTGCTGGAATTACAGGCATGTGGCACCATGCCCAGCTAATTTTTGTATTTTTAGTAAAGACAGGGTTTCACCATGTTGGCCAAGCTGGTCTGGAACTCTCAGCCTCCCAAAGTGCTGTGATTACAGGCGTGAGCCACTGCACCCGGCCCAGGCAGAAGTAACGATAAAAGCACAAGTATGGTATATTGGAAATAAGGCATCTGTAATAAAATATATAGCAATAAGAGCCTTTCTCAAGAGATATGAAGACAGTGGAGACTGGGTGATGGGAAGTTTTATTCGAGCATGGGCAGTTTCCTCCTCACCTCATTTATGGAGCTCCTCTGGAGTCTATGCATAGACTTGTTTTTTCTAAGTGTCTAATTGGATGTCTTACTGCCTCTACTAAAGTTAGGACTTCTTGTCTTTTAGAAAACCCCAGTCTGCTCACCTTTCTTGTCCTGTCTTCACTGCCCATGCCCAGTGACCTCTCTGGGTTGAGTCCCTCACTTCCCCTCCTAAAACAGTCGGTTGCCCACCCACCCACTCCTTCATAACACTGAATCACCCATCAGGTCTCTTGAGGCCCTAACTTGAGCATTCAGTGAGTATATATAGCACAGTGACTGTGCTGAGCTCATTTATTATTCATATCCTCAAGATATCTGTAATACAGTGTAAGCTTTTTGTCTTTCCATTCTTCTCCACACTTTAAAGTTATCTAAAATCATTTCTCTGCCTTCTACTTCAACTGTGTCACCCTCATTAGGATGGGATGTTGACTGTGGCTTCTAAAGCTCTCTGGTCATCCAGCCCTTTCCCTTGGTTCAAATCTCCTAATGCGATGTAGTCTCCAACTTCTACAACCAGGTGTACCTTTTTGCTGCCTCCCAGTCTTCCCCTTGCCACCCTTCTACTTTTATCTCTACACTTTTCTATAGGTTGTGCCTAATGTTTAACATGGTAATTAAATTACTGCTGTATAACATTTTACTATGGGAGACGATTGGATATCAATATCTCATTTGTGTATGGCACCATTTAAGATGGCCTTACAAGTATTGCTTTCTGCATTTTATTGAAGAGGAAAATGAGACTCAAGGTAAAATGACTGATTTAACACCATACCTTAAGTGGCAGACCCAGGCATTGACTTCAGATTTCCTTAAGTTCTTTCCCTTAACACCCTCTGCTGTTTTCCTCCTTGTCTCTGACCCCTCTCCCGGCTGCCCATTGTCTCTCTGCTGTGCTTCAGATATTATGTCTGTCCATAAATCATTTATTTGGATTAATATTTTGTTATAAGCTCATTGAAGACAAGCACTAGCTCCCGTTCGGGTGTTCATGTCATTTTATGGCTCATTTTGTAGTATGTCCATGCTGAGGAAAGTGCTTTTCTGACTTACTCCCTAGTCCTCAAGTACCGTAAGGGTGATGAAGATAGCCTTATGGAGAAAATTTCCAAACTGAACATCCACTCCATCATCAAGAAATCCAACCGAGTTAGCAGTCACCTGAAGCATCTCACTGGCTTTGCTCCTCAGGTGAGATCCCCATCCTGGAAGGCTTAGTGCATCTTTGAAGCTTTTCAGGGCTCCGTGAGACAGCCTGCCTGGCGTGGTTCCCTTCCTCGGACGTCCTCTGGTTTTGCGAGCTGGTGGAGACAGGGCCCTCCAGCTGCTGGTTACAAAGGCAAATTAGAGGGTCAGATCAGTTGACATGTAATAACTATGGTAGTTTTCACCACCTCTAAGGAGCTTATAATTGATTCGGTGGGACAAAACTATAGTTGTAGACTTACTAAGCTAGCAAGAATTTAAGAGATCACCTAGTTGGATACATGATGTTACAAAGAAGGAAACGTTAAGTGTAAGAGATTGAATGGGTTGAAAAAGTTTATTGGCAATGCTGAAAGTTGACCTGAAGTCTCCAGACATCATTCTGCTATACTATATATACAAGGTACAATTCATGGAAAATATAAGCCAGAAAATAGTCCATTGCTAGGTTTTGTACTTTGTTCTCCAAATGCTGTAGTATTTTAGAAAAACAGGAGTTCAGTGAGAGCAAGAGTCATGTTGACCTGAGCCTTATAGGAAGGGGGCAGGCATGCCACAGGGAGGGAGAACTGCCAGGCAGGGGAACCTCATGAGGAACAGTCTTAGGATCAGCAGACATGGCAGTGCTGGGGTGAAGAGGGCAGCCTGGCCAGAGCAGAGGGCTTGCAAAGAAGGTTTAAAGGAGGGCCTGTGTGTATTTTGGAGGTCTTTCGAAACCACATGCAGGTGTTTAAATCAATTCACTATGATTCAGGAAAACATTAAAGGTTTAAAATTTGAACAAAAGATGTTTTTAAGCAAGCTACTTTTGACCGGGCGTGGTGGCTCACACCTATAATCCCAGCACTTTGGGAGGCCAAGGTGGGGTGGATCACCTGAGATCAGGAGTTCGAGACTAGTCTGGCCAACATGGTGAAACCTCATCTCTACTAATAATACAAAAATGAGCTGGGCGTGCTGGTACAAGCCTGTAATCTCAGCAATGCGAGAGGCTGAGGCAGGAGAATTGTTTGAATCTGGGAGGCGGAGGTTGCAGTGAGCCAAGATCACGCCATTGCACTCCAACCTGGGCGAGAAGTGCAAAACTGTCTCCACAAAAAAAAAAAAAAAAAAAGGCTACTTTTGCCAGTAAGATTAAAGGAGTGTCCACATTTGCTAACAGCACTTGTTTGTTTTTGAACAGATAAAAGATGAAGTATTTGAAGAAACAGAAAAAAACTTCCGAATGCAAGAAAGATTGATTAAGTCTTTTATCCGAGACCTGTCTCTCTACCTCCAGCACATCCGGGTGAGCGTCAACATCACTCTAGTTAGACTAACATACAATGTAATTCTATCCCCTTTCCTGTTCATCAATCATATTGTTTAATGAATGCTGAGTAATCTGGACTCAAGTCACTATTATGCCCCTTCATACTTTTTGTTGAGATGCCAATAGGTTATTTAATAGTAATAGCATTTAGATCAATGTTGTCATATTCATTTCAAAGCAGCCCAACTTTTCCACCCTCTTCTTCATCACCCTTCATCCCACACACACCTTATTTTTCTTTTACTTATTACAGTTCATTTTGTCAAAACCAGTTTGAAAATCAAATATTGTATGCAAAAGCTAGGAAGCTGTAAACAGGAAACGTAGACAAGAGAAAGAACAAGCAGTGAATATGAGTAAGAGAATGTTCCTATGTGGTATGCTTTCTGATCACTTCAGTTCCCAATTTATTAATATTAGTTGCTATAATAAGGCCTCTAAAGGTATTAGAGCCATAAACAGCTTTGAGATCTAGAGAAGCCAAGGAGATCAGGTGAGCCTAGGTCTTTCCTTGCCTCAAGCAATGCTTCCTCCCTGAGGTCAGAACCAGGACCAGCATCCTTTCTGTTCTTGTCTCTAATTTGTCTATTGATTTAATATAGGATGCTGTGAGTGTACTTGATAATCCTGTCCCTCTGAGCTTTTAGAGACAGGGTCTCTCTCTCACCCAGACCGGAGTGCAATAGTGCCATCATAGCTCAGTGCAGTCTCCAAGTCCTGGGTTCAAGCGATCCTCCCACTTCAGCCTTCTCAGTAGCTGGGACCACAGGTGCACACCACCACACCTGGCTAATTTTTTTAAGCAGAGATGAGGTCTTACTATACTATGTTGCCCAGGCTGGTCTTAAACTGGCCTCCTAAAGTGCTGGGATTACAGGTATGAGCCACAATGTCCAGCCTGAACATCTGATCTTATAAAATAATTTCCTTAAAAGGGGATCCTTGACTTTTTTTTAAAAAGTTTTTAAACTAAATAAAATGGTATAAAATTTAAAGGTACCAAAGGGCTAAGTAAAAATAATTATTCCTCCTACCTTGTCACCTTCTATAGAGACAGTCACCACCCACTAAGTTCTTCCCTCCTATCAGAGATTTTGTGTGTGTGTATGTAGGTGGGAGATACACTAGCATCTTGGGTTTCACACTTAATCATATTTCAGAAGTGATGTCGTAGCCATACACACAGAGGCTCATTGTTCTTTTTTACTTTGAGACAGAGTCTCACTCTCGCCAGGCTAGAGTGCAGTGGCAGCATCTCAGCTCACTGCAACCTCCGCCTCCTGGGTTCAAGTGATTCTCCTGCCTCAGCCTCCCAAGTAGCTGAGGCGTACGCCACCACACTCAGCTAATTTTTGTATTTTTAATAGAGATGGGGTATCACCATGTTGGCCAGGATGGTCTCGATCTCTTGACTCATGATCCGCCCACCTTGGCCTCCCAAAGTGTTGGAATTACAGGCATGAGCCACCGCTCCTGGCCTTGGTCCATTATTCTTTACAACTGCATAGTATATCACTGTGGACATGTCATAATATATTTAACTAGTCCCTGTTGGCAGATATTTAAATCACTTGTAATTACAAAAGATTAGAACTAGTCATACAAGGAATATCCTTGTGGACACATCATTTTCTGATCTATGTGAGTCTGTCTGAAGGCCAGCGTACTTCTGAGCCAAATCATGTGGCAGTATAAATTTTGACAACTACCGTTAAATGTCGGAGATGTTGTAAAGGTGCAAAGTTCCACAAGCAATATCCCTTGCTAACTCAGTGTTATCAAAAACCAGTGGGTTTTATCTTTGCCTGCAAGAGAGGTAAAAAATATTTCAATATAGTTTAAATTGTCATTTCTTACATTGGGAATGGAGTTGAGGATATTCTCATATGCCTATATCATATTTTTCTGTGACTTACCTATGTTCTGGCATCTTTATCAGTTTGTTGATCTCTGTATCTATTGGAGGAAACAGTCCTTTGTCTGAGATGGTTTGCACATATCCTCCCCCCACCTCAGTTTGTTGACTTCTGAGTTTGCTTAAAGTGTTTTCTCCACATAAGAGTTTAAACTTGCATTTTATGGCTTCTTAATTTTGTGTCATATGTAGAAAGGCCTTTGCTATTCCAGCATTTAAAAATTCTCATGTTTTAGTACTTTTATTATTCCATTTTTTAAGATTTTAAAATTAAATCTTTAAGTTTTAAGATTAAAACATTGCTCTGTCTGGACTTTAGTAAATCAGGTTTGAAGCAGGGATTCAAATTTATTTTTCCAGCTGGTTACCCAGTGGCCTATCATATATTGAGTAATCCCCACTGATTTGAGATGCCCCCTAAGTTTAAATAGCCAACTTCCACCCTTGTGTTTTAAAAAATGTAAGTAGGGCCGGGCGCAGTGGCTCATGCCTGTAATCCCAGCACTTTGGGAGGCCAAGGTGGGCAGATCACCTGAGGTCAGGAGTTTGAGACCAACCTGGCCAACATGGTGAAACCCCGTCTGTACTAAAACTACAAAAATTAGCTGGGCGTGGTGGTAGGCGCCTGTAATCCCAGCTACTCGGGAGGCTGAGGCAGGAGAATTGCTTGAAGCTGGGAGGTGGAGGTTGCAGTGAGCCGAGATCATGCCATTGCACTCCAGCCTGGGTGAGAGTGAGACTCCATCTCAAGAAAAATAAAACACATACAATATTGGGGCAGCTACTGAGTATGTTTCTTTGTCTTGCTGCTTCATAAAACTTTCCCCTAATATCCCTCTCATGCTGATATCCCTCTGTTGGCCATTTTCTCCCCAGGTTTTCTAAAGTGTAACACTATATACCTGAGCCCTCAGCCCTTAAAAGGCTCACCTCCATAGCAGTGACTGATACATTTTGGTTTGGGATATATGTAACGTTGAAAACCATCTGATGGAAGTATCAGTTTGGTTCTGACTGCTGACAGAAATTGAGAGAAAATGTTGAACAGTTTTGTCATGCCACAAAATGAAAAGCATGCCCGATAATAAAATTAGATTGACTAACAGCGAGAAAACCAGCGAGAACATAAGCTGAGGGCCATTGGCTGGATAATTTGGTATCTACATTGGCATATGGGCTGATATTTGGGGACTTTATAGCATTCTTTTAAAAGAAAACAAGAGGACATCACGTTTCACATTAGATCTCCCACTCAAGAGGAATTAGCAACATTCCCTGGGTTATCTTACCGATGAAGCCCTGGCTTTGTATGTACAGATATAAATATTAAAGACAAAAGGTCTAAAAATGTTATAAAAATAAAGCATCAAACCAATGTATGAGGCACTGATGGTTTTGCTTAGGGACTTTGCTTAGGAATGGGAAACCAGGTTGTGATGATCAGTAGCGTGGCAGGGCAGTTGTCTTTGAGATGGTGACAGCATGAACCAAGACTTGAGGAAGGAGAGGTGACTGGTCATTATCCTAATCCTATAGGAATCATCTTGGTTCTAATTTGATAATTTACTTTTTGGTAAATTAAGAAAACTATTAGGGACACAGGGGAATGCTAAAGAGATGATAAAAGCCCTCAACAATTTTTTAAGAATTAAAAGTCTTAGACTATTCTCTGTGCCCCGTAAGTCATAGTTTATGAAATATGCTTATTTCAAAGCTAAAATACCAGACTAGTGAGAAAATTTCAAATTATGGAACTCATTTTTCCCAGACTGCTATTCAGGGTGATGTATGACAAAGGCTGGAAAGCTCTGTCTGTTCTGACTTGTGTCTGTCCTAACTGGCTCCAGGAGTCTGCATGTGTGAAAGTGGTGGCTGCTGTGAGCATGTGGGATGTGTGCATGGAGAGAGGACACCGGGACCTGGAGCAGTTCGAGAGGGTGCATCGCTACATCAGTGACCAGCTCTTCACAAACTTTGTAAGTAACTTTTTCTTCAAAAGTTGGCCCCCTTCCCAGGGTCATCTCAAATACATCAGCTCATACAAGTCAGTTCCATGGACACAGGCCCTGGGCACCAGGCATATTAGTCATCCTTTAGCTATATTCATATTGGGGTTTGATATTCACAACATGACTTTCAATTAGTTAAAGGGAAATGTAGGACCTGTGTCTGTACAAACAGGTTTTTAAAAAAAATAGCTTGTGATTAATTTAGTTTCAGAGGACAAAGGAAAACTAGGCAATGAACTCTGATCAAATAAAAGCAACTATAGGAATAATACTTGAAGAGGGTCCAGGCACAGTGGCTCATGCCTGTAATCCTAGCACTTTGAGAGGCAGAGGCAGGCAGATCACTTGAGGTCAGGAGTTCAAGACCAGCCTGGCCAAGGTGGTGAAACCCTGCTGCTACTAAAAATACAAAAATTAGCAGGGCATGGTGGCGGGCACCTGTAATCCCAGGTACTCAGGAGGCCAAGGCTGGAGAATAGCTTGAACCCAGGAGGAGGAGGTTGCAGTGAACCAAGATAGCACCACTGTACTCCAGCCTGGGCAACAGAGCAAGACTCTGCCTCGGAAAAAAAAAAAAACAAAAAACCTTGAAGACAAATATTTAGGAATATAGTTAATATGTTACCAAAGAGATTTGAGATGGTAAAAACTACTTTAAGGCCGGGCACAGTGGCTCACTGCACTGTGGGAGGCCGAGGTGGGAGTTGAGACCAGCCTGACCAACATGGAGAAACCCCATCTCTACTAAAAACACAAAATTAGCCAGATGTGGTGGCGCACACCTGTAATCCCAGCTACTCAGGAGGCTGAGGCAGGAGGATCGCTTGAACCTGGAAGGTGGAGGTCATGGTGAGCCGAGATCATGCCATTGTACTCCAGCCTGGGCAACAAGAGCGAAACTCTGTCTCAAAAAAAAATTACTTGAAGTACTGAAGACCAAATTTCTTGAGAAATTCTAAATCCATATATATGGGATTGTTTAATCCCTTGTAGAAAAAACTGGATGGGGTTTGATAGTTTCGTAGGGATCTATAAGTGGCCTGAGGGTGAAAAAGACATGCCCACCTGGGGAGCTGACAGGTGTTCTAATTGTACATTATTTTTAATAAGATGCTACTAAGTACCACTAAGTACCTCTTTATGTTCTTTATGTATTCATTGCCTTACCCTTAATGTCTGTGTGTTAGAAAGAATTAAAGAGAAAAATTTATTATTTTTGTTTTGAGACGGAGTCTCACTCTGTCACCCAGGCTGGAGTGCAGTGGCACAATCTCGGCTCACTGCAACCTTTGCCTCCCAGGTTCAAGCGATTCTCCTGCCTCAGCCTCCCGAGGAGCTGGGACTACAGGCACGCACCGCCACACCTGCCTAATTTTTGTATTTTTAGTAGAGACGGGGTTTCGCCAGGCTGGTCTCAAACTTCTGACCTCAAGTGATCTGCCCACCTCGGCCTCCCAAAGTGCTGGGATTACGGGCATGAGCCACCGTTCCCAACCAAGAGAAAAATTCTTTGGAAGATAAAAATGGAGGCTGTGCGCGGTGGCTCACCCCTGTAATCCCAACTACTTGGGAGGCTGAGGCTGCAGTGAGTCGAGATTGTGCCACTGCACTCCAGCCTGGGTGACAGAGCAAGACTCTGTCTCAAAAAAAAAAAAAAAAAAAACGGGTATTACCTGGTTATGATTAAAGGTTTATGAGTGTTTGAAAGTTATTCCACCTCAGATTTATGTAACAACTAACTCTGGAGTTAAATTCAAGCTGTGTAGACATGTACACATAATAAATGTTACCAGGTAAACTTCACATCTGGTTTCCAATGCACACATCATATCAGTGTCAGCTTAGCATTTATCACCTCAAGGAGCTCGAGTGAGATTAGCATATTTTACATACTCTTTGATGTGGGAATTGAAGTATCTAGTGAGAAGTCTTGTGGAGTATTTAAGTAGAGTCTAGTGATGGGTTAGTAGAATACTGTTGTAGATCTGTATGGGTTTAGCTTGTGTACTAGAAACAAAGTAGGTGGTTCAGGACACAACAAAATCAGCCTTAAGAGTGACTTGGATAATCACAAATGTGGGATGCTGTCCAGCTGAGCAATGTGCCTTTCTCGTCCCTACAGAAGGAGAGGACAGAGCGGCTTGTCATCTCCCCCTTAAATCAGTTACTGAGCATGTTTACAGGGCCCCATAAGCTGGTACAGAAACGCTTTGACAAGCTCCTGGACTTCTATAACTGTACAGAACGGGCAGAGAAGCTAAAGGACAAGAAGACTCTAGAGGAGCTGCAGTCGGCCCGGAACAACTATGAGGCCCTGAATGCGCAGCTGCTGGATGAGCTGCCCAAGTTCCACCAGTACGCCCAGGGCCTCTTCGCTAACTGTGTCCATGGCTACGCTGAAGCCCACTGTGACTTCGTGCACCAGGCTCTGGAGCAATTAAAGCCACTGCTTTCCGTGAGTTTCTTATCCCTTCAGTGGGATGGTCATCTATGGCCTTTGCCTGGTATTTTTCTGGGAAAAATGGTAGCATGGTTTGAAAAATTATCTAAACGTGTCGCTAGTTCAGCCCTCAGGAATTCTTGATCCCTTAGATGGTGTCATGAAGCCTGTGGCTTCTGAAACATCCTTTTCCCTCTTGAGCAGTTCCCAGAAGAGCCAGCCAACCTGGCCCGCAGGCAGTGCCCTGGAGAACTTGTGCCTTGCATCAGGCTGCTGTGTCGGTAGCTCAAAGAGTGAGATGCAGCTGAACTTTAGCTTCCAGTGGTTCTAAGGAGACTCTGTCAGTCTGGGATCTTTCATTGTGTTTTCTTCTTTTCTCTATCTCTGCTCTTCCCATGGACTCCAGTTACTCAAAGTGGCTGGCAGAGAGGGAAACCTTATTGCCGTCTTCCACGAAGAGCACAGCAGAGTTCTGCAGCAACTCCAGGTTTTCACCTTCTTCCCGGAGTCTCTTCCAGCTACCAAGAAGCCATTTGAGAGGAAAACCATTGACCGCCAGTCTGCTCGAAAGCCACTCCTGGGCCTGGTGAGTAGGGAACTGAGAGCAGCAGCCCTGCCTCGGGGTAAAGAGTGGGAACCCTGCAGCCAGGCCCCCAGGCCCAGATCCCACTATTGGAGTTTCTGTATTTCATAATAAATGGAGAATAGTGGTTGCGTTCTCACCCATCATGGGCTCATGCATTCGCCATTTTTTTTATTTTTTATTTTTTTTGAGACAGAGTCTCATTCTGTTGCCAGGCTGGAGTGCAGTGGTGTGATCTCGGCTCACTACAACCTCCGTCTTCTGGGTTCAAGTGAATTCTCCTGCTTCAGCCTCCCAAGTAGCTGGGACTACAGGCACACGCCACTATGCCCAGCTAATTTTTGTATTTTTTAGTAGAGATGGGGTTTAACCATGTTGGCCAGGGTGGTCCTCGATCTCTTGACCTCATGATCTGTCCGCCTCGGCCTCCCAAAGTGCTGGGATTACAGGCATGAGCCACCATGCCCAGGCTTTTTGGCGGGGGGTGGGGGCATTCACCCAGTATTAATTCATTGGTTCATTAATTCAGGAAACTGATTTAAGGGTATATTAATTCTGCCAGGCTTATTTTTTTATCATGTATTCATAAAAGTAATACAGCTAAACAGTTAATGGTTGGCTGCCTTTCTTACCTGGAGTTACAGTCTTTTAACTCAGTTCTTCCACATTTTAAAAATTAGCATAAGGCACACCAGCTAGAGGACTGCTGATACATCTTTGCTTACAATATTTTTGCCCCATATGATCCCATAGACATTAATTTATATTACCTTAAAAGGGAGAATTAAGATTTTTTGAGACAGAGCCTTGCTCTGTCACCCAGGCTGGAGTACAGTGGTCTGATCTTGGCTCACTGCATCCCCTCCACCCTCCCAGGTTCAAGTGATTCTCCTGCCTCAGCCTCTTGAGTAGCTGGGATTACAGGCATGCATTACCATGCCTGGCTAGTTTTTGTATTTTTAGTAGAGACAGAGTTTCGCTATGTTGACCAGACTGGTCTCCAACTCCTGGCCTCAAGTGATCTGCCCACCGTGACCTCCCAAAGTGCTGGGATTACAGGTGTGAGCCACCATGCCCAGCCTGAATTTATTATTACCTTTTTTCCTATGACTTCCTTGCTTTCACAGCTGGGGAAGTCAAGATAGGGAAATTCTCGGTTAGGTTCATCTAACAAAATACAAGAAGACTTACTAATATCACTTAGATATTTTGATTTTTTTTTTTTAAGTGGCATTTTAGTCACATGTTTGTCACAAGAAAACAAATGTAAGAATAGGTGTGTATTAAATTTTCTTAACTATAAAGGCATCAAACATTGCCTAAGGGCTCTTGATTTTTACCTAGCCACATGGGCTGGCTTCATCACAAAAACATCTGATGGGAGTGAGATGGGCAGTGATTGACTGTCCCTGCCTCATTTCTGAGACTGGCCACATGTTGGGATGAAATATGGCTGCTGGGGTAGTGGCCACTGAGAGATTTTTGTTGACGTCTTACCTTTCAGCCAAGTTACATGCTACAGTCAGAGGAACTCCGGGCCTCCCTCCTGGCCAGGTATGCCCCTGAAAAACTCTTCCAGGCAGAACGGAACTTCAATGCTGCTCAAGACTTGGATGTCTCACTTTTGGAAGGTGACCTGGTGGGTGTGATTAAGAAAAAAGACCCCATGGGCAGTCAGAACCGCTGGCTGATTGACAATGGAGGTAAGAATTTTAAGCAGCAGGGGATTGTAACTGGAAAAAATAGTAGTTTTGGCTGCACCCAAATCCGGACTAGGCCAGGAAAAAAAAAAAAAAAAAAAGTTTCTTTAATTAAGGGGAAAAATAACCTGAAAAATAACCTTAACCTGCTCTAGAGAGTGAAGATCATTACTGAAACAAAACCTCTTTTTGTTTTTACAAATTCCAGAGGAGACACCGTTGCTTATCATGCAAGCACTTGCCATATCCTACAGCACTTACAGGCAGGAAGTCCTGCCTCATGGAATCCTGTTCCTTCTTAGCCTGTTCCCAGTGTGCCACAAAATAAGCTGCCCTCCTTTCAATTTGTGTGTGTGTGTGTGTGTGTGTGTGTGGCAGTCTTGCTCTGTTGCCCAGGCTGGAGTGCAGTGGCACAATCATAGCTTATTACTCCTGGGTTCAAGGGATCCTCCTGCCTTAGCTGGGACTACAGGTATGCCATCATGCCCAGCTAATTTTTTTATTTTATAGATATGACATCTTGCCATGTTGTCCAGGCTGGTCTCCAACTTCTAGGCTCAAGCCATCCTCCTGCCTGGACCTCCTAAAATGCTGGGATTATAGTTGTGAGCCACCACACCCAGCACCTCTTCCAGTTTCCATGAATTTGTCTTGTGGAAATTAAAAACCTGTAGGATTTCATTTGCTTTCTTCTCTCCATAACAGTTTTACCTCATGACTAGGGAATTACTTTAAAAACAGCTTACAACTTTTTTGGAGGGAGAGTGATTTACAGAATTTAAGTAAGTGTACAGGGGATAATACTGATCTGTAATCCCTGTTTCCAAAATCCAAAAAGCTCTAAAAAACAAGGATTTTTTTCAGAACACTTTTGCCAAAACCTGAATGAAGGTGATGTGAGACTAGTTATAATTGTAACTTATCCCTTTTGGTGTGAATAGTCATGTGTATATATTTTTCATTTTTATTATTTTTTGAGACAGGGTCTAGCTCTGTCGCCCAGGCTAGAGTGCAGCGGCACGATCTCAGCTCACTGCAACCTCTGCCTTTAAGCGATTCTCCTGCCTCAGCCTCACAAGTAGCATGCACCACCACACCTGGCCAACTTTTTGTATTTTTTGTAGAGACAGGGTTTCACCATGTTGACCAGGCTGGTCTCCAACTCTAAACCTCAGGTGATCCACCTGCCTTGACCTCCCAAAGTGCCAGGATTACAAACATGAGCCATGGCACCTGGCCTTATTTTTTTGAAATGCTTGATTGCAGTCTGATTCAGCCAAGAGGTTGCTCACATCATGGATGGATGAATACAGCTCCAACATGAATGACACAGAAACATCAGAACTTTCCTATTGGCAATTATATGAGATACTTTAAGTTTTAGTTTATAACTGACACATACTTGTTCATATCTATGGGGTACGGTGCGATAATTTTGAGATAGGGTCTAGCTTTGTCACCCAGGCTGGATTGTAGTGGCACAATCTTGGCTCACTGCAGCCTCCACCTCCCAGGCTCAAGCAATCCTCCTGTCTCGGCCTCCTGAGTAGCTGGGACCAGAGGCACGCGTGACCATGCCCAGTTAATTTTATTTTAGTAGAGACAGTCTCCCTGTGTTGCCCAGGCTATAAACTTGTCATTTCTTTGTGGAGATATTCAGAATCCTTGGCTTCTAGCCATCTTGAAATATACATTATTATTAGCTATAGTAACCTTCCTGTGCAATAGAATACCAGAGCTTATTTCTCCTAACTTTGTGTCTGTTGAGCAACCTCTCCCCAGACTCACTTCCCCATATAGCCACACCTCCCCCTCCACCACCCCCAGCCTCTGGTATCTAGCATTCTACTCTCAACCTCTATGAGATCAACTTGTCTAGATTCCACGTGAATGAGATTATATGGTATTTGTCTTTATGTGCCTGGCTCATTTCATTTAACATGTCCTCCAGGTTCAACCATGTGGCTGCAAATGACAGGATCTCATTCTGAATATTCATTAACAGAATTGATTATGGGGTGCTGACCCTGCTGGGGGGTTTTACAAAATATGTAGTATAGGTACTTGACTACCTTCCCAGAATTAAAAGAATCTGAATTCCAAAACATATCTAGCCCTAAGCATTTTAGGTAGGGATTGTGGTCCCTGTCTAGACAGACATCTATGTATTCACCACTCAGAACTGAAAAATGTCACATTTCTTGGTTTCTTTAAAAGCATCTTGTGGATTTTTTTTCTCCCCACTTCTGCTTACCCAGAACGAGAGATTAAAAGTGGGACAGGAAGGACAGAGGATAGAGCCTGTTAGGGTGACATCAGGTGACAGCTACTGCTGGGGTCAGAGACAGATGGACCTAAAGTCCCAAGCTGTTTAAGAAACTGCTCCATCCTTCGGTTTTTATCAACTCAAACTTGAGAAGTAGTAGCAAGAAGCCACAATATTCAGATCAGCTGTCAGGTACAGGAAATGCATGAAAGATCAGTAGAGTGATGGCCATTGTTCTCATGGAGGCTACGTACTCTGGGTCTGTGCCTTGACAGTGTTATGAAAAATTGTCATGTGGATGCTCACGCAATCCCTAATTTATACTTGAGTTTTAGCTGAAAGCCCCTTTGGTCATCATCTTGGGCAATTTATTAAAGTGAACCATGTGCAGTACACGTCATGTGTATATTCTAACAAACAGTTTCCTACATTAGAACATCCTTCCAGTATATCCAGACTCCCAGAGCAAAGGATTCACATGTCCTGGAGGGAAAGAGGGCAGGGAGGTCTATGGAGGGGCTTCTTGAGCCGAGGCTTTTTGAGACGGAGTTTTGTTCTTGTTGCCCAGGTTGGAGTGCAATGGCGTGGTCTTGGCCCACTGCAACGTCGGGCCCCTGGGTTCAAGCAATTCTCCTGCCTCAGCCTCCTGAGTAGCTGGGATTACAGGCGCGCACCACCACACCCGGCTAATATTTTCGTATTTTTAATAGAGACGGGGCTTCACCGTGTTGGCCAGGCTGGTTGTGAACTCCTGACCTCTGGTGATCTGCCCGCCTCAGCCACCCAAAGTGCCTGGATTACAGGTATGAGCCACTGTGCCCAGCCTTTTTTTTTTTTTTTTAAATAGAGATGAAGTCTCGCTGTGTTGACCAGGGAACTGGGCTCAAGCAATCCTCTCATCTCAGCTTCCCAAAGAGCTGGGAGTACAGGCGTGAGCCCCCGTGCGCAGGCGAGGCTGGTTCTTAACTCGGTCTTTTCCACACTTGCTGTATTTGAACATAGGCTCAGTCAAGCCTTCCTCTTAAGCATGATCTCAGTGTCCTGTGACATTCTCTTCCCATGCCGGTTCCCAGACATGGATTGTTTTCATTGCTGTCTTCTCGGTTGGCCATGGGCCTCCTGGGCACGCATCTGTTGTGAGGTTGTGACATGAATGAACCGGCAGGCAGCTGCGGCTCTACATCTCTACCTACACACATCACATCCTGGGACTGAGTGTTCCAAGTTGCTTTGTCACTAGGCATTTTATTTTGTGTCTCTCGCTATTGGCCTGGCTTTTGAGTTTTTTTTTTTTTTTTTTTTTTTGAGACGGAGTCTTGCTCTTTCGCCCAGGCCAGAGTGCAGTGGCGCGATCTCGGCTCACTGCAAGCTCCGCCTCCCAGGTTCACGCCATCCTCCTGCCTCAGCCCCCCAAGTAGCTGGGACTACAGGCACCCGCCACGGCGCCCGGCTAATTTTTTGTATTTTTAGTAGAGACGGGGTTTCACCGTGTTAGCCAGGGTGGTCTCGATCTCCTGACCTCGTGATCCGCCCGCCTCGGCCTCCCAAAGTGCTGGGATTACAGGCGTGAGCCACGGCGCCCGGCCTTTGAGTTTTTGTTTTACTCTTCATTTTACAGATGAATAACCTAGCTTTTAGATCAGTTTTTTTTCTTTCAATGTGCCCTCTGTCTGTCCAGCCTTCTGCTAAGAGTTCTTGTTTATATTTCCTGTTTCCTTTGTAGTCACCAAAGGCTTCGTGTACAGCTCCTTCCTAAAGCCCTACAATCCTCGCCGCAGCCACTCCGATGCCTCTGTGGGCAGCCACTCCTCCACAGAGTCTGAGCACGGCAGCTCCTCCCCCAGGTTCCCACGCCAGAACAGCGGCAGCACCCTGACCTTCAACCCCAGCAGCATGGCTGTATCCTTTACCTCGGGGTCTTGCCAGAAGCAGCCTCAAGATGCATCTCCTCAGCCCAAGGAATGTGACCAAGGAACTCTCAGTGCATCCCTAAATCCGAGCAGTTCAGAGAGTAGTCCTTCCAGATGCCCTTCAGACCCAGACTCTACCTCCCAGCCAAGGTCAGGGGACTCTGCAGATGTAGCTAGAGATGTAAACCAACCCACTGCTACCCCGAGGAGCTACCGGAACTTCAGGCATCCAGAAATAGTTGGCTACTCCGTACCAGGACGAAATGGGCAAAGTCAAGACCTTGTCAAAGGATGTACAAGAACAGCCCAGGCTCCAGAAGACAGAAGTGCAGAGCCAGACAGCAGTGAGGCAGAAGGCAACCAGGTGAGTGCGTAAGCGGCCTGCCACTGTGACACAGGTGGCAGCAGATGTGTTGTGGGTACCGGCGGGGGTGAGGCAGAAGCAGCTTGCCTGAGGCCTAGGGGTGATCTGAGATGAGCTCGCAGACACATATTTCAAGCACACAAGGAATCTCTGCCATCAGAGCCTTCTGAGCACCTTCCCTTCCTGATACTTCACAGGCTATTCCTGGACCCCTCTGTGTCACTGGGTGTTTAAAAGGTGCCATAATGACAACTTCATTACTCTTCCAGTTCACTAATTCTTCAGTTGTATAACATCCATTTAATCCACTTGTTTGGTTTTTGATTCAAGTAACCATAATTTTTTTTTTTTTTTTTTTTTTTTTGAGGAGTTTGTCACCCAGGATGGAACACAGTAGCATGATTTCAGCCCACTGCAACCTCCACCTCTCAAGTTCAAGCAATTCTCATGCCTCAGCCTCCTGAGTAGCTGGGATTACAGATGTACACCAACACACCCAGCTAATTTTTGTATTGTCAGTAGAGACGGGCTTCACCATGTTGGCCAGGCTGGTCTGGAACTGCTGGCCTCAAGTGATCCGCCTGCCTCGGCCTCCCAAAGTACTGGGATTACAGGCGTGAGCCATCGTGCTCAGCCCCAGTTTTTCCTATTCTCTTTGTAATGGCCTGTTCCTGTTTATGAGTTTGATTGTAGGCTTTGTATCTCAAACGTTTGGGGGTTTTTTTTTTTTTTTGGAGACAGAGTCGCTCTGTCGCCCAGGCCGGAGTGCAGTGGCGCAATCTCAGCTCACTGCAACTCCGCCTCCCAGGTTCAAGCAATTCTTCTGCCTCAGCTTCCTGAGTAGCTGGGACTATATTAGAGACAGTGTTTCACTATGTTGGCCAGGAGGGTCTCGATCTCCTGACCTCGCTGCCTGCCTTGGCCTCCCAGCTTGCTGGGATTACAGGCATGAGCCACTACACCTGGCCATATCTTGAACTAACCTGTATGCTTTAAAGCCACTTTCAGATTCACAGCTGCAGAATCTTTGCTTCACCCTTTGTTGCCTTTGCTCGCTCTTCAGCGGAGCATCTTCCTGTGTTGACTGTCAGGTTTGTCTGTGAGCTCATCTCCAGCAGGATTTAACCTCATGGGAAGGCCCGGTCGTGTCCTAGGTTGTAGAGGTGCTGCCTCTGCCACTGTCTAGATTCTAAGAGTCCAGTTTTCACCCACTTTCTCAGTTCAGGCTTCCCATAGCACATTCCTCAGTGCCACAGCCGAGCTTTGTGCATGCTCGTTTTTCTGGTGATTTCTCTTACTACCTACTTCCCGAGTCAAACATCCCCATTCTGGGCCTACCAAGCAGACAGTTATTATAGACACATCAAATTATAGACACATCAAAGGGAAAAGAAGAACCTTTCTTAGATTGAGTTTGAGCAGGGAATGTAGTTGTAGTCTCAGCTCCAGTCCCTGACCAGGTCCTAAAGCTCCAGCCCTGGGCACGTGTCCCTCCCTCTGGCCCCCATGGGCCTCATGGCTGCTTCTCCTCCCTGAGCCCCTCCCTTCCATGGGCATTAGATCATGAGATCTTTGTTTGTGGCATCTAAAGATCAACTTTTCTTTGAAGTTGGTTGTGGTTTTCTGGTTTTTCTTTTTCAGAATTTGTGTTGGAGGTATGGAAGAGTATGCTCATCTTCTACCCTTTAAAGCAATTCTGAAAGACTGAAAAGGTAGTTTTTTGTTTAAATGGAGTCTTGCTCTGTTGCCCAGGCTGGAGTGCAATGGTGCAACCTCTGCCTCCTGGGTTCAGGCAATTCTCCTGCCACAGCCTCCGGAGTAGCTGGGATCACAGGTGTTCACCATCATGCTTATTTTTCGTATTTGTGGTAGAAATGGGGTTTCACACCATGTTGACCAGCTGGTCTGAAACTCCTGACCTCTAGTGATCCACCCTCACCCTCCCAAATTGGTGTTTGTTTCCAGACAGAGTCTCACTCTGTCGCCCAGGGTCTGGAGTCCAGTGGCGCGATCTTGGCTCACTGCAACCTCTGCATCCTGGGTTGGAGCAATTCTCCTGCCTCGGCCTCCTGAGTAGCTGGGATTAGAAGTGTGCGCCACCACGCCCGGCTAATTTTTGTATTTTTAGTAGAGGTGGGGTTTCACCATGTTGGCCAGGCTAGTCTTAAACTCCCGACTTCAGGTGATCCACCCATCTCAGCCTCCCAGAGTGCTGAGATTACAGGCACGAGCCACCGTGCCCGGCCATATTGGTGTTTTCTTTTAATCATCCCTATTATGGTAGCCATCATCCATATGTACCTATTTAAATGTATTTTAGTTAAAATTAAATAAGATTAAAAATTCAGTTCCTCTTTAAATGTATTTTAGTTAAAATTAAATAAGATTAAAAATTCAGTTCCTCTGTCTCACTAGCCATATTTCAGGGGCTCAATAGCCACATGTGGGCATGTGGATGTGGAACCCTCCCCATCACCGCACAAAGCTGTTGGATGGCATTGCTCCCAGCAATTTCCCATTTTCTCTCTCTCCCTCACAGGTCTATTTTGCTGTCTACACCTTCAAGGCACGAAACCCAAATGAGCTGAGCGTGTCAGCCAATCAGAAACTCAAGATCCTCGAGTTTAAAGATGTTACAGGAAATACAGAGTGGTGGTTAGCTGAGGTTAACGGGAAGAAGGGCTACGTTCCCTCCAATTATATCCGCAAAACCGAGTACACCTGAGCCCACGTTGCCCGCCACCCAGCCTTGCTGCCTTTGCTTTCAGTCCGCCGAGGGTTCTGGCGGCCCACCGAGAGGGCGCCTGCTCCTGAGACACAGGCCGTCTGCGTTGCTCAACCATGGCATGGTGGAGCACACCACAGATCTTGTTCTCCTCGATTGGGTTGTAAACCTTGATGCTCACTAGAATCTCTAGAATTTGAAATGGACCCTGGGGCTTTGCAAATGACTTAGTGACCATGAGAAGAGAGACAAGTCTTGGAGCTGGCTTTTGGAAAGGAGAAACTTGCAGTCAGAAGCCCAGTGTCCTATGTATGCAGGAAGCTGTGCTCTAGCAATAGACAGTGTTGGTATTGGTTGTGCTGTACTGCGTTTGGAGTGGCCCCATGTTCCATGCTCAGCTGACCAGATGCCAACTCAGATGAAAAGAATTAATGGCTCTGGGCACCCCGTGAGGCAGTGCTTGCACGTGGCCGGGAGTTTGTTGGGATTGAACCAAACCTAGTGCTTCAAAGCTCCTGGGACACCTCCAGTGTCCAGCACACATTCTCATACATACTGCCCCTAATTTCTAAAGTCCCTAAAGCACTACTTTCTGTAACCTTGTTTCTTTTACTCTATTCCCAGATTAGTTATGCAAAATTCAACTGCTTTCTACTTTTAGAAGTGTTTAGGGTCTTTATTTTCTGTTGACCCTTCATCTGAAAGATTCTCTTCGCTTGTTAGGTACAATCACTGCCCCCCCCCCCCCCCCCTTTTTTTTTTTTTTTTTTGGTTGAGGTGGGGTCTTGCTGTGTTGCCCAGGCTGGTCTTAAACACCTGGGCTCAAGCAACCTTCCCACCTCCCTACTGGGATTACAGGTGTGAGCCACCATACGCCAACCTCAATGACACCTTTCTGATGGTCTTTACACAGTCTATGATGTCTGGTGGCCCCCTGCCCTGGACTCAATAATTGATAGATTTTCCTAGAATAACAGTATGAGAGCTCCAGCCATTCCATTAAAAGTATTAGTTCTGCTTTGAGCTGAAACCAGTTGAGCCTAATGGAAGACTGGATGTCTTTCTTCTTCATCCAAGCACCCTAATGACTGTTTAGTTACATCCATAGATGCAGACAACATACCTGTGACTTACTTGAATTGGGATAAGCCATTCCAGAAGTAGCTTATCCTAGACTTGGAAATAAGATTTTTTCGCCACTAACTTCCATGCTTTAGAGATGACATTCAAAGCCAGATTCCCAAGTGCCTGATCATACCTCCCAGTCTCAGGAAGATATTTGCTTACCCCTTAGACCAAGAATCTTAAGATCTTCCCCAGCTATGAAGCCTATCTTGGAATGGGAAACCATGAGATTTGTCTTTTAAGAGAAAGGGAAGAAATAGCCTTACAGCCCCTGTTCCTCCAAGTGCACATTTAGCCTTAAAATCCTGGGAGTCTGGGGAGACACCATGGAGTCCTTACATCCACAGTGTCTCTGCTGGTCGTGGTCAGAAGGCAGTAATGCAAGAGTCCTTTTGTGAAGAGTGTTTCTATGTAGAGATGTTTATATTTAAGTAGTTCTTTTATAAATAAAAGCATTTCTAATGGCCATGGATGTTTTCTTGATTTCCATGTTTAAGCTGAACGGGTTTTTTTTGTTTAAGCTGAACGTTTTTCCTGGGCTTCTGTGGATGCCTTCTTGACAATGAGTGATGTCCAGATCTGGGAGAATGGGAGAGGCTAACTGAAGAAATGCAGGCCCAAAGTCATTTTGTCAGAGATTCCAACAGAATCTCTATATACTCAGGCTGAGTGTGGTGGTTCACACCTGTAATCCCACCAGCACTTTGGGAGGCCAAGGTGGGCGGATCAGTTGAGGCCAAGAGTTTGAGACCAGCCTGGCCAACATGGTGAAACCCCATCTCTACTGAAAATACAAAAATTAGCCGGGCATGGTGCTGCATGCCAATAGTCCTGGCTAATCAAGTGACTGAGAATTGCTTGAACCTGGGTGGCAGAGGTTGTAGTGAGCCAAGATCAAACCACTGTACTCCAGCCTGGGCGATAGCAAGACCCTGTCTCAAAAAAAACAATCTCTGTATACTCAAAAGATGTCCATGCTGCAGGTGACTGCCTCTATTTTCATCTTGTCCTGTGAAATTCTAACAGAACAGAAGAGCTGGGATCTCTAGGGGATAAGTATTTCTCTGATACTGCAGATGTGGATACTGATACACAAGGTTATCTAACAAGGTCACGGAGCAGCAGCTCAGGCAGTTGGGGGCAGGGAAGGAAGTGGCAGGGCTAGTGGCAGAGGTGGGATTGAGGACAGTATGGTGGGTGACAGTGACAGTAAAGCGATCACCCAGTGTTAAGGAATAGAAATCACAGTTGAATTGGGTAGGCTGCAGGAAAGCAGCTGACAATTCACCTATGCTACTCTCACGTGATAGACTAAGAAAATGGGGTCCAGAGACATTCGTACTCACCCAAGTCATATATCAAGTTTTTGAGGGGTTGTGAATTGAAACGGGCCTGCAGGCTCAGGCTGAGTCTGTACACCTTGTTCTGGAGCCAGACTGTCTGGCTTCTGACACTTAGCAGCTTTGTGACCTTGGCAACTTACCCACCTCTGTCTCAGTTCCCTGGTTGAGGTAGAGATAGTAATAGCATCCACCTTGTAGAGTTGATAGGAGGATTCCATGAGTTAATACATGCAGCATGCTGCAACAGGACAGCTGCGAGATACTGGAGTAGGACTTTCAGTGCTTGTTCCCCCATGGAAACATCTTAAACTATCCATGCATGAAAATACCCTAAGCGCTAAGAAAACCACTTGAGAGATGACAGCACCTGGGTGTCGCATGCAAATATTAAGAAAAGATGCATTGGAGAGGGCAGGGAGGACATGTTCACAGGACCTTTGCCAACCCCTCTCTCTCAGCTGCAGGCAGCACAGCACACATCGGAACACCCTCTGCATGGGGGGGAAGAGAGGGAATCAAGTCCCAGATTCAACCTTGGACCTCAGCAGTACCCCAGTAAAACCCAGTGCCCAGCAGGCCCTCACAGCCCCAGACTCCAGGCTGGTGGCTGCACACTTGCCCCCAGGCCTGCCTGTAGCATAGAAGCTTCACAGGGGAATGCCTGAGACCACTATGGACACTCATGTGACTCACATTTGCTCAAGACCACACACCTGCCCATTCTTGATAGAGGAGTAGTAAGGGCCTAGGATTACAAGCCCTTACTATTCTAGATAACCTATCTATGTATCTAGGATATATGGATCCCAGGTTTCTAGCTTAGGAGACAGCAGAGAAATGATGGGTGCCAATGGACCATCCAGCTGGAAAGGGGAAAGAAATACATGCAAAGCATTTCAACAGGCTTGGTGCTTACTACCAAGTTCACTGTGGGTCAAATCGTTGACCTGTTTCCTTATGTTCCCCTCTTGATTAAAGCCATGAGGAAGAAGAACCCAGAAATACAGTCCTGGATGGAGTTTGTGTCTTGTAGGAGCTGGTTGTTACCAGCTTGTACCCACTGCTCCCATAGCACCCTCTCCACCCAAAGCACCCACCATCAAATTCCCCTTCCAGCTCTGCAGATCTGGCAGGAGGTTAGTGTGAAGGAATCACATCAGATCTAGGTAAGAAAAAGATTCAGCCACTCTCCTCTTGCCTTACTGTCCTATCTCAACATCTCTATGCATCCAGAACACTTTCTTAAAGCACAAAACCTACTTCAACAAAGCCATGAAGAGTAGTATAGACCTTTACAGAAGATTTCTTGTGGGTATGAAAGACGACAACCCCACCTATGACAAGGCAGAACTTTCTGGAAATACTGCTTTTCAACATCGACACAAGACTTCTACTTTTTCCAGCATCAGTCCAACTCTCCCTCAATATTCCTCTCCACCCATTTTCCTACTGCCGAGCTTTCCCCTCTTCCTCCCTGTCCCCTGCTCCCCTTTTTAAGTCAAATGACTTGAGTTCTTGCATTGGCATCTACCCCAAGTACCAACATCATCACACCAGAACAAAGGCCTCATGGCCACACAGTGCAAACAAACAGAAGACTCTCAGAATATGAGGGGATGGCCAGACGTTTCTACTTAGTTATTTTGTATTATATATGATGCTAATATGAGTGCCTGGGTTCCAAGGAATATCCCATGGCACACAATGTCCTCAAGAGAGTCTGAAAGCTTTCTAGGAAGCTCAGGGGTCTGTCCAAAATAGCATCTTCCACTCACTGAGCCAGGCACTGTGCCAAGGCTTACCCTGCATTATCCTATGTCACCCCCTGCCCCCCCACCACAAAAGAACACTACAAGGTACGTAGAAGTAACAAAACTGATGCTCAGAGCCCAGCGGTCGAGGCTGCAGGAAGCCATGATCGCACCACTGCACTCCAGCCTGGACAGCAGAGTGAGACCGTCTCAAAAACAGAAAGACTGATGCTCAGAGGATAAGAAACTCAACCAGGTTTACCCAGATAGAAATAGTAAGACTCAGATTTCAATCCCAGCCCTGACAGCAAAGCTCATGTATTTAACCCTTTGCTATATACCCACTTGAGAACACACCAGCTCATGTGTACAACCAAAAGGACTTTGGCTCTAAGCCATTGAATGGCCCTCCCTGGTCAGTTCTGTGGGAGCCTTCATCGAAAGAGGACACTGGCCCTTTAAAGGAAGGATTGAATAGCAGTAAGAGTCTAAGCCAGTCTCCATTGCTTTAGGTCAATGTGGAAACAACACATAACCTTCAACTCTCCTCCAGGGCCTGGCCTACATAGAGCTGTCTGGAGCCCTGCCCCTGCTGCCTCTGTTCCTGAACCTTTGGATTTCTTGGAATTCTAATCCTCTAAATCCAATCTTTTGACTGAACCATTTGGAGATTGAGGCCTGCATGCCAGTAGGGAGTACCCTCACCCCCAGAGGTAACAACTCTTTAGGAAATTTCCAAAATACACCTAGTACCAGTAAATGACCTGCCTGGTTCCCTAATCTTTCCTTCACCATATAGAGGCTTCTGGATAATTTTGGTCCTCAGTTCACTGTTGGGAGTCTTCTATAGCATCTGCTCCAAGTTAAGAAGATCCGCACACTGATCCTAAAATTCATACGGAAATGCAAGGGACCCAGAGTAGCCAAAACAATCTTGAAAGAAGGAACAAGATATAAAACTACAATAAGTAAGACTATGTGAGACTGACATAAGATAGACATAGATTGAGGGTCTAAAACTCTGGCCGGGCACAGTGGGTCACACCTATAACCCCAACACTTTGTGAGGCTGGGGTAGAAGGATCGCTTGAGCCCAGGAATTCGAGACCAACCTAGGCAACATGGTGAAATTCCATTTCTACAAAAAATACAAAACTTAGTTGGGCATGGTGGTTCACGCCTGTAATTCCAGCTACTTGAGAGGTAAAGTAGGAAGATTATTTGAGCCTGGGAGGTTGGGGCTGCAGTGAGCGGTGATCATGCTACTGCGCTCCAGCCTGGTGACAGCATGAGACCTCATCTCAAAAAACATAAAAATAAAGCTTTACATATATGGTCAATTCATATTTGACAAAGGTGTCAGAACAACTTAATGGGGAAACAACCATCTTTTACACAGATGGTGCCGGGACAACTGGATATCCACATGCAGGAGAATGAAGTTAGACCGCTTCCTAAACCACACATGAAAATTCACTCCAAATGGAGCATAGACCTAAATGTAAGAGTTAGAGCTACACAATTCTTAAAACGGGAATAAGTTCTCACAACCTTGAGTTAAGCTTTAGTTTCTTCAAATGACAACAAAAGTGACCAAAAAAAAACAAAAACAAAAACCACCCAGATAAATTAGACCTCATCAAAATGGAAAACTTTTGTGCTTATAATGCCATTGGCCAGGCATGATGGCTCACACCTATAAGCGCAGCACCTTGGGAGGCCAAGGCAGGAGGATTTCTTGAGCCCAGGAATCTGAGACCAGCCTGGGCAACACACGGAGAATTCGTCTCTACAAAAAAATTTTTTAAATGAGCCAGGCATGGTGGTGTAGTCCCAGCTACTTGGGAGGCTAAGGTGGGAGGATTGTTTGAGCCCAGGACGTAGCAACTGCAGTGAGCCATGATTGTGCCACTGCACTCCAGCCTGGGTGACAGAGCAAGACCTCATCTAAAAACAACCAAACACAACAAGAAACGTACTATCAAAGTGAAAAGACAACCCACAGAATAAGAAAAATATATTGCAACTCGTACATCTGATAAGGGAATTGTATCCAGAATACATAAAGAAGTCTTATAACTCATTGATAAGAAAATAAACACCCAATTTAAAATTGGGCAAAGGGACCAGGCTTGTTGGCTAACACCTATAATCCCAGCACTGCATGAGGCTGAGGTGGGAGGACTGCTTTAGCCCAGGAGATCAAGACCAGCCTGGGCAACACACAGAGACCCCACCTCTGCTAATAATAATAATAATAATAATAATAATAATAATTAGCTGGGAGTGGTGGTGCCTGCCTGTGGTCCCAGCTACTTGGGAGGCTAAGGTGGGAGGCTTCTGGCTTGAGCCTGGGAGGCTGAGGCTGCAGTGAGCTATAATTGAGCTACTGTACTCCAGTCTGAGTAACAGAGTGAGACCTTGTCTTAAAAGAAAAAAAAAAAGCTCAACATCACTAACCAGATAAATGCAAATTGAAACCACAATGAGATATCATCTCACCACAGTTAAAATGGCTTTTATAAAAAAAGACAAGAAAGGGGGGAGGGGCCAAGATAGACTAGGAAGAGCTCCGGTCTGCAGCTCCCAGTGAGACCAATGCAGAAGGCGGGCGATTTCTGCATTTACAACTGAGGTACCCAGTTCATCTCATGGGGGTTAGGCTGTGGGTACAACCCATGGAGGGTGAGCAGAAACAGAGTGGGGCGTCGCTTCACCCCAGAAAATCAAGGAACCAGGGGACCTCCCTCCCCCAGCCAAGGGAAGCCGTGAGGGACTGTGCTACCCAGCCCAGATACTACCCTTTTCCCTCGGTTTTTGTAATCTGCAGATCAGGAGATTCCCTCATGTGCCTACACCATCAGGGCCCTGGGTTTCAAGCGCAAAACTGGGCGGCTGTTTGGGCAGACATGGAACTAGCTGCGCAGACATGGAACTAGCTGCAAGAGTTTTTTTTCATACCCCAGTGGTGCCTGGAACCCCAGTGAGACAGAACCGTTCACTCCTCTGGAAATGGAAAGGGGGCTGAAGCCAGAGAGCCACGTGGTCTCGCTCAGCAGGTCCCGCTCCTACGGAGCCCAGCAAGCTAAGATCCACTGGCTTGAAATTCTCACTGCCAGCACAGCAGTCTCAAGTCAACCTGGGATGACCAAGCTTGGTGCGGGGAGGGGCGTCCGCCATTACTGAGGCTTTAGTAGGCAGTTTTCCCAACAGTGCTAAGGAGATAGGAGGTTTAGACTGGGCGGAATTCACCACGGCATGGCGAAGCAGCCATGGCCAGACTGCTTCTTTAGATTCCTCCTCACTGGGCAGGGCATACTTTGAAGGAAAGGTAACAGCCCCAGTCAGGGGCATACAGATAAAATTCCCACCTCTCTGGGACAGAGCACCTGGGGGAAGGGGCGGCTGTGGGTGCAGCTTCAGCTGATTTAATTGTTCCTGCCTGCCAGCTCTGAAGAGAGCAGCTGATCCTGACAAGAAGGATTCTCCCAGCACAGCGCACCAGCTCTGCTAAGGGACAGACTGCCTTCTCAAGTGGGTCCCTGATCCCTGTGCCTACTGACTGGGAGACCCCTCCCAGAAGGGGTCGACAGACACCTCATACAGGAGAGCTCCAGCTGGCATCAGGCCGGTGCCCCCCTGGGACGAAGCTTCCAGAGGAAGGAGCAGGAAGCTATCTTAGCCTCCACTGGTGATACCCAGGCAAACAGGGTCTGGAGTGGATCTCCAGCAAACTGCAGCAGAACTGCAGCAGAGGGGCCTGACTGTTAGAAGAAAAACAAAGCAACAACATCAACATCAACAAAAAGGACCCCCACACAGAAACCCCATCCAACCAAAGGTCATCAGCTTCAAAGATCAAAGATAGGTAAATCCATGAAGATGAGGAAAAGCCAGCGCAAAAATGCTGAAAATTCCAAAGACCAGAACGCCTCCTCTCCTCCAAATGATTGCAACTCCTCTCCAGCAAGGGCACAAAACTGGACGGAGAATGAGATTGATGAATTGACAGAAGTAGGCTTCAGAAGGTGGGTAATAACAAACTTTAGCTCTGAGCTAAAGGAGCAAATTCTAACCCAATGCAAGGAAGCTAAGAATCTTGATAAAAGATTATAGGAACTGCTAAATAGAATAACCAGTTTTGAGAGGAACATAAATTACCTGATGGAGCTGAAAAACACAGCAGGAGAACTTCATGAAGCACACGCAAACATCAATAGCCAAGTCGATCAAGCAGAAGAAAGGATATCAGAGACTGAAGATCAACTTACTGAAATAAGGCATGAAGACAAGATTAGAGAAAAAAGAATAAAAAGGAACGAACAAAGCCTCCAAGAAATATGGGACTATGTAAAAAGACCAAACCTGCAATTGATTGGTACACCTGAAAGTGATGGGGAGAATGGAACCAAGTTGTAGAACATACTTCAGGATATTTTCCAGAACTTCCCCAACCTAGCAAGACAGGCCGACATTCAAATTCAGGAAATTCAGAGAACACCACTAAGATACTTCTCGAGAAGAGCAACCCCAAGACACATAATTGTCAGATTCTCTAAGGTTGAAATGAAGGAAAAAATCTTAAGGGCAGCCAGAGAGAAAGGTCAGGTTACCTACAAAGGGAAACTCATCAGACTAACAGCAGATCTCTCTGCAGAAACCCCAGAAGCCATAAGAGAGTGGGGGGTAATATTCAACATTTATTTTCTTGAGATGGAGTTTCACTCTTGTTGCCCAGGCTGGGGTGCAATAGCATGATCTTAGCTCACTGCAACCTCTGCCTCCCGGATTCAAGCAATTCTGTTGCCTCAGCCTCCCCAGTAGCTGGTATTACAGGCACCCACCACCACACCTGGCTAATCTTGTATTTTTTAGGAGAGATGGGGTTTCACCATGTTGGCCAGGCTGGTCTCAAACTCCTGATCTCAGGTGATCCACCCACCTCAGCCTGCCAAAGTGCTGGGATTACAGGCGTGAGCCCAGCCTTGACATTCTTAGAGAATTTTCAACGCAGAATTTCATATCCAGCCAAACTAAGCTTCATAAGCAAAGGATAAATAAAATCCTTTACAGACAAGCAAATGCTGAGGGATTTTGTCACCACCAGGCCTGCCTTACAAGAGCTCCTGAAGGAAGTACTAAATATGGAAAGGAAAAACCAGTACCAGCCACTGCAAAAACACAACAAAATATAAAGACCAACAACAGTATGAAGAAACTGCATCAACTAATGTGCAAAATAATCCAATTTGCCAGTCTGTGTCTTTTAATTTGGGCATTTAGTCCATTTATATTTAAGGTTAATATTATTATGTGTGAATTTGATCCTGACATCATGATGCTAGCTGGTTAAGAGTCAAAACCCCTCAGTGTGCTGTATTCAGGAGGCCCATCTCATGTGCAAAGACACACATAGGCTCAAAATAAAGGGATGGAGGAATATTAACAAAGCACATGGAAAGAAAAAAATGCAGGAGTTGCAATCCTAGTCTCTGAAAAAACAGACTTTAAACCAACAAAGATCAAAAAAGACAAAGGCATTACGTAATGGTAAAGGGATCAATGCAACAAGAAGAGCTAACTATCCTAAATATATATGCACCCAATACAGAAGCACCCAGACTCATAAAGCAAGTTCTTAGAGACTTACAAAGAGACTAAACTCCCACACAATAATAGTGGGAGACTTTAACACCCCACTGTCAATATTAGAACAATGAGACAGAAAATTAACAAGGATATTCAGGACTTGAACTCAGCTCTGGACCAAGTGGACCTATTAGACATCTACAGAACTCTCCACCCCAAATCAACAGAATATGCATTCTTCTCAGCACCACATAGCACTTACTCTAAAATCGACCACATAATTGGAAGTAAAACACTCCTTGGCAAATGCAAAAGAACGGAAATCATAACAAACTCTCTCTCAGACCATAGTGCAATCAAATTAGAACTCAGGATTAAGAAACTCACTCAAAACTGCACAACTATGTGGAAATTGAACAACCTGCTCCTGAATGACTCCTAGGTAAATAATGAGATTAAGTCAGAAATAAAGAAGTTCTGTGAAACCAATGAGAACAAAGACAACGTACCAGAATCTCTGGGACACAGCTAAAGCAGTGTTAAGAGGGAAATTTATAGCACTAAAATGCCCCCATCAGGAAGCTGGAAAGATCAAAAATTGACACCCTAACATCACAATGAAAAGAATTAGAGAAGCAAGAGCAAACAAATTCAAAAGCTAGCAGAAGACAAGAAATAACTAAGATCAGAGCAGAACTGAAGGAAATAGAGACAAAAAAAAAAGCCCTTAAAAAAAAAAAATCACTGAATCCAGGAGCTGCTTTTTTGAAAAGATTAACAAAATAGACTGCTAGCTAGACTAATCAAGAAGAAAAGAGAAGAATCAAATAGATATAGTAAACATGATAACGGGGATATCACCACTGATCCTGCAGAAATACAGACTATCATCAGAGAATACTATAAACACCTCTCCGCAAATAAACTAGAAAATCTAGAAGAAATGGATAAATTCCTGGACACATACACCCTCCCAAAACTAAACCAGGAAGGAGTCAAATCGCTGAATAGACTAATAACAAGTTCTGAAATTGAGGCAAGAATAGCCTACTAACCAGAAAAAGCCCAGGACTAGATGGAATTCCACCAGAGGTACAAAAAAGAGCTGGTACCATTCCTTCTGAAACTATTCCAAACAATAGAAAAAGAGGGACTCCTCCCCAACCCATTTTATGAGGCCAGTATCATCCTGATACCAAAACCTGTCAGAGACACAAGAAAAAAAGAAAATTTCAGGCTGATATCCCTGATGAACATCAATGCAAAAATCCTAAATAAAATACTGGCAAACTGAATCCAGCAGCACATCGAAAAGCTTATCCACCATGACCAAGTCGGCTTCATCCCTGGGATGCAAAGCTGGTTCAAGATACTCAATAAAACTCAACATCCCTTCATGCTAAAAACTCTCAAGAAACTAGGTATTTATGGAACATCTCAAAATAATAAGAGCTATTTTTGACAACCCCATAGCCAATGGGCAAAAGCTGGAAGCATTCCCTTTGAAAACCAGCACAAGACAAGGATGCCCTCTCTCACCACTCCTATTCAATGTAATATTGGAAGTTCTGGCCAGGGCAATCAGGCAAGAGAAATAAAGGTATTCAAATAGGAATAGAGGAAGTCAAATTGTCTCTGGTTGCAGATGATATGATTGAACATTTAGAAAATCTCATCGTCTCAGCCCAAAAACTCCTTAAACTGATAAGCAACTTCAGCAAAGTCTCAGGATACAAAATCAATGTGCAAAAATCACAAGCATTCCTATACACCAACAATAGACAAGCAGAGAGCCAAATCACAAGTGAACCCCCACACACAATTGCTACAAAGAATAAAATACCTAAGAATCCAACTTACATGGGATGTGAAGGACCTCTTCAAGGAGAACTACAAACCAATGCTCAAGGAAATAAGAGGACACAAATGGAAAAACATTCCATGCTCATGGATAGGCAGAATCAATATCATGAAAATGGCCATACTGCCCAAAGTAATTTATAGATTCAATGCTATTCCCATCAAGCTACCATTGACTTTCTTCACAGAATTAGAAAAAACTACTTGAAATTTCATATGGAACCAAAAAAGAGCCTGTATAGCCAAGACAAGCCAAGACAATCCTAAGCAAAAAGAATGAAGCTGGAGGCCTCACACTACCTGACTTCGAACTATACTACAAGGCTACAGTAACCAAAACAGCATGGTATTGGTACCAAAATAGACACATAGACCAATGGAACAGAACAGAGACCTTAGAGATAACACCACACATCTACAACCATCTGATCTTCGATAAACCCTGCAAAAACAAGCAATGGGGAAAGGATTCCCTAATTTAATAAATGGTGCTGGGAAGGCCGGGCACAGTGGCTCATGCCTGTAATCCCAGCACTTTGGGAGGCCAAGGCAGGCGGATCACCTGAGTTCGGAAGTTCGAGACCAGCCTGACCAACATGGAGAAACCCCGTGTCTACTAAAAATACCAAAAAAAAAAAAAAAATTAGCTGGGCATGGTGGCTCATGCCTGTAATCCCAGCTACTCAGGAGGCTGAGGCAGGAGAATTGCTTGAACCGAGATCAGTGAGCCGAGATCATGCCATTGCACTCCAGCCTGGGCAACAAGAACAAAACTCCATCTCAAAATAAAATAAATAAATGGTGCTGGGAAAACTGGCTAGCCATATGCAGAAAACAGAAACTGGGCCCCTTCCTTACACCTTATACAAAAATTAACTCAAGATGGATTAAAGACTTAAATGTAAAACCCAAAACCATAAAACCCCTAGAAGAAAACCTAGGCAATACCATTCAGGACATACGCATGGGCAAAGACTTCATGACTAAAACACCAAAATCAATTGCAACAAAAGCCAAAATAGACAAATGGAATCGAATTAAACGAAAGAGCTTCTGCACAGCAAAAGAAATCATCATCAGAGTTAACAGGTAACCTACAGAATAGGAGAAAATTTTTGCAATCTATCCATCTGACAAAAGTCTAATATCCAGAATCTACAAGGAACTTCAACAAATTTACAAGAAAAAAAAAAACCCCATAAAAAGATAGGCAAAGGATATGAACAGACACTTCTCAAAAGACAACATTTATGCATCCAACAAACATGAAAAAATCACCACTGGTCATTAGAGAAATGAAAATCAAAACCACAATGAAATACCATCTCATGCCAGTTAGAATGGCCATTATTAAAAAGTCAGGAAACAGATGCTGGCAAGGCCGCGGTGAAATAGGAATGCTTTTACACTGTTGGTGGGAGCGTAAATTAGTTCAACCACTGTGGAAGATGACGTCGTAAATTCCTCAAGGATCTAGAGCCGGAAATACCATTTGACTCACCAATCCCATTACTGGGTATATACACAAAGGATTATCAATCATTCTACTATAAAGACACATGCACACGTATGTTTGTTGCAGCACTATTTACAACAGCAAAAACTTGGAACCAACTCAAATGCCCATCAATGATAGACTGGATAAAGAAAATGTGGCACATACATACCATGGAATACTATGTAGCCATAAAAAAGAATGAGTTCATGTCCTTTGCAGGGACATGGATGAAGCTGGAAACCATCATTCTCAGCAAACTAACACAGGAACAGAAAACCAAACACCACATGTTCTCACTTATAAGTGGGAGTTGAACAATGAGAACACATAGACACAGGGAGAGGAACACCACACACTGGGGCCTGTTGCGGGGTGGGGGACAAGGGGAGGGAGAGCATTAGGACAAATACCTAATGCATGCGGGGCTTAAAACGTAGATAACAAGTTGATAGGTGCAGCAAACCACCATGGCAAATGTATACCTGTGTAACAAACCTGCATGTTCTACGCATGTATCCCAGAATTTAAAGTAAAATTTAAAAAAAGGACGGACACACACACACACACACACACACACACACACAAACACAAAGACAAGAAGTAACAGATGCTGGCAAAATTGTGGGGAAAGGGAATTCCTTGTACACAGTTGATGAGACGTAAATTAGTACAGCCACTATAGAAAACTATATGGAAATTCCTCAAAAAATAGAACTACAATATTATCTAGCAATTCCACTACTGGGTATATATCCAATAGAAAGGAAATCAATATATCAAAGAGATACCTGCACTCCCATGTTTATTGCAGCACTATTCACAACAGCTGAAATATGGAATCAACCTAAGTGCCCATCAATGGATGAATGGATACAAAAAAATGTGGTCCAGGCCAGGCGTGGTGGCTCACACCTGTAATCCCAGCACTTTGGGAGGCCGAGGCAGGTGGATCACCTGAGATCAGGAGCTTGAGACCAGCCTGGGCAATATAGTGAAATCCCATCTCTACTAAAAAATAAAAAATTAGCCAGCCATGATAGTGTGCACTTGTAGTCCCAGCTCCTTGGAAGGGTGAGGCGGGAGAATTGCTTGAAACTGGGAGGCAGAGGCTGCAGTGAACCATGATAGCACCACTGTATGGCAGCCTGGGCAACAGAGCAAGATTGTCTCAAAAAACAAACAAACAAACAAACAAACAAAAAACTGGGGGAGATATATACACAACGGAATATTCAGCCATAAAAAGTATGGCACTCATCTGCAGCAACATGATGGCACTAGAATCATTAAGTGAAACGAGGCAAGTACAGGAAGACAAATATTGCATGTTCTCACTCATATGTAGGAGCCGAGACAGCAGATCTCATGAAGATAGAGAGTAGATTAATGGTTACCAGAGGCTGGGAGGGGTAGAGGAAAGGGAGGTGAGAGCTTGATTCATGGGTATGAATATACAGTTTGATAGAAGAAATAAGCTCTAGGGTTTGATAGATTGGGAGGGTGACTATGGTTTACAATAGTCTATTCTATATTTCAAAATAGCTCAAAGAATATGGAGAAAAGGGAACCCTTGTACACTCCATCAGTGAGAATGTAAATTAGTGCAGCCACTATAGAAAACAATATGTAGGTTCCTCAAAAAATTAAAAATAAGACTACCACATGATCCAGCAATCCCACTACTGGGATTCCAGAGGAAATGAGCTCTATGTTAAGGTATCTGCGCTCCTATGTTCATAGCAACATTATTTGCAAGAGCCAAGATACGGAATCAATCTATCTCCTTCAACAGATGAATGGACAAAGACATTGTGGTTCATACACACAGTGGGATACTATTCAGACTTAAAAAGGAAGAAGTCTTATCATTTGCAACAACTTAGATGAACCTGGAGGACATTTTGTTAGTTAAAATAAGCCAGGCAGGGCTGGGCAGGGTGGCTTATGCCTGTAATCTTAGCACTTTGGGATGGCTTGAGCCCAGGAGTTCGACCAGCCTGGATGATATGGTAAAACCCCGTCTCTACAAAAAAGTACCAACAACAACAACAACAACAAAAACCCACAAAAATTAGCTGGGCATACTGGTGTATGCCTATAGTCCCAGCTGCTTGGGAACCTGAGGTGGGAGGATCACCTAAGCCCCAGGGGCTGAGGCTGCAGGGAGCCATGATTGTGCCACTGCACTCTAGTCTTGGGTGATGGAGTGAGACCCTATCTCAAGAAAAAAAAAAAAAAAAAAAAAGCGAGGCACAGAAAGACAAACGTGATGTCATATATATGCGGAATCTAAAAATGAACTCACAGAAGCAGAGAATAGAATGGTGGTTACGATGCACTGGGTGAGTGAGGTAGGGGTTGGTAGATGCTGGTCAAAGAATTTAAAATTTCAGTTAGACAGGAGTAAGTTCAAGACACTTATCAAACAATATGGCAACTACAGCTAATGTATTATACTGAATAATCACTGAGTTTTTTTTGTTTTTTGGTTTTTTTTTAAAGATATAGGTTCACTCTGTGGCCCAGATTGGAGTACAATGGTGCAAACTCGCCTCACTGCAACCTCCGCCCTCCAGGTTCGAGCGATTCTCCTGCCTCAGCATCCCGAATAGCTGGGACTACAGGCATGCGCCACCATGCCTGGCTAATTTTTTTGTATTTTTAGTAGAGACGGGGTTTCACCACATTGACCAGGCTGGTCTTGAACTCCTGACTTCAAGTGATCCACACGCCTCGGCCTCCCAAAGTGCTGGGATTACAGGTGTCAACCACCGTGCCCGGTCTAAAAATCGTTGAGATTTTTAAGTGTTCTCACTACAAAAAAAAATGAAAAGCATATGGGGTGTGCCTATGTTAATTAGCTCAATTTAGCCATTTTAGGCCGGGCGCGGTGGCTCACGCTTGTAATCCCAGCACTTTGGGAGGCTGAGGCAGGCGGATCACGAGGTCAGGAGATCGAGACCACGGTGAAACCCTGTCTCTACTAAAAGTACAAAAAAATTAGCTGGGCGTGGTGGCAGGCGCCTGTAGTCCCAGCTACTTGGAGAGGCTGAGGCAGGAGAATGGTGTGAACCTGGGAGGCGGAGCAGCGAGCCGAGATCGCGCCACTGCACTCCAGCCGGGAGGAGGAAAGCATCCATCATCCAAAAAAAAAAAAAAAAAAAAAATTAGCCATTTTACAGCATACATATTTTAAAACATGTACACAAATATGTACATTTTTTGGGTCAATTAAAAAAAGAATGCTACAACATTGTCTGACACAAACAATACATTGGAGAGGTTTGAGGTCCAAATCAAGGAATTTCAATTTGAGGAGTCAGGTAATAAACTCCCGTAGGTTTTTAAGGGGATGGCCTGTTTTAAGAAAGCTAAATAGCAGCCGGGCACGGTGGCTTACGCCTGTAATCCCAGCACTTTGGGAGACCGAGGTGGGAGGGTCATGGGGTCAGGAGATTGAGACCAGCCTGGCTAACATGGTGAAACCCTGTCTCTATTAAAAATACAAAAAATTATTTGGGCATAGTGGCGGCGGAGCTTGCAGTGAGCCAAGATCGTGCCACTGCACTCCAGCCTGGGCAACAGAGTAAGACTCCATCTCAAAAAAAAAAAAAAAAAAAAAAATAGCTAAATAGCAACAGGCTGCTGTGGAGGGAGAACAGACCAAAGGCAGGAAAAGCCAATGAAAAGAAATCAACTGATTCAGGCATAAGATTGAGAATGGAAAAAAATCAGCATCTATCAAAAATATGAAATTGAATAATGGAAGCAGAGGCACAAGAGAGATCATTGGGATGGGAGCAAGTTTATGAGTCTGTGTTTGTAACTTTAAATATAAGTATTCCATAGTACTGCAAAATCTATGTAGTTACTTCATCTCAAAGAAATCATTTTTGATAATTAAAAAAAAAAAGATGAGTTTTGTTGTAAATACCAGATATCTTCTAGGCTCTTCTTCCTTAAAATGTGACCTGCAGAGCCAGGCACAGTGGCTCAAGCCCTTAATCCCACCTGCTTGGGAGGCTGAGGCAGGAGTATCCCCTTCAGCCCAGGAGTTCAAGGCTGCAGTGAGCTATGATGGCACTACTGCATCCCAGCCTGGGCAACAGCAAGAACCCACTTTTTTTTTTTTTTTTGAGACAGAGTTTTGCTCTTGGTGCCCAGACTGGAGTGCAACGGTGTGATCTCAGCTCACTACAACCTCCGCCTCTCAGGTTCAAGCAATTCTCCTGTCTCAGCCTCCCGAGTAGCTGGGATTACAGGCATGCACCACCACGCCTGGCTAATTTTGTATTTTTAGTAGAGACAGGGTTTTCCCCATGTTGGTTAGGCTGGTCTCTAACTCCTGACCTCAGGTGATCTGCCTGCCTTAGCCTCCCAAAGTGCTGGGATTATAGGCGTGAGCCACCGCGCCCGGCCCTAACCAAACCTGTCTCTTTAAAAAAAAAAAAAAAAAAAAAAAAAGTGGTCTCCAGGCCGGCAGCATTGCCATCGCCCCACCTGTGAGCTCGCTGGAACTGCAAGGGGCCCACCTCCGCAGCATTACTGAATCAAAGTCTATTTTAACAAGATCCTCAGGTGACTTGTGTGCACATTAAAGTTTGAGAAGCACCTGTTTAGACAACTTTTTAAAGTAGGACTTTTTACTGTCAGAAAAGTAGGATTTACAAAAACCAAGGAAGGAGAGGGTGTCAGATGTTTCAGACACTCTAGAAGGAAATGTCAAAGAAAATTCTTAAATCCAGCTTGCTGACTTACCTCCTGATTCTTCTCCCCTTCCGTCCGGAAGTAGCTCTTCAGCTGTGCTTTCATCCATGAGTCCCACGACAGGGACTGATGGTGGCAACCTATCACGTGTAAACATAGATATGGGACCTCCTCTCTGATTGTTGTATATAGATATATCTTCCTCTCAGGAACAGATCCAGTGAGATGTGAGAATCCAATGAGATGATGTCCACAAACTTTCATGAAATGTGAGCTCCAGAGGAGCTCAGTTTCAATAAGGATTGAATTTTGTGTCACCCCATTTTAATTAATTGTGAAGCTTGGATTCTGTTGATGAGGGTGTTAGTTCAGGGTTAGGAGTACAAACGGGCCTTAGAAGAAAACAGTTGCGCTCTGAACTGTGTTTCATTTGCAGAACCTTATGCTTGAGGACCAAGAAACCTCCAGCTTTAAATACTTCATGCTAAATCCCCTCTCTGGTCACCACATAACTCACGGGGCGTTAAACTCTCCCGCCTGTTGGTACATGATACTGCTGAAGTCTTCACGGTTTTACCTTTGCCATGTGTGGCAGATCACCCAGTGCTGCAGAGCAGGGGCAGTGGACTCTGATCTGTCTGAGCCCCTGGCTTATGTCCCACAGCCTCTGCTAGAACTTTGCTGCAATTGTTGGTGCAGGTCAGCATTAGTATTTTACATATGTCAAGAAGGGAGTTTTCCACGAGTTGCAGATTTTGCAAGCTACATAGGGATACCTATGGCTTAACACTCAAGAGATGACCCTCAAGGAGAGAGGGGCAGAATTAGTGCCCTCCCAGCGATAGGCTGTGGGATGGTGGTGGAAGGGAGCAAGCCTCTGGTTACAGTCTCAGCAATGTATTCATTCAGGAAACATTTCTGGGGAGCAGGCAGCTGGGTGAGACCCTGCAGCAACCCTGACAGGTCCTTAGACGGAGCAGGACCACGGCACAGAGCAATGCCTGTGGACCACCACGCCTCGGCGTCTCACCCAAGCATTTCTCACAGCAACCACCCCAGAGGTCCAGAGTTAGGGAAGCTGAGGGTGAGAAATTCTCAATCTGCCGTCGTCAAAATCAACAGGACTCACTTTGACAAGAGCCCTCACTACAGCCTTCAGTTGAGATCAAGAAAATACCTGCAGCTCTGTTCAAACTGAATAAGATTTTTGCAGTTTGATAGAAGGGATGCCAGGCATGAGTATTGCAACCAGCTTTTAGCTGGGCTTAAAAGGCAGCATGACCCGCTACATATTCAAACTACGGTGGGATTTAATGAAGAAGATCCACGAATTGTTATTAAACTGACTTTAGCTGAAGAACTGCGGCAGTTTTATCAGAGCTACTTGGACTTATGTTTATTAGTTTCCTATTGCTATAACAAGTTACCATAAATTTAGTGGCTTAAAACAAATTTATCTCAGCATTCTGGAGGTCAGAAGTTCAAAATTAGTCTCACCGGGCTAAAGTCAAGGTGTTGGCAGGGCTGGCTCCTCATGGAGGCTCCAGGGGAGAATTCATTCCCTTACCTTTTCCAACTCCTAAGGTCTGCATACCCTGGCTTGTAGCCACTCCCTCCATCTCCAAAGCCAGCAGCATGGCACCTCCAAATGTCTCTCTCCACCCATCACCACAGTACGTTCTCACGCTGACTGTCCTGCCTCTTTTATAAGAACGCTGTGTTTACATTGAGCCCACCTGGCCAATCCACGGTGCTCTCCCCATCTGAAGACCTTTAACTTAATCACATCAGTTAAAGTCCTTTTTCCCCCGGGAAGGTGGCATATTCACAGGCTTTGAGGATTAGGATGTGGACATCTTTGAGGACCATTATTCTATCACAGGTATGAAGCCACATGACATTTTAAAGGCAAATAGTTTTTGTTTTTGTTTTTTTTGAGACAGAGTTTTGCTCTTGTTGCCCAGGCTGGAGCGCAATGGCACAATCTCGGCTCACGGCAACCTCCGCCTCCCGGGTTCAATTGATTCTCCTGCCTCAGCCTCCCGAGTAGCTGGAATTATAGGCATGCACCACCATGCCCGGCTAATTTTTTGTATTTTTAGTAGAGACGGGGTTTCTCCATGTTGGTCAGGCTGATCTCGAACTCCTGACCTCAGGTGATCCGCCCACCTCAGCCTCCCACAGTCTGGGATTACAGGCGTCAGCCACCTCCCCCAGCCAGCAAATAGTCTTTCTGAGCATGGAATCGTGACCCAGTCCAGACTACATTGGTGGCTCTAGAGCAGTGGTCAGCAAACCTGTTCTTAAAGGGCCAGATAGTAAATATTTTAGGCTTTGTGGGCCAATTCCTCAACTCTGTAACATGAAAGCAGGCATAGATGACAAAGAAACAAAGGAGCATGGATGTGTTCCAGTACAACTTCATTTGCAAAAACAGGTAGCAGGGCAAATTTGGCCCTAGAGCCATACCCCTACTCTAGGTCCAACTGAAATAAAAGAATTCTGTTCAACCATTAACACTGGAGTCAAGTATGCAGAGAAATTAGACTGTTGGATTAAGGACAATGAAAAGCTGGCCAAAGAGTAATTGGTTTACAGATTGGACCTAATAATCGCGTCAATCAGGCAAATACTTATTATACCAAAAGGTACCTTTATGTTACCAGAATGCAAACCCTGACAAACCAGACCACAAGTTTCCTGCAGAGGAGCACTAAAAAAGAAGCCAGCCAGGCAAAGATATTGTTTAGCACCAGGTATCAAGAGCAATACCTGTGACCAGAGCTAAGAGTACAACCAATGCTATCCACAATCTCCTGACAACCAAGTTGTTTCCCAGGGAAGAACGAGTGTCTATAGCAAGCTTGTCCAGCCCATGGCCTATGGGCCGCATGTGGCCCATGGCTTTCAATGTGGCCCACCACAAATTTGTAAACTTTCCTAAAACATAATCAGATTTTTTTTGCGATTTTTTTTTTTTTTAGCTTATCAGCTATCATTAGTGTTAGTGTATTTTATATGTGGCCCAAGACAATTCTTCTTCCAGTGTGGCCCAGAGAGGCCAAAAGATTGGACACCCTTGGTCTCCAGGCTTGAGCATTAAGTAATTGTCCCAAAGATGGCTGCCAAGGAACAGGGCAAATGGATCTGAAATCTGTGATAGTGTTTGTCAGGCATAATCCCCAGATGGAAATCAAGTGAGAACCAAGAGGATTAATCAAGATTGCTAATCTCTTGATTAGCAATATGGTGACCAAGGCCTTGATTGTTAGAATTGAAAAAGGAGCTCTATTGTAGTCCATTTTCAAAATTCAGTAAGAACCAAACTAGCCTAGTTTTTCTTTTCTTCCTAAAACTCTATTTTTATGTTCATTTACCTTAAAGAAACACTGCCATACATATATTCCCAGTCTGGTCTTGAACTCCTGAGCGCAAATGATCCTCTCGCCTAGCCTCCCAAAGTGTTGGGATTACAGGTGTGAGCCACTGCACTTGGCCATTTTCTCCTTTTTTCTACTTTTTCCATAAATAGTTGCTTTTTATATTGTAACAGTTAAATTCTACAGCATAACTACTTGCATATGAAATTAAAAGGAGGGCTATGACAATGGAGTGCTTTTTACAGCCAATTGTTTTATGCATTTTTACAATCTTTTACTTATGATATTTTCTTTTTTTTTTTGGAGATGGAGTCCCACTCTGTCACCCAGGCTGGAATGGAGTGGTGTGATCTCAGCTCACTGCAGCCTCGACTTCCTGGGCTCAAGCGATCCTTCCACTTCAGCCTCCTGAGTAGCTGGGACTACAGGCATGCACCACTACACCTGGCTAACTTTCTGCATTGTTTTTTTGTAGAAATGGGGTCTTACCTTATTGCTCAGGCTGGTCTCGAACTCCTGTGCTTGAGCGTTCCAGCCTGCCTAGGCCTCCCAAAGTGCTGGGATTGCAGGTGTGAGTCACTGTGACTGGCCTACTTATGGTATTTTCTAACAATATGAAACCTTTCAAAAAACCAGTCTAGTGTCTAGTCCATGTGGAAGACCAAATTCAGAGTAGACTATAATCTTTGCTAACTAAATCTAAGTTGCAGGAACTTAGAGATTTAAATATCAATGTTTGTACAATATTGTTTGCTAATTCTAAAATAAATTCATGATCAGTATGCATTTGTGGTTAGATGTATTCTCATTCTATTATATAAACAGAACAAATTTATTCTAAGGATGTTTCCAAAAGTGCTTATGCAAAATTATTCTGCCAGAAATGTAGGCCTGATGGTTTATTCTTATAGGTTTATTCTTTATATTTTTATAGACTTATTCTTCCTGTTTGTGCCAATGTATCAATGTAAAATTAGTTTGTTTTCTTTCAGTCTGTTTATTGCTTCTGAAAAAGGGGACGCTGCTCAGCTGGTGTTGGTGTTGGGCCTGACGACACTGTTTCTGTGAATGTTGAAAAACTGCAAACTAAAATCAATGTGGCTACTTGTGAGAACTGCTGCTGCAGAGAAACTGTTAGAGTGGCGCTAATAGCAACAGAGCCAATGAGAAGGAGCACGTTTTCTTCCTCATCCAGCCTGCGTCCAGTGTCCCTCCAGCACCTCCTATTGTCAGAACTTAATAGGAATAGTTGGCAAAGCAGAAATGAGACTTGTAAGTCCCAGCATCACAGAGCAAAATCTAAAAGGGTAGGTTTGAAACTGAGAGATAGTAGCTTAACAATGGGCATAGGCTCCTTTACTTCTGAAACACTATGATTCCATGCACCCAAAAGAATTGGGAAGGGCACAGAAAGTGCCTGAAACATCAGTGAAAAACAGTGAAGATACGGTGGAATTTGGGAATGTATGGTTTTAGGTAGTTATCTAAAATTGTCCCTGAAATCGGTAAGTGAAATAAAGCTTGTGAAAGGGTTATTAATTAGGCCACAATGGAAAGTAATCTTTATTTAGTTTATATTAGATAGCTTTTGTTTTTTTTTTTTTTTTTGAGATGGAGTCTTGCTCTGTTGCCCAGGCTGGAGTGCAATGGCGCAATCTCGGCTCACTACAACTTCCGCCTCCCGGGTTCAAGCGATTCTCCTTCCTCAGCCTCCTGAGTAGCTGTGATTACAGGAATGTGCCACCATGCTTGGCTAATTTTTGTATTTTTAGTAGAGATGGGGTTTCATCATGCTGGCCAGGCTGGTCTCGAACTCCTGACCTCAGGTGATCCGCCCACCTCAGCGTCCCAAAGTGCTGGGATTACAGGTGTGAGCCACAGCGCCTGCCCTAGACAGCTTTTTGGCACAGTGTCAGACATTTACTGGAAGCTAAATAAATAAGTGATGGTTGATAATCTTCAAAATTCTCCGGCGATAACTATATCGACATCAACCTGGACCATTTTGTTCGAGAAACAAATTGAGAAACTGTCAGGCTTCTCCTTTAGTTTCACTTTTACCGTTGGTGCTTTACCTAGCTTGCATTTCTCTGGCTTCTGCAGTCAGCATAAATAGTTCCTTTGTTTTCCAAAGTTCCTCCTGTCCCCCTAAATGCTCTATGTCTAAAAACTCATTTAAGAAGCAAGTTGGAAAAAAAAAAAAAAAAAAGAAGCAAGTTGGGAAGTTTGCGTGTATGGAATGTACTTTCAAAATAAACACTAAAAAAAAAATAAATATAAAAATTTTTAAAACACCACTAAAAAAAATTAAAAAGCAGTTTTTTGAAATTCTAATGATTAGAAAGAATAGATGGTGAAAACAGTAGTTAGCTACCTAGCAGTGAAATAGTTGAGAAAAAGAGATAAGGGAAGTGATGATGATGATGATGATGATGATGATGATACTGGATTAAAAGAGCAATAGAGACTGGAACAATCAGGAAAAAAGAACAAAGATCAATAGCAGAAAAAAAGGACATGACTTAGCTCTTATAGAGCTTTACAGGTATTTTATTGTGTTAATCTTAAAATGCTAATTTTTTTTCCACAAGTAGGATGCATTTTACCAACAATGCATGCCAAAGTTTAATTGGCAGTATCCTTTCTTCATGGTATAGAAAATAACAGGTATTTTACAATTGATGGCATCTTAGATTAATATACACTAATCTTCAATTTACAGGAACTACATTTCATGTACATAAGCAGGTATAGATCTGAAAAGCTAGCTGTAAAAAATAGCCAATGATTATAGAATATTCATAATGTACTAGATCTAGTTTGCAGAATTAAGGAGGGGATTCTCCATGAACAGCGCCCCCCCAGCCAACACTTCAATATTTATACAACTTTGTTGATCACCATCCATGCTGTGATTCAAAATCTAATTCACAGGGCTATGTGTAGGAGGCACACAAGTTTATCATACAAATGAGACAATTTTTGTGTGTGTGTGAAAGGGGGAGCTATTATTGTTTTGGGAAAACAGATGTAACCCATAACTATTCAGGGCAAACCAGAGGTACGCTTACACTAGCTATATGCCCTTCATTTCAGAAGTTTAATGCTAAGCACCTCACTAAACAGATGGTGAAATGCTGAATAAATCAAAATCTTTATCATTACATCACTGAAAGGGAGGTTAGGAATATGAAGAACCCAAAAGAACCTGACACAAAGGACCTAGGAGGTGAAGAAGGCCCCAAACTTAGGCTGGTTTCTGAAATCTCCTGCCCAGGAGATCTTAAACTCTCACTTTGTTGATAATGTAGGATGCCAAGGCAAGAGATAAAGCCAAGGTCTGCCACGGTGCAGACTAAAACCCTCTGATGAACTTGTGTCATGAAAGGGTTATACCTGCAATGTATAGGAAAAGGGGCCTAGGTCCTGCCATGCAGAATGCAGGAGTCAACAAGAACAACAACAAAACCCCACCCCATCTCCAACCTGTCACTCTCTCTCGAGAATTTGTAAATCACAAGCTGGCTCTTGTACAAGATTGTGGTCTGAAGTTGCACTGTGGTTTGAAACCCCTTAGTGAAGAATTTCATTCAAAGAGGTTCTGGGTAATGCCCCAGGCAACAGGCTAAAGCATTCCCAATTCCCTTAGGAAGAATTCACAGTCAATTTAGGCCTCAAAGAATGTCCACAGATAAAGTTTTAAGGAGAATGAGCTTATAATAAAAATCCACAAGACATACAAGGAAATAAAATACCATGAGTAAAAACCAACAGAAACAACAGGTAAACAAAGAATCCAGACATTGGAATTATCAGACACAATATTTAAAAAACGATTGGAAATACAAATGCCCCAGAAACATGAAAATATATTCATCCCCAATAGATACTTGGGAAATGCAAATGAAATTCTCAGTGATACATCAATTCATATTCATCACATTGACAGCAATGTTTTCAGTTGGCATTACCAGTTTGGCATCAGCTAGTTTGTGCATGTAAACATGTGCATACCCTCCATTCCTAGGTTATACCCTAGAGAAACTCTTACATATGTGCCAGGAGATGTAGACCAGAATGTCCACAGCAGTACTGTTTATAATTTTGAAAAACCTGAGACTAATGCTAACGATCCCCAATATTAAAACTGATACATTGTGCTGTATTCATACAATGCCAGGCTACAGAGCAGTGAAAAAAATAATGCATCTATTTGCATCACCATGAATCTCAGATATAATATTGAACAAAAGAATCAAGTCACAGAAGATGTATGCAGTATGAGTCAGTCCATTTACATAAGTAAAAAAGGGTATACGTTGTTTAAAGATACATACAAAGGTGATAAAATGGAAATGAAAGGCAAAGGAATAATTATCGTGAAATTCAGGACAGTGGTTGTCCCTGGGAGGGGTGGGTAGCAAGGAAGCACGATCGAGGTAGACAATCGAGGAGTCTCTCAAGCACCTGGTGATATTTATTTTCTTAACCTGGGTAGTAGGTTCATGGGTGTTCACTTATCCTTTTTTAAAATGTACATTTTATACACACGTCTGTATGTATTCTGTATTTTATAAAAAACAAAATTAAATAAGAAATTATTCTTATAGTCCTTTTCTAACCTGTGGGGCCTTCTGCTAGAATTTTGTGCTGTTCACGTTCTCAATGCCAGCTTCCTTAGCCATAAAGTAAAAAGGTCCAGGGGTTTGTAGCAGTTCTTCGGGGCTGCCGTACTCTATAATCTTCCCGTTGTCTAGGACCATTACCCTGAAACAAGGAAGAAAGAAATAAAAGTCTTAGAAAGCAGCATCTCAAGTCTAGACATTTATAAGAACAACCAGGACTAAGTTGTGGTATAGTCAGACAAGGCTACAAAGCAGTGAAAATCAATGAACCACAGCTACTCACATCAACATGGATGAATTCTGCAAATAATATTGAACAAAAGAATCAAGTAATAGAAGAATACAGGCAGTATGAGTCAATTTACAAGAGTTTTTAAAAGAAGTGCACATTGTTTAAGGATAGATTGGTTTACGAAGGATGCCTATCATCTCCAAACAGCTTTCTAAGATTACTGACTTTTGATTGTAATACGACACAGCTGGAAGGAATAGAAAGCTTCTAGCTGTTTTACAGAGCAGCAGCTGAGGCTCAGGACAGTTAGGAAGGTCTACGGTCAACATCTGCCTCTCACGGCTTGAGCTTCCACCTCCCCGTACCCAGTTAATTGTTACAACACACAGTTTCCTATTTTACCCTCAAGATATGAATAGTTCCCTTAACCTTGTTCGTTTTCATTCGCTTGATGTAAAATTTTGGCCAGATTACTTGACATCTCTAAGTCTCAGTTTCTTCATCAGTAATATGGTGGTGGTTAAACCTTCTGCCGTCAGGTGTTTCCCGGCTGACACTGTTACTGTTGAGCAAGGGTTAAGCCATCCGTGTCAAGCCCTGTCCCCCTACACTCACTTGTCACTGTCCATGATGGTGTGCAGCCTGTGGGCGATGGTGATCACTGTGCAGTGGGCGAACTCGTTTTGGATGGTTGTCTGAATGAGGTTGTCTGTCTCTAGATCCACTGCAGCAGTGGCCTCATCCAGGACCAGGATCTTGGATTTCCGAAGCAGAGCCCTGCCCAGACACAGCAGCTGCCTCTGGCCTATGCTGCAGCCAATAGAAACAACCATGCGTTAGCTCCTAAAGACCAAGGAAAGACGCAGGGCAGGGGAACCATTTTCACGTTCCAGATCAGACTTTCAAAACCCCCGCTCCAAAATTCCCCTGGAATGTTTGGACCTCCTCAACTAGCTGTACCTTGCTGCTGTGAGCATCGTTTTTCAAACTTTCCCAATTGAAGACCCACCCCAAGTACTTAATTAAAAAGTCATATTTCTGGGCCGTTGCTTTGCTCAAGCAGAGTGGGCAGGAGCCTAGGAACGTGCCTTTTTACTAAGCACCCCAGGCCATTTTTATGCTTAAACAAGTTTGGATAACAATGGCCCAGGAACCATGCTTTGTATTTGGTTGCCGTGATACCAACATTTCCAAAACAACATGAATGTCACCAAGTTTACTTTAGCAGTATTTGACCTGAAACCATTAATATAGGGTGGAACAACACTAGAATGCCCCAGTGGCATTTCTTTGTGGCCTTAGCAAATCCATTTATTATTTTAATGTGTAATTCTAGTCTCAAGGCTAATTATTTGTTCAAGGCCTTCTGCCTTGATTAGAGATGAAGCTATCTAATGAACGTGATGTCTTGGTGTGAGATGCAATGTATGTGGAATTCAAATATGCTTGTAAAATGCAAATAGCTTTAATTTGCTAAAAGCCTGTAATGAAGGCTGGACCTCTTACTTACATAAAGAAGCTTTGGGAAATGATGTGAAGGAAATATTCAGGAATTTGCTAATTGCTCTTTCCTGCTGTGGCCATTAGGGAACATATTAAACAGGGGGTGGCCAAAGTTCTGTAATTCTCTGTAAGAAAATTTCTGCGGGAGATGAGAAGTCACCCAAGATGAACTTCCAGTTTTCCCCTATAATGTAAGATCAGAGACACTGAAAAACTATTTACTTAGCTTGTACCAAACTCCCGCCTGGCCCAAAGTGTAATGTATACTTTGGACTTTAACAGACTGTTGCTGAGGCACCACTTTGTCTTTCACCTGCTCTCTCCAAGCTGAACTTATCCATCATTCAACAGAGAAATGTAAGTTTTAGTCCCCCAGTCCAGGTTTGAAACTCAGGTCTGAAATCAAGGCATTGGTAATACCATTTAAGCATCTCTCAGTTTGGACAGGAGAAAGATGGCATGATTTTTGTTTTTACAAACCAGAAATGTCAAGGCCTCCCATTGCACCCTACCATACCGTCCCACATATCCCTTCTGTAGCACAGACTGTACTGGCATTTACTGACAGAGGTCTGTCTTCATTATGCTGTAAGTGCTAGGAAGTCAGGGTTGTGTCTCTGTTTGCCTCTGTATTTTCAGTACCTGGCACATAGTCGGTGTTATTTTATATATATATATATATATTTGTTTTTTTTTTTGTGGGGGGGAGATGGAGTTTCACTCTTGTCTCCCAGGCTGGAGTGCAATCTCAGCTCACCACAACCTCTGCCTCCCGGGTTCAAGCGAAATTCCTGCCTCAGCCTCCCGAGGGATTACTGCTGGGATTACAGGCCTGCGACACCACGCCCGGCTAATTTTGTATGTTTAGTAGAGATGGGGGTGTCTCCATGTTGGTCAGGCTGGTCTCGAACTCCCGACCTCAGGTGATCCACCTGCCTTGGCCTCCCAAAGTGCTGGGATTACAGGCATGAGCCACTGTGCCCGGCCGGTGTTATTACATTTTTGCTGACTGAATGTTTGAACGATCTTTTACACTGGCCTAAAGACCTACTTGAGTCCGGCTAGTTGCTACATCTCTTGTGGAGGAAAAGTAAACTGATGATATTCTCTACCAGGGCTTGTTCCCTGGGGCTACACGCTGAAATCACCTGGGTCCCCGATTCAGTTGGTCTGGGCTACAGTTTAGGCATTGGGAGCTTTAAAGCTTCCTGGGTGATTTTAGCTTGCAGCCTGGTTAATCACAACACTCTAGGCAGTGCTTCTCAAGTGTAATGTGCACACAAATCACCTGGGAATCTTGCTAAAATGCAGATTCTGATGAATAGGTTTACACCCTGAAATTCTGCGTGTGTAACAAGCTCCCAGGTGAAGCCAGAGCGGCTGGTCCATGAATCAGTTACTGAGCCCTCCCTTCCTTCCTGAGCTTCAACTTGCAAATGGTCTATTCCCTGCCTACCACCACTGAGGTACCTGGGGCAGGAGCAAGACCTGTCCATGAGCAGTGGGCTTTGGCTGAGGGCGGAACTTCAGTGTGTGGAAGGAAAAACAAAAATATTACAGGAAAAATACCAGGTCAACTTATTAATGGACAGGCAAACATACAGTGAAGGCCAGAAGTGATCTGTCAACTATATAAAAATGTTTTGGAAAGGTAAAAATAACTGTGAAAGCCAAGAGAGTCTTTTGTTGATTTTAGGTGTTTCAACAGTGCCCAAGGATTTTACAGATGTCATGTTCCCTGTCATCCACATGCTCTTTAGATCAGTGGTTCTTAAACTGGGGTGCCCTTAACAGCCTCGTGGGGATCCTTTAAAACTCCCCATGTCCAGTCTAGCCTCATACAATTAAATCAGACTCTAGGATTGGACCAGGCAGCCAGACTATTTTCATCCTGATTGTGCACAGCTGGGAGCCTCTGCTTTCTGTGGGATGTGTAAGCTCACACTGTGTAATGTCATATGAGGAGTACATTTAATTACAAAGGTTTTTTTTTCTTTTCTTTTTTTTTTTCGAGATGGAGTCTCGCTCTGTCTCCCAGGCTGGAGGGCATTGGTGCGATCTCGGCTCACTACAACCTCTGCCTCCCGGATTCAAGCAATTCTCTGCCTCAGCCTCCTGAGTAGCTGAGATTACAGGCGCCTGCCACCACACCGTTAATTTTTTGTATTTTTAGTAGAGACGGGGTTTCACCATCTTGGCCAGGCTGGTCTTGAACTCCTGACCTCGTGATTCACTGGCCTCAGCCTCCCAAAGTGCTGGGATTACAGGCGTGAGCCAACTGCGCCCGGCCAATAACAAAGGTTTTCAAGAGTTGTTATTTATTTATTTATTTTTTAGATGGAGTCTTGCTCTGTCACCCAGGCTGGAGTGCAGTGGTGCAATCTCGGCTCACTGCAACCTCCACCTCCTGGGTTTAAGCGATTCTCCTGCCTCAGCCTCCTGAGTAGCTTGGGACTATAGGTGCCCACAACCATGCTCGGCTACTTTTTGTATTTTTAGTAGAGACAGGGTTTCACCACGTTGACCAGGCTGGTCATGAACTCCTGACCTCAGGTGATCTACCTGCCTCAGCCTCCCAGTGTGCTGGGATTACAGGCGTGAGCCACAGTGCTCGACCAGTTTTCGAGAGTTTTGAAGCACTTTCACATCTATTTTATCTTGTGAACTTTACAACAGGTTCATTTTACACTTTAGGAATCAGACCTGGATGAAAATTCTATGCCAGGCATCACCTAACACGAGAAACTCGAGGAGTGGCCCCCTCACATCCTCTCACTGCCTGCAGGGGCAGCAGGCTATGGAACATTACCTCAGGTTGCCACCGGCCTCTGTCACTTCGTGGGATAACCCAAGTTGCAGGCTGGCCACGAAAGACTTGAGGTGAGCCAGCTCCAGGGCCTTCCAAATCTCCTCATCTGAGTAGTTGTTGAAAGGGTCGAGATTCATCCTCAGGCTTCCAGAGAACAGGATGGGGTCCTGCAAGTGAAAGGACAAGGGGGCTGTTGGGCATCATGCCAGAAAAGGACCTCGGAGTTCCTCAGGACTGGGAGATGGTGGATAGGACTGGCCTGAGGTGGATTCCTGAGGCAGGAAGCTGGTTTGTGGTTGAGCTTCCGCAAGGTTTTCCCTCCTAAGGCTCGGAGTGGCTACCAGCCAGGGGCTAGGCACACGGTTAGGAGAAGTCCTCGGTTTATTTTTTGTTTTTGAGACCGAGTTTCACTCTGTTGCCCAGACTGCAGTGCAGTGGCACGAACACAGCTCACTGCAGCCTTGACGTCCTTAGCTCAAGTGATCCTCCCACCTCAGCCTCCCGAGTAGCTGGGACCAGAGACACGCACCACCATGACTGGCTGATTTTTAAAATTTTTTATAGAGTTGGGTTCTTGCCATGTTGCCTAGGCTGATCTTAAACTCCTGGGCTCCAGTAATTCACCTGCCTCGGCCTCCCAAACCCAAACTCGTGGTTTCAAGGTAGAGGGATCAGAGGAGGGTAGAGGAAAGAGTAGTACAGCTGCATGAGAAGAAGGTGTCACGCTTTTGGAGAGGCTGGAGAAAAGACTATCGAACTGAGCAAACACCAGACAGACCAAAACTACCCCCAGAGGAACTGGGCTGCAGTGGGCGGAGGAGGAAAGGTTCTCCTGAGGCGCCGCTGCGGGGAACGGAGAGGCCCCGCGGCAAGCCTTACTGGCAGGATCCAGAGAGGAGGCCGAGGGGAAATCTTTCTTGCTGATGCACGAAGCGTTCCGCTTGCTGGCAGAAACCTGCAGCAAATTCCCTCCTCTATCTTTTAACCATAGCAAATGGGGAGTATAAACCTTAATGGCTTCAAGCTTCAGCGGCAAAACTGCTAATGCTGATTGCAAGTCTTGCAAACCGTGATAGGCTACAGCAACGCTACATAATCATCTGCTGTACTTGACTTCTGTTGTGTTGCTGCCACCTAGTGGTCAGATACAGGCAGCCAATGTTACCAAACATTTCAAAACTTAAGTTCTGGAAACGACATGTCCATCCTAGGGAACTAGCTCAGGTATCCCGAGCAGACCGTGGAATTGACAGTGCTGACTGAATAGATATCAAGAAGAAGCTGCATATGTTTCCTGTAAAACAAGTTGCTCCCCACGGCATGTGCCCGAGTAAGTTCTAGAGCTCACCTGGGGGATGATGGTCAGCTTCTCTCGGAGGTCGTGGAGCCCAATGGAAGCAATATCTACTCCATCAATGATGATCTGACCACCGGCAGCCTCTAAGATTCTGAAGAGGCAGTTTGTGAGGGATGACTTTCCAGCTCCTGTCCTGCCCACCACACCAATCTGTGAATATAGTTCCCTTACACATTAGTTCCACAAATAATTCTTGGGGAAAAGTTATTTAGCCTGGGCATTCACAGTCACAGGCGGTAAGAGGCAGTGACTGGCTACTCCGTCTCTAAGATATTAAACTGATTTTGGTTTTGGTGAGGAAAAAAGTACCCAGATGTCAGAAAAAGATGTCAAAAATAATTGTTTGCTGAGAACTATAGTCACTGTTTGAAATGGACTCTCTTGGCAGCTGTTGTTATAATTATTATTGGAAATTATAGATAAAAACAAAATCCTTGTTTAGGCCAAGCGTGGTGGCTCATGCCTGTAATCCCAGCACTTTAGGAGGCCAAGGCAGGCAGATCACCTGAGGCCAGGAGTTCAAGACCAGCCTGGTCAATATGGCAAACCCCCGTCTCTACTAAAAATAAGAAAAAAAAATTAGCCAGACATGGTGGTGTGCACCTGTAGTCCCAGCTACTTGGGAGTCTGAGTCAGAAAAATCACTTGAACCCGGGAAGCAGAGGTTGCAGTGAGCCAAGATTGTGCCACCGCACTCCAGCCTGGGTGACAGAGTGAGACTCCATCTCAAAATAAATAAATAAATAAAGAAAAATAAAGAAAAAAGAAAAATGCTTGTTTAGAAGTGAAGAAGGGAAAGATTAGGTCCGCCACCAGCTGAGAGCCAGACTTTGATCTGGACCTCAGCGTCCTTGTTCTTCAGACCCCAAGTCCTCGGAGAACAACGGCACCTAAGGAGGGTGCCTGACTTTGAAGACTGGGAGGAGAACTGGGCCCTTCTTCCTTCAGGGACAACCCTCCACACTGCTATTCTCAACAGTTCCTTCACCAGGTCTGGCCGCCCCCTTGTTTCCTTCCTGACTTCCTCTCTGCGTACTGTGAACCTTATAGGAAAGGGGCCCTGGTCAGCTGGCTAGGAGGCAGGGAGGAGCTGAGCAGAAGGCCCCGACAGCTGCAGTAAGTCTGTGTGATCCCTGGCTGCTATCCTTCCCTCTGATACTGTGTCCCCACACCTCCCCAGGGCAGAGGAAGTGCCCTGACCCTCTCCCTCCATCCAAATGATGAAGGCTTAGGGCCCAGCTGTTCTCCACTCTGTCCAATTGTTGTTTGATCACAAGGCCTCCCATCCAGGCCTTCCTTCACTCCAGCTACCTTCTCCATGCTACCGATGTCACAAGTGATCCCTTTGAGGACCAGATCCAGCTCAGGTCGGTACCGCACTTGGTAGTTGTTAAACTGGATCGTGCCTTTGCTGGGCCAATCTGGCGGAGGCCTCTTATCAGTCACCCAGGGTGCCTGGCAAGGAGACAAGATGAGAAGTAAGTTTTATAAGGTGGCAACTCAGCCAAACAGTCTGCCCAGGACTCATGTCATAGAACAGGAGAAGGGTAGCAGTGTCCCAGCTACCTAATGGCCTCTGAATTTAATAGACTGAACTAGACTTGCACTTTTGGAAAGTTCCTACCTTATTCAGTTAAAGAAAAATATACCACGAGCTTGTGCTGTAGATCTCCTCGGTATGTTCCAAGACCTGACATCCCCTAAACCATTTCCTATTCTAAATTTGAAGAAATTAGGTCCTTTGAGTTAGAGGAAAGGAAACTTTAGGGACCCATTATGGGCCCATGTGAAATATGGAGAAATTATAAAGATGCACTCTCGAAGGAGTTGCATGTTGTTTTTGCCTTGTTCCTGGATTTTTCCAGTTCCTCCTTACCTCATTTTCCACTTTTGTGTACTCAGTTATTCGCTCAACAGCCACAATGTTGGTCTCTATTTCTGATGTCATCCTCACCAGCCAGTTCAGGGTTTGTGTGATCTACAGAAAAACCAGAAGACTGAAAATCATCATAGGCACAGAAACCAACTCAACCACTCAAACCACGAGGACGATCCAGTGCCAACTTTGAACCCAGCACTGTGCTGGGCTCTACAAGGGAGTAAGGAAAAGTGTAAGAAAGACAATCCTTGCCTCCTTGGGGAAGGAATTAAGAGCAGTGCATTGAATGGCTGCAGAACAATTAGGTGCTCATGCGAAGGGCAACGTGAGTGTCTAGTGGTTTGGGACTAAAGCTGGAATTGGAGAGTCTGGCAATGGGTGGAGTGGGAGCAGAGCTGAGGCCTTCTGCCTGTATGCCTAGTGTTCTTTGTGGATCAGGGAAAGGCATGATCTAGGCCAGGGAATCTGTAGATGACTCAGATGCAAACTTCTCTCAGGAAAAGACCCAGGAGTTTGCATATATGCACAGAGTGTTCTTGTTGAGCAAATGGTGGTTGTAGAAAGGGAGCCATAGAGAGCAGAGGACAGAATCATGGGGACTCAGAGTATCCACTTCGTGTAGACTGAAACATATGTAATTGCTGGTATTTGAGTCATTTTGTTTTGGTTCAATCTAATGGTTTCCTGACTATTTGCCTTGTCTGTCCTGGGCTAAAAAGCCTAGAAATAGGGGGATGAAAGGGCAGTGACACGAGGAACTAAGTGACTCTAGTGAATAACAAAGTCCTTTTAGGTGCCCTGGCAGGAACACATTGGGCCTTATTAACTCCTTTTTTTGTTTGTTTGTTTGTTTGTTTTTTTGAGATGGAATCCTGCTCTGTTGCCCAGGCTGGAGTGCAATGGTGCAATCTTGGCTCACTACAGCCTCTGCCTCCTGGGTTCACGTGATTCTCCTGCCTCAGCCTCCCCAGTAGCTAGGATTACAGGCACTCGCCACCACGCCTGGCTAATTTTTTGTATTTTTAGTAGAGACGGGGTTTCACCATGTTGGCCAGGCTGGTCTCAAACTCCTGACCTCAGGTGATCCACCTGCCTCGGCCTCCCAAAGTGCTGGGATTACAGGTGTGAGCCACTGTGCTCCACCGGCCTTATTAACTTTTAATGAAAACAGCACTATTATATAAAGCCCACATATAACTATGCAAATCTCTTTGAACTAAAAAAATTAGTTCAAAAAGATGGTCAAATGACTCATTTATAACAAATATTGATTGAATAATTACGGTAGTGCCAGCCACTGTCTTAGGTGCTAGAAAAGAATCATGCCTGCCATGTATCCTCTAGTCATGCTGGGGATGCTGCAGTGAGACATATTCTATAGTTTTATCAGACTCTATGTTCTTTATTAGAATTACCTCCAATTATTCTACGATCTAAGAAAAATAAACACAGGAGGAATTATTTGTTCAAAAAGCCTTTCTGATTACTGCTACATTCTAGAGAAGAAAGTTATTTATTCTCTCACTGGAACCAAGCAAAGAGGCAGACAGGGAATAATTAGATTGAAATATATGAAATTGCCTTCTTAAGCCTTAAGGTCAATATTTATGTCCAGTTTTCTAGATGGCATTCATGTCTACTTAGGAAGAGTAAGGAATGTGTTCATGGGTAAAAGATGGAGCCAGGGTTTGAACCTCAGTCTCCTTTAGTCCCTCTGGATTTAAGAAGGAATCAAGAGCACAGACTCCACAGTATACATCAGGCTTAATCTAAGAATAAGTGCACTAATGAAACCAAACTCCCAACCTTCAAACTCACATTGAGTGCATTGGACAGAACAAAGCCAACAGTGTCCCCACTTAGGGTATCTCTGTAAATAACCATCATCAAGGCTGAAAAGAAGACAATCAGGTTCCCAACCAGCTCCAGGCGAATTGCAAGCCACCTGTGGGGCAACAGAACCAGAGAGTGGGTGTCACTGATCATGTCCTCATCTTAACCAGCAACCTTGGCATTCACAGAACATTCTCAGAGTGTTTGACTTGATCGGGCCGCACTCTTAGGCAATGCCTCAATTTGACTTAGAAACACCATGTATTCCTAAAAGCCTATTGATGTACTTTTTAAGAAAATAAATTGCATTTTAAAGATCCTAGAGGTCTTTGCTGAACTAAGGGAATCCTACAGTGCAACGTCTACCAAACTTGCCAAATCATAAGAATCACCTAGGGCAACTGTTAATATACAATGTTACAAATTCATGTGGAAAATTCCTGGACCCTTTCCTTTAAGATTCTGATTTCAGGGGGCCTGGGATGGGATTCAAGAATCTGCATTTTGTTTTTGTTTTTGTTTTATGAGACAAGGTCTTGCTCTGTCACCAAGGCTAGTGTGCAGTAGCGTGATCATGGCTCACTGCAGCCTCAACCTCCTGGGCTCAAGCCATCCTCCCACCTCACCCTCCCAAGTAGCTGGAAATATGGGTGCACACCACTACACCCAGCTAATTTTTTTGGTATTTTTTGTAGAGCCAGGATTTCATCATGTTGCCCAAGCTGGTCTTGAACTCCTGGGCTCTCGTGCTCTGCTTGTCTCAGTCTCCCAAAGTGCTGGAATTACAGGCATGAGCCATTGCTCCTGGCCAAAAATCTGCATTTTAAATGAACACTCCAAATGACTTCTTTTGATCAGGCTGGGGAAGCAATGCCATAGTGAATCCATGTGTAAGATTAAAAAGTAAGCACCATAGGAAGGGTCAACGTGCCCTGTTTGATTTCAGTATTTGTAAAAGGGGAAGAAGAAGCTGAGGGTGAAAGGAAGTTAGGTGCGAGTTGGCCACAGAGAGATATACTGGGGTTTCATAGAGAACTGAAGAGTACATGTGTATAGACACAGTTTATAAAAATGGACTTTCCCAGGCTGGGCGTGGTGGCTCATGCCTGTAATCCCAGCACTCTGGAAGGCCAAGGCGGGCAGATCACCTGAGGTCAGGAGTTCAAGACCAGCCTGACCAACATGGAGAAACCTCGTCTCTACTAAAAATAAAAAAATTTAGCTGGGCATGGTGGTGCATGCCTGTAATCCCAGCTACTTGAGAGGCTGAGGCAGGAGAATTGCTTGAACCCAGGAGGCAGATGTTGTGGTGAGCTGAGATTGCACCATTGCACTCCAGCCTGGGCAACAAGAGGGAAACTCCATCAAAAAAAAAAAAAAAAAAGGACTTTCCCAAAGAAAATGTATTTAAATGTCTGCACCAATAATTCCAGCATGTGTATGAATAAATATGATATATCCTTTACAGTGAAGGTCTAATAAGATTTACTTATATGCCTTTTCCTTCTTGGAAAGTCTCTAAGAAATGAAATATCTTTACAATCAAACTCCTGACCTGTCCACATTCCAAATAATACTGAGCATCTTTAGCGCCTCAAGACACTTTGGAAGCCGCTCAAGAATTTTTCTCCCTAAAAAAGATCTTCCTCTTTCCAGGACATACTGCTTGCCAGGGCTTAAGACACTGGAGAATAATGCTCACTCTGTTCACAGGATGGAAGCTTCCCTTTCTGTCATCAATGGTCTTACCTAAAAATTCCCAACTCTCCTCTCTCCAACCTCCACTGCTTTCACTACCCAGAAAGAGTGTCATGACTATGGAGAATCTCACATCCATTTTCAGAAAAGTAAACAGAGGATGTTCAGTTCACCCAGCACTTGTTTGGTACTGGGTTACAAAATGCTCACAAATGTCATTTGACTTCCACCATGAGACAGGTGGAACCCTGTGAAATAGGGTGTGCTCTGGCCATTACAAAAACAAAGAAATGGAGATTTTCCTTAGAGAAGTCAAGGCAATTCACCCAGCTTGGTAAACGGCAGAGCTGGCATGGGGACCCAGTCTCTGACTCCAAAGCTCATGCTTTCTTCTCTCCACTTACATAGCATGACAGTGTGTGTGGCCACAGTGAATTTCACACCACTAGCCATGCCTGCCCTCCCACAGCTAATGTCAAACATATAGCACCCCAAAGCACACACATGGGTAAATACCCAGGGGAAGCCTCACCTGTTGGAGGTGATCCAGGAAAAGACACATTTCTGGTTGGTGTCAATCCTCACCTCATTGTGTTTCAGAAATCGCTGCTGGTGCTCAAAGGCACGGATAACCGGCAAACCTGATACGGTCTCACTGAAGTGAGTGTAGATTGGGGACCTGGTGACAGAGTCCAGACGCCTCAGCTGGCGGGAGGTAGCCACATAAAACATCTGGACACAAAAAGTAGAGAATCAGCCAGTCCCGCAGTCATGAGGCATCCACCATCTTCCCCCTTTCTGGCCACAACCCACCATTCTTCCCCTTGATGACCACAGCTTACTTCTGAACAAGACAAGAGCCTGCAGTGCCATGTCTGGGAGCAGAATGATGAGAGAGGCTCCGAGGAGGAGACCAATGAGAAGACTGGGGTTGGTGGGGAACAGAGTGGGGTGAACGTGAGGAGACCACACCACAGCCTCAGAGCTTTGAGTCTCCAAACCTCCTGAGGAGTTTCGTCAGACTAACCCATATCCCCCAGATCTACGGCTATCGTCCATGTGACAGTTTCTGTACTCATTAGAGAAAAGGTCCCCAAAAGGATTTTGTAAAGGCAGCGGGGCCCGTGGGGTGTGTAAAGTGGGGATGGGCAGGAAATGGCCAGAAAAAGGCATGCCTAGGTTTGGGTAAAAATGGAAGAATCTGTTCAGTTAAGTGACCAAAACTGTGCCTCGGTGGTGTGTGAAGGTACAGAGAATTCTGGAGGTATGCAGAGTGCTGAGGGGGTAAGAACTGGAATAGGGTAGAATCCAGTTCAGGAAGAACCCTGTGGCCTGAGGGCAAGGGGGAGTGGAATGGGTCCGTGCTGCTACTAGATTCTGTGAGGATTTGTTGAAACCTGGGAAGAGTGGGGCGTTGGAGAGTCGGGATGTAAAATGTTATTCATGGACGTACAGGTGTTCCCTCCAATAACCCTGCTTCTTGTTTGTTGGTTTGTTATTAATAGTTAAAAGGCCGCTATGGTGGCAATGTGCCTGAGGAACTGTACACGGACACAGGGGCGAGCCGCCAATCACAGGCCACAAGGGCCACGAGCCCCTGACCACAGTGTCTTCAGAATTGTTTCCCCAGGCAAACAATTCACCACAAAAGCAGCTGGTGGAACCAGAGTTCCTCCACAGCCTCCCCTTCCCTCATCCATTTTATTGTGGGAATAGGGTTCCTTCCACTCGTTTCAGTTTCCCTGTTTCGCTTTCAAGCTGCACATTCCCTCGAAGAATACACTGGAATTGAGCCTAAACTACCCACAGACACCCCAGTGAAACTAGAACTTTGCCGAAGTAAAAAGATAGACCCAGCGGCTGCTGAGAGACATCTCCGAGCAGGTATGCCTGTCCAAAGTCAACCAAGGAAGCACCATAGCATGGCTCTTCTGGAACCGAACTAATCGTCATGGGGGTTCTTATGGAGCTGCAAGACTGTGTCCAGAGCCAATCTCAAAGTAGTCTTGGATCCAAACGTAAATCTGTCCCATCTAAGCTTCCAGGGAGTGAAGGGTGGGCAGCAGTTAGGGTGACATTTGCCATGAATGGTGCACCCATTGATGCTCTCACTTCAGCTTCAGAGAGTGGCCTGTGGGCTCCTGGGTATGTCAACGTATAACTAAATGGCAAAGATGCTGAGGGGAGGAATGAGTGACTAGCAATGAATCAGAGAGAAGATTCTCAGGAAAGAGGCTGGGCTTTTATAGATAGAGAGGAAGGAAGGATGACTTAGCCATTTCCAAACCTACCTGAACAGATACATAAATAATGCCAAGAGGAATGACAATGACGGTGAAGACAGGAGTGGCCATGCAGATCATGACAAGGGTGCTGATTATCCCCAGGAAGCATGTAATCCAGCTGCGCAAGGACTGAGGCAGGGTGTCATCCACTGTGGAAATATCCTAGGAAAACGATTAGGAGAGATATACCATCACTGAGGTCTTCCTAAGATAGTTTACATCTTCCTAGTTCTAGCAACGAATCTGTTGGATTCTGTGTGTTCCCAGTACTCCTTCATGTAATCATTTCATTGTGTTCATTTGCAACAGGCTGCATTGCTCGCCCCAATAACCAATTTCATTTCCATAATTTCTTCATTTAGGCCTGGCGCGGTGGTCACACCTGTAATCCCAGCACTTTGCAAGGCCAAGGCGGGTGGATCACCTGAGATTGGGAGTTCAAGACCGGCCTGAAAAACATGGCGAAATCCCGTCTCTACTAAAAATACTCAAGAAGTTGCTTCCTCTGCCAAGCATAGAGGACCAAGGGGAAGGGAGCTGGGGTTGAACGTGAGCCTGCCTGGACAGTGTTCTAACCAAGGAACCCAGTGGGAACAGATGTGTCTTAATGCCATGTTGCCTTCGTGTCATGTGAAATAAATGAACAAATGAGAAAATGAATGAATGGATGGATGGTTTGGAGAACACTCAAGAAGCTTGGTTTATATTTTGGGTTGCCCTTGCCTAAATTTCTGAGGATTATATTGATTCTATGATTGGTAATATGTGAGTACCAAAGTGAGTTTAAGTTATCTCTGGAATTTCTCAAACTGGATCAGGGATAATGGTCTTCCAGGAAAGCTCTAAATCATGGATGACTCCTGAGTCTAACCTACCTTTCCCAAAGTCCTATCAGAATGCAAATAACTATACCCACAGTTGGCAGATAAAAGAAATCCCTGCCAATTATCAGTTCTATGCAGATTACTTTTGATCCTTACCTGGCACAGTCTCCATCTTTCCTTCCTCCACTCCATCTCCTCTTAACTCAGCCATTGATCCCAGAGGCCCCTTGATCAAACTCCCCTTAATAGGTCTGAGCCACCTCCCCAACGAAACATACTATATAATTAATGACAGTTTCCTTTTTCATGCAAAAGCAGTCTTCAAACTATGACTGTTGCCTAAGTAACTTACAGAAAACCTCTGTGTTCTCTTTCCCAGAAGATTATATATATTACAACATGGGAGAAACTGTGATTTTTGCAAAATTACTATGAGAAATTTCTCACCCAAAATTGAGTGTTCTTTTAGGTTCTAGTAAAGAGCAGAAAGGCCATTGAAGTTGTCTCTAGTGACATCATGCCCACTGTTTCTGCTCCAGAGGAAGATGACACAGGGGGACCAGTTAACGGCCCACTTTTGAAGCAGTTACTGTGTCCCCAGAACCTGGCTGTGGATTGTGAGCTATACTTTCTATGTCTTCCCCAGGACCAACAAACAAGAGTCCAGAGCTACTCCATAAGCAGAGGGCTAAAAACTGTGCTGGTGATAGTTACTTATCATTCAGAATTGCCTGATCTCTGCCTCTGTTCCTGAATTCCCATCTCAGATACACTAAAAAATCAATGAGTTGGGTCTGGCCCATGGAAGAGAGACATCTATGATCTTCACATTCATTGAGTGCCCCAGTGCCTAGTACAGTAGTTGGCTCATAGAAAGTGCTCAATAAAGGTTGTTGAATGAATGAGTGAATGAATGCCAAGGGTTCCAGGATCTGTGGTAGATGGAAACAATATTTGAGAACTTCTTAAAATCACTGATGGCTCTATTCCATAGTCCAGACCAAATTTACTCATTCTTAAAGCATTCAAGATAGAAGTTTCAGGAATGGAGGCAGAGGCCAAGCAAAGGGTTAACCTACTATCTCTTGTATTTCCTGTCCCAGGCAGTGACAGTGCTTTTATTTATGTTCCTTCCTCTGCAGAATAATCCTTCTCACCCTGCTCTACTGCCATCCCTGCCCTACTGCCATCCCTGCCCCCCACCCTTGCCATCTCCCTGACTTGCTTCTATGACTTAAGTTTCACCTTTTCTGACATTTCCCACCTTTATCACTCAGGCTGGGCTAGTGCCTTTTTTTCCTTTGTACTCCCAGACCACCTTTCTACACACTGCTCTTACTGGTTTTACTATATTCTACTATAATCCTTCACTTCCTTGGTTGTCTTCTTCACTAGATGCTGAGCTACTTGAAGGGTCAGAGATGTTCATCCCTCAATCTCCAGGATTCTTGGGAGCTCACAGCAGGTACTCAAGAAACACTTGCATGTTGAGTGACAAAAGAACTGGAACTGAACAGTATTGTCTAGGGGGACACAATAATTCCTCCCTGTCAGAAAGATCCTCAGTATATAAACATACCACGTGGCAGTTCTTGAGATACTTACGCCGGCAAACCTGTTCACAATCCGGCCTGTGGGTGTTGTGTCAAAAAATCTCATGGGTGCTCGAAGGATATTGTTCAGCAGTTGCTTGTGCAAGATATTTGATGCATGGACGAAACCAAAGGCACTCCAGAAATGTGCTATGAACACAAATAGACCTAGAGATGGAAGCAGTTTTGTCAGCACCATGCACAGGAATCCCTGAAGACTTGTGCCCAGGACATAATGGCAAATGCATTCCTGAGTCCAGGAAAAGTACAGGGTCCAGACAGATTCTGTAAGATGTCATAGCCATCAGACATACCTTGGGCTAATCCCAGAGCTCCATAGACTCCAACTCTCATGTCCCTCTGAGATGCTGGATAGTCGGTGCTATTGAAGATTTTAGAGTCACTGGTCCAAGCACTGAGCCAGAGGTTGGATCCAACAAAAGCCACAGAATTCATCACAAACGCAAGGATGATGAAGAATATCGAAAACAATCCTATTGCTTGTAGGTACTCCAGGTAGATGGAGAACTTCACCTGCAAAGTCCCCACCTCAATATTAGTAGAACTCCCTAATGGCTTTTGATAAAGAATCACCTAGAATGCCAAACACAAGGAGAAGTGGAGTCCCCTGGGAGCATGGGTAGCAGGTAGCAAAATTTGGTAGTCTGTGGTCACCATTTCTGCACTGTGCCAGGAAGGATAATAGAACAATGCTGAAATACAATGCAGGGTAAATAATCATCAAAGCCAAAGGCATTTAAGAGCAGAAGATATGAAAACAGATTGGAACAAGCCAGACATGGTAGCATGCCCTTGTAGTCCCAGCTACTCAGAAGGCTGGCGTGGAAGGATCTCTTGAGCCCTGAGGTTTTAGTCCAGCCTGGGCAACATAGTGAGACCCTGTCTCTAAAATAAACACACAAACAAAAAATCAGAGTGGAACAGATGATGGGGTTCTACTACCGACCTTGAAATTTGTGGTTAAATTTCATTAATTTGAATTATGTGCTTTAGGTCTGAGTTTTCCTGTTCCTCCACACATCAGAATGGAGTCAAACACTCATGAAGTGTAGGATGAGGACATTCACAGGAAACATAGCATTCTTTATGGAAATATGACTTGGCAGAAAGCCCACAGCCTCTGCTAACAGGTTAATAATGAGTCTGAAGATTTGCAAAGGACAGAGGACATATTGCTTCTGTAAGTGTGTGTTCAATTTTCACTGAACGTTAAAAATTTTGAGTTCTAAACCTTACAACACCTCAAATACTACTTTTTTATGTGGTGTTCACCTTTCCAGTTTCTATGAATTCCTTCTTAATTAGTTTTTGTCCTTTCACTAGTTCTTCGTCTTCCTTCAGGCTATTCACATTCCGAGTTTTCAAGGAGTTTTTCAGGGACTTCAGATGCCTGCCATTGGACCTAGAACTGAGAGAGGGAAGCTTCCCTGAGCATGCAGGCAATTCCCAAGGGTCTTCTTGCAAGCAGATGTCACAGTCACTCAGCTGGCATCAAAGCGCATTTCAGGGCAGATGACCAGGGGAAACTGACACGACCCGGATCTTTCCCCATCCCCGCAACAAAGAAACAAAGGAAGAGCTTGGAGTGTCCATGGTGTTAACCCTCACAGGAAAAGCCCAGGAAGAAAAAGAAAAAGATCAAGTGGAAATATGGAGCTGACGAGGGCTGCCAGCTGAACAGATGGCCAACCTGCGGCTAAGCGTTCGACGAAAGCTGTTCTCTCTTCTCATGGTTATGGAGGCTGCATCTTCGGGGATCTCTTCCACACTGGATATAAGCCCATAGTCATCGTCTTCTTCTTCACTGCCATCATGGACTAGGGAGACACACTAGAGGTTAGGGAAAGAGCTGTATAGATCCCTGTCAGTCCTATGAACAAGGAGAGAGAAGCCTCCTCTGATCTTGCTGGTTTCAGCAAGGGATCCCAGATGTACGTACAGGATAGAACACTTTACTCCATAAGTACTCCATAAATAGTTATTAGTACATCTTGTTATTAAGAAATATCAGGATAAAGAAGAGATGAATTAATATTCCACTGGAAGAGAAAATGGTCAAAATGGAGAAGAAAATTCCTAGAAATGCCCAGGTTCCTTTGGAGGAGGAAAGAGCTTTTAAGGATTATGGTAGACAAATAGAAGAGTCACATTCTCAGAATTAACTAAAGAAGTGATTGTAAATTGAAAATGCTCATCTTGGCCGGGCGTGGTGGCTCACACCTGTAATCCCAGACCTTTGGGAGGTCAAGGTGGGAGGATCACTTCAGCCCAGGAGTTTGAGACCACCTTGGGCAACATAGGCAAACTCTATGCCTACAAAAATTTAAAAATTAGCAGGGTGTGGTGGTGCACTCCTGTGGTCCCAGCTACTTGGGTGGCTGAGGTGGGAGGATCACTTGAACACAGGAGGTTGAAGGTGAGCCATGATTGTGCCAATGTACTCCAGCCTGGGCAACAGAGTGAGACTCTCTCAAAAAAGAAAAAAAAAAATGCTCATCTTGAAATTCAAATAATTTAACAAACTTATATTAATTTAAATCACTTAAAAGACATACCATGAAAATAAAATAAAATATAAGACACAGTGTGGGCATCAGTGGGGATGGTAGAATAGGAACCCCCAGATATCTACTCCTCCATAAAAGCAATGAGAATAATGACCAAAAAAATGGTCAAAGTCAACTTTTTCAGAGGTCTGAAATTAACCAAAGGCTTGCAACAATCCCAGAAGCATTTGTGTTTTTGAAGAGCTGAAACTTAGTAAGAACAATAAGTTTTGTGGCAGTTTAACTTACCCTATTTCTGTCCCCCCTCTCCTTGGCTGCTATAGCCTAGAAAACTAACAGCCATACAATCATAGTAGCCATGAAAACCAGCAGCCTAGCAGCCAGTGGAGGGGGCAGAGTGGGTTCAGAATGCTCCCAAAAGCCCCATCCCTGGAGAACTGACATTATCTCACCTATCTGGAATTCTCTGAAAACCCCCATTTATAGGGCCTATTTGACCTAACACTGAGCTAGCTCAAAAAACCAGCAGCAATTATTTAACAACATGGCAGCTGCCTGAGGTGGTGATAACACTTGGGGCAAATAAGAAGCTGACCAAAAACTTAAAAGGAAAAGCTGGGGAATAAGATGCTCACAGGGGCTTTGATCTCTCTGATATATTTATTCCCAGCAATCTAGAATACCATGTACACATGCAGAGCTGTGCACATGTCCAGGAAAGATGGAAGAGGGCTCTAATCTTTCACTTCCGGCTGACCATGTGGCTCTGTATAAGCAGGAAGTGAAGGCCAAGGCAGAGATGTAAATTGCTGGAGTGCTGAAGACATGCTCCTCACCACCCACAACACACACACACAGCCTCTCAGCAAAGGCTGAGACTCTTATTGTTTCCAAGCATTTAAGGAAGTGTCTGTCTAATCACTAGCTGACCTCTAAGCCAACCAAACAGACTTCAGTGGTCACACATGACAATGACAAAGAATACAGACTTAACAGAATTAGTTCAGGAAATGAAACAAACAAATAGGAAGAACAACCACAACAAACAGCAACAACAAACATCGCCAAATCACTGGAAACTAGGTGAGAGGCCTTGAACAGATTATTGCCTAACACCTTAAGAAAGAACTAATCCTGCTGACACCTGCTGACACCCTTCTAGCCTCCAGAAATGTGTGGCCATTCAGTTTGTGATGTGTTGTTAAGGCAGCTAATTAGGAAACTCATACACAGAACCAATCTCAGTGCAGCTCACCTTGCCCTCCTGCCCTTCTCTTCATTCCACCAAGTCCCAGATCCTAGGGCCAACACAGCAGCATCCTAGGCTCTGGGGCTTACAAAACTGCTCAGAAATGTTCTTTCAGTGTTCACCAGAAAAAGGGCTTACGGGGATGTTTTGCAAACTGTTCTTTGTACATTAAAGACAGGATTCTTCAAAGGAGAAGGGGTTTATAACAGAATCCAGAAACTCAGATCCAGGCTAATCAGAAAAAAATGTTTACCATTAGCATGGGAAAACTGCCCAATTTTCTTACGGTAACCATGGTGATGTGGGTGACTGAGCAATAACTCAGGGAACTCTAGCATTAGACACTGTTCTTTCCTTGGCAACCTCACTCTCCATTCCAGGCAGGTGCTTTTTGCTTTCTCCACGCTACTACCTGGAGCACATAAAGGCTGATGCAAAGCTTTCAGTCGCCCCTTTCTGCTGGTCCCTGATACTCCTGCCCCACTCTCCTGACCTGGCTCCCAATTCCTGTCACCTACGCCATACTGTTCTTTGTTCCCGCCTTCTCCTTCCAAAGCTTACAGACTTCCTGATTTAGATTTTTCTTCTGTCTTTTTTGAGCAGAGATGGGGTTTCACTATATAGCCCAGGGTGGTCTCAAACTCCTGGGCTTGAGTGATCCTTCTGCCTTGGCCTCCAAAGGGCTGGGATTACAGGTGTGAACCACCACATCCAGCCCTGGCTTAGATTTTTCTTTCAAATTCTTGGGCTTCTCAGGGTGGTTTTCTTGTTGTTGTTGTGTTTTTGTGTGTGTGTGTGTGTGTGTGTGTGTGTGTGTGTGATGGAGTTTCACTCTTGTTGCCCAGGCTGGAGTGCAATGGCACGATCTCAGCTCACCGCAACCTGTGCCTCCCGGGTTCAAGCAATTCTCCTGCCTCAGCCTCCCAAGTAGCTGGGATTACAGGCATGTGCCACCATGCCCAGCTAATTTCGTATTTTTAGTAGAGATGGGGTTTCTCCATGTTGGTCAGGCTGGTCTCGAACTCCTGACCTCAGGTGATCCACCCGCCTCAGCCACCCAAAGTGCTGGGATTACAGGCGTGGGCCACTGTGCCTGGCCCTCCCAGGGTGGTTTTAAACCATCATTTGTCCTCACCTCATGGTCAGAACATGCTGTCACTTGTAGGCTGTGCAGCTACTCCCTCATCTGACTGATTTCTGGAATGCCTCTACAGCCTTCTGCCCTGGCTTTCTCGGACCTGAACTCCTGCTGGTGACAACCACCTGAGGGTGATAACCAGACCGATGCACAGGACTGCTGTTGGCAGGTCCTTGGGAAGGGTCACAGTAAACAGAGCGCCACTGCTGACTGGGGCTAACTGGTGAACCCAATGGTGGTGATATTAGAGGCTGTTGCTATGGTATACTCTGAGACTATGCAACTGCCATAATTTTTTTCTGGTTCAAACACCCAGTGGTTTTGGTATATTAATCAAAATCCCTTTGTTAGGATTTACCAAGAATTTAGCAGTACACTAATAGTGCCAGCCCATGAAGCTGTCGAGGAAGTGGTTTTAATGGATTTGGGGTAGATGGGGTGACATGTGTGACTAAAGTCAATAGGAACATGGCATCCCTAAAAGAGGGACCGTTGTGCCACTGGTGTTTCTTCCACAAGGGTTACTCACTCAGACTTTCAGTTGTACCCTTCTAAAGAGTGTCCTTTGATTGCATGTCAGACATCAGATGAGCAGGATAAGCCACCACTTTGCCCAGGCATAGAGTTTCAACTTCTATGTTTCCCTAAAGAGACTCCGAACCCAGAAAGCAGAGTTTGAATCTCTGGGTAGTTCGCTTCCAAATCTAGTTCTGATACTGAACATTTCAGGAAGTAGATACTGGTTTACCATTCCCCCCATGGCCCAAGTTCTATCTTGTCCCAATCCTTCTTACATACCTGTGGCTTCCTCTTCAGGGCCTGTATGTCTTAGAAATGTCTTCAGATTCTTAGCAAACTCTCCTTTTTTGGCCAGGAGAGCACTGTAGGATCCTTTCTCTACAATTGTGCCATTCCCCAGAACTACAATCTCATCCACTTGAGGAAGAAAGTGCATGCTATGTGTAACCAAGAGTCGAGTCTATAAAAATAGTACGAAGTTGTGTTGATTACCATATGTCCACCATCTTCCCGGTCTTACTTGCCAGACGTGTCCTCCCCTCTCCCTCCCAACCCACCTTTATATCTTCATCATGTTCAATGATTTCTCACCTTGCCTTTCAACAGGCCATTGGGGCCCAAGACCTTATTAAAAATATGTTTTCCTACATGAGCATCCACCGCAGACAGGGGGTCATCTAGAAGATAGATGTCTAAATTTTGGTAGGTAGCTCTGGCCAGGCTGATCCGCTGCTTCTGACCCCCACTGAGATTTATACCCTGAAGAAGAAAATAATTTATATTAAGCACTACTCTCTAGACCCACCTTCACAGAATCTAATAGGGAGGGGTAAAAGGAAGAAATTTTTCTCAATAAGGTGTCAAGGGGTTAAAAATCTTACAAGTTCCTTTATACAAATAAAGAACTGATTCAAATGAATAACTTTAGCCCTAATAATTAAAGATATGGCCAACTTACCACTTTTTATCAGATAATTTACTTATTTAATAGTTTTGTTGCTTGTCACCCTGTGAGAATGTAGAGCAGAGGTTTTTTCTTTTTTTTTTTTTTTTTTGAGACGGAGTCTTGCTCTGTTGCCCAGGCTGGAGTGCAGTGGCACCATCTCCGCTCACTGCAAGCTCCGCCTCCCAGGTTCATGCCATTCTCCTGCCTCAGCCTCCCGAGTAGCTGGGACTACAGGCGCCCGCCACCGTGCCCAGCTAATTTTTTGTATTTTTAGTAGAGACGGGGTTTCACCGTGCTAGCCAGGATGGTCTCGATCTGCTGACCTCGTGATCCACCTGCCTCGGCCTCCGAAAGTGCTGGGATTACAGGCGTGAGCCACTGCGCCCGGCCGGAGCAGAGGTTTTTTCTATTTTGTTCATGGATTTAACTCCAGAACTTAAAACACTGTTTGGCACATAGTAGGTGCTCAATAAGTGTATGCTAATTAATGAACAAAATTACCTAGAGCTGTATCTTCATTAATCTTCTAACATCTCAAGATTTTTGTTCCTCAAGATTGCTACATTTATTTCTAGTAATGAGGAGGGAGGATGAAAACATCCTAAATATGCAGGGTCTTTATTTAGAGGTTTCAAAATAAATTATGCTAAATCTATATAATAAATACTATACAGTCATTAAAATTTTTTTTTTTTTTTTTTTTTTTTGAGATGGAGTCTTGCTCCATCTCCTAGGCTGGAGTGCAGTGGCACAATCTCCCTGGTTCAAGCAATTCTCCTGTCTCAGCCTCCTGAATAGCTGGGACTATAGGTGCCTGCTACCACGCCCGGCTAATTTTTGTATTTTTAGTAGAGATGGGGTTTCACTTTGTTGGTCAGCTGGTCTTGAACTCCTGACCTCAGGTGATCCACCCGCCTCGGCCTCCCAAAGTGCTAGGATTACAGTCGTGGGCCACTGCGCCCAGCCCTAAAAGTCTATTTTTAGGAAAGGCCTTTAATGAAATCAGAAGATAAGTCACAATAAACATCTAAGTGTTCAAAGCAGATTAGTAGAATCTTCCTCTGGCCTCGCTGATACAGAAGTAGAATCAGGACATCTAGGCTCTGGTCCCACTTCTGCCCCACCACCTGTGAGATCAACCTTGGGCCAGTCACTATTAACTTCTCATGGCCTTTGCCTCATCATCTTTGATTTAAATTACATAATTCCTGTATCTCCTTCCAAGCAGAAAGTTTAAAATTCTGAGTTATTTACATGGAATATTGTGGCCACATAGTACAAACACATGATTTCTGGTGTTTATTCCAAATACGACTACCTAAATTGATCAACAAGATTACCCCCATGTATTTCTTCACCACCGTCCTCACTTTTTCTCTTCAATATGCCTTCACCCTTGAAGATCCTTTGTTATCCTAAGTACCTTCTCTCCAATCTCAGCCAAATCTCCTCCAGGCAGCATCTCCAAGTCTGGGAGGAGAGCACAGGCCTCCAGTACTTGCTGGTACCTCTTTTCATTAAACTCTGCTCCGAAAAGGATGTTGTCCTTTATGGTGCCATTCTGAATCCAGGACTGCTGTGGGACATAGGCAGTGGTGCCCTAGATGAAAAAGGATCAGATCATGTTACAGCTGCACCTCCAGAAACGCAGGGTTGAAGGACGGGGTGGCTGGTGAGGGGAAGAAACAAATGGAGCTTAAATGGGGATAACTGCATCAGGATGACTGAGGATCTGATATTTATTCACGTGCTTGTAGTTATTCCACTCTCAGGACTCAATATCCTCTTCACCATTAAAAGCCCCACCCCCTTTCGTTGCAGTATGGTTTTCCAGCCATGATCCTGAAAATTAGATGATAAATGTGTGTGTTGCTTCTACAAGAGGGTTTTAATCAAACCCAATTGAGTTTACTAGGACCAACAAAGGGCTAACACTGACAAGGGAATGGTATAGATCAGCAGTCCCCAACCTTTTTGGCACCAGGGACCGGTTTTGTGGAAGACAATTTTTCCATGGATGGGGTGGTAGTGGGAGATGGTTTCGGGATGAAACTGTTCCACCTCAGATCATCAGGCAGTAGATGCAACCTAGATCCCTGGCATGTGCAGTTCATAATAGGGTTCGTGGTCCTATGAGAATCTAATGCTGCTGCTGATCTGACAGGAGGTGGAGCTCAGGTGATAATTCTCACTCACCGCTCACCTTCTCCTGTGTAGCCCAGTTCCCAACAGGCCATAGAACAGTACCAGTCTGAGGCCCAGGGGGTTGAGGACCCCTGTATAGATGACATCTTAGGAAGCAAGATTCTATCCAAAGAGAGATGGAAGCTGGGGGTGGTGGCTCATGCTTGTAATCCCAGCCCTTTGGGAAGCTGAAGTGGGCGGATCACCTGAGATCGGGAGTGACCAACCTGGCCAACATGGTGAAACCCCATCTCTGCTAAAAACACAAAAAGTAGCTGGGCGTGGTGGCACGAGTCTGTAATCCCAGCTACTCGGGAGGCTGAGGCAGGAGAATCGCTTGAACCCAGGAGGCAGAGGCTGCAGTGAGCTGAGATCGGGACACTGCACTCCAGCCTGGGAGACAGAGTGAGGCTCCATCTCAAACAAACAAACAAACAAAAAACAGAGATGGAGGCCAGGCACGGTGGCTCACGCCTGTAATTCCAGCACTTTGGGAGGCTGAGGCACGTGGATCACGAGGTCAGGAGTTCAAGACCAGCCTGGTCAAGATGGCGAAACCCTGTCTCTACTAAAAATACAAAAATTAGCTGGGCATGGTGGCACGTGCCTGTAATCCCAGCTACTTGGGAGGCTGAGGCAGAGAATTGCTTGAACCCAGGAGGTGGAGGTTGCAGTGAGCCGACATCGTGCCACTGCACTCCAGCCTGGGTGACAGACTGAGACTTGGTCTCAAAAAAAAAAAAAAAAAAACCCAACCAGAAATGGAGACCAACAAAGGCCAGTGTTTGAGGAAGAACCCAGTTACGAGTTAGCAACAAAAAGGTTCCCAAAAGGAGTTAGAAGACAGACTTAAATCTGTAGTCTGCTCTGCTACAGTGCATGTTCTTAAAATTGCAGATTAGTTCATTAGTGGTTACTAAATCAGGAAATGATGTCAGTATATCGTAGAAGAACAGCTGGTTCTTACATTTCTTTTCCAAGCAGGTCAATATAAATCAATTGGAGAAAGCATTCTCATACTTAAAAAGAAACCCTTAGCAATATATGAAGATCTTAAGAAAAAAAGCTGAAAATCTATAGATACGCCTCTCTTTGGTACAAGTAGTGGTAACAATTCAAAAATAACTATAATTTTCCCTAAATATAGCTCTCTGGAAAAGTTCAGAGTACTGATGAAGATGCCATGAAAACATTTTCCTCTGTGTTAAAAAAAAAAATCATAATTAGCCAGGCCCACTGGCTTACCCATATAATCCAAGCACTTTGGGAGACTGAGGCAGATGGATCACTTGAGGCCAGGAGTTTGAGACCAGCCTGGCCAACATGGCGAAACCCCGCCTCTACTAAAAGTACAAAAATTAGCCAGGCATCATCAATGATAGACTGGATAAAGAAAATGTGGTACATATATACCATGGAATACTATGCAGCCATAAAAAGGAATGAGATCATGTCCTTTGTAGGGACATGGATGAAGCTAGAAGCATCATCCTCAGCAAACTAACACAGGAACAGAAAACCAAACACTGCATGTTCTCACTCATAAGTGGGAGTTGAACAGTGAGAACACATGGATACAGGGAAGGGAACAACACACACCAGGGCCTGTTGGGGAGTGAGGGGCGAGGGGAGGGAACCTAGATGACAGGTCAATAGGTGCAGCAAACCACCATGGCACATGTATACCTATGTAACAAACCTACACGTTCTGCAAATGTTTCCTGGAACTTAAAGCAAAAAAAAAAAAAAAAAAACACACCTGTAATCCAGTCTTGGAGGCTGAGGTAGGAGAATGTTCCAACCAGGGGGGTGAGTGCTATTGCACTCCAGCCTGAGTGACAGAGCGAGACTCTCTCTCTCTCTCTCTCTCTATATATATATATAATTGATGAAGAAGACAACACCCTACACCAGATTTTTATTTTGGTAGCAAATGCCATCAAAGATTTAGCTCCCAAAGGAGGAAGAGAGAGGTCCAAGAGTAATTGTAATGTTGGGTGCAAATGCCAGTGTTGATTTTACAATGCTACTGTTTGTATTGCTCTTGATGTTATTGTTATGGTTGGTATTGTTTTTGTTGGTAGTTTGGTTACAAAGTTATATAAGTTTTTAGTGATCTATTACAATTATTGTCCCCTAGGTCCTGTTATTTTTACTGTACAGTTTTGCAGGATGTGTTATTTTTCAGAAACAAGTACATAGCTAAAGCAGAAATGCCTATATATATATATATTTTTGAGACAGAGTCTCTCTCTGTCACTCATGCTGGAGTGCAGTGGCATGATCTTGGCTCATTGCAGCCCTCCTGGACTCAAGTGATTCTTATGCCTCAGCCTCCCAAGTAGCTGGGATTATAGGCACATGCCACCATGCCCGGCTAATTTTGTATTTTTAGTAGAGACAGGGTTTCACCATGTTGACCAGGTTACTCTCGAACTCCTGACCTCAGGTGATCTGCCTGGCTCGGCCTCTGAAAGTGCTGGGATTACAGGCATGAGCCACCGTGCCTAGCCAGAAATGCCTATATTTTGAAGGAAGACATCTCTAATCAGCAGTTTTCACACTGTAGTATGCATATGAGAATCACCTTTAGAGCTCATTAAAAATGCAGATTCCCAAGTCTTACCCTCAGCAACTGATTATATAAAGCTGAAATGGGACAGAGAATCACAGTCTGACGTCTCCAAGGCCTCACCTACTAGCCCTCAGTGCCTTCTCCCCAGTGAGGCAAAAGCACGAAGCTGCTGACATTCGGGAGTCAGAGGCTTTTGCATTGACGTTCCCTCTCACCTTGATGGTGATGTGCCCATGGACATTTTCCATTTCTCCCAGCATGGCTGATATCAAGGAGGATTTCCCAGAGCCGACAGGGCCCATCACAGCCACAAGTTGGCCTGGCATAATGTCCAGGTTCACACTGAAAGAGAGGAATGTCTTTGAAGGAGATAGCAGGGGTTGGGTATTGGAGAGTAGTTCAAGTCACTTCTCTGAGTTTCCATGAAGTCTGGTATTAGGAGATTTCCCCTCAAGATTGGAAAATTTGCCTTGGATATACAAGACCCCAAAGTGCTTCTTTAATACTTTTACTTTTTCTTTTCTTAGCACTAAAAGGCTAGAGAATGAGCCCTAATGAGCCCTAATTTATCCAACTCATCTATAAGCTGTTTGTGTCAAATGTGCATTTCCAATGATAAAATTCTCCTAGAACTAACATGGTTACCCATTGAACAAGACCCTAGTGGGGGCCTGGAGACCTGGCTTGGTTCAAGTCCCAACCCTGACACTGCTGGGCTATGTTATCTTGGAAGGTCACTTCCTTTGGACTAAGGACCCCTCCTTTCTTACTAATGGGATTGGACTAGATTAACATTTCCCAAATTTAGCTACTAAATGTGTAACCTGGAACATTTGCTGAAAGTAGATTCCCTGGCCCTTCTCCTGAATATTTGACTGTATCTGGCTGAGTAGGGGCCCACAGTGGGATAGGTTCCCGGAAACTCTGTGTGCTAACCCTGTTATTTGAGTCTCTAGAACATTAGGAACTTGTTCAGTCTTTCTGAATCTGCCCATTGAGGTGAATTTCTTCCAGACCTATAACAGTGAAGTGGAAGCCCTGCCCAGTTTCCTCTCTGGAAAGGGAACCTGCTGGGTTAGGAGGGTTCAGAGCAGGTGCTCCTGCCCCAACTCATCCTGCGGCTAGCTCTGGAGTCCATGTTAAAGGCTATAGGAACAAGATAGAGCAGTGGGAAGTCAGGAGTATAGTAAGGAGACAGTAAGATGTGCTCAGTTGTGAAGAAAGAAAGGTATGGCCTATTCAGCCTCCTGGTGTACTCTGTGTGCTGTGCTCAGTGGATGAATTGGGTGTGCTATCACACATGGTGCTTAAGAGACACACTATGTGCAGAAGATACACACTAAGAAGCCAGATTCCAATGTTCCTGATTGCTATTCTTGAATGAATGAACTTATACTGAATTCAGGTTCTTGTGTTTGTCTTCTACCATACCCAGAGATGCCGGCCACCTGCCAACGCTGCACTACCTCCATCCACAATCTGCACACACAAATGTCCTCATGGGATCACAGCTGGATATTCATGGTCCCATAGTAGGAAAGCAGGGTGGCAAATGCAGTTATCAGGGGAAAGGGCTGAGAACCTTTGCTTTTAGCTCATCTCTCCAGGGGTTTATCCTGCACTAGTGTCTAACTGAAGACATGCACATAGCTCATTTCCCCAAGTATTCTATTACATGGAATTTTCTGAGAATAGGCCAGGCAGCGAGAATGCTAAAGAACGTTAGGATGGAAAGAAGGCAACTCACTCTCGGATTGTGGCTTCCGAATCATGTTCCCAGGTAAAGGAGGCCTCAGAAAACTGCACGGCTTTGTCTGTTGAGAAAAAGCCCTCTTTTAGTCCAATGTAGGTCCCCATGTGACTGTCTGCCTTCACGTGTCTCTCTCCGCTTTCTCCATCAGCTCCCAGGATTGTTTCTGCTAAGTGCTGGCTTCTACGCTAACAGGAGGCAAATGAAATCTCCTAGAATGAGACCATGAGACCAGAAGTGGCCTGCATATGAAGTCCTTTTTTTTTTTTTTTTTGAGTCATGGTCTCACTTTGTCTCACCCAGGCTGGAGTGCAGTGGTGCAATCTTGGCTGACTGCCGCCTTGACTTTCCGGGCTCAAGAGATTCTCCTACCTCAGCCTCCAGGTAGCTGGGACTACAGGAATCCACCACCATGCCCCACTAATTTTTGTGTTTTTAGTACAGACAGGGTTTCGCCATGTCACCCAGGCTAGTCTTGAACTCTTGGAACTCAAGCAATCTGACCGTCTCAGCCTCCCAAAGGGACGGGATTATAGGTATGAGCCACTGCGTCCAGCCTAAAGTCCCTTTTTTTTTTTTTTTTTTTGAGATGGAGTTTCACTCTTGTTGCCCAGGCTGGAGTGCAATGACGCAATCTCAGCTCACCGCAACCTCCGCCTCCCAGGTTCAAGTGATTCTCCTGCCTCAGCCTCCCGAGAAGCGGGGATTACAGGCATGCGCCACCATACTCAGCTAATTTTGTATTTTTAGTAGAGACGGGGTTTCTCCATGTTGGTCTGGCTTGTCTCGAACTCCTGACCTCAGGTGATCCACCCCCCTCGGCCTCCCAAAGTGCTGGGATTACAGATGTCAGCCACTGCACCTGGCTAAAGTCCTTTTTGATTCAGAACTCCCAAGCCTACTGGTAGCCCAGATTCCTGACCTATGGATACTCTGGGTATACTCTCAGGCCCTCTGTTGCCCAGTCCCCTTGTATGAATTCCACTTCCATATCTAAATCCTCCCCACTATGGATTCCAGTCCTATGCCCAGTCTGGCCATGGCTGGCCCCCAATCTTTAAACCTTCAGAATCTGAGTATTCTTTCACTCTAGGCTACCTTCCCAATCCCACACACTTGGCTCTATCCTGACTTCTGCTTTCTGGATCTTTTGCAGGATTCCCTGCTTATCCTTGGAAGAGCTGCCCCAGCTTTACTTAGCAATCTAGTTGAGCAATCTGCTCTAAGTGTAAACATAATTCAAATAAGAACAGTATGTATCTTATGCAAGCATAGGCTCAAGACAAATCTCCACGCTCTCTCTCAGTTTGCTGCTACTAAGCTCTTGTATTATCAAAATTCTGGCACCAGCACTGCGAATAAGTTTGGGAAGCAACTTCCAAATTTATTTACCAAAATTGCAGTCATGTCGAATGGCAGATGTGTCCAAGTCATCCCCTCCCAAGTACTTCTCTAGCCGCTTTGTGGAAACACTGGCCTAGAGAAGGACACAAAGGATCTCAAGAATTAAAGTCAGTAACAGGCACAAGCAGAGAGATTTTGACTTTGTCATTAGCCAGTGATTTTCTATTTGCCACAGCTGGCATCTCCTAATCTCCACCGAACTCAGCCCTGGAAGCTATCCCACCACGGACAGATGGAAGTGGATGCTCTATTTCAGTTCTTGAGCAAACTCATGGAGTTCAACTCTTCTGCTGTCTCTCTCCAGTCTTTGGCCCTAATTCCAGAAAGTACCTCCTGCCTTCTAAGACAAAAACTTAACTTCTGTCCGGTTCTGGTAACTAGGCCCCTGGCTTTCTCTTATTTAACTGAGTCTATGCCCTGATGCCCATCCAGCATCCTAACTAAGCCACTCCTGGGAGCCTCTAAAGAGGAAATGGCTGTGGCATCAGGGGGACCCTGCACACTTCCACATAGGCCAGATAGCCAAAGCTTAAATTGCAGGTGAGGTAAGTGTTGGCAGAATACCCTGCAGTCCCTGGAACTTGAGAACTTGGGAAGATTTTGAGGCACTTCTACAAGGATGCTTCTCACCTACTTCCCTCTCTTCCAAGGAGGCTGTCATGAGACGGTTTTTCATTGCCACCCAGGCTCTGATGAAGTCTTAGGCTTGCTGCCTGTTCCCTCCTTAGGGTACAGAAGCAGGCTACAGAACCACTTAACTGCTGCATGGATCAGCTCCTCAAAAACAGAGTACCCCACTGCTCACATTGCATGGCCATTTGACCCTTTTGTTTTGTTTCGTTTTGTTTTGTTTTGAGATGGAGTCTCACTCTGTCGCCCAGCCTGGAGTGCAAGGGTACAATCTTGGCTCACTGCAACCTCCACCTCCCAGGTTCAAGTGATTCTCGTGCCTCAGCCTCTCGAGTAGCTGGGACTACAGGTGCGTGCCACCATGCCTGGCTAATTTTTGTTTTTTTTTTAGTAGAGATGGGGTTTCACCATGTTGGCCAGGCTGGTCTCAAACTCCTGACCTCAGGTGATCTGCCTGCCTCAGCCTTCCAAAGTGTTGGGATTACAGGTGTGAGCCCAGCCACCATCTGACCCTTTTTGATTCAGTGTTATCCTGAGGACCAGGAATGCAGGGAGCTGATACCTTTGCTGATCTTGCTTTTGCTATTTATGCAATAAATTGTATCTAAAAAGATCCTGTTGCTTCTTTACCTGCCAAATCTGCCAGCTTTTCTTTACACCCTCCGGGACAGGGAGGCCTTCTCTTCCCCATGGTCTGAGCTCTCTGAAGCCAGCCACTTCGGGGATAAATGCAAGTCACCACACTCCTGTCATTCAGGCCTTCTCATCAGTCTGCTGCCTGTCCGGTGACCTGCCTCTGCAGATCTGGTACTTGTCGCATATCAGTGACTATGCTCAGTTTTCAGAACCCAGGTATTCCCTCTGGTCCATCCAAGGTTTCCTGAACTCCAGTCTCATTTTCTGATAGCTTGAGGCTCTCAATTTGCATTTGGTTTGACCAACACATGGGTTTATGCAAAGGGAGGGTCTCTCTTCTCCCTTTAGGCCATATTTGCCTAATGATATCTCAACACCTCAAGAGCCTTGGAAAAATATGAGAGAAATTGGGCTGGGAAATGTTCCCAGTACTAGGACTAAACATAATAATCTCACGAAATGCTTTCACAAGATTGTCTCCCTGTGAGGTAGATGAGATTGGTATGATTATCCTCATTTTATAGTTAGATAAACTGGGGCTCAGAAAACTCATGATTTTAGTAAGGTCAAACCATTGGTCTCCAGAGACCAAACAGATCTCTCTCTTGAAAGTTTACCAGCAAAAGTTAGACATGGGATGTGATATCCTGTCATTCTGGACTTCAAGGCTTTTAACCAGAAATAGGCAGTTAGCAGTGAGAGTGCCGACCTACCTGGAGCATGGAGGAGATCATCATGGGAAGCATGCTCAGGGGAAAGCGCAGGATATTGAAGAGGGTAATGGAGGTGAAGGCCTTTTGTGCATCCAAAATATTGTTGCTATCCACCAGGACATAAACAGAAAATGTGACCACAGATACCTGGAAAGGGCAAGGTCATGAGCAATTTATTCCTAAAAGGGACCAAGCAGCATTGTGCTAAGTTTCAGGAACACCGTATATCAGAGTTGAAGACGCCTTAAAGATCCTCCAGCCTCCCCATGTTACAGATGAGAAAAGTGAGCCCAGGAGAGGAGGAAATATCTTCCCCAAGGTCACAAAGTCAATTAATGGATTACTAGGACCAGAGCTCAGGTCTCCTGGATCCTATATCAGTGTTCCTTCCACTATAGACCTACACCACCTCCCAAAGAAGACAAGAAAGCCTCCTAAGCCAATCCTTCCTCATACCACATTCTTGCTGTGCATCCTGAAAAATTGTTCTGGGCTGCCAGACCACCGTACAGTACACAAAGGTGAAACTAGAGCTGGGGGTATGGTACAAAGGAGGAAAAGCAGCATGGGGCGGTGAGAGGGACAAGTCCCCTGGATCTTGCGGTCAGGCCTAGCGGTGCCAGCTAGTCTATCAAAAGTGAACTTCCTCTTCAGGAAGCTGATGCAGGTCCAGGTGAATATCCAGCCCATGGATCCCTCTGCTACTCACCAGGACTGGAGTTAACTGGAAGACGAATATTACTACACACTGTAGTTGAGTAAAGGCCAGCAGGTTCTTGAGCTCTTTCTTCCGGAGGTTTTGGACTTGGTCTCTGAATGAAGGTTCCCAGGCAAAATATTTCAGGATCTAATAAGTTGAAGAAAAAAATACAGTTCACATGATTGCCCCTGAAAGGGCACCAGGTATACCTGATCCACCCATGTTTTAAGATATAGTCCCCAAAATGTGGGGAATAGAAATCCAGATTATAAAGTATGATTACAGAAAGGTAGCTTGTATTTGTTGACAACCTACTATGTACAAAGCATTTTAAATACATTGTCTCACTAATTGTATGACTAACTGTTCCAGTTTGCCTGGGACTAAAGGGCTGCCCAGGACACGGGCCTTCCAGTGTTAAGACTTAAAAAGTTCTGGGCAAATTGAGGTGAGTTAGTCACCTTACATTTGTAGAGTTATTATCTTCATTTAAACTATAAGGAAACAAGTTGAGAGAGGCAAGGGAACCTTGCCAAACTTTTGGCAAGTTAAGCTACCCAGTGGTAGAGCTGAGATTCAAAACCAGCTCTCTCTTTTAGTTTTGCCACATTCATAGAAGGACATTTCAGAGCTCTGTGTGGAGAATCAATAAGGAGTTAAAAGGGGGCTCTGTTTCATTTTTAAAAAGTTTAGGATAATGTTAAGATGCATTAATTCAAAACAATATTTAGTTAAAAGAACTTATTGGTCACCTCTGGAGGATGAAATGCATTATCATGAAAGCTGGT